>NW_020631041.1:12405247-13035664 GCF_003573695.1 Papaver somniferum
ACCTTCCGTCTGTTGCACACCCCTACCTAACGGTATCATGACATGATGTGCATGGCAGTGCAATGTGATGATCCCATTGTCCTTGAAGCCCATGAGTTCCCCCAGAAGGGTGGTGCTATCCAATGGAACCCACATTTGGGGCATACATGAAAATTTTGGGGCCTTTTGAATAAGACAAAAACAAGGTTGGAAATAATGTTTCTAGGATATCCCTTATCCAACCATTTTTCATAAATGCTAAAATATCCTTGAATTATTAATGTTTAATTAGTGTTAATTTTATATAATTAGTTGTTAATGATTGTAGTTAGGTTAGTGTTAATATAGGATAATAATTTTCTTCTTAAAGAGAGTGAATGAGTTATTTTAGGAAGGTGAATTTTCATCACATAAAGCTAAGAAAATACATAGAGCAGTGCTATCCCGCACTGAAAGCTCTATAAGGTAGCGGGTTGGTCACCATTAGACGATGCTACATGATAAATCACAGCCGTTGATGGGAGTTATACAGATCTTTATAAAATTAATTGTGCAAAAGTCTTCCAAGTTAATTTCGCGAATTCAAAAAAATCCCCATCTATTTCAATATTTTATTTAATGGTCTTTAAACACCTATTTGCAACAACACATTTTTTTCAATTTTTCATTTTGTTGCTTCTCCTAAAACAATAACTGTAATTGTTGATCCTAAACTATTCATTTGTTCTTCATCACCTATCAACGAAATCAAAAGGAACAAGGAAACCCAAAAATCAAATATATGGATGAATACAGTTGAACTGTATTCAAAGGAACAACAAAATTAGAATCCATAACTCTTTTTACAAGAGAAAAAACCCAGGTAAGAATCAGTGGGTGTTTTTTGATATGATTGAAATGATGTAATTAGGTTTATGTGTCCGAAAATCTTTATATCTATCACTCTTTTCTCATCTTTATATCTTAATTTCAAATCTTTATTGATGAAACCCATGAATACTTATAATCAAAAATCAAAGATGAGATTAAATCGATGAAATCAGAACCAAACCCATTCACCTTTGATGACTTCATTTCTCCACCATTGGTGATCTTAGCAATCCATGATTTTTTAGTTTAATAATTGAGCTATAAGAAATCAACGGCAAGACATAGTTTTTCTATAGGGTATTTAATGGTGTGTGGTTAGGAAGTAGGAGGAGAACCAAAAAAGTGAGCTACTGATTCCAAATTTGGTAGATGTGTTCTTGTAGGATGAAGCAATTTTTTTTCCAGGTATTTTGATAATCAATTGATCTTGCAAACTAATCATCGGAAGTAGCGCAGAAGAGAAGAAGAACATATGGTGAAATAAAACTAAACTAAGAAGGGTTTCTTTCCAATATTATAACTTAGCCAGCTGTGATATTAAAAAAAAAACTAATTAAATGTGTTTTAACGGTGGGAGATATAATCTGACGGCATATAATCCGCTACCTTATAGAGCTTTCCCGCACTGTCGTGCGGGATAGCACTGTTCAAATACATATTAATTACGATGGTGATCCGGAGATGGTTGTAGACACCCCAATTTTGCATGGTCACCAAAATATGCCGGGAGATCGTATTCGAAATGGCTTAGGTATCGAACCCAATCAAAATCTTGGTGGTTGGTTACACTTAGGGCTGCACATGGGCGGGTATGGGCGGGTATAAGCTAAAACCAACCTCGCACCCACATACTGCGGGTTTTTTTTTTCATAACCAACCCCGCACCCACAAACAGCGGGCGGGTTTTGTTACCCGCCCGCTACGGGTTGGGCGGGTATGGGTTTAAACGGGTTTAAACCCGCTTTATATTCAAGTATTTAGAGTAACTTCTATTCTCTTTGATTAAGTGAGAAAAAAAAACCAAAACCCCCAAAATATTCATATCTAGGAAGTTCACAGATGAAGATTAAGTGTTGAATCTGTTGATTTTTCGATTGTTGTCGATTTCTGGTGAAGATTCGAAGTTGTTGTTGTCGATTTCTGGTGAAGATTTCTGGTAATTGTCGTTCGTAGGTGAAGAAGAAGAACTGAGGAGGAAGAAGAGGAGAGGCCGAACAGAAAGAAGAGTGTAGAAAGTGAATGAGGGTTATCAGTTATCCTATCTACTAGTATTAGGGTTTCATAATGGATGACTAGGATTAATTTTATCTAATGGTATATAATCTGCGGGTTTTTTGGGCGGGTATGGGCGGGTATTAGCTTAAACCAACCTCGCACCCACAGATAGCGGTTTTTTTTTTTCATAACCAACCCCGCACCCACAACGGACGGGTATGGATTAAAAATCCACGGACTTAGCGGGTACGGGTGGGTTTGGGTATCGTGGGCGGGTCTTGTGCAGCCCTAGTTACACTTAAGAATTAGTTGAGCCCAAAAACAATACCAGCAGGTCACCTAACTCCTAGGCCCATGTAGCCACTAAAATGATTACCTACAGTTTGGCCTTTCTCTCGTTTAAGTGGGGGTTAGCTCACATTAGTCCACCGAATTCAAAAGCAGGCACCTATTAGCACCCAAAGTTCGTGTCCAATTCCTTGACACTAATAATTAAGTTAGCCTTCTCCCCCAAGATTAGTATGTCGACATTTCTAGCGTTGTGTGCAAGTCTTTCTATGTTAGAAAAATCCAGGGATTTAATGAAATATTTTGCAATTATAGTAAATGAAATAAAATAATTTTTAAAATATGAAATAATATTTGTCAATTCGGAAAAGATATTTAGGTTTTTAATGTGAGCCGTCCGATCAACGTCATTTAATCATATGGTTATGATTAATGGAGAAAAACTATAAATAGGGAGCTAGTTTTGGTGATCAAGGAGAGGAATTTCGGTAGAATTCTAGGAGGAAGTTTTAGGAGAGAATTGTTGGAGAAACAAGAGAGGTCATTTGATTCAATTGGAGTCTCCGATACGGCTTTGCGGCAGCTACATTATTGTTGGTTTTCTTAATTAATTTATCTAAGTGAGATTTTCAATACCGGCAGCGAAACAGGTTTGGCTAAACAGAATTCCTTTTAATTTTATTGACGTGATTCCATGCAAACAATTGTATACGATGTGTTGAATGCTTGAACGATAAATAACAATTGATTATTTCTCTTATCCTATACTGCAAGCTTTTGCTGTTCACTGTGCTCATTAATTGATGGTTAATTTTATCCGTTCATAGTGCTGGGATTCACTGTGTTCATTATATTAGGAGAAATATTCACTAGTTGCATTGAACCAATGACGTTAGGTTGATTAGTTTATAACAGGGCTGTTCATGGTTCGGTTTTCTACCCGAACCGAACTGGTCCAAACTGATAAAGAAAACCAGAAAATCAGAGATCGGAAAATCCAAAAATCAAAAAAACCAAAAACCTAGAAAACCAATTCTAGGTGGTACCCAAAAAAATCAAACAAAAAAAATATAGAGAGTTAGAACCAAAAAAACCGACAAAAACCATAATAATACGTAGCGATCTTCCCATCATAGTATAATATATATACGCTTCAATGAGTATATCCATAAATAAAGAAAATATAATTAAAAATATATCTAATAATAAATTATATATGTATAATATATATGATTTTAATGTGTATGCCCATAAATAAAGAGATTATAGTTGAAAATATATCTAATTTTGAAATTTGCTTTATAATTTTGATCTACGAGTTAAAAATGAAAGTCTATAAAAATGCAAAAAATCCTAGAAAAACCAAAAAAACTAATGGAACAGTTCTGGTTTCTAATGTTCTAAATCGAGTACGGTTTGGTTTGGTTTTTGGTTTCTTATAATAGATATTGGTTTGATCTTTGGGTTTGGCAGAAAACCGAACCATGAGCAACCCTAGTTTATAATAAAATTAGTATCTTGGTTTCTTTACATATGTTAAATGTGCTTGATGAATATTATTGCGAGTTGTATTCTTTGTCTGTGGTAATCATGGTAATGCAAAATAGGACTCTCTTTCGTCAGCTGCCTGCATATTAATATCTTGATATGGTGCATGAGATTTGGGTTTGATATAATAATAATAATAATAATAATAAGTGGAAACTTCCATTGATAGTAATAATAATATATGTTTGCAATAAATATAATAATATTGATTTGCGATCTTTGAGTTTCTTAGTTCATTCTTTCAATAATAATAATTGGGTTTTTCAGAGCAGGTTTTGCCGACCGGAGAAAGCATAAATTTGTGCATTTGATATTTTTGGCTTATAATTTTTATGAAGTCATTATCTCATATTTTGTATAATGGACAAGATCCCTAAAATTCCAAATATAAAGTAGAGGTCAGTCTTTGGATTGGACGGGTTAGGTGCCTCACACCTTCCTAACTCGTATCTTGATTTCCGGACCTATCTCTGTAAATTGGACCAGTGCATATTTTGGGTCTCAACTCCCTAAATTGGGTGGCGACTTCCCCTAATAATAATTTCCTCGTATGATTCTCATTTTGGATATTTAGAGATCCTAACCGATTTCGACGGTATCTACAATGGCTTATTTGTTGGATTATGAAAATGATTTTACCAAACTCAATCTCAAACTCAACTTTTTTCTCAAGCTCAAGATGATTACTTTGTGGAGCCAAATCCCGAAGATGAGTACATGGATGAGGAACCGAATGCTAATAATACGCAAGTATGGTTGTAGATGTTGTTTAATGTCCATTTTGTAGATTCCATTCATTAAAAGTTTGGATTTTTATATGTAGTTCGGCGCAATAGGGTTAGGTTCCGCAGATAATTTGTATGTCGAACCTTGATAAAATAAGAACAGTTCGGTTTGTACGATTGAATTATTTATAAGCCGAATTGTCATTGAAATATTTTCGCGCCAAATAAATTACATGGTTCGGCTTACTACAAAAATATTTCTGAGTTACAATGTAATGTTCGGCTCACACGTATACTAGTACATATTTTTCTTGTTTTGATAAAGCTTAAGTGTGGTGGTTCGGTTTATAAAGTTTGTCCCTAATAAACCGAACCCTTGTATAGTGAAGTCTACTAATGGAGAACATCAAGGTCCAAATTAAACTCATTCAAATCAATGAGATGTTATCGTCATCTTCAAGAGAATGAAAAGACGAAAACAACACATAAAGAATGAGGTTATTCCGACATCGGACGAAGAAGTTATGACTCAAATAAAATCTAAAAACTTGCATGTACAGAGATAAGTTCGGCTGATAACTCATCATCACGAGTTAGCCGAACCTAGAGCCTACAAATCAAGATTTTCGATGTGTTTACAGAGATAAGTTAGTCTTAAAATTAATCTAATCGAGTTAGCCGAACCTGACAACCACCTGGGTCAATTTCACTTGTTAGGTTCGGCCGGGAAAGGTTGGCAAGGCATTAGCCGAACCTGACACTGTTCTGGGACATGTTTGGATGAAAAATTGACTTTTATCTCAACCACCATGTTTGGACGCAAAGTTAGAGGTTCACAATCACCACAATATTCATCATCCCCTCCTCCCCCTCCACCACCATCTTCATCATCATCAGCTCCTATACTACACCCTTATTTTCATTATTATCATCCTCTTGTTCTACAAGCAAACATCCACCCGTGTCATTTCCCCTTTTCCATGCATGCAATTTTTTGGTGCCACCACCTCGAGGTTTGGGAGTTTTTGAAGGAAAATGGGTCATTTGTCCAAATATTTGTAAATCACGGTTCAAATGGACGGGTAAAAAATAGTTTGGGTGAAATGGCCAAAAAAAAAATAGTAAGGATGAAACTGGTTTCATCATAGCTTAAATTTAAAAAATAGCAAGGATGAAACTGGATACATCATGTTTAAATTAAAAATAAGAAAAAATATTTGAAAATAGGCACGATGAAATTGGTTACATCCTGCCTGTTTTTACATTTTTGGCCATTTGAACAGTATCAAAATCTAACTGTCCATTTCACCCAGGATTTGTTGATTTTGGTCTTTTTAACCAATTTTGTGAACACAAAATTGGTTAAAAAGACCAAAATCAACAATTCCTGGGTGAAAAAGGCTTATACATTTTGATACTGTTTAAATGGACAAGAATTAAAAAGATACTGTTCAAATGGACAAAAATATAAAAATAGCCAGGATGTAACCAGTTTCATCCTACCCATTTTCAAATAATTTTTCTTATTTTTAATTTACATGAGGATGCATCCAGTTTCATCCTTGCTATTTTTTAAGTTTAAGCCACGATGAATCCAGTTTCATCCTTACTAAAAATTTTTTTGTCCATTTCACCCATACTAATTTTTTACTCGTCTATTTGAACCATGTTTTAAAATATTTTGGACAAATGACCCATTTTCTGTTTTGAATTAGAAGGAGTCACTTCCATTGTTCTCCTTTTAAAATTCTCTTTGAATTTTCCCGGATGTGTGCTAAAACAAATGATACACCTTAATTAATTTTCCAAAATAAATATATATGACTCTACTAAACAATGTGATAAGTCATCTATAAATGGACAAGTTTATAGGAAGCTATTAGCCATACACAAAGTAAAGTTCGGCGCATTCGATATTTATCAAAATGAGCCGAACAATGTGCCGAATAGTGTAAGATGGATTATTCAAGTTCGGATGATTAACAAAAAAATATTTATATGCCGAACATGTAGGTTCGGCTGATTCGATATTCAAAACACAACATGTTTTTCAGCCGAACTGTTCTTCGTCTGTAGGAAATACGAAAATACAAGCAATGGGTTTGTGGGAAATACCTTTTTATGTGCAATTTTATGGAATCAAGGTCTATTTATCGGTCTCCAACACCAATTAATCCATTATCCTCTTCATCTCTATCTTTTCCAAGAACCCTAGATTGAGATGCTACAGAAGCAACACCAGGATTTGGCGTCCTACCTCTAGCACATCGCTTATAACGAGGTGCCATATATGGGTTTAATCGAGAGCTTAATCGAAAAATTAAATTTTGAGAATTTGGTTGTTGTTTTTGGAGAAGAAGAGGAGAATAAGAGGGAGAGAGAAAGGTTTTGGGTTTTTAAAAGTTTAATATTTTTTTATTAAGTAACGGTTAATTAGTGGGAGGGTAGTTAATTAGTGGATGGTTAATTAGTGGGAGGATTTTAAGATTAGAATTTAATTTAGTGGAAGTGTAATAATGTAAATTAAACTATATAAGGGTATCATAGTAACTTAAGCATCACTAGAACACCCCTTATCATCTTGCATTGGATGGCATAATAAATATGTATTCCCCAAAATTTTCATGTATGCCCCAAATGAGGGTTCATCCAATGGGTCAGATTGGAGAATGATACAGGAGTATCTTAGAGAGTTACGTGAAGATTATCTTCACAACTGAAGAGCCGTACTTAGGCTAGAAGAGTGTCTAGAAAGGCACTAGAAGTTGGTCGACAATTTACTTGACCAACAAGTCTTTGAGATTTCCTAACTTAGTTAGGATTCCTAGTTTAGATGAGTTCTAAAAACTCATAGTTATTTAATTTCCAGTAAGTTTAAACTCCTAAAAAAGGAGGAGAATTCTAGTTAAGAGAGGTGATGGGATTTTCAATTGAGTTGTAGTAAAAAGGTTCGTTGAGACTTGTGAAATCAGAAGAATTTAGACTTAAAAATTAAAGAAAACTAACTCAAAATTTGATTTCAAGATATGAGAAAATAACCAAGACACTGATTCCACTATTACACATGAATGAATGATGGTAAATAACCCAAAACTCTAATTATCTTTAAGTCCCTTATTTTCTTAACTCACAAATAATCAGGCAAATTCTCAAAAATTAATTGTATCCCCTAAGCATAGATTATCTAATCAAAGCATAACCTATCTAATTGAATCACAACTAATGAAGAAAATTATGCAAACAATTAAAAACTCTGCAAAAGCAGTGATTGAGAGAATTATAATTAAATATTAGAGAAAATATAATAGTTACCAAATTATTCCTCCGTAAATAGGTTCCTCATTGCCCCAAGGATTGGGTTTAGCTCCTCATTATTACAAAAAGACTAAATAGAAGAAATAAAAGAAAATTGTGAGACTGGCTACCGGCTCCCCCCTGGTTGTGCTCTCTTGCTCTCTATTTATACACACAAACCCATTAATCAAATATATTCTTCCATAACTCCAAAATATTCTTCTTTTTAATTAAAAATATCTTCAAGAATTTTTCTTCTTCTTTATATTCTCTAAATTTCTTTATTATACCCAAATCTTCTTTAATTCGCAGAATCAAATCCAAGAGAAAATCCTCTAAGATATCTTTCATGTTTAATAGAAGATAACTTCCTTTTTTTCAAAACTCTGGTAATTAATACTCATAGATTTCCTGTTTATAAGGAAGAAAATATTCTTGTCTTAAAAATTGTAAATCCTTTACTGTTGAAACCCAAATTTCTCGCCAATATTCTGTTTGAAAATGAAGAAGAAGGTGGTGCCCCTATCCAAAGTGCAGGTGCCTTTATTAATTTTCTCAGAGAGGTGCAAGCATCACTATTCGAGCAACTTTTTCCACACAAGTGTATTTCTCCAAGAACACCTACACAAACATAAAAACACCATAATAAGTACAAAATCAAGCACTAACAATAGAGACACTGAGGAAAAATTAGACACATAAATGCGTCTATCAAATACCCCCAAACTTATTATTTGCTAGTCCTCGAGGAAAACTAAAAAAATAAATAAAACTGAGTTAATTTCGGAAGGGTTTACCATAGGTGTACCCACAAAACCTTTACTCCAAACCCTAGCTATCTACGCAGAACCTTGGAAGGCACTAAAGAATCTCCTTGGTTGGCATACTAATTGACTACAGGAGGAAGTACCCTGATGCGAAATTCCAATTGTTGTACACGAGTTTGCACTCAAGCATACTAAAATTCATATAAAGAGAAAACCAATCACATGGAAAGATTAAGAAGATGGATAAAGAGAAAAACTCGATGGTTTAAAGTGAACGGTGTTTCCCATATCTGTCTGAAGGCCTCTGCCAAGATGAACCTATCCTAATGGACTGAGATACCGGTCTGACTAATATCAACACAACTGGCATATACAAGGGGACCAGTGGTCGATAAACCTAACTCTAGGTCAACACAACTGGCATATACAAGGCAACGGTCGACTTTATTGAATTTATTCCGGTTGGTCTGATGGTTTGGTCTCAATACTCAACTTTTTTTTTGTATCTCAATCACCCTATTTCACTTTAGCAAAGGTAACAACTTGAAACGTCTGCCCCACCAAATCACTTAAAAGATAAAACCAGAAGGATTAGGATTCAACGAGATATGACGAAACTACCATGTTTCTTTTTTTTAATTCTAACATCTGAGCTATGTGCTTTTATGAATAGACTCTTTAGATGTTTCCATCTAATCAGATTGGTTCCTCAACTCCTACAACCAAGATGTTCCCATCCACTTAGATTGGTTAGTGCCAACCTTAATAAGCATAAATTTCTAGGCTCTGGAGTTTATTTATACTGCAACTAAAAAGTTTCTCTCATACCCCCAAACTTAAATCTAACATTGTCCTCAATGTTCTAAAGATAAAATTAAAAGCATGAACAATGAGAAACTGTTACCACTTGAAGCAAAAGAGTTAAGGAAAGATATTACCGTGTTGCATGAGCATGGGTTACCTCCCAAGAAGTGCTAAGTTTAAAGTCTTCAGCCAGACATCAAAAGGAATTAGTCACCTCTTAGAATCATAAAGTAATATCCGGAATAACTGTGGATCACCAAAACCAAATAGGGCTATCACAATTAAAAGGAATCTGCAACATCCCAAGAAAATTATCAAATAAAGCACACCCTTGTCTAGTTTCCTGTTTAAGACAACTACATCTACTTGTGGTTCAGGTTCAGGTTCTATAACAGGGTCTAGATAAAAATCTTTCATTGGTTGGATTTCCTCAAAGGCATTCTGAATATCAGGCTGAAGAGTCTGGAAATACTCAAGTAAGAACTTAGAAGCGCATAACAAAAGCCTAAATAACTGGGGATCCTCTAAGTCAATCATATTTGACTCACACAGCTGACCACAATGAAAGAGGTGGTCTTCTTTAAGAAAATGTGTCGACCTTATTCTCCTAAATTAATTAGGTTCAGTCTCAAAACTTAATAACCGACACATCTGAAAATCATAATTAAGTTCCCACAATTGGAAGAAAATTTTTTGGCGGGAAAACAAAGTCAACTTGGGTATTATCGCCTGGGTAAACCACATCAACCAGAGGATGGGTTTCTAACAACCGAGCTTCTTTCTGGACATCATTAGGTTCGGTAAAATGTGTATGAAGATAATCTTGTAAGATGGTTGAGGCACAAATGTCAAGTCCTACACGAGGGAACTTTCTAATAGTTAAAGCACACAGAGAATTACCCCCAAACTTAGAGTTTTCTGTGTCTCTAGAAAGACTAGTCACAACTTCCCTAATTTCTAGGTCATCAGATTCCTGAAAATGGTCAATTGATTCTTCTAAGTCTGGTTCATTCTCGCTCATCTCTACGAGTTTATGGTCTTCTAAGATTAGTGTTTCTAAATCGCTAGACTCTAAAACAATATTCTCAGCGTAAACTCTTTCCTCTAAACCATCATCACAATCATATAAAGGATTATCAGAGAAAGTTTCATATAAAGGCTCATTAACTAAGGTGTTAATCATGGTTACTTCCTTCGATTCACTGATAGGCACATCAAATAATGAATTATCCAACATACTGCAGACTAATGGATCATGAACTACATCATCTAAAACGGTGGTATCTCTAGTCAAATCCTCATCCTTTTGAATAGGTGAATAATTATTAAAATTATTTGGATTTGTACTAGAAACAACACTATCATTACAAAGCTCAATCGGAGTAACAAATTCCTGATCACTATGCTTACATATTTCATGTTCTTCATCAATACTGTCCTCATCATAAACATCATTATAATAACATGAAAATGATCGAATCTTATCAAAACAAGTAGTGTTACCAATTCTAACCTCGTCATCTTGATTATGTGAATAAAAACTATCCTTATTTTCGAGGGTGGTATTGGGAAAAATACACTGGAAATTAAGACTATCCTGAGCAAGTTTTTCCACAATCCTATTTGTACTCTCAGTAAATTGCTTGAGGGTCTCTTCTAGGGATATCTTAGTTGACCGCTCTACGGACTCTTCTGGGATAAGAATATTATAAGTCTCTTTCATAAATAACTTCCGTGTTGACTCATTGAAACTCTTGAGAGACTCTTCTTGAGAAATATAAGGATTGTTTTGCTCGTATGACCTGTGGGTATATGGATAGTAATTGGGATCACAATGGTATGGACCATAACCTTCAAAAGTTTCGCGTTCCAAATCACTATTCACACTATGGTCATAAAAAGGATAATGTCCAATCTGCTCCGTCGAATACTCATTGTATTGGCTATTATAATACCAGTTCGACATCCTAACCGCAAGAGAATTCCAAACAAACACAAAGAAGGCTAACTCGACCACAACAAGCCTATTTTATATAGCAAACAAAAAGCATGATGGCTCCACTTAGATTGTTTCTAGACCAGCTTCTATTCTTTCGAAAGGGAATTCGTTACAATTTAAGCAAACCCCTCTGGAATCAATCCGAGTCAAACTAAGTTGAATAGAGGTGAGGGAAGCTGCATGGAGATTTGATACCCAAGGCCTCACCGCATTAGAAGGCGGCGCAGTCACGCATTCAACTCACAAAAACCATCATGAACTTCGAAGTATGGTTTTGTTTTCCTAAGGCGGGAAAGAAGAGAACGGTGATGAAATCCGAACCCTTATCTTGTATGGCCAGTCCTTGCCCTTTACTAGGAAATTAAAGCAGCCGTTTTCAAGTCCTCAGCATATATGCAAACGAAGGAATACAGTAACTCGCTGTCAGGGGATTCGCGAGTGTTTCGACAAATTTACCTCCCGTTCCAGACGGGGGATGAACCGCTGAAGTCGACTCGGGCCACAACTCCAATGTCGTGTACGAACCCGAGGGGCCGAGGTGATATCGTAATCACCGTCCTTCTCTGCAAACAGTTTAATATTTAATACTACCCTTCCGTAAGGTTTAAAAATAAAAGAATGTCCAAATGTCCAAGTCCAAATTCCAAAGTCCAAAAGAAAAGGAAAGTCTAAAAAAAATAAAAGAATGTCTCTTTTTTTTTCTCTTTTTTAATAAAAACAAAAAAAAAATTCTTCTTTCGCTCCTTTCGCTTTGTCTTTTACTCCAAGTCTTTAAGTATTCACCAAAGCTTTGGCAAAATTTTCTTTCGCTCCAAATTCCAAAATCTGTAAGGAAAAGACAAAAACCCAAAAACGTAAAGAAGAACAAATAAAATAAAAAACAAATAAAAACCTAAAAAATATTCTAAAAACTCTAGCTTAAAGACAAGCCAACGTAGAGAAAATCTCTGAGAGAAGAACCGGTTGAAGGTTTGTAAAAAAGTATTTTTCTTTCACAGTTAATAGAAGAAGAAGTTAGTAACAAGAAACGTTTTCTTTCGTTCTTAATCTTTTCTTTTAATTCTTTAATCTTTGTTCAAGCAGTACTGACTCTAGGTACTACTGATTGTTTTCGTATCAAGTGGTATCAGAGCCACATTCTGACTTCTAGGGTTAGTCGTGGTGCATGGTCTCAACATGAAAACAGTATACACGATCAGGAGAAGATATTGTCGTTCTGCCAGACACAAGGAAACCTAGAGGAAGTACTAAAGCTAAGATGGGAGGTGAAGATGTAAAGAATCCTAAGCTTTCAAACGAAGATAAAATTGCAAAGCTTGTGCTTCAGATACAACTTTAAAAAACACCTTCGCTGAATTCATAAAAACGAGTGCTAGTAAAAACAAGCAGGGAAAGAAGAATACAAAGGAAAGTGAAAAAGAAAGTTCCTCAAAAGAAGAAGAAGACGAAATCTTTAACAAAAACCCATATGGAGGTCTGAAAGTTGAGTTTAAACTCGAGATATCTGACTTTGATGGGGTCATGAAAGCTGAGAAACTTGATGGTTTATTAGACAAGTTGGAAACATACTTCACAGTACATAAACTTGTTGAGTCACAAAAGATCTGCTTTGCAAGTCTGAAATTATCTAACCATACCTCAACGTGGTGGAAAGCTTACAAAAAAAAGAATAATACAGAAAACATGACCTGGCCACAGTTTAAGAATCTCATGAAGAACCACTTTTATCCTGTGGGATATTTAGATGAAAGATGGTTCAAGTGGAAGCATCTCCGATAGCGATATCAACAAAGTGTTCAAGACTATACTACGGAATTCTACAATCAAGCTCTGACGTTGGATGTGGATATTACTAGTGATGAGACTTTTAGAAAGTATAATGGAGGACTCTTTGATTACATACAAAGGGAATTAAAGCTTTTCAGTGTACAAGATATTGAAGAAGCCATAACTATGGTTGTGGCTATTGAGCAGAAGACTAGAGACACAAGGGGATCAGACAACAAAATAATAGTTACGAAAGAAGAAGATAGAATCCAAAGAAAGGTTGAGACAAGTAAAAACAAGCCTTAGTTAGCTGAACGAGAAGAAAGGGTCTGTGAACATTGCAAGGAGAAAGGACATATAAAAGATACTTGCTGGATTCTATATCCACATCTTAAACCAAAGAAGTTGCGTGATTTTGAAAATCAGAGAAGCTTTAAGAAAAGTACCTTGATGACAGAGGCTAGTGAAGCAGAGACAATCTTTGAAATAGACCAGCCAGATCCAAAGCTCATATTAATCACAAGGATGACAGACACGGAACAAAATCTCCATGAAGAATTGTTCCATGTCAAAATTTAGGTAAAACAAAGTATCGTTGAAGCCGTCATCGATTCTGGTAGTCAAAAGAACTTAATTTCAGAGAAATTGGTAGAAAAAATGGGGTTAACCACGACTCTACATCCAAAACCGGTCCATTGGGGTGGATACAGAAGGATATTGAACTTCAGATAACAAAGCAGTGTTATTTTAAGTTTGCTATCACTGATAAGTTTATCGATGAAGTTGTTTGTGATGTTGTGCCATTAGATGTAGCTCAAGTTATTTTTGGCAATCCATATTTATGGGAACGAGATGTTGTTCTATATCACAATAAACGTGTTTATTTTTTCAAGAAAGATGGAAAAGAATTCAGAATTCTAGCTAGCAAAAACCATCTGCCCATGAAGCTAGTCACCACAAATCAGGTCAAAAGACTAATCAACACTTGTGGAACGTTTACCTTATTGTCTATCAGGCCTGTTGTTGCAGATGAAAAGAAGGTAATACAATATAAAGTACTATCTACCAGACAAACAAGTGAAGTAAGTTCATTGAAGAAGAAGTTTATGGATCTATTTCAAGACGAAGTTACCATACCACCTAAAAGGAACGTAGAACATGAAATTACACTAGTTGGAGACGCTTCTTTACCAAATTTAGGATTGTATAGGACTTTGATAATTGAATCTGAGGAGATCAAGAATCAAATACATGAATTGCTTTAACAAAGGGTAATTGTACCCAGCTGCTCTCCCTGTGGTTCTCCAGTTCTACTCATACCAAAGAAGGATGGAGGATGAAGAATGTGTGTAGATTATCGGGCTCTAAACAAGATCACCATAAAAAACAGATATTCTTTACCAAGGATTGATGACCTTCTTGATCAGCTAGGAGGAGCCATATTCTTTACTAAACTTGATTTGAAGTCTGGATATCATCAGGTATGGATCAAAGAAGAAGACACGTGGAAGACAACATTTAAGAAGCGACAAGGGTTATTTGAATGGCTCGTTATGCCCTTTGGACTGTGTAATACACCGGCTACTTTTAGGCGACTCATGAATGAGGTATTACGAGCTTTTATTGATGATTTTGTCATAGTATATCTAGATGATATCTTGATTTTCAGCAAAACATGGGAGGAGCATGTGATACATATATCCAAGGTGTTGACTGTGTTGAGGGAGAATTCCTTAAAACTAAATGAGAAGAAATGTGAGTTTGCTAGACAAGAAATAGTTTTTCTTAGTTTTGTGATTGGGAGAGGAGAGATTAAGTTCGACCCAGGGAAAGTTGTTGTTATTTCTGCATGGCCAGCACCTAGGAATATTACTGAGGTTTGAAGTTTTCTGGGGGCTTTTCAGTATTTACGAAAGTTCATACGACATTTCTCTCAAATAGCAGCTCCCTTACATGGTTTAACTAAGGTCAATGATGTATTCAAGTGGGAACCTAAACATGAAACTACTTTTCAGTTGTTGAAGAAGAAGATTTCAGAAGCACCAGTTTTAACATTACCTAATCTGCAAAGACCTTTTGAGGTAGAGACAGATGCTTCGAACTATGCTTTAGGGGCAGTATTGTTGCAATATGGAAACCCATTCGCATATCACTCGGAAATGTTCACCGGACCAGTTCAGAACTATCCTAGGTATGACAAAGAGTTGTATGTTATGCATCATGCTATGAAACATTGGAGACCATATCTGCTGGGAAAACAAGTTGTACTGCATACTGATCATAAACCCTTGCAATATCTACAGACTCAAACTATGTTGCAACAAGCGTGGCATATGAAATGGGCCTCCTACTTGGAGCAGTTCGGTATTCACGTAAAGTACAAGCAAGGGGTAACAAATAAGCTAGCGGACATGCTGTCAAGACCACCCCCTAATATGGCTTTACTTGTAGCATTACAGACTCATCCATCATTGCCGAGTGACTACAAACAAGGTTATGAAAAAGATGAAGACTTCAAATAAGCATATCAGAAATTAAGTCAAGGATACTCAAGTGAGTTCCTCCTAATGGATGGGTTGATGTACAAAGGTACGGCCTTGTGTATACCTCAAAGTGAAAATAGAATGAATTGGATAAGAGAAGCACATACTTCTCGTATAGCTGGTCACTTTGGTATGGAGAAGACATTGCTTAACTTGATACAATATATGTATTGGCCGAAAATGCATCTCGATGTCTCTAAGTATATTCGAGGATGTGTTCTATGCAATAATTCAAAACCTGCAAATAGGAAGAGAGGATTGTATATTCCATTACCAGTCCCTACCAGACCATGGGAAAGCATTTCCATGGATTTTCTAGGAGGTTTACCAGTAACTAAAACAGGGTATGATTACATTTTTGTGGTTGTTGATAGATTCAGCAAGATGATCAATTTAATTCCTTATAAGAAGACCGTGATAGGGGAAGGTGCGGCCAAATTATTTTTCACCATGTTTGGAAACATTTTGGATTACCAACTTCTATTATCTCTGATAGAGATAGTCGATATTTAGGTCAATTTTGGACCAAGTTATGGAATCCGATGGACACAAGACTCAAGCATCACTGCTTTTCATCCTCAGACAGACGGACAAACAGAGGTAGTAAATATAACTTTAATTCATCTTTTACGAGGGTATCACTCTAAGCATCCTAAGACTTGGGATGATAGTTTGCCTTATATCCAGTTCTCCTTTAATAGATCTTTTCATGGATCTACTTTGAAGTCTCCTTTTGAAGTGTGCCTAGGTTATTTACCTCAGAGTCCATTTGATATGGGTTTTTCCACCTCACAAGGTGTAGTATCAGCAGGAGAAGAAGACAATGGAGCTCAAAATTTTATTGAAATAATAAACAAGATACACACTTTGGTAGAAACTCAGTTACTGAAGTCGCAAGCTAAATATAAGGCTAAACACGATAAACATCGTGTTCCTTGTAATTTTTCTACAGGAGATTTGGTTTGGATACGTATAGGGAAGGAGAGGCTTAAAGGTGAAGGAAAGAATATTAAACCCATACGATATGGACCTTTCAAGATACTGAAACAATTTGGAGATAATGCTTTTCAGTTAGATTTACCACCTTACATGCAGATGTATTCTGTTATCAATGCATAGTACTTGAAACTCTTTGAACCTCCACTACTTAATGAAGAAGAAGATGATCAAGAGTTAAAGTGGCCACCAGTAGAAGATTTGGATGGATCGAGAGGAAATTCTCAAACAGGATTATACTGTTGAAACGAAAATAACACCTACCAGGAGAGGTAATCGTGTTATGTTTCATGTGGGACGTAAAGGACAAGTACCAAGCAAAGATAAGTGGTTCAACAAGGAACAAGGAGAGACTGAATTCCCCCACCTTCAGTTCAAAGCTTACATAGGAGTTCTATCTTCCTAAAATGGGGAGCCATGATACAGGAGTATCTTAGAGAGTTACTTGAAGATTATCTTCACAACTGAAGAGCCGTACTTAGGTTAGAAGAGTGTCTAGAAAGGAACTAGAAGTTGGTCGACAATTTACTTGACCAAAAAGTCTTTGAGTTTTCCTAACTTAGTTAGGATTCCTAGTTTAGATGAGTTCTAAAAACTCATAGTTATTTAATTTCCAGTAAGTTTAAACTCCTAAAAAAGGAGGAGAATTCTAGTTAAGAGAGGTAGAGAAAATCTCCGAGAGAAGAAACTATTGAAGGTTTGTAAAAGATTATTTTTCTTTCACAGTTAATAGAAGAAGAAGTTAGTAACAGCAAACGTGTTCTTTCGTTCTTAATCTTTTCTTTTGATTCTTTAATCTTTGTTCAAGCAGTACTGACTCTAGGTACCACTGATCGTTTTCGTATCAGAGAAGCCCGTAGATATGCATGGTATCCATAGCACTTAAGAAGGCCCATAAGCAAGAGGTGAAAATGCAAAAAATATTGTACTATTGATAAAAATGTACAGTCTATGTGCCATACTGCCATGAAGCATAAGGTTAAAAAATGTCTAAGATGCTGAGTGAGTTTTCATGTTAATGTACATATAGTAGTACATATACCATAAGTAAAACATCTTTATAATGTTAATAAATCGTTTTATCAACTAAACCTTCTATATGAATAAGAAGGCTAGCCAATATGCGTAACGTGACCCTCTCTTTACGTGATGGATGGATGTGTTGGAGACTAATAATTCCACGTTGACTAACCTCCTGCACTAGATCTTCCATGTAAGCATTGAGATCTCATAATTCCAAACCATTATTAATTCTTCTGATCATAATGATTTGGGTTGACTGGGATTTGGTCCGTGCAACTAAAGAAAGAGGTGGTCTAGGAGTGTGCAATCTCAGATTAATGAACTTAGCTTTACTATCAAATGGTGTTGGGGGTTTGGCGTCGAAAAGAACAAAATTTGGTACAAGATAATAAAAGATAAATATGGCTCTCAGTTCTCATATTGGATCCCCGGAAAAACAACCCAAACCTATGGTGTTTCTTGTTGCAGAGTCATTGCCAAAGCTGCTGATTTGGTTGGTAAGAATTCAACCCTCTATTTACATTCTGGGAGTTTAATTACATTTTGGAATGACATTTGGTGTGGAGATCTGTCATTAGCAAAAACATATCCAAAACTCTATAAATTATTTCGGGATAAAAATGCAACTGTTGATGCTATGATTTCTTTGGAAGGAGGATGGAAATTTGAATTCAAGCGTGTTCTAACAAATTCTGAAGTGGAAGTGGAAGAATATGCTACACTTCTTATTTTTATTGGAGATAACCCCCCAACTCGAGATGGTCTTGCAGATACTCGCATCTTTATATGCAAAATTAGTGTCTGAAGTTGGATTCGATCACTTCCCTCATCGGTTCATTTGGAAACCAACAATACCGCCGAAGATTAATATCTTAATGTGGTGCTTGATTCACGATAAACTAAATACAATAGATATTTTGCAACATAAAGGTATGAATTATCTGCATAATTCTTGTGTGATGTGTGGCATTGGTCTAGAAACGCAGGACCATTTATTCTTACATTGCAAGATTGCATATAAGATTTAGTCGAGTCTTCTTCCTAAAACAGGTTGGGTTTGGGTTTTACCTAGTTCTATGAAATCTTTGGCATAAAGTTGGTACCATAGATACTTCTCGCAGTCAGGCAATTGCATATGGAGTTTAATACCAGCCTCTATTGTGATCACCATTTGGAATGAAACGAATTGTAGAAGATTTGTGGAACAATATCTCTACAAAACTGATGATGACCTAATCCGCGAGGAAAAGTCGGCAGTGTTACAGTGGGAAGCAACAACAAGCAACCAAGTACACGTGAACTTCTCGGATACAGTTTTGAATAACTGGAACTCTATCTTTTTGTAATTTGCTTGCTGATTTTCAATCTTTTTTCTCATCTTAATCTACCTCTGGTAGATCTCTCTGTATATTCTTCTTTATCTCAATAAATCTTCCCTTTCAATCAAAAAATAAAAAAAAAAATGATTTGGGTTATGTGGGTACACAATTTAATTGGTTGAATAAATGAAGTGGTAGGAACTTAATTAAATTTAGGCTTGACAGGATCATGGAAAACAGTTTATGCCTTCTCTTCTAAGGTTTACCACATAGATGCTATTGGCTCAGATCACATACCAATAGTTCTTATGACAAACCTAAATATTAATCAAGGACACAAAACTTGTAGATACTTTAAGTGCTGGAGTAGCGATCCCGCTTCGAAGGATGTCATTAACTATGCATACTCAAAATATGTAAGGGATTCGCCTTCGCATTTCGTTTACAGATAAATTCGGATATGCGAAACATGATTTGAGAAAATGGAATATATACCATTTTGGGAATGTAGATCAAATAGTCAAGTCCCTCTCTGACTAACTTATGCATTTAGATGTAGTATCTATTCAGAATGCAGAGGAGGTCAGGGGAGTTGAATTACATCTTGAACATTGACAAAAGATTCAAGAAGAGTTCTGTGCCCAGAAGTCTAGACAAGACTTTATTATAAGTGTTGACGAAAATACTAATTACTATCATAATTTTACAATTGAAGGAAACACTTTAATCACATCAAAACTCTTAGATTACCCAATGGTGAATGTTCTAACGATAGGAATGAACTTGGAGGCCTTTTGGTTAATAATTTTAAAAAGCATAAGCTCTACCTCTCAGCTATTTCAAAGCTGAAACTCTAAATTGTATTGAACCATGTATCAGTGCAAATGACAATAATCATTTTCTTAGACATATTTTTCTCGAGGAAATAAGGGAAACCATCAAACATATGTTCTCTTGGACATCCCGGGTCCAGATGGTTTCCCCCATGGATTCTACAAACAGAATTTAGAGTTGCTTGACATTGATGTTTGGAATACTGTCAAGTATTTTTTTCGAGTCTAAGCATTTACACGAGTCTATGAATCATAATTTCTTATCGCTTATCCCTAAAGTCAACAATGCTTCATTTCCAGCAGATTTTAGGCCAATTTCCTTATACAACACTAGTTACAAGATAATTTCTGAACTTCTTATAAATAGGATGAAACCTTTACTGTGTACTTACCTAAGAGACACATTTTTAATAATGATGTCCTAGCATAAGAGGAAATTCATACTATCAAGAGGAAAAGGAAAAAAGGATATAAACAGCGTCATGGTTCTTAAAATCAATAATCCTTCCGTTTCAAAATAATAGGCAGGTTTGTGTGCAAATTTATACACCAACCTGCCTATTATTCTGAAACGGAGGTAGTATATTTAAGGCCTTTGGCGGAGTCTTCTGGTCTTGCTTGATTGATATTCTGAAATGTTTTGGTTTTTCACATGACTTATATATCAATGTATTAGCACTACCAATATTTCTATCATGCTTAATGGATCCTCTTGTCCTTCTTTCAAACCAATTAGATGATTATGATAAGGGAACCCATTATCCCTTACCTCTTTATTTTATTTATAAAATCGCTAACCAGATATCTCTTGCATGCTAAAACAACCAGCTAATTCAAAGGGTACATATCACTTAATAGGTCTCAAGTTTTTCACACTTGCTCTTTACCGATGACTGCTTCATGTTTGTCAAGTCTTCCCATGAACAATCTAATAATAATTTGACGGATTTGATCAAAGATTTTAGCAATATCTTTGGTCAAGTAATAAATTTTGACAAATCAGACTAATTTTTAGCAAGAATGTTCACCCTAAAAATGCTATCTCTCTTATCTATGCTCTGGCGGTTAAAAAATTAATCATAAATAGGAATATTTAGGCATTCCTTTATGGAAATTTTTCCAATATGCTCCCAATTGAAAACCTGTTTACAAAACTACACCCGTTTTTTTTTGAATATTTCTAAAATACACCCACCATCTAATGAAACATCATGTCTCAGATTCTTAATATCTAGCCATACATGTGGCAAAACTGATTGATGATGGAGATTCATTTTAACTATAAAATTACAGCTTTACCCTAAGTGAGAAACAAAATGGAACAGAAGAACATTATGTCGTGTTTCTTCTCTGTATATCTGATGCTCATCTCGTCTGTCTCAAGAGATACACTTCTATTAAAATCTCTGGTGTTGTTCGTCTCACGTGGTCGCCAACACCAGCTGATGATACATCACATGGTAAAATTTTCTTGCCAATCTTCTCATTTTTTGTCTTCTTTTATTTGATGTTTTGTTAGTTAGAACCCATCATGGATCTGTGTCCGTGTTTTAGTACTTGTGCTTAAGAGGCTTTGGATGGAATTTTGATAGATACACGTACTGTTGATAAAAACATGTATAGATTCTTAAAAGGAAGTTCAAGAGATTAAAGATTATGACTCCGTATAGCATAGAATTCAAGTAAGTTTATGCTAATAAAGAAATTTGTGTTGCAGGTACTCGCAGAACAATGATTGTTTTTGCTTTCGGTAGTTGCGCTGGATTACCAGTACTTGTATTCTTCATTTGCTTTTACTTTACATGGGTCATAAGGTATTGTCGTGGTGAGGATAGAAGGATGTTTGTTGCAGTTCTGCCGCAATCCAATGGTCTCTTTGTATTATCCCCATTCCTATAACACCCGTCTTCCTTAGTAGCAAGCGACAACCCATCTCTGTCAAATCTGGCCTGGACAGTTATAGTATCGAATCCGATCCAAGAATATTACAGGTCATGTGACGTGAATATGCACCATTTTATGAGTCGACTAGGGTATTCACTCAGTGGAACTAGAACCGAGTTTTCCCCGTAGGGGTTTTTTAGACTTTTTCATGTCTTAACAATTGTATGACAGCTGTAAAGATAACAGTCCTTAACTGTTTTATTCAAAAAATGGATGGAATTATCGTAACGGGTGTAGTTTAGAAATATTGTAAAAAACGGGTGTATGTTAAAAAACACATTATTAAATGGGTGTATATCAGAAAAAACCCCTTCCTTTATTCAATGATAGAAATAAAACTAACTCTTTTAGTCATTTATTGGATCATTTTAACAAAAGAGTTGTGAAATGGAAACGAAAGCATCAAGTTGGTAGATTTATAATAGTGTAACATGTTTTGAAATATTCTCCCATATACCACACGAGTAATTTCCTCTTCCAAGACACCGTAACCCAAAAAATGGAACAATCTCAAAGAAATTTCTGGTTGAGAAAGAGTATTCAAGGGGGTATATGTAGTGCCCCCAAAGCTAGCAGCTGACTAATCCAAGAGATTAACTAAATAAGGAGGCACTAAGAATTTAAATCAATTACTTAAAGTTCAATTAAGAAAACTGCTACAAAACTTAACCCAAAAACTAGTCCCACTCTGAAATATATATATACAAAAGCTCCTCTCAAATGATACATAACCGATAGTCATTAGGTTTACAAATAAACGTAACAGAAGTTGACCAACTAACGGACTCAACTCCTCGAAGCTTTCGTTGCGCAACTCTGATCTGTCTCTGAAACTGAAAGTGGGAATGGGTGAGCACATTATCCCTAAAAAGGGTGCCCAGTAGAAATAACATTTAACTTTTAAGTAACTACCGGAATGATTTGAAAAACAATACATGTTTTTCCTAAACATTAAAAGACAACCAATTCAAAAAAATAAACAATCATGTATATGGAACTAACTCCTTCTTCAAACACGGTGTAGTATTGAGTGTCGACCAATTCCTTACTCACCACATTAGTTTATATTAGTGTCGACTAATTCCTTCCACACCTAATAGATAATATTGATGTTGACCAATTCCTTCCACATCTAAATAATATATTGTTGTCGACCAATTCCTTACACACCAAATACCATATACTGGTGTCGACCAATTCCTTACACGCCAGATAATATATATTGTTTCAAAAGTAACTAGATATGAATGAAGGAGCATACCCTATAGACCACAGATGGAAATTCTTATCTCCCAAACAATTTATAAGGACAAAAAAAGTATTACAATTCCTTAATTAAACAATGCATGGAATACACAATCACACAATGCATGAATTTGTTAAACATAAACTTTTGTAAAGGAAAACAACAATAATCACAAAAGAGTTAAATGTAAATTCCCGCCTGTTTTGATGACAAGCCACGCCTACCTCGAGATCCACGATCCACTGGTTCATCATTTGAATCAATCGTTGTTAATAGACTAACTGTTAATCACACAAGCACTCTAAGAATCCAGCCAAAATGGCTCACACAAGAATCACACAGGTCTATCTAATGGTTCTAAGCCCAATTATGACTTTACACCTGTTATTCTCTATCTTTAGCATAGGTAAGGTTTACTAATTAAATTTGGTTGTTTTTATAGTCCATTAGCTGAATCTAAAGAGTATCTACAGCTTTAAAGAAGAAGCCAAAGGCTAATCCAGACTACAAGTGGTCTAAATCATCAACATAAGATAACTAGTCCTAAGCCCAAGTTCTCTAAACAGACCCATTAACCAAAGGCCTGGTCCAACTGGTTAGCTGACTATCTCTAACGGTCAGAGGGGTCAAGCAACGGTCAACGACCATCCAAGGTCAAGCCCTGGTCAATGTCCAGTCAAAGGTCAAGGTCAACGGTCAACCGGTTTGGTCACTGAGTCAAACCGATTCAACTCTGGTTAAAAGGGTCAACTCGACTCAGTCAGATTGACTAAGTCATCTAGAGTTAGATACCTGACTAGGCTGAAAGGCACAAGGCCAAAACCTATGCACATGCCAGAGCCATTGCTCAGACCAAGATCACTAAAACACAATCATGGTGCAATATCAGAATCAACACACTATACTAAGCTCAAACTGAGCAATCAATCCTCCCTGCCATAGTTCGTTCTAAATATTTGATTCAAACAGAAACTATCCATTTTTTATACAATCCTGTAATTCAATAAAACTGTAATAATTCAATACAACAGTAATTAAGCTTACCTAGATCTGCAGTTGCAGGCTTCCATTAAGGCCACTGGTAAACAACACTACAACTACTCTCTTTCTCCCAATTCACTTTACATATAGAAAGATCATAAATCCTGTAATTTCTACATCTAAGCTTCAACTCAGAAAACACTGTCCGTCTGTATCTACAAACACATAATCCAAATCTCATAACCTGCAACTTCATTCACAACATCACCAATACAGACAACCCTGTACACACATCATGAATCTTAACAGCAAGACCAATATCAACTCAGGCAGTACACAATTTCCTCAATTACAATTCTAATTTTTCCACCAGTTCAATCCACAACACATTCTCTTAGTACTTCTTAGCCCTGAGATTTCAACTTCATCTCACCAACTAACACCAACACCTGCAACTCAGGCTAATAACAGTTTAACTTAACCATTTTCAGTACTACAAATCTCCATATCCCCTGAATATCAAACACACTGCCATTCCAACCCATCACCATTTACAATTCAACTTGACTAACAACAATCTCAGAACTTTACTCAAACTATCATTTAAAATTTGTACCACCAACACTCAAATTTGACTGCACATCTTTTTAATTATAACTCAATTCAATTTAAGAAGAAAAGATTACCTCAGGTGAAATCCAAATCTCATACGACCAGATTATCTTCTCTGCTAATTCAGCTCAAAACATCAATCAAACCTTCAAATCAAACAAACTCATCCTATAATTCTTCTTAATCATCACCTAATCGAACCCAATTGATTTCACTAAAACCCTATCTCACTGTTTACTCAAATCCTCAATCATCTCTTCAATTTCATCCTTAAACAGCTCCAATCTAACAAACCCATCCACTAATTCCATCTAATTCTTCTTACACCACCACTCAAGTCGAATCTTAATTCAACTTCCAGAAAATCCTAAATATCAATTTCAAACCACTCTTCAACCTCATAATCCAATTTGGCGCAGCGTATCAACGGTAATTCAGCTCAATCTAGAAATTTAGGTTAAAATTTCTAGAGACCTGACTTCTTGAATCGAAGAGTTGAATCAAATTCGATGCAAGGCTCTTGAATTGATGACAGAATCAAATCAATGCAAGGCTTTAGAGAAAACTCTAGTTTATTATCTCTTAAACTGAATGAATAAAACTATCTTACAATCCCTTATTTATATTAACCTATCTTTCCTAAAAATCGAACATCTAAAAAAAAGAAATTATAAAAGAAAAGGAAATCTAAAAAAAAGACCAAAATTAGGAAAGGTATCAAGATGCTGCATCAGGTCCCGCCGGGGTAGAAGGATTCGACCACGAATCTGGAACTGGGTCTGGTGGAACAAAACGTGATAAATAACGAACATTGAAGACATCCGAAGTGTTGATGTTTGCTGTAAGTTGTAGGCGATAAGCATTGTCATTAATTCGTTCCACAACTGTGAGAGGACCTATTTTCTTTGCCTTGAGTTTATTATAAGCATGAGCCGGCATTCGATCTTTAGTGAGAAATACCCAAACTTGATCACCTACTTCGAAGAGAACACGACGGCGACGAGAATCATACGCAGCTTTGTACTTTGAGGAGGATGACTCGAGATTGGTAATAACCTGCGTATGAATCTTATGAATGTTGTCTACAAAATCATCAGCTACACCATGAAGACGTGTACGGTCTGGAAGAGTAGATAAATCCAAAGGACCACGAGGGAGAAGACCATAAACGACCTGAAATGGACTGAACCCCGAACTTCTATTTAGTGAATGATTATGAGCAAACTCTGCTTGAGGAAGTTTTGAATCCCAAGTTTTAATAGAATCACCCACAAGGCAGCGAAGCAAATTCCCCAAAGATCTATTGGTCACTTCTGTTTGACCGTCCGTTTGAGGATGATAAGCGGAGCTCATGTCAAGGCTGGTTCCTAGTAATTTCCATAAAGACCTCCAAAAATGTCCTAAGAACCGAGAATCCCGATCAGAAACGATGGAAGTTGGCAATCCATGGAGTCTGTAAACCTCTCGAAAGAAAAGTGTTGCGACTTGGACTGCATCTGATGTCTTTTTACATGGAATGAAGTGCACCATCTTGGAGAAACGATCAACAATGACAAAGATTGAATTGAAACCCTTTTGTGTACGAGGAAGACCCATCACAAAGTCCATACTGATGTCCGTCCATGGTTGTGTTGGAATAGGGAGAGGAAGGTAGAGACCGGCATTCGTGGAATGACCTTTTGATGTCTGACACACTGTACATCGTTCGACAAAACGCTCAACATCACGTCTCAATGCAGGCCAAAAATAAGACTGAGAAAGTAAATACAACGTCCGGTCGCGACCAATGTGACCTTCATTATGTGTTTCAGCAACAAGTTTAAGACAGAGGCTGCAGTCTGGAATGCAAAGACGACTGTCTCAAAAAAGAAAGCCATCGTGCATAGTAAAATCTCGAGAAAGACCATTCTGAACGTCAAGAATAACTCGACCAAAGAAGTCATCAGACTCATACAAATCAGCAAAGGTGGAAAATCCCGGAACTGAGACATGAAGAACACTCAGCAAAGAATGGCGACGACTCAGGGCATCAGCAACTCGATTGGAAACACCTGAAGTGTGTTTGATAACAAATGTAAATTGTTGCAAGTAAGATATCCATGATGCGTGACGAGCTGAGATTTTATCTTGACGGTTCAGGTGTTTTAAAGCATCATGATCTGTGTAGAGAACAAATTCTTTATGGAAAAGATAATGTCTCTAGTGTTTGATTGCTTGAACCACTGCATAAAATTCCACATCGTAAGTACTATAACGTAGACGAGCTCCAGCCAGTTTTTCACTGAAGAAGGCGATAGGTCTGTTGCGTTGGCTCAAGACAGCACCAATGCCTAACTTAGAAGCATCACTATGAAGTTCAAAAACTTGAGTAAAATCTGGAAGAGCTAGTATAGGTGCTGATAACAATTTCGCTTTAATGATCTCAAAATCTGTAGTTGCTTCGGTAGTCCAAGTGAAGACACTATCATGACGAATACAATCAGTGATAGGTGCCATCAAACTGCTAAATTGCGGCACAAATCTTCGATAAAAAGATGCTAGACCATGAAAAATTCGAGTTTCAGATAAAGTAATAGGAGTAGGCCAAGATTTGATTGCTTCTACCTTGCTCGGATCGACGGCTAGACCTTTTGCTGAGACGATGTATCCAAGGAAGTGAACCTCAGGAGAGCCGAACTCATACTTCTTTAGTGTGGCAAATAGTTGATCTCGACGGAGAACAAGAAGTACTTCTCTTAAATGTGCAAGATGTTCTGAGAAGGACTTACTAAATATGAGAATATCATCAAAATAAACAACTACAAACTTACCTATGAAGGGCCGAAGAGATTGATTCATAATACGCATGAAAGTGCTTGGTGCATTGGACAAGCCAAAGGGCATGACAAGCCATTCAAAAAGTCCTTCTCGAGTTTTAAAAGCCGTCTTCCATTCATCTCCTGGGCGGATTCGTATCTGATGATAACCACTTCGAAGATCCAATTTAGAGAAAATCGTTGCAGCTCCAATTTGATCTAATAGATCGTCGAGACGGGGAATGGGAAATCTATAGCGTACTGTAATTTTATTTATAGCACGGCTGTCGACACACATCCTCCAAGATCCATCCTTCTTTGGTATAAGCAAAGCTGGGACTGCACACGGACTCAGGCTTTCACGTAAATATCCCTTCAACACAAGTTCCTCAACCTGACGTCTAAGTTCTTCATGCTCACTCGGACTCATACGATAATGAGGTCGATTAGGAAGAACAGCATCTGGAATTAGATCAATATGGTGTTGAATATCTCTGAGGGGAGGAAGGCCGGGTGGTAACTCATTAGGAAAAACATCCTGAAACTCTTCCAATAGTCTTTGAAAATGTTCTGGAGGTGACGGCAAAGACTCTCTGACAACCGAATTGATCAATATTAGAACACATCTTTCTTCTCGAAGTGTTTGTTCAAAAGCCTTTTGCTGCAAGAAAAGGACTGGAGCTGATGGTGTATGTTGTTTCTCGGGCAAAGAAGGCTGTAGAGTGAAATTGCGATTATTGTAACGAAAACTGTAGGTATTACGATAGCCATCGTGTTGTACTCGAAGATCAAATAACCAAGGACGTCCTAAAAGTAGATGGCAAGCATCCATTGGAGCAATATCACAATGAATCTGATCCTTATATGAATCACCCACCGAAAAAGAAATCAATGCTCGTCGAGTTATGAGTACATCGGTATTCCGATCCAATCATTCCAACTTGTAGGGGTTAGGATGTAGTTCTGTTGATAATTGAAGTTTGGTTACAACTTCCTCAGCAATGACGTTTTCACTACTACCAGAATCAATTATGAAGTTGCACACCTTGCCTCCAATAGTACAGTTTGAATGAAAAAGATTATGTCGTTGAGGGTTGATATCTGTTCCACGCGAAGCTAAACACACACGTCGCAACATTAATTCTGGTCCACTATCAGCTTTAAGAACCTCTACTTCATCTTGTGGATCTGTAGTTTCCTCATCGTAAATTACTTCAACGTCATTACCAGCAGTGTCAAGGAGGAGGCCTCTTCTATTTCTAGTGGGGCAGTTAGACTGTCGATGACCTAAATCTCCACAAGAAAAGCAACGAATTGAGTTTGGTCGAGTTTTCCGAGTGTCAAGAGCTGGAACAATGGGTGTGTCTGCTTTGACAGAAACAGCGTCATCTGTCGCAGTCGGATTGTGATTTGGTCGAGAAGAACGAACAGTAGACCATGATGAAAAGGATAATTTAGTTTGCGCCTCAATAGTTAAAGCTTGTTGATGTGCTTCTGACAGTGTTAATGGATGGAAGAGATTGATTGTGTGTTGAATCTGTTGTCGTAAACCTGCTGTAAACCGTGCCACCAGTTGACGCTCAGAGTCTTGTATATCAACTCGATTGAGAAGTAAAAAAAATTCAGTGGAGTAGTCAGCCACAGATCGATTTCCCTGACGGATGGTATGGAGACGCTGAAACATAAGCTGGTCATAATTGTAAGGCAAGAATGTTTTCTTAAGTTTTGATGAAAGTTTATCCCATGACATGATCTTTGGTTTTCCAAGACGTGCACGAGTTGTCTTCAATTGTGTCCACCATGCAGCTGCTCTTCCACGAAAACGCATTGTTAAAACAGGAACACATTGATCCATTGGAGCTCGTTTGAATTCTAGGATTTGTTCTACCGTGACTATCCAATCGAGCAGTTCTTCAGCTGAAGAATTTCCATGAAACTCTGGTATCTCGGTTTTGAAACCCGATTCCCAATGAATATGAGCTGCTGCATTTTGTACGTTATCTGGTGTTAGGGTACGGTTGGTGTGTAGAGGAGCAAAGGGATTAACGTCGTCTGCAAACGGGTTTTCTTCGTTATCAACATCGTCTCTGTTACTGTTAACGTGAGCAACATGTTCGCGTACGGCTGGTGTTGGTTGCTGAACCATAAGGGCTTGGAGGGCAGTTGTGATGGAATCCATCTGGCTTGTAGCTCAGCAATGGCGTCACGAGTGATTTCTGCTTCAGTACGAACTGGTGCTCGACGAGGTCTTACCATTGTAGTGAAAGAAAAAGAACGTAGCATGTATCTGATACCAATATGGCGCAGCGTATCAACGGTAATTCAACTCAATCTAGAAATTTAGGTTAAAATTTCTAGAGACCTGACTTCTTGAATCGAAGAGTTGAATCAAATTCGATGCAAGGCTCTTGAATTGATGACAGAATCAAATCAATGCAAGGCTTTAGAGAAAACTCTAGTTTATTATCTCTTAAACTGAATGAATAAAACTATCTTACAATCCCTTATTTATATTAACCTATCTTTCCTAAAAATCGAACATCTAAAAAAAAGAAATTATAAAAGAAAAGGAAATCTAAAAAAAAGACCAAAATTAGGAAAGGTATCAAGATGCTGCATCACAATTCGTGATAAACCTAACTTAATTCAATCCCCTAAACCATCATCTTCATCTTCTAATTGTTCTTTGAATCTCAATTGAAACCCTAGCTCAACTTATTCTCAAAACTTAACTTTCTGCTTCTTCCAAAGCAAAATCGAAACCAACAACATCACCTCCTTTCTCGAATCATCGGGATAACAGAGTTTCTATGAAACTCTCACAAAGAAGAAATCAGACCTCTGAGATAGAGATCGACGGAAATAAGGAGAAGAAAGAAGAAGAGAAGAGAAGAAAGAAGAAGAAAAGCAAGAAATGACTTATCTGTTAAGGCTACCAACTCAGCAGCTAGAGATTCTCAACAATTTCAGTAAACGCTCTGAGAACACTTCCATAAGACCGAGTTTACAGGGAGAGTCTTTACGCTATTTTTAATTTTTTTTTTGTTAGCGTCAATATATCAATCTGTTAGCTATTGAATAACTATTAAGTTGTAACAACTAGATGTATCCTTCTCAATATAAATACCATCGAGACTCCACAAGGTTTACTGTGGAAGTATTCACCAGAAAATATTTTCTAACTTGGTATCATCCTTGATCCAAGCTACGCTTCCAAAACCTAAAAAAAAAACTCAAAAACTCTATAAAAGAAAAAGATGACAACAACGCAAATCGTGGACCATCCCGGCCCAACAATAATTCAGCAAATCGACGTTCACATCCATCTCAAAGAAAATCTCCCAAGTTTGAGCAACCATGTCAGGTCTGTAAGAAAGATAATCATCAGGAAGATCGTTGTTGGTTCCGTTACAAACCAAGCAATAATCAATCTCGTCAGCCTGCTGCATATATTTCTCTTCCAAATGGTGCACATGGGAATGAGTGGGTTACTGATACTGGCGTGACACACCATTTTACGTCAGATATGAAAAACCTAACTATACCCCATGAATATGATGGCACAGAAATGACTCATGTTGGCAATGGTAATATTCTTAAAATTGCTCATGTTGGTGATGGGTTTTTCACTCACAACTCCACATCTTTTCTGTTAAACAACATATACCATGTGCCTGAAATTAAAACTAATTTGTTGTCCGTGTGTCAGTTCTGTAAAGACAACAATGTGTATTTTGAATTTCACAATTCTCATTTTCTTGTGAAGGACAAGCATACGGGATCATTCTGCTACGAGTGTTGAATAGGAATGTGTTGTACGTTTTACTCGGTCTAGGGTCGATAAGACCAAATCAAAACTACCGAGGCACCCACAACTTGGATAAGGGCTGCCATAAAGTCCATCAACGAAATGACTATTTTACCCTCCGTAAACAAATTGATAAATCTTCTTCACCCAGTGTCTGAATGACGCGTGCGAGTAGTCCATTTTGCATAGCCCTTCGAGTTCCATCCAATGATGCTAGTTTCGTATCTAGATCGTTGTTAGATTAATTCCTATTAATTAACGATCGTGTTAAACTAATCGGGTTAGCTAATTCGTCACTTGATCATCGCTAGACCATTCAAATAGAGTTGACGAGCTTGAGGGTCCTTACAGTATATACATGTAAAATTAGAGAAATATTTGCTCCCACAAACTATAAGGAAGCCTTCTTTTAAGATTTAAAAATATTTAACAAGTCTATGTTAGACAAATTAGCATGGGCTCTTATTCATTCCCCAAATGAGTTTTGGGTCAAAATATTGAAATGTAAATATTTGAAAACTTGTCATCCATTACATGCGAGGAAACCATTAAAATCATCTAGATTATGGAAAGGAATATCTGTTTGTTTAGAAATCAATAGAGGAAATACAATTTGGGAAGTCAAGAATGGGTTAGACTTTAATGCATTTACAGATAATTGGATACCAGAAGCATCTTCTTCTCTTTGCCACAGTTATTCTAATCCTAATATGTTATTATGTGACTTCAGTAACCCTCATACTAGGAAACAAAATGCAGAGCTAATTAATAGTTTTTATGACTATAGGAAATGCTCAAAAGATCATCAATATCAAAATACCTCTCACTAGAGACGACAGATTGGTATGGTTGCATACCAAAAATGGAGATTTCTCAATGAAAACCTCCTATAAAGCTCTCACTGGTGAGATAAGATTCTTGTAGAATCCGCATCCTAGTCAACCTGCTTATAAAGGACTTTGGAGCTTTCCCACTCTACCCAAAATATAACTTTTCATATAGAGATGTATAAAAAATGTCCTACCTAATGGTGCCACACTCTCGCAATACATAAACCAAGATGATCCTTGTTGTTTGTATGATACCAAATCGCGTTAAAGAGCTGAACATCTTTTTTTCATTGCCTATATTCAAAAAATGTTAGGGAAAAATACTCTCTTTAGAGCAACTGCAATGGACGAGTAAACCTATAATTATGATCCAGGGACGAGACGCAACGGGACGGAGTAAAGACTAAAATCTGGACCAAAACCAAATTACAGATCATATTTGGTATGGGACCAAGACCAAAACTATATATAGTGGAGCGGAGGTATAATCACCGTTTGGCATCGGGCGTATATATAATCTACGCCTGTTGTGAAACGTAAGTAAAGTCACCGCCCCATAAAGAGGCGTGTATATAAGTTACGCCCGGTTCAGGCGTTGATAAAATGTTCGCCCGTTGGGACGTTGATAAAGTTTACGCCCCACGTCAGGCGTTAATAAAATGAACGCCCCATTCAGACGAAGATTATACAAACGCCCCAGCCCGGCGTTGATATTCTTAACGCCCCACGCCAGGCGTTGATAAAGTGTACGCCCCACGCCAGGCGTTGATAAAGTGTACGCCCCATTCAGGCGTTGATATAGTTAACGCCTCACGCTAGGCGTTTATATAGTTAACGCCCCAGACAGGCGGTGATATAATTAACGCCCCATGCCAGGCGGTGATATAATTAACGCCCCATCCCGGCGTTGATATAGTTAACGCCCCACGGCAGGCGTTTATATAGTTAACGTCCCAAGCTTGAGTTTAAAAAAAAAAAAAATACTTAGACAAAATTAATTTTGAAATTTTTTTATACCGTTGGTAATTCGACCGTTGAAGAAAATGGAACGTTGGATAATTTGGAACGTTGGAAAGTTTGGAAGACATTTTCGGAAGAAACACCTATATATACACATGAGATCCTGTGACATTTTCCCACGACCAATACTTCAAACTATCCACACAAATAAGAAGAAATATTATTTCTGCTTTCAAATCAGTTGGAAAATTTTCACGGATTCGCTTACAATGGCACCAAGAGTAGCACGAGGTCCAAATTTTAAGACAATCGAAGATGTAACAATGTGTAAAATTCATTTATATATATCTCAAGATTCTAGTGTTGGAGCTGATCAATCAGAGGCGACGTTGTGGACTCGTATCAAGGATGATATTGAACTTCATTTACCTAATAATCCAGAGCGGTCTTGGAGTTCTTGGAAAAAACGATATCAGGGAACAAGTAAAGATGTGGCGTTATTTTCGGCAAAAGAGGCAGAAGTTGAAGGTGAATATCATACTGGATGGGGTCCTGAAAAGAAGGTAAGCATTCTTGATTTTTCCAACCATTGTTTTCTAATATTTAATAAGCGCCCATGTACTTAAGTGTTTTTAAAAACATTAACAGCTTGAAGAAGTTAACAAGAGGTTCAAGGAATGCAACGATGGGAAAAAATTTAAGCACGAAGAGTGCTACCAAGTTTTGTTAGAAAATATAAAATATAATCGACGATCGACTTTTGTATTCGATACGACGCATGATTTGGACACTTATGAGAATAACGAGGAAGATGATGAAGGACCGCAAACAACAACTCAAGGAGAGACCGGTAACGATACAGATGGGGGAGACATAGAGAACACATATCTTCGTAGGATGGGGAAAAAAGCAGCAAAAAGATTGAAGAAAACAGGGAGAGAGAAATCCAGTCACCAAGAGGAATTGATGGGAATAATTATTAAAGAACAACAAAATTTCAATACTCATTACCAAGCACAATCAAGATTCAAGATGGAACAAAGAGCAGCAGAGTTTGCAGCAAAACAAGCTGAACATGCTGCAAAAATAGCCAAGCAAGCTGAAGACAAAGAATTTCGCATCATTATGATGGATCTTGAAAAAATGGAACCTGTACAACAAGAGTACTTCCGACTTCGCAGGGCGGACATAGTTCGGAATAAAAGAAACCAATCTTAACACAAAGGCGGAATAGTTCAAACCTTAATTACTTCTCCTATTTAGTGATTAGTAGTATTATTAGTATTATTATGTTTTAAATTTCTTAGTATCTGAACAATTAGCATTATTATTATGTAATTTTTGGATTTTTAATTTACTTCCGTTGATTTGAATTAAATTTCTACTTTTTTGAAACATACGACCTTAATTAAAACTTGAGGATGTTTACATACAAAGAGATAATAGAAAGGAAATGACAAACGACAATTTTTAATTCCCATATTCTACCCATATATATTCGATCAAGTCATCACGCAAGCGAATATGTGCATCTTTGTTACGCATTGCACATCGGCGTTGCTGAGCTCTAATTTGGGAAAACTCGTCACTATTGCCTCTTAATATATTAACCGGTGCTGCGTTGCTACGTTGTTCATAAACATGTGGCCAGTCACCGGGTAGACGCTCATCCTCGACTATCATATTATGTAAGATAATACAAGTTTTCATGATATAGGCAAGCACATCTGGATTCCACATTCTTGCAGGTTGTTTGATGATTCCAAATTGTTGTTGAAGTACACCAAATCCCCGTTCAACATCTTTTCTTGCACCCTCTTGCATCGATGAAAATATTTCCTTTTTCCTACCCACCGGATGTTTAATGGCCGTAATAATAGTAGGAATCTCTGGGTATATTCCATCACCTAGATAATACGGCATATCATATGAATGTCCGTTCACCTCATAGCTCACCGGCGGTGCTTTTCCTGTTACAAGACTTCGAAAAACATATGAACGGTTCATAACATTAATATCGTTGTTAGAACCGGGCATACCAAAAAAAGCATGCCAAAACCATAGGTCATATGACACCACTGCCTCCAACACGATACTTTCGCTCCCTTTATACGCGGTGTAAGCCCCAGATTCTGCCGACGGACATTTATCCCATTTCCAATGCATGCAATCTAGACTACCCAGCATCCCAGGAAATCCCCGGTCTTTGTTTTGCTTGAGCAACAGTTCAATATCACCAGCCGTTGGTTCACGCAAATATTCTTTCCCATACAAATTCACAATCGTCTTACAGAACCTACGAGTAGCTTCTAACACAGTTGTTTCTCCTATGCGTAAGTACTCGTCTATTGCATCTGCCGCACATCCGTAAGCTAACATTCGTACTGCTGCTGTTACTTTTTGATGAGGGTTTAATCCTAAAACTCCACAAGCATCGGGCTTTTGAACAAAATATCTGTTTGCATTGGTAACACCTTCCACTATCCGGTTAAACAATTGTCGACGCATTCTAAATCTTCTGCGAAAAACATTGGGTGGTTGGTTTGGGTACGGAGAGAAATAGTCGTTCCATAGAAGTTCAGCCCCTGACTCACGATCTCTTGGTATTCTGATACGAGTTTGAGGCCATTTTGAATTTGTAACAAGGACTCCCAAACTAACGGCCATGTTATTTTGCATAATTGCTATTGCATCATCATCCGAGGAATAAAAACTACTATTAGAAGAAGAAGATGAAGAAGAAACAGAAGAGCAATAATGAGCGGTTTTCTCATATTGTTCCATTGCTATATGAAGCAGAAGAGATGTATTGTTATTCATATATTGAGTGAAAACAGTCTTTAATTTATAACCCATTTTCAAGAGCATTAAAAAAACCAAAAAAATATCACGCAAATGTGTTTTCCAAAAAAGATAAAGTTTTTGTCAGTGACCTGATATGACAATACTATATATGATTAGACTATACTATATATGATATGACTATACTATATAAGATAAGAAAAGATAACTCCAAAGACAGTTCATCTAAATAGTCATAACAAATTAACCCTTCATATTATCATTATCCGAAGTGGACGATCTTGGTGCCACAAAAGGCATGTGCATTCTCGGATTGGTATTGACTGAGGACATTGTTGAAGCTGATCCCTGATTCATACCACTCCAAACTTGTGATGGCAGGGTTTGGGAAAAGGAACCGTATCCAAGCTGAGGTTGGACAGTGTGCGGCATACGGAAAAGAGATAGTTGTTGCTGCAAATCAACGTTTGCATTATTTAGCCTTTGTATTTCTGCTTCTTTCGACATGATAACGTCCATCCTCTCCTTCGTTTGTTTTAATGTAAATTCGCGAAATTGTTGATTAAAATCAGCATTTTCTTGAAATAATGTGTAAGCTTCATGCTGTGAAGAAAAAATAAAGTATATAAGTACAAATATACCAACAAAAATCGAACGTACAATAAAAAGTCGAAAGTACACTTACGTGGGATAATAGATGTGGAGGAGGGATATGTACATGTTCAACAGGTTGTTCAATTGGGACCGTATACAAGTCACCGACATACCCATATGTTTGGGCTTCCCAAATAGGATGAGTCACGTAATCTTTGGAGTTGGTTACCATTGTCCAGTATTGTAAATATATATCATAATCTTTAACAACTTGCACTATCTCTGTTGCATCGACCAAACCTTCTTTTTTTAGGCGTTCGGCTTGAATATTGCCAATATCCCCTATAACTGTGTGTAGTCTTATAGGAACAGCGAAAGTACAATGGTTTTGCCGCCAACACCTTTCACCAAGATACATGTTGTGCTGTACAGTTAGAAATGGAATAAGAATTTAGTAAGTATGTTATATAGGAAAAAAGTATGTTATATAATAAAATTTACAAATTAACTCACAATGCCCATGTAAGAAAATATATATCTCGAGTCTGATAGCCGCGTAGTCGTGCATCCCATATCAGATGCAAGAACTTCTCTGTATGATTCCCATGGGCGCCATGTCACTTGTTCAGCAGTAAGCTTACTTAGTAAATCCCTACAACGGAAAATATCATTTGTATTCTTCGGTACATTCCATTTAGAAGATACGGGCCATTTTTGTTCTGTACTCGCCTCTGGGATTTCTGGTCGACATATGCCCAGGTATTCATACCCCCAAAACTACTCCATCAAAATAATTATCCAATTTAATAAATTATCAAAAAAATAAACAATGAGAGGAAAAATAACTAGATTGAAAGAATACCTCTAATACTTGGAATGGACCACATAGTGCCTTCTGTCTCCTCCCAGATAAACGGAGTGCCGCATACAATTTCGAAAACGCAGCACCACCCCAGTCATACGTGGATACTACATCAAGATTTTCAAAAGCAGCTAACCATCCAGCATCAATATAAGTCTTTGCATTAGAAAAGAAAAAATGTCCCAAAACATACATGAAAAAGGCAATTGCTACTCTATGAGCCAGGGTGCTATCATTTTCAGCCGCAACCAACTTGTCTTCGATGAAATATGACCTTAAATATTTAATTGTAATTGAATTTGAAACCCACGACGGTGCTTTTGGACAGAGCGTGACATCTTGGATATCCGGAAAGATATGCTCACGAACATGTTCAAATTGGTACTTCCCCGAATCATAAGGAACATCAGGCCCATCACTGATACTCAGTCCAGTCAACATGAGCCAATCTAGGGGGGTGAATCCCATCTCACCAAATGGGAAGTGAAAAGTGTTTGTTGTATCCCAAAACCGCTCAGCAATATAATCAACCATTGAATGGTTGGTTTCGCTACATTGTATGTCCAGTAAATTTTGCCATCCCGCTTTTTCAATAATATATTTAGCTCTAGGACAGTGTTGTGAAATAGTTTGATAGTGATGAATTACCGATGCCAAAGATCCACGATGTTGATACTTCAATTTGTGCTCCCCTGTAAATGTCATGTCCGTAGTAGCGTGCGGTTTATCATCTTGCAGTATAGGAAACCTCCCTAACCGGGGAATATCAACCTCCTTAATTGTACCAGTAGCGATTAAGTTATAATCCTCTTCGGCTACAGATTTTTGTTTCTTGTTCGTCTTCACGCGACCATTGAAACGCGCTGTGAATTTGTTCAACATCTGTGCACACACAATATAGATGCAGTTACATTATTAAAAGACCAACCCTCATTAACGAATATTTTTATTAGTCCATCACCATTTATATTCCAAATACTATAAATCCTTAACACAAACCATATCAATTCCAAATTCTATAATTCCAGAAACACAAATTAAATCGTCACCGATGCATTTCCAAAATCATTACAAGATTCCACAACCCAATTTAATCACTTCAAGATTCCATAAAAATCACTAAAAAATCAATTCCATACTCACGCAATTAGCTCTTCTACATATGTAACTCCCAAAATTTACATAACTACAATTTACATAACTAAAATTAATCACCTCAAAATTCAATAAAAAACAATACAAATTCAATTATTGGTAACCATATTCACATACAACATGCAGAAAACCAATAATTAATCCAATAATTTACAATAATTTAAAATTAATCCAATAATTTACATAACTACAATTATTGATAACCATATTCACTAAAATTAATTACCAACAGACAACATGAAGAAAAACAATAAAAGGAAGCTCTCAATTGAAATAGGTTGATTGAAACAGTTGAAGGGTGAGAACTATTTCCCACATAATCTACATAACCACGGATTTTTACAATACCCAAAAATAATAAATCAAATTTTTACAATACCACTGTGGAAGCTCTAATAAATTTTAGTGAATAGATTATAAATCAAATAAAAATTTACAATACCCACAAATCAAATTTTTACAATACCCACAAATAAATTTTTACAACCACTGTGGAAGCTCTAATAAATACCCTATTTTTAAGCTCTAATTATTTTAAAAAAAAATTCACTGTGTGTTTTATCTCTAACCACTGTGTGTTTTATCTCTATAAAAACATAAAACACACATACCCAATTTTTAAGCTCTAACCACTGTGTGTTTTATCTCTATAAAAACATAAAACACACATACCCAATTTTTTCACATACATATTAATCTCTATAAAAACATAAAACACACATACCCACAAATATTAATCTCAAATTTTTTTAAGCTCTAACTATTTTAAAAAAAAATTCAACCAAATTTACATAATCATCAAATATGGTTTTTTTCACATACATAATCATAAAACACACATACCCAATTAAATTTAACCAATTTCATATTCTTATTTGTTCGTTAAAACCAAATTTTAGATAAACTAATTTTAACAAATAAAACCCTAAATAAATTATACAAACAATATGGATAAAACAAAAGAGATTAAGAAAAAAAAACATACCTCTTTTTTAACCCGGGTTCATCAAGTATCTTGGTTTTTTCTTTTCTTTTACTGCTCTTCACTGTGATGTTTTTGTTAAGAAGCTGTGTTGTGTTTGTGGGCGGTAGAAACAAAGAAACAGAGGTAGAAAAGAAAAGAAGAAGACGGAGAAGATTAGGGTAAAGGGAAAGTGAACACGTGGGCTATACGTGGTGGTTAGAGATTGGCAGGGCTTTAATGCCACACGTGCTAGATACGTGTGTTAATGGAAGTCCAATACTATACGTACGCCTGCAAACCAAACGTTCATTATACGTACGCCTGAGAGAAGAGGAGGCGTTGATTATAAGTACGCCCCACGTCAGGCGTTCATTATACGTTCGCCTCAAACAGGCGTTGATTATACTTACGCCTCAAAACAGGCGTTGATTATACGTTCGCCTGCTACAGGCGTTGATTATACGTACGCCTGATACAGGCGTTGATTATACGTCCGCCCCACGTCAGGCGTTGATTATACGTACGCCTGCTACAGGCGTTGATTATACGTCCGCCCCACGTCAGGCGTTGATTATACGTACGCCTGATACAGGCGTTGATTATACGTCCGCCCCTCGTCAGGCGTTGATTATACAAACGCTTCATTCAGGCGTTGATTATACGTTCGCCACACCAGGCGTAGATTATACAAACGCCCCTTCTCCGAGCGTGAAATATATGTACGCCCCACAACAAGCGTATTTTTTATCAACGCCCCACAAGCAGCGTTAATTATATCTCCGCCCGGCCCAAACGAAGATTATACCAACGCTCCACATTCAAGCGTGGATTATACATCCGCCCGACTAAATATACTCCACTGCCTTAACGTGACACTACAGACTAAACTCAAATTTGATCGTTTGTTTTGGTCTTTGATCTTTGGTTTTGATCGTACCACTGTGGACGCTCTAAGTCACTATGCAACCTCAGAATATGACTCTGACACATCTATTAGAAGCTGGTTTGATAAAAGGTTGAAGAGTAGTAATAGTCCAGGTACCAAGTACTCAATATTTGTCATAGCATGGAGCATACAGAGGGATAGGTGTTTTAGGATTTTTATAGATAAAACTATGACACCATTGAATACTGTCAATTATCCTTTTAAACTTATAGCAGACATAAATCATTGTATGCTTGCACCGAATGCTAGTCAGAACTCTTGCACCTATTAAGACTCCAGATAACAATGCTGCCTCTACCCGACACTTGTCGAATCCTGTGTTGTCGTATCCTATGACACAAGCACTAATGATGCAGACGTTGGTCTTATATTAACTGATACGATCGGGACCTTTGAAGGATGGAATCTCAACAAAGGAGTGGCAAGCTCAACGGAAGAAGAAGAATGCATTGCAATACTAGAAGGAACCAAATGGATGGAAAACAAAGGCATTAGCACATTCTGCATTTGTAGTGATGCAAAGAGTGCAATCACTTATCTGAAGAATAATAATCAACGATTGTGTTGGTTTTTTCAAACTATTTTAGATGATTGTCGGTTTTTTTTGAGCAATTTTTCTTTCTCAAAAATAAATTACGTTAATAGAATTTTTATTTCCCTTGCCGATAAATAAGCCAAACATTATAGGAGGATGGGTGAATGGACAGGTGAAAAACCGGACTTTCTCCTAGATCTATAATTCCTTTCTTGCAATAATTATTTTTATCTTACCAGGAAAAAAAGCACCATCTTAAGAAGAACAACCAACCTCTCTACTTTGGTGACGAGGTCCATTAGGAATTTATCTATTAAGGCTCATTTTAGCCTTTGATTGTTTGTAAAATGGGCTTCCAAGTTCCAAGCCCATTTTTCCTTTCATGTTCCGCTGTGCCACCATGGAATCATACCAGTTAGACCAGATTGTTTGTTGTTGTTTTTTTTTTTGCCATGTCAATTTCATGCAACCAAGAGTTGAAAATGTAAACAGTGTTGACAATTTTTTTTGCCATGTCAATTTTTGTACTGTTAATGTATTATTACGTGACTAAATTTGTTGGACCGACTAAACCTGTCTATAAAAGTAAAAACTGTGAAACATTTTCATCTAAAAAAGTTTATTTTGACAAATGTTGTTGGAGAAAACTAAAAATATTGATCTTCCATTTGCATAGTTAGATTCTCAAGAACTGACAACGGGATTATATTCCGTCTTTAAAGATCCGCCTACCGGTGCTGAAATATTGAGGAGGTTCCATCACTTTGACTTAAGATATGTGTGTAAACACAAACCTTTTTACTACATGCTAATTGGTAGATCTTGTTCTGTTCCCTAATAGTTGAACTGGTAACTTGTTTTTGAAACTTTTTTTAAACGGTGATTAAGAGAGTTGAAATTAAAAGTAGTTGTATTTTAATCCTAAACACAGTTTACCTCTTATTGAAAATAAAAGTAGTTGTATTTAAATGTGAACAGAATAAGACTAACGACATGAATTGCACTCAAATGATGTCGTTTTTCATATGATTAATAAATAAGTTGCAATTCTAAAATATTTCGGAATAGGGTAAGCACAACTTGAACTAGTATAATAAGATATGTTTTAAGAAAATTTATTCGGAAGAAAGATTCAGCGCTTTAAACGTGAAATATTCATAATAAAATTTATTCCCCAATATATTTAATTTTTAAAAAGAAAAATCTCACAAAAAATATCTATAACTAATCTTCTTAGACCGATTATTGAACCCGTAGCTATAACTAATCTTCTTTATGTCAAATTCTTGAAGCTCATTGATTAATTTCTAAAGTATTGGAAGAGATGTTTGTGGAGAAGAACCCAACACCTTCTTCTTCATCATCTTCTTGTTTCATTACATCAACACGGGAAACTCTAACCGTATGGATGAAATCATTAGTGTTTAATGGTAATGGGTGTACCGTGTACGACTCGAACGGAAATATCGTTTATCGTATTGATAACTACGATGAAAAGTTGAAAAATGAATTTTATCTCATGGATGTTCATGGCAATGTTTTGGTTACCATTCTCAAGAAGGTTAGTTGGTATATTTATAAAAAATCTTTTGCCTAATGAATTATTGCAGATGATAAATAATGTTACTTCGTGTTTTACTTTTTGTTATATTTTTCGTCGCAGAAACTTAGTGTTGTAAAGTTTTGGGAAGGTTACAAATCAACAGAACTCGAAGGACGGATCAATAAGCCATGGTTTCAAGTGAAAAACCCTAGACTTTTCAAGGGAGATCATTGTGAAGTGTTATTGATTAAGGATGGAAACAACATTGAGTTAGAGAACACTTACAAGATTGCCGGAACGGCAACCGCTTTTAAGATTATGAACGAAGCCGAAGAACTTGTTGCAGAGGTTAGTCAACGAGCATTTTAGATTTTCTTTGCAATATATTCCTGATATTTATATGTGCGTAATTTTTTTTGATAAAGAATATTCATATGTGCACAATCCTAAACAAATTATAACCATTTTTTTCCAGGTAAAGCAAAAGCAATCGGTGTCGGGAATCACGTTAGGAGAAGATGTGATGACATTAATGGTAGAAGCAAATGTTGATCTTTCATTTGTAATGAGCCTTGTGGTTATATACTGTTTAATCCATCATAAAATGTGAAACAAAAACATATTCAGTATATGTTGTGAGAACTAATAAGATGTTGATAAATTTCTTCATCACAGGGATGACAAAAAAATAAGCATTCCACTGTTCTTGAAATGTAAATCTCTATCGAGATATCCTTTATCAATTGCTTAATTTTTTTTTTAATTTTTTTTGTTTTATCAAAAAAGAAAAAAAAGAAAATTTTACCAAAATTTGTTATCTTTCGAAGATTTCTTGTATTGTCAACCTCATATTTTACTAATTGAAATTATCGGTTTAGACATTGTGGGAAACCATTATGTTAAGCTAGAAATCAAACTACCTCTACTTGATTCCGGTATCAGAAATAAATAAAATATCAAGAATTTTGATTTGAATTGGGCCGACTCACGAGATAAACGTACGGCCGTAAAATATCAATTTCGGATCATAATGTTGATTTTGAATTTCGCCGAAATATCAATTTTGGATCACAATATAGATTCTGAGTAGGGGTGAGTATTTGACCCGAAATCCGCCGATTTAGTCGGGACCATCCGTATTTTTGCGCGCGGGTGTTTGGACCGTTCGTTAATGAGTTGGATGCGGATGAGATTTTTGAAATCCAACATATTACGGATTGGGTTCGGATAAAATCTTGAAAATCCGTTGAACATCCATATCCGTTAGTACATTTTTTTATCAAAATTTTTCGGTACAAATATGAAGTTGGTACATTTGTTTTTTGTCAAATTAGGTACTCTTTTGTTTTTTGTCAAATTAGCTACTCCTTTCATTCTTTGATGAGATACAAGACCAATATATGCACATGTGGACATACTTGATACCAATTACTCCGAAAACATCTTATTTTAAAGTGGTCGGATATTTCTTTCTCTTCAAATTTTGAATAACTTCAAAGCATTGCACTAAAATCCAGTTTTAAACCCTTCAATAATGTAGTCTTATTTCTAAAACCACCCCTGTACTTGTTGCGTTTATTTATCTATTGTAAACTTTAATTATAAAGCAAATCCATCGGATTATTCGCATCCAATCCGTCCGCCCGTGCATCCGTTGGATGTTGGATTGGACGCGGATGTCAAATTTGAATTTGTAATGAGTTGGATTGGATGTGGATGAGGTTTAAACCGGTCCATATCGTCCCATGCTCATCCATAATTCTGAGTCTCTCTGAAATATTTGAAACATGACAGCCATTTTGGCCCGCATGATTCATTTTGGGTCACGAGGCAAATAATGAGTCACATGTTAAACTTGGGTAATGACATAATTTATGGACTACTGGAAAAGTTATGGATCATATGAAATAATTTTGGGTTACATTACAGATTTCATATCATGACGCCAATTTTAGTTTATCGGGCATCTGGTTCAGTAGATAAATTCGACATCACCAGTGAGGTAGATTTTGAGTCTTTCAATAAATGGTGACAACGAAGACTTCTTCTCATTGTCGCAGAGTATGTGGTACAATTTTAATTTCTTATCAAAGAAATATTTTGTATGGGTGTCATATTTTGGACCGCGAGGCAGATTTTAGGTCGCTAATTCACAACATCAAAGGGTTCGATTTTGAATCACAAACTTTGACGCAAGAGGCATATTTTTGGCTAATTTAAGTTGCACTACAGACTTTGTATAAGTGTGATGAATTTTTAGAAACAGTGGATCATGATGCAAATTTTAGGTGTCCAGGCACACTTTGGTTCAACATGCAGAATATATGCCGTGGTGAGAATTTTCAAATTTAGCCTAGGTTAAGTATAAGTCATGATGCAAATTAGGTGGATATTTAATTAATTAAATGTAGATTTTTTTTTATGTTATATAAACAGAACTTTTAGACCACAAGCAATTTGACCCAATGGGTCCATTTTGGGTCACCTAATAGCCTTTCGGTAAGTCATGAAACACATTTTGGGTTGAAATGCAGGTTTTGTATCACTGGATAGATTTCAATACGAAAAGTTCCTGTGAAGATATTTATGACATACCCTATCGTGGGACATGCCCTGAAGATCATTCATTTCTATATCGAGTCTCAGAAGACATATACAAGGCTGTTACAACGCAGTGTTACCAGATTACACAGGGATTACCTCAAATCCCCGTATGATTGAAGGGTTTACAATGATGGTATGCCTTCATGCACGACCTGTTTCCTTGCATATATTCTAGAGAACCAGAAAGTCAGAAGCAAATTTGAATCCTAACGCGCTACGACGTTTAAGTTAACTGTGCACTCATACTTTTTCGACTCGAGAATATGAAACAAGATCTCTACAGTTCCAAGTTATTGGATACGAATCCAATAAAATTAGCTTTAGGATTAGATACTAGTGTATAGGACCACTTCTTGATATTGAAATGAAGAAGTAATTTAAGTAAGGGGAGGTGTTTGCTGTGAAGTCATTTTCTGTCTCTGATATTCAAACTTCTAATATAGAATATAGACAAGATTTGATTTTACTCTCTGTAGGGAAAAAGGAGAGTAGTATTGATATCGAACAAGGAAGGTGTGTAGTAAGGGGACTGCCTAGCTAGCTACATGGTTTGTCATGTACAACTACAAATTGTTTGTCTTCTCAACGTGTGAGGATAGGGATCTTTCATCTTCTTCGGTCCTACTTACACCACCCTTACAACCCATCCAAGAGGTTTGTACGTATATTTTTTGGTTAGTCGAATCATATCCACCTCCGTCTCTGTGTATATCAGTAATTCTAGATTCACCCTGAGAAATCATGAAAGTTAAAAGCTGGAGTCCACGATTTGACGGGGTCTAAATAAAAATAACCAGTTAGATAGTTGGAGTACTGATTCTCATATTTAAAGTCAGTGGTTTACATTCCTGGCCTTTTCCAAGAAAGTAAGATTGCCACGGAACTAATCCTCCTCATGGAGATATTGGTCTTCTCCAAAACAACATTTAAGTCAAAAAGCTACTTCTGAAAAGTGGAGATATATTTGGATGATCAGTCTAGGGTAATTTGTTGGGTCATTTGATAAATTTTGAGTCATGAGGTAGATTTTTGTCTACTAGGCCCATTTTAGGTTACATACCGTTTAATTTAGATTATTATGGTAGGTTTTTGGTTTATCATGTAGTTTTTGGGTTCCGCGGCAGATAATTTATGGGTGATGAGGTAAAAATCAGGTCATGCTAAGGAATTGGTCGTGTGTTGGTGCGGATTATGAATAAAAGTAAAAAAAGTTAGGGTCTTGTTAAAACAACTTTGGGATCATGAGACAAAATTATGTCCAATAGATGCTCTTAAGCCATGAGATAATTTTTAGAACATGACAATTGATAAAGATTGTGGGTTCCTAGATTTAGAGTCACAACAATGTCCTATTTCAGGTCAAGTTAGGACATAAATTTAGCTTAGTGTAGTAGTTTATGGAAAATTTAAGCTAAGAGGAAGATTTCGTCGAACATGGCCCATTTATGATCGCGCAAAAGGCATCGAGTTAAAGTGGTAGATTTTCAGTCTCAATACAGATTTTGGATTATGTCTGGGGGCAAAGTGTGCCCAGTATAAAGGTGTGCACTTGAACTTCCTGCCCAGCTGGTTCCAAAGCTTATTTTCAAGCCCAATAAGAGTTATTAGTTTTATTGGAGGATTGATTTTGCTCTTTTGCACCTCCTAAGTTTTTTTTAATCCCAAAACTGATTTCTTGCACCCTAGCCAGCAAATCTTGGCTCCGCCCCTGATTATGTCGTAGGTTTTGTGTCACGGGGTGCATTTCTAAACAGTTAATCTTTGTATAGTAGCACATAAAGAATTTTTCCGGAAAATGTTTTCCAAAGCTGTTCTAAACAAATCGAAGCTCAAAATTCTTTTAAACATTACTCCCTCCGTCCTAAATTATTAGTCCGCTTTGACTAAGTCAAGATATTAAGGAGACCGGAGGACTTTACAAAACTATCCCTACTGAATGATATATCATTACTAAAATTAAAAGGAGTATTTGGAGTATGTAAGAAAAATACATTGGTAATTATAATATTTATAGAAATGTTTAAATAAAAGATAAAAATAAAAATCTTTATGGATTGATTTAGTAAATTTGTTTCCTATTGAGGAAGATATCATTTAATATTTAGATTGGTGATATTTAAAATAATTTTATAATTATAAAAATTTGAAGGATATATTTGAGAGTTTGACTAAAAAATATGACTATAAACAGAAGTTGGACAATATTTTAGGACAGACAAAAATAGAATAGAGGACAGAAATTTTAGGACAGAAGGAGTATATCTTATTGAAAGCAGGAAAATTTTGTTGATAAAAGCCAATTTCAGACCAAATTACAGAGGATCACAAAAGATAAACTCCCAATCGAGCAATATGAATAATTACACGGTATGTTCTTGACAAGTCTGAACATCTAAAAGAAGTCCAAAATGATCCATGTTGGTGCTCCAGGAATGAAACTTCCCCAATTTAAATGAAATGGACCACAACTTATCGGACCCATCAAAAAACACCCATTTTTAGATAAGCCAGTTCATGCAACTTTCCGAGAACTACTTTTATAGCATCTATTCTAGCTCTACTGCTCAAGTGTTATTGATAGGCTTTTTCTCGGCTTGAAACACATTTATCATGTGGCTCGTCCAAACTGGACCCTTGATTACACCTACCTGTATGAGATCATAGAAAGCGATTTGGTCCCAACAATAATATATATGTCCAGCAGCTAGACTGTCCAGTTTCCCAACCTCTAGAAGTTAGCTGGCTGCTTAAGAAAATAATTAATATATTTATTACATTTCCAACCATTTCATTGGTAATCGAACAAAATAACTTCAAGAAACATTTAGGGCCGCAGAGACTGAGCAAGTAACGTTTCAATGTTCGATGGGAAGAATAAAACTATGAAACGCCACCATGAGAATCAAACTTTGAAATCAGAGAAGCAGTAATTTGATTTTAATGTCTTAATTAATACTATTAAGGAGAAAAGAATAGATTTAGCAACGTTTTTTTATAAATAAAATTGAAAAGTTAGAGCCAAGAAGGTTCCTTGAATAAACCCCCACGTACAATTGAAGTCCTCCACGCACAATCGAGTCAGACAACAGGTTAAAAAACTTTTTTATTACAAATTTTCTGATTTGTAAATTAATTAATTATTTTAAAAATAAATTAGTACTCGTACAGTACTAACCAAGAGTCCAACATCGATCTGGATCATGCCATGACCACGGGCACCACCGTGTACACATCAGAATCCCTGTTTTTAATTATCATTATTTTGTAAAAAAAAGTAATCCAATATTCGATTCTCATTTATGATTTTATTCTGATTACTTAATAATTAAATTAATCAAAACAGTAAATATAATTAATTAATACTTCAAAATTCCTAGCATTTATAAACCCCTTGAGCCTCTCTTTCTTCTCTCATTTCCAAAAGGAAAAAAAAGAACTCCAGATTTTTTGTAGTCTTTTTTTAATGGCTCCCAGAGTACATCCTCAAGCCTCTCTATCACCCTCTTCGTCTTCATCATCTTCTTCTTCATGTATAACTTCAAAAACGGAAGTATTCACAATATGGATGAAATCTTTGGTAATGAATAGCAACGGTTGTACCGTCTTCGATTCGAATGGTGAAATCATATACCGAATCGACAACTACCACAAGAAATGTAGCAACAAAGTTTATCTCATGGATCTTAAAGGAAATGTTTTATCAACTATTCTTAAAAAGGTAAATTGAACGCTTATGATCAGTTTTCCATTTCTTGATTTTTCATGTACCACCCCAGTTACGAATATCCGTTGCGAATTACTAACGGTTTGCTTTCATGATTTTTGTTTTGTAGAGATTGAGAATGTTTGGAAGGTGGGAAGGTTATAATGGAAGTTATTGTTCCAAGCAAGATCAAGAGAAGCCATGGTTTCAAGTTAGGAAACCTTTTAGACTTCTAAAAAGAGGTCATTGCACTGTTAGTGTTTCAATGGGGCCTTCGGTTGATTCGTTATATACAATCGAAAGGTTGGATAGTAAAATGGGTTGCAAGATACTAGACCAAGCAGGAAATTTGGTTGCAGAGATGAAACAAAAGCAATCAAGATTTGGTGTTGGGTTAGGGGATGATGTATTGACATTAATGGTGGAATCAAATGTGGATCATTCACTAATTTTAGGACTTATTGTTGTACATGGGTTAATTAATCACAAATTATGAAAATCCATTTCAATTCATTAAGTGGTCATGTGTAGTAGTTGAATAGATTAAGATCCTTAGTTAAATAGATATCCAGAGTTCTTGTAAAGTTTTTGATCATCACTAATGAAAATGATGATCATTACCAATTTTGTAACCTAGATTTTATTACTAATTAAACAAGAAATAGAACTCCTAATTTATTTATTTTTGTTGTTTAAAATTAATCGAATGAAATATAGTATGTGCGTTCTCTAAGAAAAAGAAAATCAATCTCCCATAATCCGATGAAACTTACCTATATTCGAAATTTGTAAGGTGTGGCTGGCATTTACAACCATATACACTAGTTTTTAACAAAAATAACAACTCATGATGATGATTATTGCCAACTTTATAATTATCACACCAATCTCCTAGTATTTATTATTTTTTTGTAAACTGTTGAAAATTATTTTAATACAATACAGTCTTTGCAATTCCATAAGGATCATAACTAATAAATCAGGTAAAAACCACGACACTTTATCCAAAATAATTGGAAAGGTGAAAGTCTTTTAGGCTTTTTAGCCATTAGGAGCTATCTAGATATTCATTCAAAATTCGAATGCACAAGCCATGAACACAAAAGATTTATTCGGAAGTAAGTTTTGAGGTTTCTATGAAAAAAGAAAAAGAATTTGTAACTCATTTGCACAAAAAATTCCATCTAAAATACACAACTAATACTTTTTTTTTACTCATTCAAAATAATATTGTTGTTGGAACTCTGATCGCTGACATCATCGTCTAGAACACTACATGGCATTTAGAACAAGTAACAATCTTATACCGCCACCCAGAAGATGGCAAATTAAGACAACATGGGCTCTATCTATAAGAAGAATTAGGTGCATGTCGTTTTCTGTTATAACTCAATTATATGGGGAACCATATGAGTAGGAATATAGAAATAGTTGATTTGATATTAACCATCATCCAAATTCAAAAATAGCTTGAAATATCCCCTCTTCTTGATCATATCCTTGTGAAAAGACAACCAAATAAAGAAAGAAAGATCCGGAAGCATAAAGAAAGTTTGGTTCTAGTAATACAAGCAAAAGCTAGACTAGATAGGCAGTAAGGCAAATGATCATGCACAAAAATCCAATTCTAAAAAAACCCACCATGTTTGATTGTATGGCTGGTTGGTCTACACACTCTACACATCTACATGGTGGTGGGCTTGTTTGAATTCCATTATCTATGAGTCAGGTCACTGACTCACTCATTCACTTTATACGTTCCATCCTGTGCATTGACTCTTCTCTTATCTCCCTGTCAAGGAAAGTTGATGCTAAAAGAGGGTTCTATCATTATGTGTGGTTGTTAAGGGTGTTTCCCATGCTGGAAATGTCGGATGGGTCCGATACAGAGTAACACGTACCTAAAAGGTATAAAACTGGTGCGATTCAAGTAGTGTACCAGATTGGATCAATAGTTACGTTACGTATAGCCAACGATATCGGCGGATATTTGATTTAGTTGTTAAAGTCTATGCAGTGCAGTTAAACGAATAGACAACATCAAGTGAAGCTCGAAGCCTAACCTATTACATTCAATTTTCATTATGCAGCGCAGTTATTAACAATGCGAGACTATTATCCTCTGCATTAATCATGCATGGTGGTGAGCAGTGTATAACCACTCACTTATTCATTTTATGAGTGCATTGACTCTCTCTATACGTCTCTTCTCTATCAAGAGAAGCTAAGGCTAAATATGAATGAGTAGTGTGGCGGTTAATGGTGGATTATGCTCTGGATTATGTTACTTGGATTATATCATATCATATGCTTTGTCCTACAATTGGATTATGTTACTTGGATATAGAGAAGAAGGGACCTAGCTCTAAACGATCCATATTATAAGTAAAGTAGTTGGTATAAACTCGAAAATAGTCTCAAACTATTCCTTTACTTCATTTAACATATTTTTGCGTTCATATGTTATAACAGTTTAGTTCTACTATTACTATCGCTATATTGGTTAAATCGCCTACGTTATACTAACATTTCTTTATAGAAAGAAACATTAGTAGATTTCTACGATGAGAAACATTATACATAAAGAAACAACTAACAAGTTGCATATGATATGCCCATGGTGAAGGGTGACTCACACTAATTCTGCCGCTAGCAGCCTTGTACGTAAGATCCAATACAAAGTGACACGACCAAGTGAAGTAGTACTTTCCACACTATTAATTAAGAAACAAAAAGGTTAATTAGTACTAATTATAAAATCAGTTTGCCTAACAACAACAAAACTAAGTACGTACGTAGAATATGTCCTTCATTAGTTTAACTATAATAAACAAATCAGAAATGCATCACTAGTTTTTTTTCCTTAGTACCCCTTTAGAGCCACTCTAGTATAATCGTTCTTTTAGGACCCTAGAGGAAGCACTGTGTTGGGAGCACTGAGGCAAAAAAACATACGAAAAGGCAATTTCTATGATGGTTTTTTTCTTTTCTCAGCCGGATCTTCATTATTCAATTTACAAATAGATTTACAATAATTTGTTATATTCGGTGGACACTCGATATCCAATTGGGGGGATTTCCTAATTCATTCTTTGAATAAAAACCAAGCTTTTAGTCTCAAACAAATTGGAGGTAAGTTAGAAATGAAATCCATATCAAGTTACCAAAATAAATAGGGAAACCCTCCCTATCTGAGCCATTTTAGCGGCCACTGTAAGGATTGTTTTTCTCTTAATTTCCACTATAGGGAAAATTTTAAATGAGGCGCGAAAGTGACGATTTTCTTGACACTAGTTTAGGAGGGAAAGGCGTGATTCTCATAGTTGGGGTCAAATGTTCAAAACTTTTGACTACAATTTTTTGTTGATATCCTTCCGCGAAAAAAATAAGGGGTTTTTGAGTTTACCCCTAAATAAATTAGCGATTGAGCTTTCCCCTAACTTATTAATAGCAGTAACTTTGCCCCCTAAACTAATGTTTAAGATAAAAAAGCCCTTCTCTTGTAGCTGTTAATTTCATATGGAAATCAATTCCTTCGATCAACTTAGTTTCACACTGCGCAAAAAGAAAAACTTAGGTTTCACTTACCAATATATCGGTTGTTCTTCCTTTCTTCTTTGACCACCCCAAACAAACAGATATCAAATGCATAATCATTTTATTAGGAGTGGAGATGGCGTAAGTTTAGATGATCAGAAGACATAAATGGAGGTCAAGCAGCATCAGACAAAGGCATTAGTTAATTGCTAGCATTACTTTTTTAAGTTACACGAATGCTTCTAGCTAGTCTTGGTTAGATACAACGAAGGTAGCCTTAATATGAGCAATACATATGTCGAGAATCTTTGTTATGACTTGTGATTTGAACAGATATGCGACATTAGTTTTGTTTTATCAAAAATATAAATGGAGTGGACGCAAAGAAGATAATAAAATTCAGGCACCTGTTTCCTTTTCTGTAAGTATTATCTCGCCAAATGCAATATAAGATTTTCTCATTCTCATGGACAAAAGTTTGCAGTTTGGTGCTGATTTCCCAAGCTGTACAATCTATGATGTTTTCAGGAATTGGGTCGGCCACAGCATCACCTGATTTAGGTGTGGGCTTATCTTAACCAAAGAAATTCATGTTTTCTCTGGCAATTACACCGAAAACGAATACATTATGAAACTGATATGAAATTAACCGTGAGATAATAAGGGTTTTTTGGTCCAAATTATTGGTTTAGGGGGCAAAGTTACTACTATTAGTAATTTAGGGGGAAAGCTCAATCACTAATTTGTTTAGGGGGTAAACTCAAAACTCCCAAAAAAATAACTGCTCACTACTCAAAATTATAAGGGGCTACGTAATTAAACAAAATAAGTTCATTTTAAGATAAATCCTAATATTCTTTATCCATACTAGTAAGACCATACCTAGATATCCAGATTTTGTTTCACTCACAAAATTACATTCATACAATAGTTACACCACAATTCCTGGACAACCTTGGCTCTGCACGGGTATTTATGACCCGCCTCACACAGATATCAGGAAAAATCTATGGCAAGAATTTCCAACAATCTTCAACAACATCAACCCGACCACACCATGGATTTTATTAGGAGACTTTAACAACGTCTTAGATCAATCAGAAAAAAAAAAAGGAGGAAGGCAAGTAACCTACGCTCAATCTCAACCTCTCCTCTCTCTAATGGACCAGATGGGATTTATTGATTTGGGGTTCCGAGGAGACCCCTACACCTGGACAAACAATCAAGTGGGTCAAGATAACATTCTAGAAAGACTAGATAGAGCAATGGCGACCCAACATTGGCGGAATGCAAATCCACATGCAGCAGTTACTCATCTTCCAAGAATAGCATCTGATCACGGCCCAATACTTCTACAAGAGAAAGCAAATGGACTGGCAGGGAACAAAAAACCACAAATTTGAACACCTATGGCTCTCTCACCCACAACTCAAACAAGTGGTGGAAACATCTTGGGAACAACAACAAGACACTGAACCTACCCTTGATCTTCAACTAAAACTCATATCAACCGGAAAAACTCTATTGGAATATAACAAAGAAACTTTTGGCCACCTACCAACCATGATCAAGAAATCAACAACCAAGATAAAACACGCTCAACATCAATGTGCTACACAATCGGGCGGCGATCTGGAATTTTGGTTGATCCACGAAAAACAACTAAGAACTGATCATGATGAGCTACTACAATGTCATGCGAAATACTAGAAGCAAAGATCCATAATAAATGGTTGCAATCAGGATATCTCAATGCAAACTTTTTCCATATTAAAGACACCATTCACAGAGCCTGCAACAATATACAACAACTACAAGACCCACAAAACAACTGGGTTGACAAAAAAGAAGACATTGTTCAACTCATTCAGGATCATTATTCTCAACAATATACAGCCCCACCTACGGTGATAAATGAAGATCTTTTCACAAATATCAGACCAAGATTAACTCCCAGACAATCGGACCTACTTACGAAGGAAGTTACTACAACAGAAATCAAACAAGCTCTTTTCTCCATAAACTCTGAAAGTGCTCCTGGTCCAGATGGCTACACAAGTAAGTTTTTCAAAGTTTTCTGGGAAAAAAACTCATTCTCAACCAATAGAAATGGTTCAAAGTTTCTTTAATAATCTAAACATGCATCCTCTCATGAATCACACAAATATAACACTAATACCTAAAATAAATCATCCTTCAAAACCTTCACAGTTTAGACCCATAGCACTCTGTAACGTCACATATAAAAATCATTTCAAAAATCCTAGTCAACCGAATTAGACCCCTTCATCCTTTCTTAATAAGCCCATACCAAAGTGCTTTTGTGCCACAAAGATCAATCCACGATAACATAGCAATTACCGGAGAACTCTTCCACCATATAAGAACCTCAAACCTCACAAAGGATCCAAAAATAGCTCTCAAACTAGATATCCAAAAAGCCTATGATAGTTTAGATTGGGGTTTCATCAAAACCTCCTTTACAAACCTTGGATTTCCTTCATCCTTTATAGATTACATTATGCTATGTGTCACATCAGTTACATATTCGATCAACATAAATGGTACTCCCCATGGCTACATTAACCCAACTAGAGGTATCAGACAAGGCGACCCATTATCTTCCTATATTTTCATCATATGTGCTGAAATCCTATCTACAAATCTAGGAAACCTTGAAAACCAAAAGTTAGTTCAAGGACTAAACATTTTAAAAAAAAAGCACCATCCATTTCTTATCTAATGTATGCGGATGATTTAGTAATTACCTATAAAGCCTCGAATCAGAGCAACCATCACCTTAAAACCCTTCTCCAAGCCTATGGCAATTCTGCAGGACGGATAATTAATACCTCCAAATCAGTAATAATTCACCACCCAAGACTAGACCCGATCAAGGTAACTGAACTACAACAATTTTTCGATATGTCAACAACATCAAAACCTCCGACCTATCTAGGCATACAATTCAAACAAGGAAGAGCATCCAATCAAACCTTCACACCCCTTCTACAAAGATTAGCCCGAAAAGCTAAAGGATGGATGACAAAATGCCTAACTCCAGCTGGAAGACTCACTCTCATCAAAACTTCACTTACCCCCACCTCAAACCACATTATGCAAACACAAAACGCACCCAATACTGTTTACAAACAAATAGATCGTATCACTGGGAACTTTTTCCGGGGACATGACTCAACAATCAAAAAGCTTCAACCTATAGGCTGGGATAAAATAACAAAACCATTATCCGAAGGAGGGTTAGGCATAAGGAAAAGCAGTGATCATAATAAGGCTCTCCTCATGAAAAGAATTTGGAATTTACATGAACAACCTAACTCCATTTGCGGAAGTCTCTTCAGTGCAAAAATATCTTGATCAACAACCTATTCTACAAGGCATTCATACCATACCTTCCTCTTCCAGTCCCCAATGGAGACAACTAGCATCAATTGTCCCTGCCATGCAAAAACTGATTTTCCATCAAATTGGAAATGGATTATCAACTCCAGTAGAAGCCAGTTGGATCCCACACTCACCACCTCTAGACCCAACTCAACTCTACCCAATCCGAATGGTAGAAGATTTCATCGACCCAATCTCCCATACCTGGAATCAATAAAAATTAAACACCCTTCCGAATCCTATAGCCCAAAAAATTATAAACATCCACCTTCCCCAAAACAACGCACAAGATAAAATTATCTGGCCACACTCAAAATTTGGAAATTACACTACATCTTCAGGATACAAATGTCTAACCCATGTTCAACCAACTCATACCCCTCTTCCACCCACCAAATTCCTGTGGACTTTACCATGTCTACCAAAAATTCGGTTTTTCTTGTGGAAAGCAATCAATGAAGGATTACCAACCTTCTGTCTCCTACATCATATCCACTTGACCAACTCTGACATATTCCCCAGATGCAATGTTGATCCAGAATTGGAAAGTCATCTTCTAATTCATTGTCCAACGACGATTACTTCCTGGAACCCCCTGATAAATCAACTTACAAATACACCAAACTCCAACTATCCCCTCACTCTCACCTTAACCCCTCAGAAGACCATCTCCCAAATCCTACAACAATCTGTACCAACAGCCGTAATCTCATCCTTTTTCTTCCTTTTTTGGACCCTATGGTTAGCTAGGAATGACCTAATATACCGCCAAAAACAAACAACTTCAGCCGAAATCTTAATCTGGGCTCAAAAGCTACAACAAGAATTCACTGCGGCACAAGTTTCCCTACCATCGGTCCTACCAGGAGATGCACCAATATATAACCACCATCCAAGAGGAGACAAAAAAATATCTACAATATTGATAGGATGATCTATTCCAAACATCAACTGGATTAATATTAACACAGATGGAGCATCCAGAGGCCACCCAGGTCTTGCGGGAGAAGGATTCATCTGCAGAGATTCTGACGCACAAACTATAATGGCTCTAGCTCAACCTTTAGGAATTACGACTGCGTTAACTGCAGAAACTTGGGCTCTTCTTTTGGCTTCAAGAACGGCAACAGAAAGACAATTTCCAAAAGTTCTTTTTGAAACTGACTCAAAAAATCTTTTGCGCTTCATCACATCCTCTACCCCGCCCCCCCTCCTTGGCACATCTCAGGGATGATTTAGGAAATAAAGAAGAGATTCAGACAGATCCCACAGGTGGCCATTCAACATAACTACAAGGAAGGAAACCAAGCCGCAGACGGTCTGGCTAATCAAGCAGCAGATGGAAGCCAAATAGGAAATTTATCAACCAAAATATGGTTCCAGGCAATCCCGTATTTTATTAGTCAAATTTTATTTCTTGATTCAGTGGGTATCACATACTCAAGACAAATTGTAACCTAATCTCTTGTCAATAAAGTGCATGCTTCAAAAAAAAAAAAGTAAGACCATATGTATGATGCACATGCTTGAATTTGAATTTTTTAACACTAAATTTGATAATAATATAAAAAAAATCTTAAAATAAAAAATTTGATATTCTTATTTGTACTTGATATATAGATAATTCAAAGAGCTTTCCAAATATACTGTTTAGTTTAAAAGTTATCAAATTTCCAAATATCTTGAATTTTGGTATCCCCCAATTGTTCCTTATAAATTAAAAACAAATGTAGAAAATCAATCAATTGATTCACAGTTTTTCAATCCATTAGAGCCCTCTATAAGAACTAACAAATCAAAATACGAGTCAATCCCACATTGAAATCTCTTGTTTAATCTCTTCTAAGTTGTATTCACAAATCGAAATTAGCATCCAATGATTAACTCAGAAGCAAAACCAGATAGGAACTATCAAATCAAAATTAGATTCCAAAGATCCCAACATTTCAACTGATTATAACAAACTTTGAATCAGTATCTTAGATGGAGCGTCAGTATATATTGGTTTCAATTACAAGACTCAAGCCAAGATTCTAGAGAAAAGAATCTTCACAAATATAGGATCAAGAAGAAGATAATTCTTATTATGATAATCTTCTTAATTCTGGTTACACAGCTCATGAATATATAGAGCCCAATATTATGATAAAGCAAAGATCCTATATACTAGGAAACAATATATTATCCTTAAATAAGGATATATATTAACACTCCCCCTCAAGTTGGTGCATAGATATCACACATGCCCAACTTGTCCAGAAAACTCAAGTATTTTTTGCATGACACTCCATGTGTGAGAATATCTGCAAGTTGTTCTTCAGACCGAACCGGTGGCAGCTCAATAATGTTGTTGTCCAGTTTCTCTTTGATGAAGAACCTGTCAACCTCCACATGTTTAGTACGATCATGCTGAACAGGATTATGAGCAATATCACGCGCAGCTTTGTTATCACAATACAGAGTAATAGGATCCTTGAGAGAAACCCCCAAATCCTTAAGGAGAAGCCTCAACCACAAAGTTTCACAAATGCCATCTGTCATACCTCTGAATTCAGCCTCTGCGCTTGATCGTGTAACAATATTTTGTTTCTTACTTCTCCAAGTAACTAAGTTACCTCCCACAAAGGTAAATTAGTCTGCAGTAGAACGTCTGCATCTATTTCTCCTACATAGTCAGAATCAATATATGCCACAACCTTTCTATAATCTTCATTTTTAGAGAATACAATTCCTTTTCCAGGAGAAGACTTCAAATACCTCAAAATACGTAATACTGCATCCATGTGTTGTTCACCTGGATTGTGCATGAATTGACTAACAACACTGAGTGCATAAGAAAGATCTGGCCTTGTGTGAGATAGATACATAAATCTCCCTACAAGTCTTTGATATCTCCTTTTATCAGCAGGAACTTGATCAGGTTCAATACACATATTTACCTTTTCTTCTAAAGGTGTATGGATTGGATGACATGCTGACATGCCCACTTCTTTTAGCAGATCAAGAACATATTTCCTTTGTGATAAGAAAATTCCTTCACTGGATCGAGAAACTTCAATCCCAATGAAGTATTTCAATGAACCAAGATCTTTCATTTGAAATTCCTTTGATACGTATCTTTGCAAAGATTTCCTCTCCTCTGGATCATTTCCTGTCACCACCATATCATCTACATATATGATAAGAGCAGTAATTTTATCCTTCCTTTTCTTTATGAACAAAGTATGATCAGAATTACTCTGACGATATCCAAAGTTCCTCATAGATTTGGTGAATCTGCCAAACCAGGCCCTTGGAGATTGTTTTAGTCCATACAATGACTTGTTTAGCTTACATACCTTCTTACCATGAGATCCTGGAATTGAAATACCAGGTGTGATCTCCATGTAAACTTCTTCAGTTAATTCACCATGTAAGAAGGCATTCTTTACATCAAACTGTTGCAAAGGCCAATCCAAGTTTGCAGCAAGCGATAACAATACTCGTACTGTGTTGATTTTCGCTACTGGAGAAAAGGTTTCTGTATAGTCGATACCATAAGTTTGGCTGTACCCTTTAGCAACTAATCTTGCTTTATAACGTTCAATCTCACCATTTGCCTTGTATTTAATGGTGAAAATACAACGACACCCCACAATATTTCTTCCTTCTGGACAATCAACATAATCCCAAGTATCATTCTGAAAAAGGGACCTCATTTCTTCTTCTATAGATGCTCTCCATTTTAGATCAACTAATGCTTCCTGCACATTGTTAGGAATAAAAACAGTAGATAGTTGATTCACGAATGCCTTATTAGCTTTACACAAACGATGGTGAGAGACATAATGACTCATAGGGTACTTAACCTTACTAGAGATTTCAGGTTCATATCTGGGTTTAGGAATACCTCTGTTTACACGTTGTGGAAGTTGTCTCCTAGATTCTTCAAGAACATCCGTAGAAGACGATTGGTTTGGTGTTTCATCTTCTTGAGGTAGCGTAGACTCTGGAATCTCTTCTATCATAACCTCATCTTGAATCTCTATATCACGATCTAATACTGCACTTTCTATTTCTTCTCGTGAAAAACTTTCATCAACAGATTCTCTTACCATATCATCAGAGTTGACAATAACAGATATATCAATTTCCGATATATCTTCATCATAGTTAAGAGTCTAAATTTCCTTATGGTACTCCCCCTGAAGTTCAGACTCACATGAAAAATACATAGTATCTTCATGAAATACAACATCCAAAGTAACAAACATTCTTTTGGTTGGAGGATGATAGCAATGGTATCCCTTTTTAATTGTTGCATATCTCACAAATACACACTTCAGAGCTCTAGGAGCCAACTTATCCCGTTGGTTCTTGTGCAGATGAACATAAGCTACACAACCAAACACATGAGGCGGAAGATTAGGAACAGTTGGAGCCACAACTGCTTCAGCAAGAGCTTGATGGGGTGTTTGAAACACAATGGTACTGGATGACACTCGATTGATAAAATATGATGCAGAAGTAAGTGCCTCTCCCCAATACATCAGTGGCATATGTGTTTCTATCAATGAAGCACATACCACTTCCAGTAAGTGACGATTCTTTCTCTCTGCTACTCCATTCTGCTGAGGCGTATTAGAGCAACTAGTTTGATGAATAATCCCGTGTCCCTCAAAATAATGTTGAAGGTCAGAATCCATATATTCACCACCATTATCACTACGAAGTACTTGAATCTGTTTGTTGTACTGAGTGTTAATCATCTTATGGAACTTTTGAAACAAGGCGGTAACTTCACTTTTGTTTTTCATGAGACACACCCACGTCATTCTAGTGCAATCATCAATAAAAGTAACAAACCATCTTGAACCACCCAGGGTAGTAGTTTTAGATGGCCCCCAAACATCAGAGTGTATGATCATAAAAGGAACTGGACTCTTATTGAATGATAATGGAAAAGAAGCACGATGGCTTTTTGCAAATTCACATACTTCATAATGAAAACTAGAAATATCAAGTTTTGCAAACAAACTAGGAAATAATTTTTTTAAATAACCAAACGACGCATGTCCCAATTGTCGATGCTATAACAAAATTTGAGATTTTTGTCTCTCCCCCTCAGAACCATCAGCAAGAAGAGTTTGACGCAGCTTATCCGAACTACTTGACACCAAATCCAGATAATTCAACTTCCCACGCTTAACACCATAACCAATCGTTTGCTTCGTTGTGATGTCCTTAAAAACACAACAGTCTGGCCAAAATATCACTACACAATGTAAAGTATTAGTTATTTGGGAAACTGATAGGAGATAACAGTCTAATGTAGGAACTACTAAGACAAAATCTAAGTTTAAAGTTTCAGTGAGAGACATTGACCCTTCACCAGTAATTGGAGCTTGTGAGCCATTTGCAGTAGAGACTGTTTTTTGTAAGGATGGTTTAAGGGGAGAGATTTGTTTAGAATCACATGTCATATGGTCTGTGGCACCGAAATCAACTATCCATGAATTATTCGAAACAAGTGAAGAAACATTTAAAAACTTACCATCGTTACCTGTCCTTGCTACTGATGCAGATATTACCATGGAATCATTTCCATTCTTTGTTGAAGCCATTGGAGCACCATAATTTTTTTTGTCTCCTTCTTCCTCTCCAGATGTTGATCCCACCAATCTGGATATCCAACCAACTCGAAACACATGTCAATTGTATGTCCAGATTGATTATAGTGTGTACACTTAAATGATGACTTGTCCACCTCAGTTTTTTAGTATCTCTGAAAAGACCCTTTTTGATTGTACCGGTTTCGAGTTGCCATAGCAGCAGGTTCAAATTCTCCCGATTATTTTGCCATCGTTGTACGTCGAACAGATTCACGACGAATGAGTGAATAACATGATTCCAATTCAGGAATAGGATCCTTTCTCAAGATTTCACCACAAATCTGTTCAAAACTTTCATCTAATCCAGCAAGGAATATATGCACCCTTAGGCGCTGAATTGATTTTTGATAGGCTTCAATATCATTAGAATTCTCCATAACCACCTTGTCACGATGATCCAGCTCTCCAAATATTTCAGTTAGTTCTCCATAATAAATTGAGAGTACTCTGCCATTTTGTTTTGCCGAAAACGCTCGTCGATTTAGAGTAAATACCTGCATCTCATCATCTCCATCATAAAAGGCTTTAGATAATGCATCCCAAATCTCTCTAGCAGTAGGTAACCGAACATATCTCTTCATGATTTCGGGTGACATAGACATCAACAACCATCGCTTGACTTTTTGATTATCTGTGTGCCACTTCTCATATCTTGGATCTTCCTCGGTAGGTTTTCTTTTCCTTTCCATAATAAAGGAGGTTTTTTCTTTTTCAGCAATATGCATCTCCATGATTTGTGACCACAAATCATAGTTTTTTTCATCAAGAACAATCCCAGGCTTGAATACTGCACCTTCAGATTGAACGATAATAGGAGCAAATTTGTTTTTCATCTTCCCTTTTTGTTTTGATTTATTTTGGTATAATTCTGAATCACTACCCATGATTCAAGAACCCTAGCTCTGATACCATCTTCACAAATATAGGATCAAGAATAAGATAATTCTTATTATGATAATCTTCTTAATTATGGTTACACATCTCATGAATATATAGAGCCCAATATTATGATAAAGCAAAGACCCTATATACTAGGAAACAATATATTATCCTTAAATAAGGATATATATTAACAACGAATTATAGGGAATTTCTTTTTGAACAGATATGATAAAGATAGGTGTAGGTTCCACGATTTCACAAGACTTGATCCAATTTTCGTATACCAATTATCGTCATCTAGGATATATAATGTAGTAATTGAAACTTCATAAACGCTCCATATTACCGCTTCATTGGTTGGCTCGGGAGATTATAACTATGGTACTTGTGAACAAATAAATTACGATGACATCCACGTGTTCACAAACAATATTCGCATCACCTATAAAAAACGTTATAGGGAATAAAAATAGATGTACAATAGTGCAAACACGATGACTCATCGACTCAGAGTCTTCGGACTCGTCATTGTCTAGTCGGGAGGAATTGTTTCACTCATTCCCGTAGGTATGATGCATAATAACAAAATCATAAAGTAAAGTGTTGAAATATAAATGAGACAATGATTTACGTGGTTCAGCACTAAGGCCTACGTCCACGGTTGGTGTTTCACTATATATTGAGGGATTACAAAGATAGTCGAATGACTTTAAGTGAATAACAATGCTAGGGGAAATGGAATTCATACCTATTCTTCCTATTTCTCTTTCCTATCTCTTCTCTAGTTACTAAAACTAGTCGACCCATACTCTCTTAGTGGATAAGGGTATTTATAAGGATAATACATGGGGTCCACTGCTAAGGACGACTGCACCTTATCTTCTTGTTCTTTGTGGAGATCCCGCTGGTGTCTTCGTCTTCAACAGATGCCCCCAGCGGTCATTCTTGGTGACGATGGGTCACTGATGTAGTTTTGTAGTGGTAAGTAAAGTGTTCGATTCTCGGACTTGTTGAGATTCGATGTTAGACTTAATATAATATGTACAAGGAAGCTGTCACAGTATCGAGAGGTACTAAGATTCAGGATTCCACCAAATTCCATTCATGTGACTCAATTAATAACTCCAATCAATTATAGCTCAAATATTAAAAATATGGACTCTTATTCTTTGCCAAAAATAGATTTTTAAAACTTTAGATGTAAATCACAAGCATGGTGTATCAAAAGCTCTTACGTCTAAGCATACACCATCAAACGAAATCACAACTAATTAGTGAAAATCATGAATCAATTAAAATAAGTGCAAAAAGTAATATAGAATTATTAAAATTACCACATGCGTGAAATAAGGTTTCCTCCGTCATCCCAGTGTTGGGGTTTAGCTCCTCATATTAATCATGATCTCAAAATACATGTATAAAGCTCAAAAGTTGATTAAAAGGGAGTAAAACAATTGAACAGAAAAATCGCAACAGAAATAACTGTTGCAAAGGCGTTGTTCACTGTTACAAGAAGAACGATATATATGAAGTGTTGTTGAGACTGCAGCTGCGACCCCCACAACTTTGACGTAAATACTGTTGAAGAACGACTGTCTTCGGAGGTCCGTTCTTCGTGTTCTTCAGCAGCAAAAACAGAGTCTGATCGAACTCTGATTTCTTCTTCTCTGGCCCTCCTCCGGTTCCCAAACTCTCGACACCCTTCTATATGACCCAACCAATCTATTTATATCAAAAAGGACGATTAAATCTCTCCAAAATCTTCTCGAAATCTCTTCTTTTCTTTTCTTGGCAGTTACGACAATAATCTTTTCTCTAAATTGTTCCACGCGTTTCTGAGCTTTCCCGATTGTCTCAAACTCTTCCTTAGATAGATACGTATCTTTGGAAAGATTTTTAGGTCTTTAGTCTCTCTAGAACTTCTAAAAATAATCTCAATAGGGTCCGTGTAAAAACACTTTCCCTGTTTAGCTCCAACTCTGTTTCTAGCCCAATTCGATCCAAACAAACCACTATACCAGGCTTGTTTAGTTGAATCACGTCCAGCCCAGTCAATTCTGGCGATTGATTCTCACTAAAACACCTTCGAAATCAATCCCCAACTCTGCCAGTTGCATGCACAAGATTTCCCGCCAATTTCAGTTTTTGAACGTGAATGGGAAAGGTTACCCCTTATCCAGTGGTCGCCCCTTATCCGCTTCTGGAGTCCGTATAACACTTGTCCCTTGGGTGCGTTTAGTAATTTTTCTGGGATGTTTTCCACACTTTTCTCGGGGTTCCTCCGGGGTATTTCTGGGATGTCACTGGTACGTCTGCTACGGAGGTTCAAATGCCACGTTTTGAGCCAATTTCGCCGCAAAAGCTTATTTCTCCAAAAACACCTACAAAGAGATAAAATACAAAAATAAATACAAGAATGAGAACTATCAATATATAGAATCGAGACAAATTAGACACAAAAATGTGTCTATCAAATACCCCCAAACTTATTATTTGCTAGTCCTCGAGCAAAACTAAAATAGAAAACAAAATCCTAACTCACTGTCGCAGGCATCGTCGATTGCATTTAGCGTATGCAATAAGCCTTTAAACCCCTAGGTGTCCCTAGTGGCCGAGTTATAGTCTCGGGAGGGCTTACAAGAGATATACCCACTTTACTCCAGACCTTAGCTATCTACACAGAACCTTGGAAGGCATTAAAGAATCTCCTTGGTTGGCATACTTATTGACTACAGGAGGAAGTACCCTGATGCGAAATTCCAATTGCTGTACACGAGTTTGCACTCAAGCATACTAAAATTCTTATAAAGTGACAGAGCTCTACTCAGATAGTTGCACTATGGACATCAATATTCGGAGTCAAACCTATCACATGGATAGATTAAGAGATGGATATAGAAAAACATAGATGGTTTTGATGTTTACTAAGTGAACGGTGTTTCTCATATCTGTCTGAAGGCCTCCGCCAAAATGAACCTATCCTAATGGACTGAGATACTAGTCTGACTAATATCAACACACTGGCATATACAAGGGAACCAATGGTCTATAATCCTAACTCTATGTCAACTCAGCTGGCATATACAAGGGTACCAGTGGTCGACTTTATTGAATTTATTCCGGTTGGTCTGGTGGTCTGGTCTCCATTTTTTTTTTTTTTTTTTTTTGCATCTCAATCACTCTAATTCACCCTAGCATTGGTAACAACTTGAATCGTGAGCCCCACCTAATCACTTAGAGAAACATAGTTTAAAAACAAAACAAAATAAAAATAGAAGTGAAAAGGTCTCAACGAGATATGGTGAAACTATCATGTTATTTCTAACACCTGAGCTATGTGCTTTTATGAATAAACTCTTTAGATGTTTCCATCTAATCAGATTGGTTCCTCAACTCCTACGATCAAAATGCTTCCATCCACTTAGATTAGTTAGTGCAATCCTAAATAGGCATAAATTTCTAAGCTCTGGAGTTTATTTATTCATACTGCAACTAAAAAGTTTCTCCCATACCCCCAAACTTAAATCTAACATTGTCCTCAATGTTATAAAGATGAAATTAAAAGCATGAACAAGGAGAAACTGTTACCATTTGAAGCAAAAGAGATAAGGAAAGATATTACCGTGTCGCATGAATGTTGGGTTACCTCCCAAGAAGTGCTAAGTTTAACGTCTTCAGCCAGACATAAGAAAGGATTAATCACCTCGTATCATAAAGTAATAGCCGAAATATCCGTGGGTCATCAAAACCAAATAGAGCTATCACAAGTAAAAGGAATCTGCAACATGCCAAGAAAATTAACAAATAAAGTGCACCCTTGTCTAGTTTCCTGTTTAAGACAACTACATCTAGCTGTGGTTCAAGTTCAGGCTCTATGAAAGGGTCTAGATAAAATATTTTCATGCGCTGGAATTCCTCAAAGCTAAGGTCCGGTTCAGGTATTAGAGTCTGGAATAACTCAAGCAAAAACTTAGAAGCACAGAATAATAACCTGAATAATTGTGGATCCTTAAAGTCAATCAGTTTTGACTCACACAGCTGACCACAATGAGAGTCGTGGTCTTCCTTAAACAAATGTGTCGACCCTAATCCCCTAAAGTAATTAGGTTTAGTCTCAAAGCTTAATAATTGACACATATGAAACTTATACGTTCCCACAATTGGTTGAAAAATATTTGGTGGGAAAACAAAGTCGATCTTGGTATCATAGCCTGGTCTAACCTCATCAACCAGAGGATGGGTTTCTAACAACTGAACTTCCTTATGGACATCACTAGGTTCAGGAAAACGTGTATGAAGATAATCTTGCAAAATGGTTGAGGCACATATGTCAAGTCCGAAGTGAGGGACCTTTCTAAGAGTTAAGGCACATGGAGAATGATAATCACCCCCAAACATAGAGTTTTGGGTATCTCTAGATAGACTAGCTACAATTTCCTTAATTTCTAGATCGTTGGAATGCTGAAAATAGTCAATTGCTTCTTCTAGGTTATACTCAAGTGACGCATCCTCACTCATATTTAATAGCTGTACAAGTTCATTTTCTTCGTCTAAGACCATTGTTTCTAAATCGCTAGACTCTAAAACGGTATTCTCAGAATAAACTCGTTCCTCTAAACCATTATCGACTTCGTAATCAAAAGGAAATACTACATCATCTAAAGAAGTGGTATCTCTAATCAAATCCTCGTCCTTTTGAATAGGTGAATAATCATTAAAATTATCGGGATCTGAACCAGAAATAACACTATCATCATAAAGCTCAATTGGAGTAACAAATTCCTGATCACTATGCCTACTTATTTCAAACTATTCATCAATATTATCCTCATCATAATCATCATAATAACATGAAAATGGTTGAACCTCATCTAAACAAGTAGTGTTACCAATTTTATCCTCGTCATCTTGATTATGTGAATAACTATCTTCATTTTCAAAGGTACTATTGGAAACACTATATTGGAAATTAAGAGCACTTATGTTCTGGGCCTCTAACAAAATATTTTGAGTCGACTTACATGACTTCCTGATTGAATCCAGGAAAGAAAGTTCACTCGTTGCATTGCTTTCGTCCATAACTAAGTTATTCATTTTTGCTAACTTACGTGTCGACTCAGCTAACTTACGTGTTGACTCTAGTAGAGAGGAATTTTGCTCGTATGACCGGTTGGCGTGTGGATAGTAATTGGGCTCACCATGGTATGGACCATAACCTTCAAAAGGCTGATGTTCCCAACCATTATTCACACTATGGTCAAAGTAGTAACGTCCATTTTGAAACTCAGTCTGATATTCGTTGTATTGGCTATTGTAATACCAGTTCGACATTCTATTGCAGGGGTGTGAGTTGTCACACAAAATAAAACCCACTGACAGGGGATTCGTGGGTGGATAGAATCTTACCTCCCGTACCAGACGGGCGATGAACCGTTGAAGTCGACTCAGGCCACCAACTCCGATGTCAGTGTACGAACCCGAGGGGCCGAGACAGTATCGTAACTGTCGTCCTTCCCTGCAAACAGTTGATATTTAATTTTGACCCTTCCTTAGGGTTTAAAAAATAATGTCTAAGAATGTCCAAAAAGTCCAAAAATAAAAATGTCCAAAAAGGAAAAGAAAAATTACAAAAATAACACCCTATTTACAGTTTCTAAAAATAAAACAAAATAACTTTATACAAAATCTTCTTCTTCACTCCTTTCAGATTCCTCTTTTCTTTCCTTCTTTGGCGATGCTTTCCTTTTATAACACTTTTTCTTCCCTTGTAGCTTCGCTCCAAATCTGAAAAGAATCGAAAAATACCAAAACGCGTAAAGAAGAACAAAAAATAATAAAAATAAAAAGAAACCTAAAACAAATCTAAATACAAGTCTGCATCGGTGGCGCCAAAAATTGATGTAGTTTTGAAAGTGGTAATAAAGTTCGTTCAACTCGGACTTGATAAAACTGGATTTAAGACTTAAAAATAAAAACAAAGAAAATATATATGCAAAAGTTGTCACAATATCGAGAGAAACTGGGACTCAGGATTCCACCAAACTCATAACATAAGGTTCATATGTTAATTCTTCAAACAATTATAGCTAAATAAATAAAGACATGGACTCTTATTTTTGCCAAGGCAGATTCTCAAAACATTAGTTGTAAATCCTAAGCATGGGACATCAAAACATCTAGGCAAGCATGACCCATCAACGAGATGACAACTAATTAATCAAAATCATGAATCAATTTAAAATAGTGCAAAAGTCATATAAGAATTAAATATAATTATCCATGTATGATATTAGGCTTCCTCCGTCATCCCAATATTGGGTTTTACCTCTTCATGGTGAAAACATGCTCAAAATATTTATTCATGGCTCCAACGTGTTTGAATAGAGTGAAAATACAAGAAAAAGATAAAACAGATCAACTGCAACGTTTATAAGCGTTACAGACTGACTGTTATAAAAGACTACAGAGAATATAAGACTGCCTTCTAAACGATACTTATTTGCTGCAGTTACTAAACTACACCTCTCTGCGAATGACTTAGGGCGTCAGTTCTTCTTCTTCTTCCTCCTCTTCCCTGAAAGTGCAGAAACGACTCTGCAACTTTCTTTCTCCGAGAAAAGACCTTCGTTGGCTCTCCCGTGCCTCTTTAACTTCACCCCAAAGGCCTTTCATTGTTATGCCTGAAGTTAAAGCGGAAAACTGAATTTGGTGCGCAATGGGCGGAGGATTTAAATGCGAGGTGTACAATGGCGATTGTTCACCCGGCGCAAAATCTGGCAGTCAATCCTCCATAAATTGAACTTAGTAAACCATTATCGACTTCGTAATCAAAAGGAAATACTACATCATCTAAAGAAGTGGTATCTCTAATCAAATCCTCGTCCTTTTGAATAGGTGAATAATCATTAAAATTATCAGGATCTGAACCAGAAATAACACTATCATCATAAAGCTCAATTGGAGTAACAAATTCCTGATCACTATGCCTACTTATTTCAAATTCTTCATCAATATTATCCTCATCATAATCATCATAATAACATGAAAATGGTTGAACCTCATCTAAACAAGTAGTGTTACCAATTTTATCCTCGTCATCTTGATTATGTGAATAACTATCTTCATTTTCAAAGGTACTATTGGAAACACTATATTGGAAATTAAGAGCACTTATGTTCTGGGCCTCTAACAAAATATTTTGAGTCGACTTACATGACTTCCTGATTGAATCTAGGAAAGAAAGTTCACTCGTTGCATTGCTTTCGTCCATAACTAAGTTATTCATTTTTGCTAACTTACGTGTCGACTCAGCTAACTTACGTGTTGACTCTAGTAGAGAGGAATTTTGCTCGTATGACCGGTTGGCGTGTGGATAGTAATTGGTCTCACCATGGTATGGACCATAACCTTCAAAAGGCTGATGTTCCCAACCATTATTCACACTATGGTCAAAGTAGTAACGTCCATTTTGAAACTCAGTCTGATATTCGTTGTATTGGCTATTGTAATACCAGTTCGACATTCTATTGCAGGGGTGTGAGTTGTCACACAAAATAAAACCCACTGACAGGGGATTCGTGGGTGGATAGAATCTTACCTCCCGTACCAGAGGGGCGATGAACCGTTAAAGTCGACTCAGGCCACCGACTCCGATATCAGTGTACGAACCCGGGGGGCTGAGACAGTATCGTAACTGTCGTCTTTCCCTGCAAACAGTTGATATTTAATTTTGACCCTTCCTTAGGGTTTAAAAAAATAATGTCCAAGAACGTCCTAAAAATAAAAATGTCCAAAAAGGAAAAGAAAAATTACAAAAACTAAAACCCTATTTACATTTTCTAAAAATAAAACAAAATAACTATATACAAAATATTCTTCTTCACTCCTTTTGGATTCCTCTTTTCTTTCCTTCTTTGGCGATACTTCCTTTTTATAGCACTTTTTTCTTTCCTTGTAGCTTCGCTCCAATCTGAAAAGAATCGAAAAATACCAAAGGCGTAAAAGAGAACAAAAACTCTAAAAGAAATAAAATAAATCTAAAACCTAATAAAAATCTGCGTCGGCGGCGCCAAAAATTGATGTAGTTTTGTAGTGGTAAGTAAAGTGTTCGATTCTCGGACTTGTTGAGATTCGATTTTATACTTAATATAATATGTACAAGGAAAGCTGTCACAGTATCGAGAGGTACTGAGATTCAGGATTCCACCAAATTCCATTCATGTGACTCAATTAATAACTCCAATCAATTATAGCTCAAATATTAAAAATATGGACTCTTATTCTTTGCCAAAAATAGATTTTTAAAATTTTAGATGTAAATCACAAGCATGGTGTATCAAAATCTCTTACGTCTAAGCATACACCATCAAACGAAATCACAACTAATTAGTGAAAATCATGAATCAATTAAAATAAGTGCAAAAAGTCATAAAAAATTATTAAAATTACCACATGCGTGAAATAGGGTTTCCTCCGTCATCCTAGTGTTGGGGTTTAGCTCCTCATATTAATCATGGTCTCAAAATACATGTATAAAGCTCAAAAGTTGATTAAAAGGGAGTAAAACAATTGAGCAGAAAAATCGCAACAGAAATAACTGTTTCAAAGGCGTTGTTCACTGTTAAAAGAAGAACGATATATATGAAGTGTTGTTGAGACTGCAGCTGCGACCCCCACAACTTTGTCATAAACAATGTTGAAGAACGACTGTCTTCGGACGTCCGTTCTTCGTGTTCTTCAGCAGCAGCAGCAGCAGAAACAGAGTCTGATCGAACTCTGATTTCTTCTTCTCTGGCCCTCCTCCGGTTCCCAAAATCTCGACACCCCTTCTATATGACCCAACCAATTTATTTATATCAAAAAGGCCGATTAAATCTCTCCAAAATCTTCTCGAAATCTCTTCTTTTCTTTTCTTGGCAGTTACGACAATAATCTTTTCTCTAAATTGTTCCACGCGTTTCTGAGCTTTCCCGATTGTCTCAAACTCTTCCTTAGATAGATACGTATCTTTGGAAAGATTTTTAGGTCTTTAGTCTCTCTAGAACTTCTAAAAATAATCTCAATAGGGTCCGTGTAAAAACACTTTCCCTGTTTAGCTCCAACTCTGTTTCTAGCCCAATTCGATCCAAACAAACCACTATACCAGGCTTGTTTAGTTGAATCACGTCCAGCCCAGTCAATTCTGGCGATTGATTCTCACTAAAACACCTTCGAAATCAATCCCCACTCTGCCAGTTGCATGCACAAAATTTCCCGCCAATTTCAGTTTTTGAACGTGAATGGGAAAGGTTACCCCTTATCCAGTGGTCGCCTCTTATCCGCTTCTGGAGTCCGTATAACACTTGTCCCTTGGGTGCGTTTAGTAATTTTTCTGGGATGTTTTCCACACTTTTCTCGGGGTTCCTCCGGGGTATTTCTGGGATGTCACTGGTACGTCTGCTACGGAGGTTCAAATGCCACGTTTTGAGCCAATTTCGCCGCAACAGCTTATTTATCCAAAAACACCTACAAAGAGATAAAATACCAAAATAAGTACAAGAATGAGAACTATCAATATATAGAATCGAGACAAATTAGACACAAAAATGTGTCTATCAGTCACCTCTTTCTCCTCCATAGGTTGGTTGACACGTACTCTAAGTCTAGAGTGTTTAATGCGGGTGGTTGGGCTGCCTGCATGCGCCAGACAGCTGTCTGTGGATCCCATCACATACGTATCAGTTAGACTAATCCTCTCCATTGATTTTAGACCCTTATCGAGATGGGATAAAGTAGATCCTTGGGTGTTCTTCAGTACTTCGCGGTTGCTCGTTCTTTCAGTGCTCCGTGATTCCTAGCCATCAGATCAGTTCGATGATGAACATACACTGATGACAGATGCTTCTTGAGTGTTGATACGCGGCATCGTGTCTTGATGTTCCAAGATGTGTATTCTCCACGTGTAGCTCCCTAGATGATGTGATTTGTAGATAGTGGTAAAAGTGGTTCGATTCTCAGACTTGCGAAGGATAAAATATAGACTTAAATTCTAAAAATAAAATACAAAACAAACTAAAAATTGTCACAAACTCAACCAAAGATGATATCAATATTAAAAGAACACTGAGGCTAAGATTCCACTATTTTCCAAGTTCAAAGTGATTTAATTCCAATATTTATATTTATGCAATTTTCTCGTTCAATTTGATTCTAACTATTGCAACAAGTAGATTCTCAAAATAACAAGTGTAAATCCGAAGCATAGAACATCAAAAACCTAGGTCCAAGTATGCTCTATCAAAAGAAATAACAATTGCTTAACAAGGATCATTCAAACAATTTTCAACCAAGGAAAATAATCATAAAAAAATTGCAAATAAATAAATAAAATAGAATGTACCACTTCTTGTTGGAAAAATAGCTTCCTCTATTGCCTCAGCAATGGGGTTTAGCTCCTCATATTAATCACTTGCTCAAAATATTTGTTTATGGTTCAAAAGTTGATTAAAAGATGAAAAACTATAACACTGATTGTTTGCAACGATGTAGTGGCGTTGCAAAACAAAGGACTGACTGTTACAAAGAAGTCACTGTAGCAGCGTTACAAATTTGAGACAGCAGAAACACGGGTTTTCCTGCAACTTGATCAATTCAGCTCTGTAGTGCTACAAACTCCTCTGCGACTGCTCCAATAACTTCGTAACCTTCCCTGGAACTCGAACACACCTTTTATACTGCTCAGAAACCTTAAAATAGCGATTAATTATCTCTTTTTCTTTTCGTGCAAGCCACGACAATAATCTTCTCTGCCAACTTCCTTACGCGTTTCTAAGACTTCAAAATCATCCGAAACTCTTCCTTAGATAGAATCTCACCTTAGGAAACAATATCACGCCTTTAGTCTCCCTGAAATTCCTAAAATAATTCCATACAGTTTCCTTTTACAAGTCAACCTCTGTTTTCTTCTTCCAGATTATTCAGCCCAATTTGATCGATTAAATCACCCATACCAGGCATGTTTAGTTATATCACGTCCAGCCCAACAAAAATCCGAGGTTGAATCTCCCTAAAACTTCTCAAAATTTTGATTTCTTAAACTGCAGGCTCGCTGGTTTTGTTTCCCGCCAAAACCAGAATTCAAATGATGAGGATGACCTCCCCCTATCCTGTGCTGGTCTCCCTTTAGCAGTTGCCTGGAAATGGATGCCCCTTAGTAATTGGTTACCCCTTATCCATTTGAGGGGTCCGAATAGCAAGTGTCCTCCGGGGGTTCCCCGCGCAACTTTTCGAGCAGATTTTTCCAAAAATGTTTATTGGCCAAAAATACCTACACACACATAAAACACCATAATAAGTACAAAAATAAGCACTATCAATATATAGAATCGAGATAAATTAGACACAAAAATGTGTCTATCACTAGACACGTGGCGAGTGATGAATTATGTGTATACAATTTGCCCCTTTTCTTCTTAATTTGAAATGGGTCAAAGTAAGAAGAAAACTGTCTTCACAGTCTCTCCTTTTTCTTGCAATAACTTCCCCTAGATTTTAGGGCACGTTTCCCACCATTTGAAAGAACTTCTCCTTGAAACACAGGGCTGTTATATCGTTTAGGCTATAAATAAGAGAGATGAAGTCATTGAAATAAATTTCATTATATCTTCATTCTCTTGTCAGTCCGAAAATTCTTCATTCTTGTTTTCTTGCTCATAACTTCTACTAGTGTTGCTTAAGATAAAATTTCTTAGGATCTTCAGAGGTTGACTGATGTCGCTGTTCATCAGCTTCTCATTGATTGTCTTCGTTATCCTCACAAAGCTTTTGATACAGGTATGAGATTATCTTTATTTTGATCTTGATTGATTGTCAAGCTTCTGATGTTGTGTTCTTGGTTTTGTGATGAAGAACAAACATACGAAAGTATATATACTTGCCCCTGTTCTTTATCACAAAACCTATGGATTCCCATCGATGGTTTAAGCTTGTCTTCGATGTCCACAAACAAATTAGGGTTCTTCGTTTTTGCGGATTCTAGAGTTTTTGGATCATATTTCTGATGAACTCATAAAAGTTTGACAAATTCTCATTGATCTTTATCAGCTTCTATGTTTTAATCTTTATCTTGTTTCTATGATCCTTCGTAGATATGGGTGATCGTCATCGGGCTCCCTATCAGACTCCGGCACCGATACCTTATAGGTCTCCCCCGCCCAGAAGTCCTGACATATCTCCGCCGAAGGGTGGTCCTTCTAGGCCTTCGCATCTATATCCTCGTGATCAGAGGACTTCATCTGCTTCTGGTCCAAGAGCCCCATCTGTCAAGAGAGGGGATCAAACGAAGGGTCCTCAGGGTTCTAGGTATGTTGTTAACCGTCCTGCTGCTTCTCAACGTGCTGTGCCAACAAATACGCAGACTCCTTCTCCCCATCGTGATGAGTCGCTGAATGTACAACCTCTTCGTTCTATTTCTCCACCTACGATGCCCCTACAGAAGCCTATAGTTCCACCTCCTGCAGTTCATATGAGAGGAAAATCAGCTAAAGGTGCCGCGTCGAAGGACGATCTATCAAAGAATCTACCCACTAAGAGGAAAGCCTCATATATAAGTCCCCCGAAGAGACCTTCACCGGATCATGCTGACGATTCGGTTGCTGCCCCGGTTATATGAAGCGACACAGTTGGTAAAAAGAAGGTTACTTTTAACCATATAGATCTTGCAGCGTTAATCTAGAGGTTTTGTAACCTATTTGACCTCCGATTATGGCTAAATCCAAAACATAAACCATATGGTTATGGTTGGCTTTGTACCCTCATAACCTATGCAATTTTGCAAAAGGTTGAATCTGGGGCCACTTATAATCGGTAGGGTTATAAGTTTGATAATCTACCGATTATGACAGATTTCAAAGTTTTGAGAAAAAAAAGGATTTAAGCAAAAACTCATTTTGGGGCAACCTATAATCGAGAGGTTTTGTAACCTATTTGACCTCCGATTATGGCTACATCCAAAACATAAAGTTACTTTAGCTACCGATTACAATAATCGGTAAGTGTATAAGTTACTTTAGCTACCGATTACAGAATGGCATATTAGCCGAAATATGCACACAATAATCAGAGACTAATTAGTATATATCTACTACCGACTATAGGTTAACTACCGATTGTTGTGTTTGCTACCTCTTATATAAGGGCATATCGGCTATTTTGAAAATTCGAAGATAAAGGGTAGCTTAGATTTACGCTTGGGTGACCTTTTTTGTCTTTTTGTGTCGCCCCTAATTATTTTGGGGTCGCCCCTAAAAATGCCAGGAAAACAATAAGGTGAAATCAATAAAAAAAAATTCTTTTAAAAGATAACAAAGATTTTATAGATCAACAAAGGAGAATGCAAAAGAATTATACCCACCCAAAAGGAGGAAAGAGAAAAGAAAGAGAAAAGGAAAAAGAGATCTTGGTAATAGGCTACCAAAGATTAACAAAAGAGAAAGAAAAAACTTAAGGAGACTCAAAATACACTTTGAACCACTGCTTTACAATCGCATTGAAAGTAATATCCTTAAATCCTTGAACTTCAAGAGAGAGATTTTCTAGATTGGAGACTCGAAAATACCTTTAAAGCTCTTATTCCTTAGAAATATAGAGCGGAATAAATTAAATATTTAAGATCAGTAAGTCTTATCAATGGGATGTATAAAATTATGTCTAAAGTTTTAGCCGAAAGATTCAAAATTTTTTTACCTAAAGTTATTTCTTAGCAACAATCATCCTTCGTCAAACAGAGACAAATTCAAGATGACGTTCTTATAGCTAATGAGATGATAGATTGAAGATTGAAGAGTGAAATTAATATTTATTGGTTGCCTAGGTATTTGTGTCACCTCACCTAGCTAGTTACTTCAGAAAACTAGTCATTCATAAGGTCGGAAAGTTGTAGTTTTGAATTGTAAAATTACGTTTGCATGAATGAGGGTTCTATCATTATGTGTGGTTGTTAAGGGTTTTTCCCTTGTTGGATGGGTCGGCCGATACAAGAAAACATGTACCTAAAAGGTATAAAACCGGTATGATGCAAGTAGCATATCGTATCAAATCAATATTTATGTATAGCCGACTACATCGGCAAATATTTGGTTTAGTTGTTAAGGTCTATGGAAAAAATTGACAATACCAAGTGGAAATAGAAGCTTATCATATACTCCCGAGAGTGGGGTATACCTAAATTATTTAGGGTATACTAATTTTGCTCACAACCTTAAGTGGCTAAGGGGTGTCTAATGTATGTAAAGTTATTCAATTATCCTTCACCCAATAATAACTAAAACTATTTCCTTTTTAGTTTTAGATATAAACCTTATTCTTTTCCTTCTCCTTCATCATCAATCCAATGAGCAATTCCTTTTTCCAACTCTATATTTCATGGTTTTCAAAGGGAAAAAATCATTGATCAAACATATTTTATTGTCGATTAATTTTTTCAAACTCTATCTAATATTTTGTTTTGTTATTTGAATGGCATTATTAGGTGAGAAAATTTGAAATTCATGAATTGCAACAATACGTTCGTTATTGATCGAGCATGACGACTTTTCATATTTATTTCCAGTCGTCAAGATTGTAGGATGAATAGCGTGACGATTTTTCAAAGAATTTTATTTCTGAAAGTAACATTCACAGGGTCGTCATGGTCTTCATCCCTAAACCTTCACAACCAGTGATGTAGTATGAATAGTCGTCATGTTTTGAAAAGCTAAACCTTGATGATTAATAACTCCCATAAAACAAGTTTTCTAGTGAACAATTTTGTTATTGGTCGTCATGGTTTTATAAAAATAAGATGATGACTAATAGACAATCGCTAGCTAGTGTGATGCATTTTCGATCATGACGATTGTAAATGCGAAAAACTATTGTTTGGTCGGCATGTTTTGTTTCATCCGAACATGCCGGTTAAGTTTGGTCGGCGTGCTTTGTTTCAGCAGAGCATCCCGACTTTTCATGGATTGAATTCTGAAAGTGCTTAGTCGACGTTTTTTTTTTCCTTTTCAGTTAGAGCATGCCGATTTTTCATAGACTGAATTCTGAAAATCTGAAACAAAACCATGTTGAGAAGTGTTTGACTAAAGTGAATCATTTTCGTTACAAAATTCTCAAAAACCAAAAATTTTCCAAATTTTTTCAAACATAATTCTTAAGTTAAATCAAACAAATAATTTATTTTTTGTTTGATTTAAATTCGCTCTAACAAGATTCATAAGTCTGAATTTGTACTAATCACTTTGAGATAGTTTAGCCGTTTTAAAATAAAAAATGACGAAGGGGCTTTTGATTTTACTTACTTGTGATCTTATTTTGTTTTATTTGGTATACCCCGGTTAATCCGGGTATACCTACATTTTCATTATGCAGTGAAGTTATTAACAATGCAGGAATATTATCTCCTCCGCTTTTATCGATAGATAAAACCATGCATGTTGCGCTGGCTCGCCATTGCACTATTATCACCCAATGTAGTTAATATCGGATATCGGTTCATCTCGGCCGCGACCGATACATTGTTACGATTTTATATCGGGGATATTATCGTTGAAATATCGGTATAATATCGGTTCTAAATTTAGAGACTATACTTTTATATTAAACATCTTCTTCACACATTTACGGATAAAACTGGAACAAGAACGATTACCTCCAATCAGAACACCGACTCTGGTAGTTTCGTCACACTTCACTGACATGTACTTCCAATGGTTGCAACTTGAAAAAACTGCATCATATAAGTAGAGAAACGGATAAGTATCGATAAAACGTAAGTTAGTAATACTATAAAACTACAACTATGAGCAACAACCAAACTAGAAATGCTAGCAACAACTCTTAAAGCTTCCCTTATGACCCAGTGAGCAATGTAAGCAACACTTCACTTCTCCACAAAGTTTTCGAGCAATGGACAAAAAATACACGAAGTGATGCTCATATAGTCATACATCATGTACACATTAACTGCATTGTACATCGAACTGAATCCAACTAGCAATATCATCTCTACTATTATCCTCGGTCCTTGCTTGAAAAAACATGTACAAATTCATGGGCCTAATTTACAGTAAAACGGGACTGACTCAACTTACATTGTCGATGGAAAAAAACAAAAAACAAAAAAAATAATAAAAAAGGTCTATTACCATATTTGACCATTAACTGTCAATTTCCATTGTCTATTAGGAAGGTCTATTACCTCAAATTCTTTAATTGATGAAGAAAAAACTGGATTTTTTTTCTTTCTGATATAGGTTTTGAAGATGAAATTTGTGGGTACAAGTTATTAATAAGAATGAGCTCTCAAAAATAAGTGGGTTTTGAAGATGTTGACGAATTTAATTAATCAAAGCAAAAAAAAAAAGACTAATTATCAAAAGGTTCAAAACCCTAACCTTCAATTAATCAATAGTGTCTGAGATTTTTAGATGAAGAACATCATCTAATCAAAAGTTCCTTCCTTAGATTGGATTCTCAATGATGATATTTGAAGAACACGACTTGCTGAATCAGGTATTTGAAGAACACGATCTGTTTTTCACTTCATCTCCTCTTCTTTTCTCTTCCACAGTTCGACTGAAAACAATCGAATGAAATTTTAGGGATTTAACGTATACCGGAACTGAAAAACCAAGATTACCCTTACACTTTACACAAAATGACCGGTACCGGGCCTACCGGCTAATTTTGGAAAATCTCGTTTCGTCCGTATCGGCCGATTTTATCGGGTAAATATCGTACCCCCGATATCCTTCATATCGTATCGTGGTAGACCGATATCCGAAATATCGGCGATATATCGGCCATATCGGCCGATATTGACTACACTGCTATCACCTCACTTATTCATTTTATGCGTACATTCTCTCCCTCTCCTCTGTCAAGAGAAGCTAAAGACTAAAAGGTTATTAAGTAGCGTGGTGGTTAATGCCAAATGGTGTTTCCCATTTGGAGAGGTTGGGTAGGTTGAAACATCTCATTTGCTTTGTCTTACAATTGGATTATGTTAGAAGAATATGGAGAATAGGGGACCTAGCTCTTTCGGCCCATTTAATAGGTAAAGTAGTTGTAATTATAACCTTAACATAACAGTATTGAGCTATTCTCCTTTCTTCCCATGAACTGAAACGATATTTTCCAAGAAAAATGAGTTTGATTTTGCGTACACTCCTTAACGAGTGTTATGTAACATTAGAATTTCCATTATGGATTTTGTTTAGGGAGTTATATTACGATGATCGAGATTCTAAATATGAGGTATAATGTGACCATCAGTTAGCTAATCGATCAGTCAAGTAAATGTGTCAAAATATACATTTATTACACGTGTGCACATGATCAAACTCCATAAAATTAGTTTTAATAACAATTAAAGAAAAAACGGTTGTTCATACTGTATTTGCTCATCTATCTGCCTATAGGAGAACCTGTTATAACAGTAATGATGTACTATCCTTATTGCCTATTTTATAAACAAATAACAAGTTGCTCACGCTTCATGGTGAATGGTGACTCACACACACTATCTGTGGTAGATAGCCTTAGTAGTTAGTACATAAGTTCCAGTACAAAGTGACCGGAATCAGAAAATTAGCACCAACTATAAGTTTGCCTAACAACGACAAAGCTAAGTACGTATATACAATATATCCTTCATTATTTTAAATAATAAACAAATGCATCACATCTTTCTAAATTTCTTTAATGGGGTTCCCGGTTCCCCCTTTAGAGCCACCCTTATGAAAATATAAAACCCTTCTTTTAAGATCTTAGAGCAAGCATCATGTTAGGAGCACCAACGGAAACAAAAACATCTGAAAAGACAATTTCTACGATATCAAATCCGCATCCACCCTTCCGTTGCTTAAAACACATATAAATCGGCGTACCAAAAGAAAAACGAGAACTGGAAGCCCATCTCAGAACCTGAGAGGTGGCTGGGAACGCTGAAGCCACATGAAACCTAGCCCAAAAATATTTGGTTTAGTTGTTAAACCTAGCCCAAATTTAGTTGTCAATCTTCAATGAATAAATGTTTTCAAAAATAAATAAATAACCTCCCAGAAATTTACTTTTATCCCCATACAACTATTTTACCACTTGTATTTTTAATCCTGGTTTCGCCACCACTCCTTAATTAGATTTAAAATTAATTAATAGAGATTAAACAAAAGGTCATATTCTCGGGGATATGACCACGGAGTTCCCCTAAAAGATATATACAGTATGCACTATTTTAGCAAAGCTTTCAAGGATCTTGGTTGAGAGCATCAAATCTTCACCCAATTTTTGAACTGCAGATGTGAATCATGTGATGATATATGTATAATTTCCATACAGCTTGATGTGGGATACCACTTCCATGACATCTCCAAAAAGATCACCTTTGATTGGTTGTAAAGATGAGTTTAATAATATCCCTTGAAAGTTCAAACAAGATATCCTTTTCTCACTCGACAAAACTGAGTCACACTCAAATAAACAAAAGATGGATTATGTATGATCATTATTCCAAGTTCACTCTGATTCAACTCAACTCTTGAGTTTTTGCTCAAAATTCATGTTTTAAATGTGAACAGTATAAAAACTACAAAAGAACAATGTAATTTGACTCAACAACTCAATATAAAAACTCCAATTTTTTATATCATTATTGTCCATTAATTCCCCCATGTCATAGCTAGCTAGAGTTATTACTCAATCATTTATAAACCCATACACTTCTTCTCTTCAATCACCGTCTACTTCTCCTCTAGCTATAGTATAGTTGTCAAAAATGTCTAAGGTTCATCCACAAGGAGACATTGTTCTTTCTTCTTCATTACCATCAACTTGTTCTTCATCAAAGAGAGAAATATTTACAATATGGATGAAATCATTAGTGATGCAGGGCAATGGTTGTACCGTATATAATTCCAACGGTCAAGTCGTTTATCGGATCGATAATTACGATAATAAGAATTGTAATGAAGTTTATCTCATGGATTTAAAAGGCAAAGTTCTACTCACAATACTTAGAAAGGTAAGCAAATCTTGTGTTTAAGTTACACATTATAATGAACCAAAAAAAAAAGTGTCTATAAGTTGAAGTTTAAGTTGCTAATCTTGTGTTTAATTATGCAGAAATTACGGTTATTCGGACGATGGGAGGGATACAAATCCGGCAACGGTTCAAAAGGGAAACCTTCTTTCCAGGTTAGGAAAAAATTGAATTCGAATATGGAAGTGAACGACACCGAAGCTAATCGTTATCGGATGGAGATGTTAAAAGGAAGCAGCAGCAAATTAGCCTGCAAGATAATGGATGTCCGAACAGGAAGAGTTATTGCAGAGTTGAAACCAAAACAATCAAGTGGAGGAGTTTTGTTGGGAGATGATGTTATGGGTTTGGTGGTGGAACCAAATGTTGATCATTCTTTCATCATGGGGCTTATAGTTGTGCATGGACTAATTAGTCACAAAATGTAAACAAAACAAGATTAATTTTCACTAACCGGATTCATTGTATTAACCACTAAACAAAAATTTAATGACTCATCTCCTTTATTGTGGATTTTTTCGATTTTTTCTTCACTCTCTTTGATGGTAACTCTCAGCAGTTTTTATGCTTTTTACGGCTTTACAGATTAAAAAATACACATCAATGAAGAATCCTTAATCCTTTACTTCTAATAGATTATGAAAAAAAAAAAAAAAACTAGCCCATAATTGAAATAAAGAGATGACAAATGAACAAGTTAAAGAGAGCATGGAGTCAATCACAGACCCATTAGTCAATGCTTTTCTTTGGAAAATAGTAGTTTCACGCGATTTTTGCCCACTTGGTCTAGTGTCTAGTTGCTGGACACTCTCCAATGCACAATATGCAGAGCCAGTATCAACGGACGTGACTAATTTTATTAATAAAAGAGACATGCTGAAACTTTTTCCAACAGTCGAGCCTCACTAGCACATAGTTTTTACAGTCGATTTGAAACCAGAAAAGCTAAACGTGTACCAAAAATCGTGTGGTGTACCAATTTCTAACCATTGGATGCTGTTTTGGGGTCTAATTTGGGTTTTAGAAACCCCACTCCTACTAGATCCTGTGGTGGAGGGAAGGTGTACCAAATTGGTCCACCTCTATTAGTCCTCCCCTGGCACTGACGATTTGAAACAATGTCCTTAATAAGATTATATGGGAGAAAATTTTGGTTGGTGTAAAACTAGTCATAAGCTTGAACCATAGTTGACCATTCTGGATAGATTTCGTTTGCTAGATAATAACCCTGAGTGTACTGATGACCGTTGATGGTGAAATTGCCGTGCGGCGCGATCCCATTCTTAAGATCTTCAAACAATGGTGACTTATATAAAACGTTGAGATCATTATTTGAACCCGGGAGTCCAAAAAAGGCATGCCAAAACCAACAATCATAAGTAGATGAAGCTTCCAAAATTACAGTTGGTTTTGGATAATGATCCTTATATTAACCTGCCCATTCAACCGGACACGCATGCCACGTCTAGTGCATGCAGTCAATACTACCTAGTATTCCTGGAAAACCCCTCTCGGTGTTTTCTGCAGTTATTCTTTGAACATCTTCCTGAGTAGGCTTTCTTAAAAAGGTTGGACCAAAATGCTCAACTATTGTTTCACAAAACAATTTGAGATACCTAAAGGCGGTTGTTTTCCCAATACGGATGTAATCATCCGTGGAATCCACTGGTACCCCGTAACAGAGACGGAAGGCCGCAGTGACCTTTTGTTCGGGACTAAAGCCTCGTATATGTCGTGCATCATACTGATAATTAAATAAAGGTTGTACCTGATAAAGCTCGGCAATAATCCTTTGCGTCAAGTTGCGGCTCATGCAGAATCGTCCCTGAAAATTCTCTTCGGAATAGACACAGTCATGATTAAAATAATCATGCATTATATTTTCATGGTAAAAATGTCGATTCCGCCACGTCCATCTTCTAGTCGCAACTTCATATGGCCCTAAAGTCTTTGGTATGATCCCGAATTGTAATTGCAACATAAAATTTCGCCTTCTTCTATCTTGATTTGCATCTTCGTCTATTTGACGCAAAAACTCCATACACAATTCTTCATCTTCCTCGGAAAACATTTCATCCATCTCCTTATCTTCCTCAGAAGAATCAAAATCAGAATTCATGATTGAAAATTGAGAGTAGATGAAATTAAGAAAAGATTGATCGGATGAAAGATTATTGTGAATTTGTGAGATCAAATTCGAGACGTATTTATAGAGGTAGAAACTAGCGATTTTTTAAAGTGTTAAAAAAAAGTTGCGGTTGGCGTTTATGATACAAACGCTGGCGTCGTTAATGCAAACGCTCGCGTTGTTAACAAAAACGCCAGCGCTGGTGGTTCGATCGCCAGCGCCAGACGTTCGACCTCGCGCTTAATTACCAATCTCTCACTCCTTCTCCATAGTGCAAAATTATATTTGACCATCCACGTGGCTCAACAAATAATTTCATTTGAGCATTACCACAGGAATTGCCCTAAGGTTGGAAGAGTGTCTAATGGTGTACGCAAGGAAGGTTCTGTAAGGAAGGTTTTAATTTCTGAATGACTGATATCCTTGTAATAGCTAGGGTTCAAACTTCAAAGCCTAAGTGGTTGGTTGTAGCTATCCTTGACAAATCTCTTCAACAAACTGAGGAGTTTGAATAAAACTTCATTTAACCAAAAATAAGACGTTAATCAAATGTGTTTCTATAACACGAGAGCCTCAACAAAAATATCTTTCGGCCAAAAAAGAAAAAAAGCTTTAAGAACCTGACTAATTACCTAGCACTTTTGAAACTCACTCAAACTGGCCCAACAAAAATGAAACCTAACGGTTGGGTACGTTTTTTTTTTCTAGGTACCATTGATCTGATCAATAGATGTGTGGCATATTTATTAATAGGTTTTGGTATTAAATTTATTCATCGGACATTGTTTGTGAAAATACTTGATTGAATGTTGACTCAGATCATTATTAATTAGATTGATATATTGATTTTTCTGAGATGTGGAATCATCAAAATGAGCACTAAGAATAATATTTGAAATACCAGTGGTCAATTGAGTCAATAACCATTCAATTATCTACTCCACTCCGGTGTTCGAAAATTTTAGATTCCCGATTCAAAAGTACATAGTGATACCAATTTACTCTGATTTTGCATTCCTTATTATATAAATGTATTTGTTCAAGAACAAACGATTTTAGAACTTAATCCACTCAAGTATGCAAATGGGTACGCATACCTAAATAGCCGGACTTGGCCTGTGTTCTCCAGTATGCAAATGGGTACGCATATTTTCGTACACAACCAAACTCGGTTGAATTCCCGGACTTGAACTGTTACGCCAGTATGCATACAGTTATGCATACTATAGTTCTCGTACTTCAACAGTTGAACCAGTACGCATATGGGTATGCATAATATGGTTCCCGGTCTTTGAATAACTTGCAACAGTTAGTATACAAGTACGCATATTGTGCTATATCCAATTAATGGTTAATCGTTCTAAACTCCCATTTCAATTATTGAAACATTCTTAGAAGACGACAATAACTGTCTCACACAAACTATTAGCTTCAAATCAATTTTCAAGTAATCAAATGATCAATACGAAACATTCTGAGTCTACATCAAATGACTGTCTCACACAAATCATGTAAGATGTTACCAAGCGATTTTCACATGATCATCTTTTGACTTTCGTCAAGAATATAAGATGAACTTGGTTAAAGCGAAAGCTTACCAACACATATTTCGAGATATATGTAAGCGAGTTAAACTCATCTCAAAATATCAAATGTGTACAATATGAAGTCTATATAACTATACGACTTTTTTCTCAAATAGGAGATAGACTATAAATAGACTTTTGAGTGATAGATGAGTTCAAGTCTCCACATACCTTTTGTTGATGAAGTTCCACAAGCTCCTTTAGTAGTTCTTCGTCTTTAATTGATAAACGTCGTGAAGTATAAAGCCCAACTACGCATTCTATCCTAATCCGAGACTTAGCTATAAGTAGACTAGAAATCAAGACTTATAGTTTTGGCAACTAAACTTGAAAAACAAGCTTGAGATAGAAATGCTTGCGAGTTCGACCAAGCAGTGCTCTCACAATCCCCCCCCTTTGTCAATTTTAGTGACAAAACTATCAATACATATAGATTACAAAATAAATAAACTTTGTAACTTCTCATCCAAATGCTTGGTTCTTCAACATTACTCGAAATCTTCGTCATTTCCAAGTACTCCAGTGATTCTGAATGTGTTCAACTCATCATCATAGTTGTTGAAGATCCGTAGATATAACAATATATAAAAACAAGATGTTTTCGTATTGATATACAGTGTCATAGTATTATTACACAGCATCAAAGTTCAATTGTATCCAATTGTATCACAACTTTGGCAATAATACTATGGCGATATGTATCACTCCCCCTTATTCAATACTTTATCTCACAATGAAAACCGCTCCCCCTTACATAATGATCCGTAAACCATATGTATTTTTAGTGTGAACTACATAATAATTCTCCCCCGTTTTGTCAATATAAATTGGCAAAGGTACGAAAACTAGCGGGATCATAATGAAATTCTCATAGACATACTTCATGACTAAAAGACAACATATCAACTTTAGTTCGACGATTTCACATAGTCGAAACTTAGCGTGTTCATCAAGGATTTTATAAGGATACAAGATAACTCCTAGAATATTCGATATGGAGACTATGAAAATGACCAGACTATCCTTATCAAAAATAAGTAAAGTAAATATTACAGAGTGTGAAAATGACTATTTTACCCTTACTGGAAATAAGTGCAATAAATATTACGGAGACTGTCAAAATGACCAGACTATCCTTATCAGAAATAAGTAAAGTGAATATTATAGAAAGTGAAAATGACCATACTACCCTTACTAAAAAAAATGCAATAAATATTATCGAGACTGTGAAAATGACCAGACCACCCTTTTCGGATATGAGTAAAGTAATTATTACAGTCTGTGAAAATGACCATTTTACCCTTATGGGAAATAAGTGCAATAAATGTTATGGAGACTGTGAAAATGACCAGACTACACTTATCGGAAATAAGTAAAGTAAATATCACTAACAATGAAAATGACCAAATTACCCTTACTAGAAATTAGTGCAATAAATATCATGGTGACAAAGAAAATGACCAGACTACCCTTATCGAAAATAGGTTAAGTAAATATTATAGACTATGAAAATAACCATTTTACCCTTACCGGAAAATGACCATTTTACTTTACGGTCGTAAGGTAAAATGGTCATTTTCACAGTCTCCATAATATTTACTGCACTTATTTCCAATAAGGGTAATATGGTCATTTTCATAATCTATAATATTTACTTTACTTATTTACAATAAGGATAGTCTAGTCATTTTCGCAATCTCCATAATATTTATTGCACTAATTTCCATTAATGGTAATATGATCATTTTCACAGTTTGTAATATTTACTTTACTTATTTCCGATAAGGGTAGTCTGATCATTTTCACAGTCTCCGTAACATTTATTGCACTTATTTCCACTAATGTAAAATGGTCATTTTCACAGACTATAATATTTACTTTACTTATTTTTGATAAGGGCAGTTCAGTCATTTTTATAGTCTCCATGATATTTGTTGCAATAATTTCTAGTAAGGGTAATATGGTCATTTTCACAGTATGAAATATTAACTTTACTTATTTTTAATAAGGGTAGTCTGGTCATTTTCACAGTATTTCACTAATTTCCATTAAGGGTAATATGGTCATTTTCATAGTTTGTAATATTTATTTTACTTATTTCCGATAAGGGTAGTTTGGTCATTTTCACAGACTCCGTAACATTTATTAACCTTATTTCCAGTAACGGTAAAATGGTCATTTTCACAGACTATAATATTTACTTGACTTATTTTTGATAAGGGCAGTTAGGTCATGTTATAGTCTCCATGATGTTTATTGCATTAATTTCTAGTAAGGGTAATATGGTCATTTTCACAATCTAAAATATTAACTTTACTTATTTTTAATAAGGGTAGTCTGGTCATTTTCACAGTATTGCACTAATTTCCATTAAGGGTAATACGGTCATTTTCACAGTTTTTAATATCTACTTTACTTATTTCCGATAAGGATAGTCTGGTCATTTTCACAGTCTCCATAATATTTATTGCACTAATTTCCATTCAGGGTAATATGATCATTTTCATAGTTTGTAATATTTACTTTACTTATTTCCGATAAGGGTAGTTTGGTCATTTTCACAGCCTCCATAACATTTTTTAACCTTATTTCCAGTAAGGATAAATGGTCATTTTCACAGACTATAATATTTACTTGACTTATTTTTGATAAGGGCAGTTTCGTCATTTTATAGTCTCCATAATGTTTATTGCACTAATTTTCAGTAAGGGTAATATGGTCATTTTCACAGTTTGTAATATTTACTTTACTTATTTTCAATAAGGTAGTCTGGCCATATTCACAGTCTCCATAATATTTATTGCATATGTTTCCGATAAGGGTAAAATAGTCATTTTCATAGTATGTAATATTTACTTTACTTATTTCTGATAAGGGTAGTTTGCTCATTTTCATAGTCTCCATGATATTTATTGCACTTATTTCTAGTAAGGGTAATATAGTCATTCTCATAGTCTTCATAATATTTATTGCACTTATTTCTAGTAAGGGTAATATGGTCACTTTCAAAGTAAGGGTAATATGGTCGTTTTCAAAATGTGTAATATTTCCTTTACTTATTTCCGATAAGGGTAGTCTGGTCATTTTCACAGTCTCCATAATATTTATGATACTTATTTCCAATAAGGGTAAAAGGGTCATTTTCAGAGTTTGTAGTTATTTCTTATAAGGGTTGTATGGTTATTTTCACAGACTGTAATATTTACTTTACTTATATCCGATAAGGGTAGTCTGGTCATTTTCACAGTTTCCATAATATTTATTGCACTAATTTCCATTAAGGGTAATATGGTTATTTACACAGTCTATAATATTTACTTCACTTATTTCTGATAAGCGTAGTCTGGTCATTTTCACAGTCTGCATAATATTTTGTTGCACCTTTTTCCATTAAGGGTAATATGGTCATTTTAACTGTCTATAATATTTACTTTACTTATTTCCGATAAGGGTAGTCTGGTCATTTTCACAATCTTCGGAATTTTTATTGCACTTATTCCGATAAGGGTAGTCTGGTAATTTTCAGCGTCTTCGGAAGAACCAGATATGTCAAAGTCTAATTTCTATAAAGTCATGACTTGTTGACTTGGTCTTGATCCTGTTTTCTAATATTAAGAAAAATAAAAAGAAAAAAAAATGTATTTTGATTTATAGAAATAAAATATAATTGTTAGTATGTACAAATTATATTTCATTAGTTATTTCTTATAAGGATTCAAAGTGTTATATTTCATTATATTTCATTGTGAAATATCATTTTCACAAGTAAAATTCAAAGTGTTATAATTTTGGGGTTGTTTTAGATGTGATGGAATATTTGGTTGGAATCATCACTTTGAATTATAATTGTGATTGTGTGTAATAAAAGAATTTAATATTCCTAATTATTATCACGAATACAAAATTTCATAACAATTATCATTGTTGCAGGACTTATCACAGGTGTATTTATGACGGAAAAATAAACTGTGACAAGTTGCGCTGTTATAAAATCTTGGTTTTGGTGTAGTGACAAGCAAGAAGTTTGTATCTTAATTCTTACACGACTCTTTATTTTAAATTCAAGAAAGAGTCATGTACAGCTTTGAAGCATTAGAAATGCTTCTGCTTTTCTGGAAATAGAAGTCAATCCCACATGTCATAAGTAAAATAAATTTGCTGCACAAAAATTAGTTTAAAAGTCGATTTCAAAGGATGTTTCGACTTAACTTCTAACTTTTTTCCTTATGTATGTTGCAAAGAAACTTCTAAGACTGAATTCAAACACTCTCTTAAGAAAGTGCATCCATTTCAGAACTTGCTTTTGGACTTATAAAATTAAAAACTCATAAATTAATTTGGGAAAATAGTTTCAGAATATCTTTTAGAAGCAAAAGGTTTGCTTAAAGGTTATGACAACGTGTACGGCCTCTTTTCGGAATCATGCCAAAAACAAAGTTAGAAAAAAAAAAAAAAAAATACTTGTTTTTGCATCTGACTTCTCGAAGAACCACTTCTACATTTGGTCCCTCCTTTCCCTCCAAGAAGTCATTTTGAAATTTCATCGTCCAACTAACTTCTAACTTTTCAACGTCTATCTGAACACCCATTAAAATTTTTGACATTTATCTAAACACCCATTAAAATACGTGAGCATGACTTGACTTGAAGTATCTTCCATTTTAGGCTTCTCCAGTCGGTCGGTAACTTATAAAATTGGGGATTTATAGAAGGGGTAGAATCCATTGACATGGTTATATTAACATAATCCGTTGACATGGTTATAATTTTTTTACTGAACCCAAACGGTAAGGAATTTGAAGCTAATTTTTTGATGACATGTTCTTCTTATGTTCTTCTTCCGCATGAGCCAGATCAGAAGCTAAAGGTGAAGCCGCCAGTAGCTTTAATGTCAGGTAACCCGTTTCCCAAACTGAACTAATTGTACTAATAGTTTTCAAGATGACTTCCATTTCTGATTGCAAGAATTACAAGTATCCATCATCATCATCAGCATCTGTTATCGTTAATAATGTTGATATGTTAACCCAGATTCTATTGCGTTTACCAGTAAAATCTCTGCTACTATTTAAATCCGTATAGAAACAATGGTTTTCCCTTATTTCTGATCCATTTTTCACTAACAAATACAATATTCTCCAAATCTCACTTTCAATTCAAAGACTATTTGCACAAACGTGGGCGCGTGGTGTCGTCAAAAACTCGAATACATTCCCCTTGATGGATCATCACCATCCTCTGCCCCTTTTGAAACCCTAAGTTTTATCAAGAATCCGTCACGTTTATCTATCATCCAATCTTGCAACGTTCTCATGTGTTGCAGGAGATGTCTCGGTACCATTTTCTACGACCTCTACGCATATTACGTCTGCAATCCATCTACCAGACAATATCGCCAAATTTGTCAATCTCAAAATACTGACAAAGGTTTTGAAAAACTTTTTAGTGTCGGTATCACTTACGACCTGCTCAAATCACCTTATTATAAAGTTGTTAGCATTTGGTTGTTGACGAAACCTGGTGAGAAGCCTTTTAAGATATCAAATTGAGATATACTCATCTGAAACAACTTCTTGGAAGCTATCCGGAGAGGTTTTCTCCAAACGTTGTTATTACCGTGATAGCGGTGTGTTTTGGAATGGTTTATTGCATTGGATTGTTAACGTGGGGAGGCTTTTTTATGAACGCTGAATTGGGGGCCTCGGAAAGTAATTGGGGCCTCCCACTAGAGGACAAAAAAGGTCATCCAATCCTAATTTGGGTCACCCCTTATCCAAATATTTTGCTAATGCGTAATCTACCCTTTATCTAATTAGTGATAATCTCACTTAATTAGTGCAAAATTTTAAAATCAAAATCAAATTTTTTTTTCCAAATTTTATGTTTGCACTTTTAAAAAATTAACGACCATCAAGAATCGTCATTGTTCCAGTGACGACTCTAAACGGTCGTTATTGTTCCAAAAACGACCCTCAAGAATCGTCATTGTTTTAGTAACGACTCTACACAGTCGTTTATGTTCAACTACGCATATGACGACCCTTTAATGTATTCTGCCATTAATGAATCTTTAAAGAAGATAACGACTCTTTTATAAGCAATAACGACTGTTTAGAGTCGTCAATGAAACAATGACGACTCCTGATGGTCGTTTTTGGAACAATAACGACTGTTTAGAGTCGTCAAACAATGACGACTCTTGAGGGTCGTTATTTTTTAAGAAATTTCATGACGACTTTCAAATTTGTGCCGCATTTCTTTTTTTGCAAACATAAAATTCGAAGAAAAAAAAGTTTAATTTTGATTTTAAAGTTTTGGTTTTGATTTAAAAACTATGATTAAAAAAATAAAAAAAATAAGGGGTAAAATGGTATTTTTACTTTACTATTAATACGCCCCTGTAAGTTTTTGGATGCAAACAAAATTGGTGAGGCCCCCAATTATTTTCCAGGGCCCCCAATTAAGCCTTGTTTTTTATTTCAATGTTGACAGCGAATTAGAAATGGAAATGGAAACGGAAACGCAATTCTATGACAAAGGGCTTGGAAAGAAGACAGATTACTTTGGGGAGTGTAAGGGTCACTGTTATGGTACGCGACTTAAACAATTAGTAGTAACTCAAACCAGCAAGGAAAAGAGAATATTGTAAGAGAAGATGAGGTTGAAAAGAGAATTGTGAGACTAGGAAAAGAGTTCTGAGATAATTATAATTGTATTATTGATGCTTTGAGTTACAAGATTCAAGTATTTATATTATCATTGCTTGGTAAACAAGAAATCCTAGTTGCACTCAATAACTACTTAAGGAAGCCAACTAAATAAGGAAAAACCTAAAAAGGAAATATGTGTGAAGGTGTTGGGATCACAACATCCCACCCTGCTTGAATTAAGACTTGTCCTCAAGTCTGTAACTCTGAAAACTCGGGAAAACGAAGAGAAAGTTCATCAGCATCCTCCCATGTGGCGTCTGTAACAGCACGACCTTTCCACTGAATGAGCCATTTGGTGCCAGCAACAGCACCCTTCTTATACATCCTACGATCCAAAATTGATTCAGGTTCCCATTTTTCATAATCCACTGTAATAGGTAGCTCAATCTGGATAATGTCAAATGTTCCAAGTTTGAGTTTCAAAAGCGAAACATGAAACACATGATGAATTCTACTAGTAGGAGGTAATTCCAGTCGATAGGCTACGGTGCCAATCTTCTCTAGAATCGTAAATGGTCCATAAAATTTAGGTGAAAGCTTGGAAAAAGATGAAGTCGCAGCAGTTGTCTGACGATATGATTGCAGTCTGAGAAAAACCAAATCCCCAACTGAAAAACTTCGTTTTGTTCTATGAGCCTCAGCATAAACTTTCATTCTGGATTGAGCATCTTGTAAGTTGGACTTCAAAATCATCAAAACTTGATCTCTAGCTTGCAATACTACATCAACAGCATGTACAATGGTAGAGTTAGAGATATATGTCGAAATCGTAGGAGGAAGCCTGCTATAAACTTCCTGATAAGGACTCATGTTCATGGAAGTATGAAAGCTAGTATTATAGCACCATTCAGCCCACGGTAACCTTTTGAGCCATTCACTAGGTCTAATACTAGTAAAACAACGTAAATAGCACTCCAAAGTTCGATTTGTAACCTCTGTTAAACCATCAGATTGAGGATGATAGGCAGAACTTTGACAAAGTTGAGTGTGTTGTAGTGAAAAAAAAGCTTCCCAAAATTGACTCATAACAAGTGAATCTCTGTCACTGGTGATGCTCTTAGGAATTCCATGCAAACGAACTATTTCTCGCACAAAAACCTCAGCCACAATGTCAGCTGAATAAGGATGTATGAGTGGCACAAAATGTGCATATCTGGATAAACGATCCACCACAACTAAAATAGATGTCCTTTTATTTGATGATGGTAATCCATTAATGAAATCCATAGATATATCCAACCAAATATCCGTAGGAATGGATAAAGGATGTAGTAGGCCTGGAGGAGATATTGATTCTGCCTTATTGCGTTGGCAAACATCACAAGAAGAAATATAGTCTTTAACTGTCTTCTTCATGCCATACCAATAAAAATTTTGTTGAAGACGCTTATAAGTACGTAAATATCCTGCATGTCCACCAGTTGGAGTGGAATGAAACTCACTCAGTATTTTAGAGCATCATAAGTAAGTAGAAACAACAACGATTCGGTTTTTGTAACGAAGAATTCCCTCAGTATAAGAGTAGTGTGGCAAACAATCTGGTTGCCCACGCAATTTTCCAATTATCAGACTTAATGCAGCGTCGTTATGACATTCCTGGTCCTGGACAATGTCAACAATGGCCGAAAAAATTGGAGAAGTAATTGCCAATAATTTACAATCATTAATACGAGATAAAGCATCAGCCGCCGTATTTAAAGCTCCAGACTTGTAAATTATTTCATAATCATAACCAAGCAACTTGGACAACCATTTCTGTTGTTCGATGGAAGAAATACATTGTTCTAAGAAGAATTTGAGGCTCTTATGATCGGTGTAAATCTTAAAATGTCGACCAAGTAAGTAAGGTCTCCATTTATTAACTGCATTAACAATGACCAACATCTCTTTATCATAAACGGAGAGATTGAGATTTTTACCTGAAAGAGCTTTACTGTAGTAAGCAACATGCCTCTTGTCTTGAAGTAAAACCGCTCTCAAGCCATTTCCAGATGCATCACACTCCAAACAGAAAACTTTGGTGAAATCTGGTAATGCCAAAACAGGTGTACTAGTTAAATCTTGCTTAGGATGTATAAATGTTGTAGTTGCCTCAGGAGTCCAGTCAAAGGCATCCAACTTAAGAAGTTGTGTAAGTGGAGCACTGATCTTGCCATAGTTTCTGACAAACTTGCGGTAGTAACCAGCTAATCCTAAAAAACCTCTCAAAGATTTCACAGTAATAGGAATGGGCCAATTAGTGATGCAGGATATCTTATCCGAGTCTACAGAAACACCATCTGAAGAAACTCGATGACCCAAATAACTGATTGACTGTTGAGCAAATTCACACTTTTTGCTGTTTGAGAAAGATTTGATGTGCTCGTAAAACCTCAAAGACCAAAGTAATATGGTGGATATGTTCAGATTCAGACTTGCTGTAGATAAGTATGTCATCGAAAAATACCAACACAAATTTGCGAAGAAAAGGTCTGAGAATTTCATTCATCAAGCTCTGGAAAGTCGCAGGAGCAATAGAAAATCCAAACGGCATCACTAAGAATTCATAATGTCCGTCATGTGTGCGAAAAGCTGTCTTATGTATATCATCAGGATGTACACGAATTTGATGGTAACCAGATCGCATATCTATTTTGGAGAATATAACTGCACCACACAATTCATCCAGAAGTTCATCCACAATTGGGATGGGAAATCTATCCTTGACAGTAACCTTATTAAGAGCTCTGTAATCCACACACATACGCCAAGAGCCATCCTTTTTTCGAACCAAGAGCACTGGAGAAGAAAATGGACTAGAACTAGTTCGATCAAACCTGTATCCAAGAGTTCTTGAACAATCTTCTCAATTTCTGCCTTCTGAAAATAGGGGTATCTATAGGGTCTAACATTAACTGGTGTTGTATTAGGTAGTAAAGGAATACAATGATCATACTTTCTCGGAGGTGGAAAAGCAGTAGGTGAAGCAAACAAATCAGAAAATCGTAAAAGCAATTCTGAAACTGCAGTGGTTACCTGAGAGTGAATTTCTGGAGCAATCGGAGATGTCATCAATTGCAGGAAAAAACCATGTTGAGTATCTTGAAAGACCTTGTGCATGAAAGAGCCATCCAATAATAAAATGGAAGAAGAATTGCTGCCTACTAACATATGTTCTCGACTATTGGCAGTAAACTTCATGTGTAATTTATCAAAATCCCAAGAAATATTACCTAAGGTTCTCAGCCAGTCTACCCCAAGCACTGCCTCACTACCACTTAATTCCAGTAAGAAAAAATCAGTAGTGCACATGTAAGACTGTAATTCTAAGGAAACAGCAGAACAAAGTCCTTGCGTTCTTAAAATTCCTCCATTACCCACCAAAACATTCATATGATCAGCAACTGTCTTCTGGAAAACACCACATCGCTTAGCAACAGAAGGATGTAGGAAATTATGGGTTGATCATGAATCAAGTAGAATAGTGATTGTGTGACCAGCAATCCTACCAGTAACACGCATAGTGTTTGGAAAAGAAGTGTCGGTGAAAGCATGGAATGAAATGGTGGGGTCAGAATGTATCTGATTTGCAGCCGCAGGAGTAAGCATCTCGTCTGTAGAAGATGCAGGTGGATACTCATCATCTTCAACATGGACTTCTGGAGTCATATCTAGAATCAATAATCTAGAGTTCAATGTCTTTGCACATATATGTCCAGCTTTATATTGTTCGTCACAATTGAAACATAGGCCTTGCTCTCGTCGTATCCGTTGTTCCTCGAAAGATAAAGGTTTAACGCCAGATGGAATGGTAGGATTCTTAAAAGTTGCATTAGCTGGATCAAAGGAAGGGGTCGAAGAAGGCGCCTTCCTGTAAGGATTTTGTCTCGCAATAGATTTGTAAAAAGATGGGTTAAACAGTAACACATCTTCTTGTTTAATAGCCTTTTGAAAAGCGATAGCCAATGTGGGTGGCTCAAAAATTTCCACAACAGATTGGATTTCTTTCTTGAGAGATCGAACAAAGAGGTCAATGACATAATCATCTGGTAAATCTGTAACGAAATTGAGAAGTTGTTCAAATTCTCGAATGTGATCACGCACCGAACCTTGTTGAGAAATTGTGGACAATGCTAGACGTGGATTGGAAAACTTCTTATCAGCAAAACGTTCACGAACCAGTGAACAAAATTGTGTCCATGTAGGATTAGTGAGCTTTGGTTGAATCCAGCGATACCAAGCATTAGCGTCGCCTTTGAACGAAGAAGTAGCAATATCAATTTTTACGACCTCAATTGTATGATGAAGCCGAAAGTACTGATCTGCCTGAAAGATCCATCCAGCAGGATCCGTTCCATCAAAGATAGGAAACTTCAAGTTATTAGGTATTGGAGAACCAAGAATACCACTGCTACCAGGGGTACCGTGAGTGTTACCAGAAGGACCACTGCTGCCATGAGCACTATGCAGACCAGGAGAAGGGGTATTCAGAGGAAAACGTGTAAGCAAGATTGATGCCATTTTACGAGTGACAGCATCAGCAAGATTGGTGGTATCTTGTTTGTGTTGTTGCAGCGAGGTACTCATCTCCCGTCGATGTGTGGTTAAGATAGATTCCAAACTGGTATTATGCAAAGTTTGTGTTTTCTGAAGAAGTTCATCGATAACAAATTGGCGAGATTGATCTACCTTCTGAGAACTCTCAACAACAGTCTCCATAAAATCGTGAACGGAAGTATCCAGGGTTTGTATGGTAGATATAAGATGGTTAACTTCATCCGTGAGTGTCATGATGCGGAAGCGTGAGCGAGAGCAAAAAAAAATGGGTGTTTTTGAGATAAAGACCTAACCAGCTCTGATGACAGATGTTATGGTACGCGACTTAAACAATTAGTAGTAACTCACACCAGCAAGGAAAAGAGAATTTTGTAAGAGAAGATGAGGTTGAAAAGAGAATTGTGAGACTAGGAAAAGAGTTCCGAGATAATTATAATTGTATTATTGATGCTTTGAGTTACAAGATTCAAGTATTTATATTATCATTGCTTAGTAAACAAGAAATCCTAGTTGCACTCAATAACTACTTAAGGAAGCCAACTAAATAAGGAAAAACCTAAAAAGAAAATATGTGTGAAGGTGTTGGGATCACAACAGTCACCTGTATCTTATAGTTAGCTTTAAATCTTCACCTACCAGTTTAGAAATCTTGGAAATGAAGACTGACTACACAGGGTGGGACACAAGATATCTTGTTAATCTCCAAGAATTAGCATATCCAGGGTTTGAATATAATGTGTTACTTGTCAAGGAATCAGAAGGAGAGTCACCGAACTTTCTATTACGCATACGGGATAAAGCTATTTCTTACGATCTACAAGACATGAGCTTTAAGGAAATTCAACAACTTGCACCAGGTCCTCGAGAGTTTGTTGGTTATGCAAAATATTTAAGGAAAAAATATGTTGGTCATCCATACATTCAGACGCTCGTTTGTGTTTGATTTGTATACCTCGTGCGATAGATGTGTTCCATACACAATGTCTGTTATTTAAATTCGGTATGTATTAAAGAAGTGGGCACCTTAGAATTTACATCGTCTTTATTTACTAATGCTGAACTTTTTTATTGGGGCTGCATTGATTTGTTCGTTACTCCATTCTGTTCTTTGTAGCACATTTACAATGCTTATACTTTTGTGCTTTTGATTAAAAATAAGGAGTGTTATGTTTAACTGATTTGGAGACTGTACTGTTCTCAAATTTTGCTGGTGTTAAATTAAGTTTCTGGGCGAGCAATGTCTTTAAGGACCAAACTGGTGTATTCATGATTTGCGAACTCTAATTCCTTGTGATAACCTTCCTGCCATTACTGGTGATGAAGATAGGAGAAAATGGACTTTTTATCATCAAGGTAACTTCTCTGTGGCAGCTGCAGTTGAGAAGATGCCAAAGGGAATCCAGGTCCTGCTGGATTTGGGTTCATTGTCAGGAATCATGGTTGTGCAACCAATTACATAGCAGAAATTCTTGCAATCATTTACGCTTTGGAATGGGTGTGCCAGAGGGGTTTATGTAACTTTTTGATTCAGTCTGATTCGAGTTCCGTGATATCTGTTTTTGGGTCTGTAAATTGCCATGGAGTATTCAGTCGAGATGGACTGTCATACAAAGGACAATAGCTCAGCTGAAGTGTACTCATAGTTTTTGCGGGACTCTCAGCAGATAGCTTGAGGACGCTGTAAAGAGTACTGAACTAGACCTCCTTTCTTGCATGATTTAGAATGGCCTGATGGTTTTTATACTTTTGTTTCGTGTAATTTTAGTTTTCTGTTTTTAGTTCGAGTTCTTTTCGTGGAAAACTGTCGTTTGTAAATGTTTTTTGTTCAGTCTGGGGTGGTTACTTAGGCAGAAATATTGGCCAAGTATAGCATGGTTTTTGTATTCAAGCTTTTGCACCTATCAAAGTGCCATGGGTAGTAGAGAGGAGATGGCACAAGACTGTTTTACAACTACAAATCCATTTGGAGAAATAAACTACATATTCAGGTGCAGAGAAGTTACATTCAAAGTTTCAAATAATCAATTTCAACCTTATATAATTGACATTAATCAGGCAAAAGTCTATTCAGAAACTCAATGGCAGATATGGTCTCAACTTATGGCAAACTTTTGCGCAAAATTCGAAATTGTAATAATCAATACGAGTTTTTACAAAATGACCTGAACTCATAACCAGAACCCTTCAGAACACTACTGAATAACCCTTTTAAGATCATAAAATAGAACCGACATTCACATGCTGACAGGAAACTAGCATTCTGCTGTCTGCAATTCACCAGGCACGAGAACTTAACAGTTTGCAGTTTGCAAGTTTGCTAGTTCAAACTACATTAAGCTATGAATCAATAATTACAAATATATCATGTATATATATATCCTTTGTGGATCGCCAAAAAATGTGAAGTTGTCATCCATGCTTGCAAAAAAGAATGCTCACATCCAAACCAATTACCTAGAACATCAATTTCTTGCAGTCTGGTGCACCACAATAGCACTCCATGTGCTTAATCTTCCCATCTTTATCTACAACACTATCCTTTGCGTACCCATAATCATATGACAGTTCCTACAGGAAACATAAATGGAAATCGGTAACATGACATAACAACAATAAACATATTACACGTAAGAAAAAACTCTTTAACATTAGTAAAAATTCTGAATTAAGACAAAGTTGATTACCTGGAGTGGGGGTATGTTATCAGCAGCAAATAGTACAATCCTGGCAAGCTTGACATCATGGTGCTCACTTAACACGCATTGCACAAACAAATTGGGTGCGCAACTGTGGTTGATGTACCTCATTATATTTCCAATAGATCCAGCATCTATGCAATAAGACACTTCGTCATCAGCTTTATCTATAAAAGCACTTGGGCTAATTGACACATCTCCTTGTCTTCTCTGTAAGACACACCAAAGAAACTAAATCGATAACAGCATCCATACAAATTACTACTACATATAACAAAATACAAATGATAAACACTTTAATTAGACGAAGTAAAACAGTACCTTTCTTCCATCCAGCCCTTTCATTGTCTGCAGGCAATCAATATCGAAAATATAAAAGTTCTCCGGATCGTGCACCTCATCAGTTCTTTTGATCACTCCAATGTATTCACACACAAAAGCACCAGATGGGATGAAGTCCCAAGACCTTACTCCCCATCCTTTCTTGGGAGTACGATAGACCTTCAGAAAAACACCAAATATGCAACCATTGTAAGGCGGAACCGTATAATTTCATAAAAACAGGATAATTCAGAATTGCGAAGAAAATTGCATCCAAAACAACATAGTTATGAATCAACCTCAAGGCGGTATTTCAGTCCACGCTGAGACGTTTTGTTCACACAACCAGGTCCACATCCACAAGATGGTCCACATTCATATACAATATCCTTGGCTTCGATTAACCTGAAAATGAAAGGTAAGACTGATCAGTACAATGTGCAAAACATAAGAAAACAGTATAAGGCACACATATGTAAATTCTGAGCTACTTTAAAAAAGTGAAATTATTTTACCTGCCACCATCTTTAGACACATACGGAAATTCCGAACCATTGAGCTTCGCACAGGCACATACCCTTGGATCAATACAAGCTCCTTTGCACTTGCAACCAAGCAGGGCATTGGCTGGAAATTTCACACTTGCAGAAACTTGGGCAGTGGTGATATACGTCACACCTATATAATCAGCAATCAATTCAGTATCATACACAAATAACCATTACGAAACTGAAACGGAAAGATGGTATCTAACTATGTTGTTGTTAGGCATTTGATATTACTTGTAGGAGCAACAGGTGGATCATCGACCAGATTGGTTGCTGGGATAGGAATATTCTCTTTGCCCTCACTAATATCTTTATCGACCAACCTACAAAAACAGCAAACTTCATGTTACAAAGCTATGACTATTAGAAGTAGAGTAAATTGAAGTCTAACTTTTATTAATACATACCCGCGTATATCATCTGCGCTTTTAGGAGCTTGTGCTCTAGTAAACATAACCTATATAGAGAATAATATCAGTAAACGAACGTAAATTCCTAGTCAAGGTATCCAGAAACAAAAATTACACAAGTGAATTTGGATGTTGATATGTTAAGAGAAAGCTACCTGGTTGGTAGTCAGTATCGGCTGCCCCTCAAGGCGTTTGAGACGGTACTTAAAGATTGTGTACCCGGAAACACCTTTTTCAGCCCAATACCCAACAACCTGCAAAATTACGACCACTAAAATCATTAGTCATACATTTATCCGCTGCACAATGAACTTTGCAACAGTTATTATAACTTATAACCCCAGCCAACTGAATATGCACCATGTGAAAGCCCTGCCACTTACTGTAGTTTAGACATTTTTACTGATAAGAAAAAATAAAAACGTAATTGAGAACTAAAGCAGTTAAAGTATGTCAGTTTAAAGAAAAGAACCTTATATATGATCATGGGAGTATTTTAACTTAAGTTTTTAACAAACACTAAATAAGAAATAAAGATTGACTTACCACATTCATGAGTAGATAAGTGATTCAATGTTAAGACTGAAGTTACTCACATTGTAAAGACCATCATATGTGTAGACTTTTCCGCAGTAACTACTAGGACATTTCAGTCCACGAATAACTCTGACTGGAACTTTATGGTCTATATTGTTCTGCAAGGTAAAATAGCAAGGAGAATTACAACAGCAATAAGTTTACTTCCCATTATAGTTGAATATCTACGATAAAATTCAAATTTGGTTAAAATAAGAATATGACTAACCTTGAGAGCCAAATTGCCACGTTTCATTACTTGGTCAGCTATTTGAGATTTGTTGCCAAGTAAATCATTTCCACCTTGCCCAGTGTAAATAACATCATCTGAATTATCTAGATCATCTTCATACTGTCCTGACAGCACAATTGAAACTGCGATGGGGAAGGTCCAGTTCTTATATTCTGCCTGTAGCAATTGAAACAGCAAAACATGATAAATTGCTAGAACTTGAACAAAGTCATTGTCACTAAACCACAGATATGCGAAGTAACCAAATTTGAAACTGCATTACCATTTTTTTGAATTTTCCGACACCCATATAATCTATTCCATTCAACCAATGGCTGTGAAGTCCTACAACAACCATTTCAGCCCTTGAATAGAACTGGTGCCCCACATCAATACCTGCGACATGAAAAGTAAAATCATCCTATTCTATTCAAATTCCATTGACCAAAAAAAAGTAGGAGAACGAGTGGTGCATGTGTGAGTGGAAGCCAACCTGCAAGGTGACCGGGTTGTTTCTGACGGTTTAGAACAGTATTTTTGTCCAGCATCTGACAAAGAGCAGAAAATAAGAAGTTAGAAGACATCTGAAATGACTAAACTTCTTCTAGCGCTGATTTCCAGCAAAGTGTATATCTCAAGTTGCGTATATAAATTTCTAAGAAATGAAAGATTCACTTGCCTCAGTTATTGCCTTTAAATCTGGGCGTTTGGAAGGTCTTTTCTCAACTATTTCACATTTCCCATCACCTTTCTGCACCTGCATTTGCCATTACAGTAAAGTAGTTTAATACTAGAAATAAAAGCAACTAGTAGATCATCCAATACTAATTCCTTACTGCTACAGGATCATCTAGACATCGTGCGGAGGTGTTCCTCCCATATATATATTACAATCCAGTTTATCCAATTCAGTGATAAGATGAAAAGTAACATGAAAATGCACACTCATGAGAGGCAATCAAGGTGCAAGCCATGCTTCTATGCATTAACTTAGATAAGATAAAACATCGCAGGCAGTAGGACAAGTTTGTATGACAATAAGGCCTGTAATCAAATTGATAAGCAATTCATGTTGAATTCAAGCATATTTTCATCAGTTTCCCTAATTCCGTACAACTACAGCAGCACTAGGAAATTAACCAATATTGATTCCTCGTTGCTACAGGATCATCTAGACATAATAGCATCTGACATTAACTCATGAGACACAATCAGCTAAGATACATGCAACATCGCAGGTAGGACATGTTTGTATGACAATTCATGAAAATGCACACTAATGAGACACAATCAGCTTAGATACATTCAACATCGCAGGTAGGACATATTTGTATGCCAATTCAAGAAAATGCCGAAAACTGGTGGCATGCTTCTAAGGCTCTAAGCATTCACTTACATATGTACAACATCGCAGGTGAGAGGACAAGTTCATGTTAGATTCAAGCATAGTCATAGCATCACATCAAATAAAAATTTCATCAATTTCCCTTAAACTTGTGGAAAAATTTCAATCCAAACTTGTCCAACCTGCTCCAAACAAGCCTAAATGAATTACAATCTAGGAGGGTAAGTAAGATAAAAATGTGCACTCATGAGGCCCAATCAGGATACAAGGCATTCTTATATGCATTCGACTTACATACCATGTATTGCAGATAATAGGACAAGTTCCAAAAAGAAATTGATAAGCAAATTAAATTACGTAAGACTAATAGTCAAAATTCATGTTAGATTCAAGCATCCATCCAATTGAATTAAGGTAACATACCCTTTTTTTCTTTGAAACCTTTACAATGTTTTTGACCCTGAGCTCCTCTTCCTGTACCAACAAATAAAAATCAGCTAAATGTTTCCAATAATCCCAAGAATCAGACATCCAAATTCATAGTCATCCAATTCTATTAAGGAAACATACCTTTTTTTTCTTCGAAACTTCTTCAATGTTTTTAACTCTGAGCTCCTCTTCCTGTACCAACAAATAAAAATCAGCAAAATGTTTCCAATAATCCCAAGAATCAAACATCCAAATTCACAATCAAAACTAATAATCAGTAAATCATCATTCTAATTAATCAATAGTAACTCTAATAATAATCCCTTAAACCTCTGAGACTGATTTCCTATACTCAAAACATAACAAATCAAAAAGACAATTTTAAAAAAAAAAAGGATTAGATAAGATGTTTACCTGAACAAATTGCAGATAGTGTGAGTTGAAAGCCCTAATTGTTGCTCTAACTCTGGCATAATCACTTTTCTCCTCCCCTGAACCCTTTTCAGCAGATTCTGTACTCATTCCAACCGATTTTATACCCTTGTTAGCCGATTTTGTACCCTTTCCAACCGATTTTGTACCCTTTTCATCCCCAATCTTCACTTCGTTTTCAAAATCAGCAGCAAAAACTTCACCCAAGTCAACAGATTCATCCAGATTCACCACTGATTTCTTGTCTTCCTGAACTAATTTCTTGGAAATCTTTACTGATTCATTGTTTGTTTTACCGATTTTTCTCTTGTTTGCTACTTTTTCTTCTTCGTACTTTCTGATTTCTTTAACTAGGTTTTGGATTCTTGAACTTCTCCTCCTTCCTCCTCCCTCATCCATTTCCACTGTGATTGTGATTTGAAGAATTTGAAAGGGTTATTTTATTTTATTTTTGGGTGTTTTAGGTCAAAGAAAAAGGATGAGGAGAAGGTGAGGGTATGATTCGTAAAATAAGGTGAGATAGTTGAGATTCTCGGAATTTGGTCACGAGAATAGGCGGGAAAATTATGAAATTCAAAATAAAGTGATTTTTGAGTATTGTTTTTGTTGGGAATAAAATAATGTTCAAGACTTGAATTTTGAATGGTGTTCTGTGTGGACCGTGAAGTGGTGGTGCATTTTCGGAGAGAAATAATAGAGATGAGATCAAGGGTATTCTGGTAATACTAAAATAACAGAGCATGAGACCAAGGGTTTTTTCGGGATAAATGATTGTAAAATTTTGGCAAAAAATCCCGAGGATAGACCGTCGATTCACCTCATATACGGTCATTGGTTGCTCTTTTAGCAAGAACTTCAGCGACTTCATTACTTCCCCGATACCTATGTATAAACCTAACATCATCAAATTGTGAAACCAAATGCTTAACATCATCCAAAAGAGATATAAAAAACGAAGGAACCAAAGTACGACCTTGACGTAATGATATATGAGGAGTCATCATCCATAATCACCTTTCGTCTCTGCAACCTTAAAGCTTGACCAATTTTGACTGGTCAATATTAACGGGCAATCCATTTCCAGCCCGAAAGTCGCCGGAATTCAAAATAACTATCATTCAATCCATCTAGCTACATTCAACAACGACTTTTTCTACTCTTTCTAAATATATTCAATCAATTCATATCTAGGAGAATTCCGAAGTTCTAAGGGAATAGAAATTTGGTTAAATAAATTTATTTGAAAGACTAGGGCTAAGTCCTATGGTGTGCTAATCTAGCAGCTAGATTAGCAGTCCACGTCAGTTAGGACAACCTCCTAATATTACTGTAGTTCTAATTTAGCATTCTATTCGCAGAATAAAACAGCGCTGGGCGCTGTACAGTATCGCGTAAAATAAAAATCTGCTTTTCGATGAATAGAACAACACTTGACCCAGTCAACTAGGTGGATTTCGTTGTTTCATTCAACGCTGAATAAATCGTGTTTTCTTCACAGAAGATCGAAATTCCTTCATTTCCTCCTCGCTCTTTCTTTCTCCCCCAAACCTTAACCTAAATACATGTTCTCAATTTAGAAAGCTAGAGACTTTTTTCTCAATTCCTTCCATGGGTTTGTTCTACATCATATTTGTGATCGTTTGAGAGTATTTCCGGTCGATTCCTTCCACAAAATTGATTGAGGTAAGAATTAAAAAAATTTAGGTTTTTTTTTAATTTATTTTTGATTATCATGAAATTTTGATGAAATTGATGATTGATATGTGTTACAATGCATGATTAAATACGATGTTTAGATGATTTAGATTTTATTTTATTTTTAAATGGAACCCCCTTATTTGGAAGGGGGAACCTTATTAGATTAGAAAAAACTAGTGCATTACAATTCTTACAGTGCGGATCACGGATACTCTGTTCTTATCATCGAGTACAATATTGGAAATAAAAGATGGGCAAGTTGTCCCAAATTCTTGTTGTCGATGTAGTCGGGTGTTGTTGTTGGTGATCTACCGCCTCATTTGCTATCTTGTCTGTCACCGGGTTGGGTTCTCTGTAATCATGTGTAAGCTTCACATGTGGTATACTCTCCATTAGCATCTTCATCTCCTGTATCATTCCTCTCGGGTACCATGGTGTGGTTTCGGTGTGGTTATGTATCAGTTGGATGAGTACTTTTGAATCCGCTTCGAGCCATAGTTTAGACCACATCTGTTGTTTCGCTATCCTTGATGCTAATAACAGTCCCCATGTCTCAGCCACTAATGTTGTCGTAACTCCTAACGGTGTGGATAACGCCATGATCACTTGTCCTATGTGGGATCTACATACACATCCTGCTTCAGCTGGTCCTGGGTTACCTCAAGCTGCTCCATTTGAACTAATTTTGATCAAGTTTTCTTGTGGCGCCTTCCAGCCAATGAGAATTGTGATGTCCCTGAATCTACGAGTAGGTTTAATCTGCGAATGTAGATGATAGGATTTAGTCATGATTTAGATGATATTTGATTGAAAATGAGGTTTATAATTTTTGGGGTTTAATTTAGTTATTTGTGATGAAAAAACTGAAATTTTGAGTATTTGTGATGAAAATGAATGATTAGCTTGTAGGTAAATTTTTATGAAATGTTTATGATTTATATGATTATTTGTGATGAAAAATGTATGAAATTTAGTGATTGATATTTTTTCATGTGTTTTTATTAATTGTAGTATGAGTATGGATGATTTGCTAGATCGTTTGGATATAGTATCGTCAAATTAAGAATACTGGCAAAAATGTGTGTCAAGATGTTACGCGCAAGGTAGTCAATATCGTATATCGGTATCGTATGGCCGGGTCCTATACACCTATATAAAAGATATTACTGGTTTTTATCGGTGATACATCATTAAAATTAGAATTTCAAATATTTATAAGACCTTAGAAAAAATAATAAGAATCATACACGTATCTCAAATTTCTAAATCATAAGGTGGCAAAATCTTACGCATAGTGAATTTTTTCCAATTTTTTCGGTAAAATCTTTCTTATTATCCTTGCTTTATAATCAAAACAATCACAAATACAACTACGTATAGTCAATAATAACTGCTCAAATTCTCCACTATCTTCTGTCGTCCACATCAAAACCCAAACCCATTCAAATTCCTCCTCGAGTATATATGGTGTTCATCTTATTGTATAGTCATTGATTTTATATCTTAAATATATTAGGGTTTTTTACATTCTCTAATTGACGTTGTACTTGTCTGTAAAGACTAGATGCATGTTTCTCGAAAAACTTATCCACTTTATTTGGTGGTGATTTTGATAATTGATTATACTTGATGGTGCTTAGTTTTCCCTTTATATATTTCATCCTTACCACAAATGATACTGGAATGCCTAATTTTCCCTTCATAGGTTTCATTTTAACCAAACATGATATTGGAACTGACATTATCGGTGTATAGGTAAAACCGATATATCGGCCTGTACCAGCATGTACGAACGTTTTTATCATTCCATCTTTGTATCGCAGATATTTTCGATATCGAATAGGTATTTTCCGATATCTGATAAAAACCTGTAATATCGTCCTGTACAACCGATATTGAAAAAGCGGGGGTCTAACAATACCACCCAATATTTTGCTTAGCAATCTGTATGGACTAACTCCGAAACACTTTCTAGAGAATCAACTAGACAGTCAGACTCAATCTAGGTAAAAATATCTCAAGGAGTTAATATCTCTCTCTTGTTTTGATTCACTCAATCTAATAGAAATTAGCGAGTCCATAATCAAACACAAGGAATAACTTGGACGGTACCAAAGACCAATGTCCAAGGATCAATCAATATCAATCAACAACCAAAGGTCGGATTTCCAATTGATTGTTTCAAACGCACAACCTGTATTATTTCAATTATATAAACAAATATAATGCGGAAATAGAAATAACACAGACACCAGAATTTTGTTAAGGAGGAAACCGCAAATGCAGAAAAACCCCGGGACCTAGTCCAGATTGGATACACACTGTATTAAGCCGCTACAAACACTAGCATACTCCAGGCTAACTTTGGACTGGACTATAGTTGAACCCCAATCAGTCTCCCACTGATCCAAGGTACAGTTGTACTCCCTCCGCCTCTGATCCAGCAGGATACTGCGCACTTGATTCCCTTAGATGATCTCACCCATAACTAAGAGTTGCTACGATCCAAAATCGCAGGTTTTAACAATAAACAAATTTGTCTCACACAGACAAGTCTATCAAAGGATCAATTTGTCTCCCACAAAAAAACCCTAAAAGTTTTTGTTCAGTCTTTTGATAATAATCAAGGGGAATAGGAACCAATTGATAATCCGGTCTTATATTCTCGAAGAACAGCCTAGATTAATCAATCACCTCACAACAATCTTAATTGTATGGTAGCGAAACAAGATGTCGTGGATTCACAAACGATGAGACGAAGATGTTTGTGATTACTTTTTATATCTTGCCTATCGGAGAACTCTCACGATCTCAAGCCAATCAATATGATTGTACTGTTAGGATAGAAGATGCAAGATCAGATCACACAACTACGATAAAAGTAGTATCGGTTTGGCTTCACAATCCCAATGAAGTCTTTAAGTTGTTAACCTGGTTTTAGAAGAAGAAAATCAAAGGTTAAAGGAAAATCGACTCTAGCACGCAAACTAGTATCACACGTTAGGTGTGGGTATTAGTTTTGCATAATACTAGATGTCTCCTTTATATAGCCTTTCAAATTAGGGGTTTTCCTTAGTTACGAAGCAATCAATATTCACAGTTAGATGAAAACCTGATTTAGATTCAAGATAATATTCTCAACCATTAGATCGAAAAATTAGCTTGTCATACACATATGACTGTACGCTTCTAGGTTTTCTAACCGCACCCAATCGTGTACATTGTTGGTTCAACAATAGTCTACCCAAAGAGGTTAACCATATGAGCGTTTCATACCAACCATGTTCTTCTTTACTATATATAACTAGTTCAATTGACTCAAATGAACTAGTTAAGAGAGTTGTTCAATTGCAAGGAAGTCTTATGTAACTACACAAGACACAATTGAAGCAAAGATGATTTGATTCACTCGAATTGGTTCATGAACTTTAATAGCCACGGTTTGCAAATGCATTTCCTTAGTCTTTTAAGATTAAGTTCAGAAATCATCTTTAGATATATAACCTTCTCAGGTTCGCGGACTTAAGACACCGGATAGAGTTTACAGCTGCAGCAGAAATTCTCGGGTTCGAGAACTACGCTGGTTCGCGGACTGAGTTCGCGGACTTGGCTCACGCAAGTAGTTTGTCAACTCCAGCAGAAACTCTCCGGTTTAAGAACTTCGGCAGTTCGCAGACTGAGTTCGCGGACTTGGCACTTGCCATGCTTTCGGTTCTCTTGATCAACAAAGTTTGCAAAATTCGGTTCAAGGAATCCATTGGTTATGTAATCTAAACTCTCATTCCAATCATTGAAACATTCTTAGAGGATGTTATATAGTTGTTACACTATTTCTCGTCAAAGCAATTTTCAAAGTGATTGAAACATTCATGACTTTCGTCACTAGGTAAAGATAAACTTGTTCGAAGCGAAAAGCTTACCAACACATATTTCGAGATATAGATAGGCGAGGTATACCCGGATCGAAATACCAAATGTGTATGATCTAGTCTATATATATAGCATACGACTTTTGTCTCAAAGAGAGTATGAGATAAAATAGATAGACTTTTGAGTGACAGATAAGTTCAAGTCTCCACATACCTTTTTGTCGAGAAGTTCCACCGGTTTCTTGAGTAGATCTTCTACTTGTATGATGAATCTCCATGAAGTCCTTGAGCTCAACTACACTTACTATCCTAGTCCGAGACTTAGATATAATAGACTAGAAATCAAGACTTGTAGTTTGGATCACTAACATTGACAAACATGCTTGAGATAGCAACGCATGCGAGTTTGACCGAGCAATGCTCTAACAATCTCCCCTTTGCCAATTTTAGTGACAAAACTATCAATACATATGGAATACAAAAAAGATAATGAAACTTTATTAGCTCCTATTTCACATGTCTAATCTTCAACATTCCTCGAAATCTTCGTCACTTCCAAGTACTCCAATGATCCCAAAGGTTGTAAGTTTAGCATCACCGTTGTTGAAGATCCGTAGCTATAACAATGAAAAAGCATCGGTCCCGATCATTGTTATACAGTGTCATAGTATTATTACACAGTGTCAAAGTCCAATTGTATCACAAATTCAACAATAATACTATGGTGATATGTATCACTCCCCATTAGTCAATACTCCATCTCACATGAAAACCGCTCCCCCTTACACAATGATCCGAAAACCATATGTATTTGTAGTGTGAACTACATATTAATTCTCCCCCTTTTTGTCAATAAAATTAGCAAAGGTACAAGAATGAGATCATAATGAAATTTCCGTAAGAGACATTTCATGACTAAAAAGAAAGAACACACAACATCTTATTTAGATGCAATCATATAGCCGAAGCTAATAGCATTCATCAAGGAGTTTAAAGATACAAGATAACCCCTCTAAAATTCCACAGCCGCACACCCCTCAAGATATGACCATTAAGCACAAGTTCAAAAGAACTCTCCCCCATTTGATGTCATGTCATTCCCAAGGGAACAACAAGAGCGACCTTAAATTCCAAAGAAAAGAAGGATTTTTATTGGACACCAAAACCATAAGAATGATTTTTATATCCAAAACTCAATCAAATTAATCACAAGTAAACCCATGATTAATTTAATCGGAATACACAATCAAATTAAACACACAAGGTGATCAACTTAATTGTTTTATGCTGAACATAAGAAAACTTACGGAACATATGACATAACCATTAGAAAATGATTAAGATAGCCGTTCATATACTCAACACAAGAAAAACTCATAGAATATATGAAAACTCAACTAGACTAATTACAAGAGATTCCATAATTAATCTAATTGGAATACACAATCAAACTAATCACAAAATTAATCAGTTTAATTGTAATTTATTTTGCTCGACAAAATAGAACTTACGGAGCAATAACAAAATAACCAAACAAGATGATTAATTTAGTTCACAAATGCTCAACATAAAGTATCTTACGGAACAACCAACCAAGCTAATCAAAAATAATCAACTTAGTTGTATCGTGCTCAACATAAGACACATCACGGAGCCTTACGGTAATACAAAAAGATGGGTCAATGAAGATCTATACCGTGGAATACACAAGGATTCATTCTTTTGCACAAGCATATACAATAGCAATAATCCTTGGATACAAAAGATTTTAACCTATCTTCCGTCAAGGGTTGACAATATAGGCTTAACTTTTGTATATGTCAAAAGTCTATTCATTCTTAAACCAATACATGAATACCAAACGACTTTACTTTTGACAAAAATATGGGATAACAAAGTTCACGGACGTAAACACAAATATCCCATAACAAGTTGCAATATAAAAAATCAAAAATATTGCAAATCATCATCCTCCAAATAGTTTTAGAATTTTAAACCAAAAAACCTAAAAACAAAAAGATGAAAATAATAGCTATGTGTAGTCACAATCATCGCTATTCAAAGCACTAGTTATTCTTTCAACTAAGCCAAAAAGAAGACATACTAGGCAACAATAGTAAATCAACAAGCTAAAGGAAAACAGACTCAAGTACACTTTTCGAACACGAACTAAGATCATATGGATGGTTCATGAACTACACGAGTCATGGAGTCTTTGAACTTGTGAAAGACAACATTCATTGTAACATCGGAGTGGTGATTCTCTTTGCGAAGATCATTGATGCATGACTTTATGAGGCCAAGGTCAGTAGTAACCTTTTTCAACTCAGTTTTCAAAGCATCAAGATTTTTCAGAGTAGCAATGAGCTCTTGTTTTTCTTCTCCAAAGTACTTAAGAAAGTCGTGAACATGTTCAGCAGAAATCATATCATCCTTTTCAGCATCCTCATGGACATAGGCAAAGTAACATAAAGCATTGGGATGATCTTCGTCTACAAGAGTTCTTTTCTTATTAGACTCGACAACAACTTCTTTGTCAAGGAATCCTCTTGCGAAACCACCATAGCAAGATGAAGAAGAAGACATACTTGATAACACAGAAACCAACCTAGAGTATGCGTACATGAATTTTGAAACTCACATGTTGGTATATAAGGGTCTCTTAGAGAAGAGATTCTAGGGTTTTCTTAACAGTTGACTCGTGCCAGAACAAGGGTATCCGTTCGAGTACAACATGACCCAAAAAAAGAAGCCCAACAAAAATAAAAAACATGGTTTTTTTTTTCTTTTTTTTTCTTTTTAAAAAAAAAACTTTTGAACCTGGATGTAGCAAGAACCAAGATTCAATGGAGGAATTCCTAAAGAAAATGAGAAGTAACTTTAGACCAAAACAATACTCTAAGCACAACAAGTCTGCAATCGTTTTTCTATGGACGATAAGAAGATAGCTCAACTTAACAGATACGCATGCCAAAAGTATACCTGAATATGAACACATCTTACTCAAAAGGGTTTTTATGGGTAAGATCTTTAAACCTTGTGATTAATTAGCACATGTATGAGCAATATGCTCATCAAGAGATTTGCGTTTGTGGCCAAGTTTCTTTTTCCTTCCGAGACGAGGAAATGATCCCTTGTTATGTGAGAAATTATCATAAAACTTACTGTCATCAAAATATGAGACATAGTTTAAGTTCTTACCAGAAGAATTTTGGTTTGATGAAGAAGACAACTTGTTGACGAATTCTTTATACCCTTCAATTATCTTCTTCAGATTATATCTCAATTTATCAATATTTCTTCTTTCATCTGAACTTTCTTTCTCAACAGGAGCAATGTTATTTTCAGAGATCATCACACGATCTTCCTTTAGACGATGTTTATTCAGATGTCTATTTCCTTCTCGAGTGTTTGAGGAACTCATTGAACTGACTTCCTGGTAACATACACAGGGTAGGTACGAAAACCAATTGGTTTAGACATATAAATATCAGTTACACCTTTAAGAATCAAATCTAAAGTATGTTGAAGTTGAACCAAGGAGTTTTTCTTCAACTTAGAGGTTCCCTTTTGTTTCAACCGAACTCTTTGTTTCACAGACAAGACATACTTTCTGATCATCAGAATGATTAGATAGTACATCCTTAAAACCATCGTTAGAAGATTTCCTCCCTTCATTTGATTGCAGCCTTTTTGATTGATGGTGACTCCAGGGACATCCGTTTTACAAGAAGGGGTTTCTGTTTTTGCTTCTGAACATGAACCATCTTTTGTGTCAGAAGTACTTGGTATATTAGATTGCTTTGAGCATCCTTGAATAGAGAGTTTATTCAAGCGATGTTCAATTTCCAAGGCATCTTTTCTGAGACTAGCTTCAAGAGACGTACACGATGACTGAACATCAGAGTTTCCTTTGGAATTGCAATCTCTTATTACACCAAGTAGAACATCGACATGATGTTTTAACCGATTAAGTCTATCAGCTTGGATTCTAGCAAGGTTTAGAATCAATTGACTCTCTTCAGTTGTTTCCTGTTCAATTGAAGGGTTATCGGAAGAACACATGTCGGTGTTAGTCTTTCTCGTTGATAGACACATTTTTGTGTCTAAATTGTACTCAATGTCTCTATTGTTAGTGCTCGATTTTTGTACTAATTTTGATGCTTTGTGTGTTTGTAGGTGTTTTTGGAGAAATACACTTGTGTGGAAAAGGTTGCTCAAAAAGTGCTACTTGGACTCCCAGAGAAAAGTACTAAAGGCACCCTCAATTTGGATAAGGGGCACCTCAGTTGGGCACCTGCTATTTGCACCACCAGTTTGGTTAGGGGGACACCATCTTCAACATTTCAAAAATTCGTTTTGGCGGGAAATTTTTATTCTCAACTGTGTAACTTTCGATCGATTCTTAAAGGAGTTCTGGGTAGACTACAGGGCTGAAACTTAATGGGTAGACGTGATATCTCATAACAAAGCTGGGATGGGTGTTTGTTTCGATCAAATTTGGCTGAAAAATCCGTGAGAAGAAAACAGGTCAGCACGTACACGGAAGAAGATATCCACGGGATTACAGCATGGTTAAACGTGTGCTGATCGTGTTTGGATTGAGCTGGGTCTCTGCAGAAGCGTGGAGAAGTTAAATGAGGAAGATTCAGTAGCTGTATAGCATGGAAGAGATAAAAGTGGAAAAAAATATTCCCGAGAATAGTTTTCATCAATGCCGAGTAATGGAGAATTCAATGAAGTTATTGCGTGATATTTTGAGGCTGTTGGGTTATAAATAGTTTCTGGGATAGCAGAGATGAACAGGGGGATAGTTAGGGAGACTTTAGAAGACAACAGAGGCGAGAAATCAAAGTTGCAGAGAACTCCATTGTTGCTGCTGGTGAAGAACACACGAAGAACAACGACCCACAGAGAACCGTCGTTCATGCTACAGTGGAGCGGCAGACTTATTTGCACAGTAACAGCGATACTAGGTCAGACTTATCTGCAACAGTGACAGCGACACAGAACCGTGGGTCTTAGAGAAACAGTAACACATATAACTGTTACAAACCCGGTTTTCATTATATTTCTCCCTTTTCATCATTTGTAAACCCATCTTTGAGCATAAATGAAATCAACTTTTGAGTGTGTTTTCAACATGATGAGAGGCTAATTTCTCCCACAACCAAGGAAGTGAGGAAGCTATTTACGCATGAATAATTGGTAATCATTTATTTCCTCTAATTTATAATTCACTCAATCACTGCTTTTGCCGAGTTTTTAATTGTTTGCAAAAATTTTCTTCATTAGTTGTGATTCAATTAGATAGGTTATGCTTTGTTTAGATAATCTATGCTTAGGGATACAATTAATTTTTGAGAATTTTCCAGATTATTTGTGAATTAAGAAATAAGAGTCTTAAAAGATAATTAGAGTTTTGGATTGTTTACCATAATTTATTCACGTGTAATAGTGAAATCAGTGTCTTGGTTGTTTTCTAATATCTTGAAGTCAATTTTGTAATAAGTTTTCTTTATTTTTTAAATTTTTATTAAGTCTAAAATTTATTGCCTTCACAAGTCTTAAAACAACCCTTTTATCACTATCTACAACAACTTTGAAAACACATCAAATTTTTGGCGCCGCCGACGCGGACTTGTCTTTAGGCTAGAGGTTTTAGATATTTTTTTTTAGGTTTTTATTTCTTTTTATTTTATTTGTTCTTCTTTACGTTTTTGGGTTTTTGTCTTTTCCTTACAGATTTTGGAATTGGGAGCGAAAGAAAATTTTGCCAAAGCTTTGGTGAATACTTAAAGACTTGGAGTAAAAGACAAAGCGAAAGGAGCGAAAGAAGAATTTTTTTTTGTTTTTATTAAAAAAAAAGAGAGACATTTTTTTTTCTCTTTTTTTTTATTATTATATTTTTTTAGACTTTCCTTTTCTTTTGGACTTTGGACTTGGACATTTGGACATTCTTTTATTTTTAAACTCTAAAGAAGGATAGTATTAAATATTAAACTGTTTGCAGAGAAGGACGGTGATTACGATATCACCTCGGCCCCTCGGGTTCGTACACGACATCGGAGTTGTGGCCCGAGTCGACTTCAGCGGTTCATCCCCCGTCTGGAACGGGAGGTAAGTTTGGCGAGTTACTGTATTCCTTCGTTTGCATATATGCTGAGGACTTGAAAACGGCTGCTTTAATTTCCTAGTAAAGGGCAAGGACTGGCCATACAAGATAAGGGTTCGGATTTCATCACCGTTCTCTTCTTGCCCGCCTTAGGAAAACAAAACCAAAACCAAACGCGAACCTAAACCTAAAATTTGGAATAGAAAGATACCTATAGGGTAAAGAGCTTAATAGGAAAGTCGTTCGAAAAATATTGGTTACTCTTTTGAGCATACTTCGAAGTTCTGGATGGTTTCTGTGAGTTGAATGCGTGACTGCGCCGCCTTGGAATGCGGTAAGGCCTTGGGTATCAAAGTTCTATGCAGCTTCCCTCGCCTCTATTCAACTTACTTTGACTCGGATTGATTCCAGAGGGGTTTTCTCAAATTGTAACGAATTCCCATTCGAAGGATTAGAAGCTGGTCTAGAAACAATCTAAGTGGAGTCATCATGCTTTTTGTTTGCTAGAAATCAGTAGGTTTGCTGTGGTGGGGTCAGCCTTGTTTGTGTTTGCATAGAACTTCCCTTCCTTTTAGGACTTTTCTTTTTCTTTTGTTTTTCTAGTGTATGCCCGAAAGGGCTTGGAAAAGAAATACTTTTGGCCGTTTGATTAGTGACGAGCCTAGAAGTTCTTCTTGTGAAAGCGGGGAGCTCGAAGACTCTTCTTTTGAGAGCCCCGTTTTTGGAAACTTTAGTTTTGAGAATCTGTCTCTTCGTGAGGAAGGTACCCCTAGTACTTCAACTGTGCCAGCGATGACAACTTTGAAAGATTACATGTTCCCAACTAGGACCAACCGAGCTTCGTGCATTAAATTGCCAGCCAGTGCGGATAATTTCGAGATAAAACCTAGTATTCTTCAGATGATCCCTATGTTCTTAGGAAAATATGAAAACCCTTATTTTCATATTAGGGACTTTGAGGAAATATGTGGGACAGTTAGAATAAAAGACCTCACTGATGAAGTTTTGAGACTTAAGATGTTTCCATTTTCCTTGAGAGATAAAGCCAAGACATGGCTGAACAACCTACCACCTGAGTCCATTGAACACATGGCAGGAACTTGTTGCTGCTTTCTATATGAAATTCTACCCTAAGCATAAAACTACAGTTGTTAGGCAGAAAATTAGTGCTAGTGTGCAACAAGAGGGAGAACCTCTTTATAGGTTTTTAGAGAGATTCAATGATCTCCTATCCCAGTATCCTCACCATGGATTTGACAAGATGAAACTTGTTGAGATTATTTATAATGGTTTAGACTATTCGACCAAAGCCATGGTCGAGTCTATGTGCGCTGGTGAGTTCATCAGTAAAAATGCTGGTGAGTTCATCAGTAAAAATGCTGATGATGCTTTTACCTTCTTATGAGCTATTGCTGAAAAATCCCAACAGTGGGAGTCTTGTGTTGAACCCCCTAAAAGACTCTTGGTAAATAGAAGTAGCACCAATGTGGTAGATACAAGCTTCGAGTCAGAAGCTAAGTTTGCTGCTTTGTCTAGAAGGTTAGAAGCTTTGGAATTGAATCAGCCTAATTATAGGTCTCTTGTTGAACCTGATGATAGGATTAGAGCCTCTCAAGTCTCTAGTTGTGGAGTAGAGCCCAATAACTCGTTTTGGGAAGGTCATGTTAGTGAAGAACAAGCCCATGTTGTCTATAACAACGCTAGGTTTGAGAACCGTCAGAAGTTTGACCCATACTCAGAAACCTACAACCCTGGTTGGAGAAACCATCCTAATTTTTCTTGGTCTAAGGGCCAGAATCAAGGTCAGTCTAGTAATTCTCAGCCTCCCTCAGGTTTTGGTTATGCTAAGAACTCCTCAGGTCAACCCTAGTTTCAGAACCCTTCGGATAAATAAATCACAAGTTTAGAAGACACTCTAGCCTCGTTTATTAAAAACTCTGATAAGATCAACCTAATGGTTACTCAAGGGATAGAAGTAAGTAAAAATATAGGTTATGCTAACTCCCAAGCTATTTCCGAGTTAAAAAACCAGGTTAGTCAGATAAATGAATCTTTGAGGGAAAAAGGTAAGTTTCCTAGTCAAACTCAACCCAATCCTAAAGCAGAGAAATCGTACAATTATGTGAACTCTATTACAACCCTTAGGAGTGGAAAAAAAGTTGACAATAAGGTTGCCATGCCTGATAGTGAACATGTTGTAGTTCACCCTTCTGAGCCAGAAAATGAGGAGACTGATAGAGTCTCTAAAGAGACCAATGAGGGTCCTGTTGAGCCCGGTTTTGTTCCCAGAGCCCCGTTTCCCCAGCTGCTAGTTCCAACTAAGAGCGAGTCGAAATTTAATGATATATTGGAGGTTTTTAAGCAGGTTACTATCAACCTACCATTGTTGGATGCGATTAAGCAGATTCCCGCTTATGCTAAGTTTCTTAAGGACTTGTGTACACGAAAGCGTAAGCTTAGTGTCCAAAAGAAAGCCTTCCTAGCTAGTCACGTGAGTTCCATTATTCAGAATACCACTACTCCTAAGTATAAATACCCAGGGTCCCCTACCATTTCTTGCACAATAGGTAAATACCGTGTTGAGAAAACTTTGCTTGACTTAGGAGCCAGTGTGAATTTACTTCCATACCATGTACCTCAAGCTAGGACTTGGTGATATGAAACCTACCCAGATGACACTTCAGTTAGCTGATAGGTCCGTTAAAATTCCTCGTGGTGTGATCGAGGATGTTCTTATTGAGGTCGACAAGTTTATTTATCTAGTGGATTTTGTTATCCTAGATACCCAACCTATCCCTGACCCAGAGAACCAGATACTAGTGATTTTAGGTCGCCCATTTTTAGCAACATCCAATGCGATCATTAATTGTCGAACTGGTATTATGAACTTGTCTTTTGGTAATATGACTATTGAGCTGAACGTCTTTCATATTAGTAAGTTACCCTCTGAACTAGATGAATCGAGCATAGAAGAGGTAAACATGATATGAACATTAGTTGAGGAGCCATTACCAAACACTTTGTTAGAAGATCCGTTAGAGAAATTCCTAGCTCACTTTGGGATTGATTTCGATGATGATAATGTGATTAATGAGGTGAATGCTTTGTTAGATTCAACCCCTTTGTTAGACATTAGTAACAGATGGAAACCTAAGTTCGAACCACTACCAGTTTCTAAGTCTACCCTCATTCCTTTGTTAGAAGAGCCTCCTAAGTTGGACCTAAAACCATTGCCAGATACCCTGAATAATTGAAATTAGTAAGTGATTACATCGATTATCGATATTCTTAGATTCATATCTTGTATTTGATTTGCAATCAGAATTTGTATTGTGTAGTCCATATACAATACAGAAGAATTTAGGTATCGTTTTTACTTTAGTCATCATGGAATTCGAAAAAGAAGAGTTGGGTTTCTTAACTCACTTAAGGGTAATCTTATAGGGTAATGTTTTTCATTTCTCTGTTTATTTGTATATTTTTCTACTTTGATTTATATGAGATAGTTTGGTGTTTTTCTATAAAAATTTTATTTTGTAAAATGATGGGTTTGTTGTAATTCTGATTTGTAGTGATAATTTTAAAGTAAATATTCAATTGAATCATGTCTATGTTTTTATGTGAAAATTTGAAATATTGTAAGTGCACATGAAGTGTTCGATAATTTGTTGTGAAGAAAGAATTTTAGCTTGTTTTAGTGATAGTATGCTTTTACTGGTAATTGTAAAAATGACTTATTTGAAGTGCACATGAAGTGTTCGATAATCTGTCACATCCATATCTTGGAGCGATTTACTTAAATGTGTATTTGTGTTCAAGTCTAGATATTTGTGGAAAGAAAAACCAGTGCAATTTGTTGTGATCTCTTGAGCTAATTCTGAATCTAGATATTTATTGTTTGGTAACTCTTATTGCTATTCCAAGTCTGTCTCTGAATCCTTGTATGATAATATGCAGATATGGATGTAGGTGTGTGCAAAATTACTGAATGTCAAGATGTTGAGATTTTAGATGTCATTAACAACGAAGACCAGAAATCAGAAGTTGTTGAAGTTACAAAATGTCGGAAAGTTGGAGTGGAATTTAATAAGGTAAAGCTGAAGACAGAAATCAGAACCCACAAAAGCTTTCATGCATTAGTGGTCCAAGCAGCTGGATATGAGAAACTTATATTTGATCAAAAAGATGTTAGAAATATGCTTCAATAAGATGTGTATGCTAAGTAGTTTGTTCTTTGCCTAAATATAAGATTGTGATTAACAATCAAATTCCTTTATGGTAATTTTAATCCTGAATTGTAAACTTTGCATCAGTTTTTAATATAATTATGATTGTAGACTTTTAGTAAGTTTTTTAAAATTCAAAGTTTTTTATATAGCTGCTTCTTGAACTTACATCTAATTACAGGGAACTTCCAAAAAACAGAAGTGAATTACATTAAGCAGAAGTAGATTATGTATACTATTTTACATAATTACAGCGACAACTTACAGAACAAAACAAGTCGCATATTTACCAAAAAAGAACAAGCCAAAGGTCTTCATTTACCAAAAAAGAAGAAGCCGCAGGTCTTCAAAAAAATAGAAAATTTTAAGCATTCAATCCACAATTACATGTACAAAATGCAGTTTGGTAGTTTTACTGCCAAATTGAGGTATACATTTACTTCGTTTACCCTTTAAACATCTGCAAATTAGGGGCATTAGGCGGAAACACTGATGCAGACTCTTGCATATGAAATAAAATTTCTCCACTGAAATCCTACAACAACCACAACGACAAATTAGTAATATATCTTCCATTGAAATCCTATGCAACCACGACGATAAATTAGTAACATATCTACCTTAACCCTTGTTGCACGCTCATATTGCTCCACAAAAATTGTTTCATAGTTGTTTTTGGACCAAGGTATCCATCAAAGAATGAGTTCATACTCTCGCTTCTTTGTGTAGAATGCATTCCAGTCCAAAAACAATCATTTAGATTACAAGGTATCCAACGATGCCTTTCTTCATATAGTGTTTTAAGCCATTCATTATCACACAATTCATAATTTTATTACATCTCCATCCATTTTGTTTCAAACTCTGACGGATATTTAGAATTATAAACAATCTTTTTCATTGTATATGTAATGCGCAAATAATTACGATGACTTTTAAACTTCTCCGGTAATTTTTTCATCACATGCCATATGCACCACCTATGTCTACTATTTGGGAAGACTATCTCTATGGCATTTTGCATAGCCTTGGCTTGGTCAGTTATGATTGCAGGAGGAGCACATCTGGACATACAATCGAGCGACTTGGAAAATAACCATATAAAAGAGTCTGTATCTTCATATACTACCAACCCACATCCAAATAATATTGATTCTCCATGGTGGTTTACCCCAAAAAATGGAGCAGATGGCATATCATATCGGTTCACCAAGTATGTGGTGTCAAAAGAAATAACCTCACCAAACTCTTTATATTCTTCTCTTGACCTACCATCTGCCCAAAACAGGCTTCTCAAACGACCAATATCATCTATATCAACACTTGAATAAAATCCCGAGTCTTGTGAACCCATCTTTGTAAAATAACTTAAAATGGCAACTGCATCTCCTTCTCCTAGCTGTGAATTTCGCAACTTATCAATTAGATTTCTACAATCTTTTTGAGAACAAGTCATATTCTCATAACCGCCGGCTTCATTTACACAAACACCATAACTTTTACACAACCTAATACCAGATTGATCAAGAAGATCAAGTTGGTTCTTTACCCGGGAATTAATGAAGCGATTACAAAGAAAATGTCTAGCGTTTTCCGGTTTCAGTTCATGATTGTGCTGCAAATTGAGCTGGCTGATTACATAACCAACTAGGCAATCTCACCGTAACACTAGCTTGGCTTGACAACCACATTTTATTGTAGCTTGAGGCCTTAAAGGATTTTCAGAGACGGAATTACACTTACCTTCTCGAGCACAAGTAAACTTGTAGCTTCTTATACACCCTGCGGCATTCTTCATGGATGTGCATTTCACTACTGGAAATCCAGACACTTTCCCAAATGCCGTGTAAAACTCCCATGCATCATCTATAGACTCAAACCCCATACTAAGAGCATGTTGTATACTAGGTTCGATTCCACTAATATCAATGCAATCTGACTTTTCAAAAGTCTCCTCTTGCATCAACTAAGATAATCAATACCATATAAAATAAACCAAAATACTTTTAGTCACTCAGACATTTTATCAAACAACTAATAGGCATGTTCTGTATCATATTAGTTAGTAGGAAATGCGTTGTTCCACAATACTGAGAATAAAATCTCCGAAACTAAAACTTGAGCATAATAATCCCCATAATTGAATTTAGTTTATTTTTCAAATAAGAGAAGAATTACTTGTTTTTAGAATGGTTATACTAACCGTGTTCTTGACATTGGAAGATTCTCCTACTTCTCCAATATGCATCTTGGTAAAAGCTTTTCGTGGATTTCTCAACCTCTCATAGAAACAATAGTGTTCTGGTGAAAAAGTTCACCAAAATTTAGTTTAAAACACATTTCAAATCTGATTTCAAATTCCCAAATTAGATTTTTCCCGCCCAATTTTCAGCACAGATTAGAAAGAGAAAAAAAAATAGATTGTCAAATCGACAGAACGAAATGACCGAGTACTTTTCTCTCTCCCACGTTTTATTACACCTGTTACGACACGTCAGCTGAGCAGTGAGTAGTGCTGTTAAGCGTGAGGGAAATAGCAAAACCGATCTTTTTTTTCTTCCAAACACAATATGTGCAGACGACATTATTAACAATTATAGTATCAAAAAAAAAAATTATTAATAATTTGGCGAGAGATGGTACACCTACCGCCGAATGTCCCGAACAAAAATCCCAAAAGGGAATCAGACGGCATCTGGGAAGCCCTCTAAGCATTCAGTTTGGATAAACATTTGGAATGGGTCCAGCTATCTATTTCACTCGGGATTTTATTTTCGGGATTTTGGGTCAGTAATGTTATCATTTTCGGAATTTGGCAATGAAGTTTGGATACAAAATACATCCTCTACTTAGCATGCCAGTTGGCACAACTAGTCGTACCGTTGTAGTACGGGATTCTGCAGTTGCAAAGATGGAGGCAGAGCTTGCTCTCTAGGAACACAAACTCTTAACTAAAGAAGGTAACATTATGCTCATTAGTACTTCTTTAGAGAGTATGTGCCAAAAATAGCAATGGAGAGAAGTATGTGGATGTTGATTTTGAAAGCTAGTTCTGACTTGCAGCAAGGTTACGTAATCAGCCATTCAAATTCAAATATCCTAGACTGTTTAATTCGATAAATCTTTACAAGGATGGATTTCCAGTTTCAAAAGGAAACAACTGGAAACTTGGATTGCCAAAAACCTGGATGGTATTTGTAACTTGCAAGACAGTTTGGCCTCTATCCGATATGCCATAATGTGGGAAACAAAACATGGAAGGAATGGAACATGCGCTTACATGGAGCAATGTGCAGGTCTTTGGATGAGATTTTGACTTTGATTAAGCAGACATTAATCTTGTAGACATCTACTTCTGGCATCTTTGGTAATGTATTCTCAAACTTCGAATCAATGGGAAAGGTGTAAGCTGCTCATTCTTTTTGCGGTCGGCTACACTTGTTGTACATATTTTTTCTTTCCAATACTGTATAACTTTTGAAGTTAAAAAAACAAACAAAATATACAAGGGATGTTCATTTTTCTATTTTAACTTCATCTTTCTTGTTTTTCTTATTACAACCACAAATCATTCTTTGTCTTTCCGTAGGATATGCATATGCAGATCAATTAAGAGATTGTACACAGTGTAGGCCACTTATTGATTGCTTATTCGTTTTAGAAAAATGATAATACAAACACGCATGTTCCAAGCTATTGATCCATTATTGTTGATGCGTGCAATTTCTATCTCCAGGTCATGGCATTCACCGGAACACTATTTCGAAGATTTAAAAGCATTTGTATACACAAGACATCCAACATCGCACCCGAGCAAAACTTATATTTAAACTTCAGTGTTCATTTTTTTTTCTTTCGATTTGTCGTTGCTACAGCTACACAAGATACCTTCTGAGTTTGTCATGTACTATGTTTTTGTCTTGTCGATGTACATAAAAATAAACTAAGAAGAACAATCATTAATAAACAATATTGTTCTGATTCTTCTCAAGCACTTCATGTGTACACGATGGAGGGAGGAATCTCAGTTCGAATAGCCCATTTTCACAGAGAGCATCTAGCTAAACATTCGAGACTTCAAGAAACAAAAGACAAACATTCAATTTTCACCGACTAAAAACAATAATAAATCCAACGAAGTTAGATCTATTTTTTCCGGATACTTTTCTTTCGGGAAAATGGGTCATATGACCAAAACCTGTAAAGTATGAGAGTAATAGACAAACAAATGATGGGTCTAGGTGAAAAAGACATAAACAAATTTAGTCATACATATCTTTTAATTTAAACTTTATTCTTTATCATGTCCCTTTTCTCTCTCTTATTTATTTTTTCTCTCCAATATAAAGTTAATTGCGAGAAAAGTCTTAACTTTCGAGATATAGGTCGGATTTTAATAAAATTTATATTTTTGGAAAGTGCTCGAAAATCTCTACAAAACAACATCCATTGTTGATATGAAATTCGAAGAAAAAAACTTTAATTTTAAGTCAAGCCGAATACATTATACACCCAGGTCGGTATGCATTATGCACCCAGGTGCAACTTGGTCAAAATTTATTTTCTATAAGAATATGCATTATGCACCCAGGTGCAACTCTGACCAAATTTATTTTCTATAAGAATGTGCAACCGGGCCAAAATATTTTTCCTATATGAATAAAAAAATACACATTATGCACTCGGGTGCAACCATCCAAAACCTATTTCCCGTCAGAATTATACATTATGCACTCAGGTGCATCTTGTGTACTTCATGGATAAATCTAGGTTTACCATAACCAAAATCACTAATAATATGGCACAAGCGGAAGCGATAAAATGACAAGGAGAATCCACTCCTTAAGGTGATGATAAGAAAACACTCCAATCCAGGAGAAACTCTAATCCAAGAGTTAAAACAAACTTAAATGGTGTTAAACCAATAACTGAAACAATAGTTTTAATCAAGATAACGAGCTCGTAAGCTACCTGACAAACAGAAAGAAAAAACTATTTATAACCATCGACTGACCAGAACTTCACATACGTGTGATGTGAAGTTTATCCTAACAACTTGACTCTCAAAGATACTTATCTTTAAAGTTCTCTATCTTATTTGACTAGGAAACTAACCAACTAACAAATTCAAAGCGAATCCTAATAAACTAAACACTAAGAGCCTCTCCAATGGAATGTGTGTGAAGGAAAAAGTCATAATCCACGTAGGATCCACAACAATATTTATAAAAAAAACATCTCCAACCCATTGATGTGAAGATGATGTGGCAAAAAAAAAGTTAGACATTCTCTAGGTGAACCTCTAGTTTTAGACATTCACTTAGAGGATGTCTTCCCATCCTAGTCACACTTTTATTAATAAAATTAGTCATTGAAAAATAAAAATGGATGGGATTTTAACCAATTATATGCCTACAAATAAGTAAACAAATAATAGAAAATTGGTCTATTTTGCGTTTCCTCCCCTTTAAAGATCGCTAATTAGCGTTTCCTCCCCAAAAAGATTGAAATTAGCGTTTCCTCCTATTGTTACATTTTCCATCCATTACTCGGTTAGCTGAGTCAGCACCTGTACACGCGTGGCATAGATTGTACACGTGTTTCATGATCTTCCCAAAATACCCTCAACTAAAACAAAATATATCTCATACACAGTCTCGTTTCTCAATTGCAGTACACCCACAACTCAACCCCGCGAACTTCCAGATTCAAACCCTTTCTTCGTTCGAAACTCATGAACATCAGCATAAACACATTCCTGCAGATCAAATCCATCTTCTTTACCAACAACAACAATGATTCTCTCCAATCGTTTAACACATCTTCAATTACCCATTCGATTACTCTCAAATTCCTTAAATCAGCCAAACCACATCACCCTTGTTAATGCCAACATCCATCACTCACTGAATTTGCTCGAAACATGATTTCGAGATAAACCCATCTTTTTTTAATCGATTGCACCAACAGGTCTTGATTCTACTTTTTATTTTTTGAACATCATCTCTGTCATGTCTCACAAATTCGAACAACATCTCCATGCTCTTAAATCCCCTTTAAGTTTTCTCAATTACTCTGTCTGTTTCTCGATCTGTTTTGTCGACAACAATTGCAGCAGCAGCTGCTTCTTTTCATACTCAATTTCAGTTTCAAGATGAGAACAATGGAAGAGAGTAAATGGATTTGATTGTTATAAAATAGGGGATATGATGGTTTTTATGAAGCGACTTGGTAATGGCATTGAATGATTCGAAATGATGAATTAAAGATGGTCATGTCAAGGGTTTAGTGTTGGGGTCGTGTTTTGAATTTAAATTCAGATGTGAAACCAACGAGAAATTGGAGAAAGAAGCTATCGATTCTACCATTGAAGATATTGAAAAATTGATGGTTTATGTTGGTAGTCGTCGTTGATGAGATGAGGGGAGTGAAATGGGTTGCTGAGATCGAGTTTTCTGTTGGTTTTGGTTCTTGACGATGCCTCTGATTTTTCACCGGATAGTGATAGTTTTGATGATATTTGAAGTTGTACGTGAGAAGAAATTGAAACTAGGGTTGGTTGCTGCTAAAGTGAGAAATAGATTGTCATGGATTTGGCAATTAAGGTTCTTGTTCGTTGGTAGATTTAAGAAATTAGGTTTATGGAGATGGAGGTTAAAATGAATTACCAGATGGGTTCGATTTGGTGTTGTGCGACAATGAGAGTCAGGGAACGAAATGAAAATTGAGGTTGGCTGTGACAGTGAGGAAGAACTAATGTTAATAGTATGGTTTATCTCGGCGAAGAGGATAAGGGTATTTAGGGATTTTTTTATTACACGCATATATTTTTGCCACGTATATACTCCTGCTGACTCAGCTAACCGAGTAATAGATGGAAAATGTAACGATAGGAGGAAACGCTAATTTCAATCTATTTGGGGAGGAAACGCTAATTAGCGATCTTTAAAGGGGAGGAAACGCAAAATAGGCCTAGAAAATTTTATGGGTTGGAGATAGAACTTTATTTTTCCTAATATTTAGGATTTTATGCTCAAAGGATGTCTTAGAAGTGATGCCACATATTAAATATTCACATTCACCATTGGAGAAGCTCTAAACCGAAGATATATCCAAGATATCTGTCATATCTTCAAATGCACGTAAATCCCAAATATACGTCCCGTATCAGGCTTCCCCACTGTGACAAAACTCGCATCGAGTTTACGCTGAAAATGACAAGTCGGAGAAAGCTTCCACTAGAAACACAACTCGATCTTGAATTATGCATGGGAACTACTAACCATTCAGAACAACATAATTTTTTCTTCAAAATCATGTTCACAAATATGCGCCAACTAAATACTCGGCCTCGTTTCATAGTACTGTTACAGTGAAGAAAACTCCTTGAAAATTTCCGCACCATGTCCCTACGAAGTTCATAAGAGTTGGATGCACTGTCATAAACTTTGGTAAATGGATTTTCATAATTGTTTTTGGGAACTGCCTCCACAAATATATCTATTTGGAGAGGATGAATTTTTTTTTGATGCCAAAGAGAAATTTTATTAACTTGAAATACTTTCAAAGTCTAACAATAGATGACTTGTAATAATGCCAGGTGGTTTATCTAACCACACCTTAGTGATACCAAACTTCCTGCTGAACTTTGTTAGTTTATCAGCGGGCTTATTACAGCCTCTAGAAACGAAATTACACTCCCAGTATGGGATAGATTTAAGATTCTCTATGGCGTCTAACAGAATGACTTCATTCTCCCAAGCTATGACTGGTGCAGATTTGTTTATGTAACCTTCAATCCCTTGTAGATCAGTTTCAAGAACGATGTGGGTATGCTGCAAATCTAGACTCCAACTGACTGCTTCAAAGAAAGCTAGACATTCTGCCTGTTCTGAGTTCCTTATTCATGCATAACATTTGGATTTGCAACCCCACCAGTTACCTGCATAATCACGCAGAATGAGAGAAATTCCTATTAGTCCTGTGTTAATATCAAAGGAAACATCATAGTTAATTGAGAGGTAAGGATATGTAGGGGGTTTCCAAGTAGGTTTGGTTATGCTAATCTTTCAGTCAGTATTACTGCTAGCCAGAGTGTTAGCGTAGATCTTTTCAATATAATTGGAGAAGCTCATCGCCTTACTGGCAATAATAATTGGATCAGCTTTCTTGTTTTGGAATAACACTTCACATCGCTCGTTCCATATGCTCCAGGATACAATCATGACAGTATTCAGCCATTTAAAGTGATCAGGTTGATGTTGCACTTGAGTCATCCAGCTTTCAAACAATGCTGCAATATCAGCAAAACTCCATGTAAGAATGCTTGCACCTCCAAGGACTTGCATCCATACAGCTCTGGAAAAATGGCAGTAGAAGAGAACATGCATATAGGATTCATCAGCTTAACCACAGAAAGGGCATTGTTGATTTATGTAGCCACAGTTTCTTGAGAGCCTGACCCTTGTTGGTAAAGAATCAGACAAACATTTCCACCCGAAGTGTTTAACTCTAGGCCATGTGTTAATATCCCATAACTGCTTCCATCTGATATTGGTATTCTGGATGTTGACTGATACCTGTATTTCTCCCAAACTCTCTTCATGCAGTTTGTTATATGCATATTTTAAAGTAAAAATTCCATTCTTCGTTAAGTTCTATATGAGCTTATCATCAGCTATACTGGAATTCTCATTTGCAGGATCAATTCTACTGTAGAACTTTCAAACAGATGATGAAGTAAGTCCATGTTCCATCTTCTACTCCCTTGTATAAACAGATCTTAAACCCAGATATAGTGTTCACTGTCATCTACACCCTTCCTTGGACCTTGGACTAGGTGGTGTATTCATGCTAGAAATCCAAATATCAATCCATATCTTGATATGATTCCATCCCACCAGTCTCTATCTACTATGTTGTTTTATGAAGGATATTCATTTTTGTATTCCCTTCTAGGCCCAAGAGTAGTCTGATCTTATCACTCCATGAAGTAATGAAGTCCCCGCAAAATATTTAGATTGAATTGCCTTGACCCACTGCTCATTAGGGTTTATGCATATTCTCCATGCCGCACGAACCAAAAGAGCTTTGTTAAGGGTTTTTAGATCTCTAAAACCCTGACCGCCTAGATTTTTATGAAGTCCAAGAGTTTTCCAAGAGATAATACATGTACCTCAATGATCTTTGAAACCCCACCAGAAATTGTGTTGTAGTGCATCAATTTGTTTTATAGTTTCCCCTGGAAGTTGCAGAACACTCATGGAATATGTTGGTATAATGTTTGTGACATTTTTAATCATCAAAGACTTGCTGCATTGAGACATTGTTTATCCATTCCAACTTGTCAGACTATTTTTACTCTATTCACAAAACCCGTAAAGCATTGCACCTTGTTCTTGCCTATAATAAATGGAATGCCTAAATAACGTTCATTAGAATTCATCACTGGGACTTTTAATCTTCTAGTAATAATTTTGCAGAAACGTTGTGGCACGTTGACACTATAAAAGACACTTGATTTATTAAAATTCACCATCTGACCTGAAGCAGCACCAAAATCTTCAATAATCTTGAGAAGATTATTCACATTATGAAAAGCAAGCAATCATCCGCGAAAAAAAGATGTGAAATAGATGGAGCACCTGGAGCTATCTTGGTACCATCTATCTGCTTGTTTTGTTCTGCACGAAGAAGTTGTCGAGAGAAAGCCTCCATAACCATAATAAAGAGATAAGGTGACAGGGGGTCACCTTGTCTCACCCCTCTAGTTTGTTTATAAGAATCACGTGGAACCCAATTCAAAAGAATAGAAATTTGTGTGGTACTTACACATTGCATTATAAGATCACACCAATCTTGACAAAAACCCATCTTCAACATAACATCTCTGAGAAAAGACCATTCTAATCTATCGAATGCCTTGGACATGTCAAGTTTTAAAGCTGAGTGCTTTGAAACTTCTTTTTTATTTTTCATAGTATGGACAATTTCTTGAGCTAGTTGGATATTATCTGATATTTGGCGCCCCGGAACATAAGCAGCTTGGAGTGGAGAAATGATTTTCCCCATAACTTTCTTTAATCTGGAGGACAAAATCTTTGAGATGATTTTGTATGTGGTATTGCTAAGAGAAATTGGTCTCAAATGAGAAGGAAATTGCTTATTCTTCGTTTTAGGAATTAATGAAACATTAGTGACATTCATACTTTTAAGAATAAAACCTGATTGAAAGAATTGTTTCACCATATCCACCACATCAATTCCAACAGTATCCTAATGATGTTCAAAGAAACCAGGGGGAAAACCATCTGGTCCAGTGGCCTTCCATGGTTTCATATCTTTAAATTCCTTGTGGATTTCAGCAGCATCTGGGATTCTCATTAAGTCCATATTATCTAAAGGAGTGATGACAGTAGGGATACAATCTAGAATATCTTCATTTTTTGCTGGAGATGAAGTAGTATGTAGAGAGCTATAATGCTGAATTAGTAACTCATCAAGAATTTCTCTTGTTGTGCACCAATTACCATTACTATCTTTCAAAGCAACTATATTGTTTTTGATTCTTCTTCGATTTGCATTTGCATGATGGAATTTTGTGTTTCTGTCCATTTATAGATAAAACTCATCTCTAGCTTTTTGCCCCCAAATTCATGTTGACTTGCTGCTAGTGCTCAATTTGATTTTCCACCTGAAGTACTTCATTGTGTGTGTCTTGACTATGATCACCTTGTTGCAGAACTTCTAGTTCTTGATGGAGAAGATTAATATTACTATGAATATTTCCAAATTTATCTCTATTCCACCTGGAAATATATTTTCTTGTATGAATAAGTCTTCTTGAAAGCGTGAAAGCATGAGAACCATTAACCTCATGTGTCCATGCAGAAGCAATTTCATTCTTAAGAGAATCATCTCTTTCATAACACTGGAAATACTTCCAGTTTCTCTTTTTATCACAGTTAACAGATGAAGTATCCATCATAATGGGACAATGGTCTGATCCCAGTTACGGCAGGTGGAGAAGTTTTGAGTCAGAGAAGTTTATGAACCAGTCATTGTTAACTATTGCTCTATCTAGTCGTGATCACTGTCTTCAAAGTCTTGATTAACTGCCAGGACAACAATATTATTATCGTGTTCCACTTCACCAAGATTTCCTTGAAACTTATCCTCAACCGTTGTATGTAAGGTACTCTTCGGAGAAATTCCTTTTCATTCTCCCAACGGTCGTTTACCTGGCATTAACATGACCCTGGTCTTCCTCCAAATAAACTCATAAACATTCTCAGGACCATTATGAACAGCATGAACATCAAACAACCAAGGCCTACCCAACACAACATCACAAATGTCCATATCAACTACTTCGCAAAATATTGTGTCGGAGTAGCACTTACCAATTGACACTGGAATTTCGCAAACAACCATACAAGTAATTGCTCCTCCACTGTTGAACAATTTAATTTGGTCCGGTGCAGGATACCAATCCATTTCCAAACCCAAAGATTCAATCGTTTTCAATAATACCAAATTCTGTTCGCAACCATTATCAATCATAAAACGACAAACATTCCCACCAGCTATATATCGACCACGAAAGATCTGAAATTGACCTGGTTCCATAATTATATATACGACATATTATGAAGTTAAGAAACTTAATTTGGCAGCGGCTTAGATGAACATATAAATGGGTATGCGTCTTATTAACGGGTAGTATAAGAGGAAAGCCCAATAATAGTTTCCTGCCTGACTTTACTCGAACGGGAATCCTTTGCAATTATATTTCCAGGAAACAAACCTTTTGTATAGCTCTTAGCCGAAAAGATTTCTTTCTCCCACGAGCTAACAAAACTAGGGTTTCACGAATGTCAAACACAGCAGCAGATGAAATATGGGATACTCACCGAACTGAAGTCCGGAACTTTTGATGATGGCGCACACAACAGAAATCTTTAGTGCCTCCATCTTCTCCTATTTCTCCCACAAACGTGATATACGCAACTGAAACCTTGATTTTTTTCAAACCCCAAATCAACAAAGAAAACCAATTAGAGATCTTACCAAAATTAAGTATGCACCATGATGATGAACAAGATCCCAAATCTTCTTCCAACTTTTTTTTTTCTTTTTAAAAATCTAGAGATCACAGAAATTCTCGACTGATTCTTCTAGGCGGCCTCACAGACGAACATCGCAGGAAAACCTACTCTGAATACCACCTGATATGGCACAAGCGGAAGCAAATAGAAAAGTAACAAAACATGGAGAATCCACTCCCAAAACGTAACACTCACTCCAATCCAGGAGCTACGATAATCTCTAATCCAAGAGTTAACGCAAAGATAATAATCAATACAGATGATTAATAAAAAAACAGGTTCAAAGACCAAAGAACTTACTATTCATAAACTGTTGGGGTATATATTTAAAAACATAGTTTTATAATAATATGCCAAAGTTAGAGAGATAGTATGGTGGCATTGTTTTGAGCTCCCACACTATAGGCATGGGTTCAATTCCCACCCCACACAATTTCACTAGGGTATATACTATTTATACTATATATTATATTACATTAGTCCGGGAGCGGGGCCTTGGGGGTCTTGGGAGGTCTGCTGATCCAGAAACAATTTTTTTGCTGTTTTTAACTTAAATTTTCAAAACGTATTAAGATAATTATATCATGATTAATTACAGTTAATGTTGAAATTTTAATACGGCCGTTTTTTTGCTGTTACAAAGAAATTTAATTGGCATTTAATCGAAAATTAATTTTCCATTAATTCCATTGATTCTTTTTGATTATAAAAAAAAAAAACTGGTTTCTGGAAAAAAAAAACATAGAACGTTATTTTTATTTCGTCAAGTTCTCTGAGCAAGTGTTGTTGAAAGAGTTACTATTGATTCGATTTCTCAGTGCATAGAAATCGAAAGAGATAAGCTGTTTTATCCCATAGGGTTTCGACAAAAAACTGACTGCTAGCACAATCAAGAGGCAGAGTCGCGAAACACCTTAAAGATAGCGACCTAGTACGCGACTCAGCGGTTTCTTTGTGTGATTTGATTATAGTGCTTTGTTTCCAACAATTTTAAGGTGGTTCGTTTCTGCTATGGAGAATGAAAAGAAGCGCGTTGATGATACCAACAAGCCTTTCAAATTTGAAGGGTTGCATTTCAGAAGATGGAAGCTGAAGATGTTCTTTTATCTCAAACTGATGAAGCTGCATATGATTGTGTCGAGTGTTCATCCTGGAACCCTGGAACCTGCTGCTGATAAGACTGCTGCTGTTGCTGCTGGCGGTGGTGCTGCTACAGATCCACCTCCTACCGGTGGTGTTGAAGAAGTTGTTTCTCAAACTCCCGAGGAAAAACAAAAGGCCATCGACAAATGGATCGATAATGACTTTGATTGCAAAAACTACATTCTTAATGCATTATCTGACGATTTATATGAGTATTATTCAACTTTTGAAACTGCTAAAGATGTATGGGATGCATTACAGAAAAAATATGACACCGAGGAAGCGGGTTCAAAGAAATATGCTGTGAGCCGGTATGTGAGATACCAAATGGTGGATGATAGATCAATTGTTGCACAGGCTCATGAACTTCAAAAAATTTACCACGAAATTGTGGCCGAAGGTATGAAAACTGATGAACAATTTCAAGTTTCTGTAATGATTGACAAGTTACCACCTAGCTGGAAAGATTTTCGTAATACTTTGCGTCACAAGACTAAAGAATTTTCTCTTGAAAGTTTGATTGTTAAGCTCAGGGTTGAGGAAGAAGCTCGGAAACAAGATAAGAAGGAAGAGATTCTCATTGTTTCTAACAATAAGACTCATCCGAATTTAAAACCTAAGAAAAGGGATATGAAACCTAACCCGAACCAGAAGAAAGGAGGAAGGCCTAATCAAAACAAGAACCAACACCCATCGAAAAATGGACAGAATTCCAATTCTGAATTTCTTTGTTATATCTGTAATAAACCAAACCACATGGCTAGGAATTGCAGATTTAACAAGACAAGGAAAAGAATAACGCACAAGCTAATGCTGTGGGTGACGTTATAATTGCCATGGTCTCTGATCCAGAGTTCTACATGGTTGGTGGATCTGATGGGTGGTGGATAGACAGTGGTGCTTCGCGTCATTGTTGTTTTGATAGGTCCATGTTTAAGACTTATGCTGAAACCAAGGACAAGAAAGTGTTATTGGGAGACTCCCACAGCACTATGGTGAAAGGTTCTGGTACGGTAGAGTTGAAGTTTACTTCTGGGAAGACACTCATGCTGAAAGATGTCCTTCACACTCCAGAAATGAGAAAGAACCTTGTTTCCGGCTATCTTCTCAACAAGGCTGGGTTGTATCAAACTATTGGGTCTGATATTTACACTATAACTAAGAATAAGAATTTTGTAGGAAAGGGTTATGCTACTGATGGAATGTTTAAGCTTAATGTTGATGCTATGAATAAAATTGATTCTTCTGCTTATATGGTTTGCAATTTTAATGTTTGGCATGGTAGGCTTTGTCATGTGGGTAAAAAGTTAGTAAATAACATGAGTAAGTTAGGTGTCCTCCCTGAATTTTCTGAAAATGATTTTGAAAAATGTGAATACTGTAGTCAAGCAAAAATAACCAAGACTTCACATAAATCTGTTGTAAGAGAATCGAAACCACTAGACTTAATACATTCTGATTTGTGTGAATATGAAGGTATCCTAACTAGAAATGGCAAGAGGTATATCATGACGTTCATTGATGATTGTTCTAATTATACTTATGTTTATTTGTTGAGCCATAAGAACGAAGCTATTGAAAAGTTTAAGATTTTTATTGCTGAAATTGAAAATCAATTTGGTAGGAAAATTAAGAGATTTCGTAGTGATAGAGGCACTGAATATGATTCTTCTCCTTTTACTGAAATTTATCAAACTAATGGCATTATACATGAAAGAACTGCACCATATAATCCTCAAATGAATGGGAAAGCTGAAAGAAAGAATCGTACTCTTACTGAATTGACTGTTGCTTGTTTGCTTAGCTCTGGTGCTGCTTCTCATTGGTGGGGTGAATGTTTGCTGACTGTTTGCCATGTTTTGAACCGCATTCCTAATAATAAAACCATGATATCTCCTTATGAACTTTGGAGAAATAGAAAACCTAATGTCTCTTATTTTAGAGTTTGGGGTTGCTTAGCTTTTGTTAGAAAACCTGATCCTAAAAGACATAAGTTAGAAAGTAGAGCTTATGAATGTGTTTTTATTGGTTATGCTCAAAACAGTAAAGCTTATAGGTTCTTTGATATTAATAATAAGGTTATTATTGAATCTATTGATGTTGATTTCTTTGAAGAGAGATTTCCTTTTAAATCTAGAAATAGTGGGGGTAATAGTGGGGGTTCTTTATCTAGTGTTTTACCTAGTGCTGATTCTGAACATAGATTAGAAGAACCTAGAATAGAAGTGCAGAAACTAGGATCACTGAAGTTGAACCTAGAAGAAGTAAAAGAGCTAGGACTGACACAAGAGATCCTGATTTTGAATTTTATGCCGTAGAGGAAGAACCTTCTAATTTACAAGAGGCGTTCAGTTCTGCAGAGTCTAGTTTCTGGCAAGAAGCTGTAGATAATGAATGGGATTCTCATATGTCTAATGGAACTTGGCGTATAGTAGATTTACCTCCTGGTTGTAAGCCTATAGGTTGTAAATGGGTTTTGAAAAGGAAACTAAAACCTGATGGAACAATAGAGAAGCACAAAGCTAGACTGGTTGCTAAAGGATTTAGGCAACGAGAGAACGTAGACTTCTTTGATACTTATTCTCCTGTTACTAGATTAACATCTATACGTGTTTTGATTGCTGTTGCCGCTGCTCATAATCTTGTTATTCACCAAATGGATGTTAAAACTGCCTTTTTGAATGGTGAACTAGAAGAGGAAATTTATATGGAACAACCTGAAGGTTTTGTAATTCCTGGACAAGAACAGAAAGTATGTAAGCTAGAAAAATCCCTTTATGGTTTAAAACAAGCTCCTAAACAGTGGCATGAGAAATTTGATAATTTAATGATTTCACATAACTTCAGAATAAACGAGGGTGACAAATGCATCTATTATAAATTTGAGAATGATGTGTGTGATTGTTTGCTTGTATGTGGATGATTTGCTGATATTTGGTTCCAATTTATCTGTTGTCAATGAAACTAAAGGTATGCTTAGTTCGAATTTTGACATGAAAGATTTGGGTGAAGCTAGTGTAATCTTGGGAATCAAAATAACTAGAACTAGTAGTGGTATTTGTTTGGATCAATCTCACTACATTGAAAAAATTCTGAGAAAGTATGAATATTTTGATTGTAAGCCTGCTTGTACTCCGTTTGATCCTAATGTGAAATTGTTTAAGAACACTGGAGAAAGTGTTAGACAATCTGAATATGCTAGTATAATTGGAAGTCTGCGTTATGCAACTGATTGTACAAGACCAGACATTGCATATGCAGTGGGAGTTCTGTGCAGGTTTACCAGTAATCCTAGTTTGGAACACTGGGATGCTATTGAGAGGGTTATGCGGTATCTGAAAAGAACCACAAACCTAGGATTACACTATAAGAGGCATCCCGCAGTCCTTGAAGGATTTAGCGATGCTAATTGGAATACTCTTTCAGATGATTCCAAGGCCACCAGTGGATATGTTTTTACTATTGCTGGGGGCGCTGTATCTTGGAGATCAAAGAAACAGACAATTATAGCCCAATCTACGATGGAGGCTGAATTGATGGCACTAGCAGCAGCTAGTGAAGAAGCAGGATGGCTGAAGAGTCTGTTATCAGACATTCCAGTATGGGAAAAACCGATACCAGCCACTTTGATCCACTGCGATAGTACCGCGGCTATCGGAGTAGTAGAGAACTGTTATAATAACAGTAAGAATCGACAGATACGTCGAAAGCACGACACAGTTAGAGAATTTCTCACAACTGGTGTTGTTAGAGTAGATCATGTAAGGTCTGAAGGAAATATAGCTGATACTTTGACGAAAGGATTAGCAAGAGAAAAGGTATGGAATATCTCTAAAAGTATGGGACTTTTGCCCGTGAGAAGTTGAGTCATTTGTAATGGATACCCAACCTAGAAATAGGTTCAAAGGGACTAGACGAAGTTACAAATAATATGATAGAGTCATGCATTCCCATAGCATGATATCCTGAAGTGGGAAACAGGTTGAGTGTTTAAACTCTTAATGATGTCTATAGCTCTTAAGTTAAGAGTGGGATATACAGGAGTATCCTTGATAGACTCACCTATACGAATGTGAAGGTGTGGCCGCCTTCTATGAGAACTTGGGCATTTCTCTAGATCGTTCGTTAAGAAAGGGATAAGCACATGGCCCTAATGTGCAAAATTAAGAACTTTACTCTAAGATATAGTTGTGTGTGTTGTATAATCTATTATTAGTTAGAGTTCAAGACGAGAGTCACTCTAGTTACCTGATACTTAGAAAGTTCAACACTATGTAGAGGTTCAAGTCGAAAGGCACCTTTGCTTATGCACAACTGTATAGCACTTGCTCAATGTTTTAAAATATAAGTGGGGGATTGTTGGGGTATATATTTAAAAACATAGTTTTGTAATAATATGCCAAAGTTAGAGAGATAGTATGGTGGCATTGTTTTGAGCTCCCACACTATAGGCATGGGTTCAATTCCCACCCCACACAATTTCACTAGGGTATATACTATTTATACTATATTATATTACATTAGTCCGGGAGCGGGGCCTTGGGGTCTTGGGGGTCTTGGGAGGTCTGCTGATCCAGAAACAATTTTTTTGCTGTTTTTAACTTAAATTTTCAAAACGTATTAAGATAATTATATCATGATTAATTACAGTTAATGTTGAAATTTTAATACGGCCGTTTTTTTGGCTGTTACAAAGAAATTTAATTGGCATTTAATCGAAAATTAATTTTCCATTATTCTTTTTGATTATAAAAAAAAAACTGGTTTCTGGAAAAAAAAAAAGAACGTTATTTTTATTTCGTCAAGTTTTTCTGAGCAAGTGTTGTTGAAAGAGTTATTATTGATTCGATTTCTCAGTGCAGAGAAATCGAAAGAGATAAGCTGTTTTATCCCATAGGGTTTCGACAAAAAACTGACTGCTAGCACAATCAAGAGGCAGAGTCGCGAAACACCTTAAAGATAGCGACCTAGTACGCGACTCAGCGGTTTCTTTGTGTATTTGATTATAGTGCTTTGTTTCCAACAATTTTAAGGTGTTCGTTTCTGCTATGGAGAATGAAAAGAAGCGCGTTGATGATACCAACAAGCCTTTCAAATTTGAAGGGTTGCATTTCAGAAGATGGAAGCTGAAGATGTTCTTTTATCTCAAACTGATGAAGCTGCATATGATTGTGTCGAGTGTTCATCCTGGAACCCTGGAACCTGCTGCTGATAAGACTGCTGCTGTTGCTGCTGGCGGTGGTGCTGCTACAGATCCACCTCCTACCGGTGGTGTTGAAGAAGTTGTTTCTCAAACTCCCGAGGAAAAACAAAAGGCCATCGACAAATGGATCGATAATGACTTTGATTGCAAAAACTACATTCTTAATGCATTATCTGACGATTTATATGAGTATTATTCAACTTTTGAAACTGCTAAAGATGTATGGGATGCATTACAGAAAAAATATGACACCGAGGAAGCGGGTTCAAAGAAATATGCTGTGAGCCGGTATGTGAGATACCAAATGGTGGATGATAGATCAGTTGTTGCACAGGCTCATGAACTTCAAAAAATTTACCACGAAATTGTGGCCGAAGGTATGAAAACTGATGAACAATTTCAAGTTTCTGTAATGATTGACAAGTTACCACCTAGCTGTTTTATCCCATAGGGTTTCGACAAAAAACTGACTGCTAGCACAATCAAGAGGCAGAGTCGCGAAACACCTTAAAGATAGCGACCTAGTACGCGACTCAGCGGTTTCTTTGTGTGATTTGATTATAGTGCTTTGTTTCCAACATAAACATTCAAAAGGGCGAGCTAATCCAAGATGATTACAAAAATAAAGGAACCAGGTACTTATAGTTCAAACTAAACCCTAATAGACTCTTGACCGGCCATAACTTCACATACGTGTAAAGTTTATTCTAACAACTTTACTAACAAGATACTCCAGATAACCCCTTTTGACCAATATTAGATATGGACTGACTAACATGACTCACATAAGAAATGGCCCCAAATACGTCGTGTATATACATTATGCACTCGGATACAACCTGACCAAAACATATTTTCTATCAGAATGTTCATTATGTGCTCAAGTGCATTTTGTGTATTTCGTGATAAAATCTAGGTATATCCTAAAATCACCTGCAAAAATAGTATACACTATTCGTCTCAAGCAATAAATCCTTCACATTCACCATCAACACAACCACAAAACAAGTAGATTAATCGAAATTTAAGAAATGAAACACATTTGCTTATCCCATAATGCCATTAGATTTCAAATAGGACCAAAAATAAGGGATCAAACACCAAACCCCATGTCAACAGAATTATTCATACTTGGATTGGGCAAAAATCAATAAGTTAGTGGCATATTTCAATTGCATCAATTAATACAAGGAACAAACCGTTGGAATGCAGGTAACGCTTAAAAGTTACATCTTTGAGATCGAAAAGTCCAACGTCACCAAGATATTCAGTTGGAATTAAAAAAATTGTACCAATCGCAACGCACTAGCCTTTTCCCATCTTTTCTTTCTAATCTTCACGTCTCCGTTTCTTTCCACTCCCCGTTCTATTTGTTATTCCAATTAAACAAAACCAAAACCCTATTTCACCACTAAAACCAAAACAGACTTTACCTAAACTACTTTTTTGATCTTCTTGTTTAATTTTAATTCTTGTAGATCTGATTCTTCTCTTGGTCAGGGATTTGACTACCTTGAATACTCTCTTCCCGTCCCGAGATACCAAATATTGTTGCTGTTCTTCTTGATTAATCAACTATGACATGGACTTAAATGTGTAGCTAGAGTTTGTGGGGAAAAACTATGGCTACTGAAATAGGATGATGATGATCTAATTGATTTGGGGGTATTGTTGGAACGTCGATTTCACACCTGCAAAACAAAGATTAGAACACAAAACAAAGTGACGGCTGAGTCACGACCAGGCCGCTCTCTTTAGGACGTTTCGGGGCTCTGCCTTGAATTTTGTGTAAGCAGTTCTTTCTCCGTCACAATGCCCCTAGAATAAAACAACCGAGAAAAAATCTCTTTCGATCTCTCAAGCACACAATGAGAAATTGATCACTTCTACTCTCTCTATTCTAGCTCAGTATTTTTGGTCTCTTGATTCTTAGAAAACAATGGTGTAAAACTTGTGTTTTCTTTCTGTTCTCAAAACTGTTTTTGTAACTAGGCAGTCAATGCAACTTAATGGAGAATAAGTTGGATTAATTGCTGCAGTTAAAATCCCATTCGAAACAGTCAAAAAACCGGCAAATAAATTATGCCATAATCAACACAATTATAACATAATTAAGTGCAGTAAAAACGGTTTGAAAAAATCCTTTAGAAACAACAAAAATTACTTTCCAAATTCAAGAGACCTCCCAAGACCCTCAAGGCCCCGCTCCCGGACTAATGTTTATATGCACAATCAGTAGGGGGAGGGATTCGATGCTGAGACCTAACCCTCCGGCCGAAAATACTTAACCACTGGGCCAAGCTCGAATTGTTGATATAAATTTACAAAAAAATTATTTTAAAACATATATCCCAACAGGTATAAGAAAGTGAGTAGAGATTTGCCAGAGAGAAGGTGTGGATCCGTTTCTGTTTTACCCGAGGTGGAGGAGAAGAAGACTCGAGGATATATGTTGAATCTAAAAAAAAAAGAGGGTATTTTAGTTAGTTGTCTTTATAATAATTGGGTGACATATCCAATTTGGATATTAAAAAAGTATTTTCAAGATCTTGGTTATTTGAACCATGCTCATAATTTGCTCGTCTTTTTAACCCAGAAATTCAGATCTAAGGACTAATTAACCAAAGAAACTGCTTTTTTGATCCAACCTTAAGTACAGGAAGAAAGAAAGAGAATTTCTTGGTTTCATTTCAAGTCATCATCAAAATGATGGCAACTAAGATTTGTTTTTTTTTTGCAATTTTTCTTGTTATTTCGATCGCTAGCAGCATATCACGTAAGTTTCTCCAGCTAGCTATTTACTAGTACTTTTTGTCCTCGGTGCAAATAATATTTTACATATCGTTTTTTTTCTTAAAGCGAAACCAAATTCTATTACTTAACTTGCAATACTACATAACTTAGATTGACAGGCTTGCTTATCTTCCCATATAGCAAGATTAATATTTTCAAGGAAGTTAACAAAGTAGTCTAAACATAGCCTGTTTGATCTAGCTGTTTTGGCAATAACATGGGCAGCATTGTCAGCTGTCCTATTAACATAGCTTAGTTTAAAACAAGGAAAGGAGATAAGCAAATGCCTTATTTCATCTACATGAACTTGGTTCCTCCAGTGAACCGAGCTATTGGCATTCTTGACTGCATTAACTACATTAAGATTATCTGATTCCAGCACCACATTCCTCAAGTTGCGTTGTCTAGCAAATAGTATGGCTTCTTTCAGGGCTAGACATTCCGCATATTCAGAGTCTACTCCTCCATTGATGAACTTGCACCTGATTCCTTGGCAGAAAACTGTATAATCACGAATTAGTAAACCAAGCCCAATTGTTTTGGTATTGTAATCAAAGGCAGCATCCATATTTATTTTAACTTCATTTTGTAGCGGTAGTTGCCAAACTTGCTTATTATTTCGTCTTTGAGGAGTTGTAATCTGACATTGCTTGAGCATGAAATTTATTGAGTGAGATGTGCTAAGGATGTTTTGGTCTCTGTTTGAAAGAGCTTAAAGCACATATTCTTCCATGTAAACCAAGCAGGTAGCATGCATTTTAAGACAGCTTGTTGACTGAAACTAAGTTGATATCCAGTAAGCCATCTTAATCCTTTGATGTTGAAGGACATAAACATTTATATCATAGATAACCAGATTCTTCTAGACCAATCACAGTCAATTAAGAGATGTTGTAAGGTTTCCTCTGCTTGAGAGCATCTCGGAAAAAGCTTATTTATTGATGGTTTGTACCTTTTAGACACTTCTAGATAAATAATTTCACTTTGTGAGGTGCTGCAGATTTCCAAACTTCATTCCAGTTAAAAGTAACTGTGTGGTTTCCTGATTGGTATGAATTTGATAAAGCTCTGTATGTAGATTTTACCGAAAATTGTCTATTCCTACTCGGTTCCCAGATGAGCCTATCATTCCCTTGTTGAGACACATGCATTTCCAAAATTAATCTTGCAGTATCATCCTCGAACAAGTTTTTTATTAGTTGTTCATTCCATCTTCTAGGGTTGTCTAGGAACAAGTGAGCTACATAAACTATTCTTGCTGGTTCTCTGAAAGTATCCTTTGGAGTGGGTGGTGAATCAAGGCCTAATAACCATTTATCATACCAAACTAATATTTTATCTCCTCTGCGGACATCCCAACGGTGAAATTTTCTGACATATTGAAGTCCTTTTTGTATACCTTTCCAAATCCATGAGGTGTTGGATGGATTATCTTGCAGATGAAGGAAACTTCCATATGGGGAGTATTTTGCCTTTATGAGTTTTACCCACTATTCTCCTTCCTCTATACATAATCTCCATGCTAGATTGATGAGAAGATCCAGGTTAAATTGCTCAAGATTCCTAAATGCGAATCCTCCTTCCTTTTTGTCAATGCATAAATACTTCCAAGCAATAAGGTTTAAACTTCTGTTAATTTTATGCCCCCACCAAAAAACTCTTTGAGCCTTATCCATTTTTTTCATCATTTTTTGGGAATTATGAAATGGCTCATATAGTGTGTTGGTAGAGAGTTTAACACTGACTTAACTAGAGTGGACCGAGCTGCTTGATTAAGAGTTTTCGAGCACCAGCCTTGAAGTCTGTTCTCATAAGAACTTTTAATTGCACTGAAAGATTGGTTCTTTGATTTGCCCAAAAGAATTGGTAAACCAACGTATTTATCTGAAGTGCAAAGTTGCTTGACTCCTAGATCATGAGTGAGTTTCAACTTATCTTCATGAGAAAGATCACCCGTGACGTAAGCAGCAGATTTTGAAAAATTAATCAGTTGACCTGAGATCTTACTGAAATTTTCCAAGCATAACTTAACATTTTCAATACTATGTTTGTTTCCTGGAAGAAAAGAATGCGGTCATCTGCAAATAAAAGATGATTAATTGAAAGCGAATTTTTTGCTACCTGAATCCCTGATAGCAAATTCCTGCTTTCTGCTAAAGCTAGGGATCTCGAAAGATACTCCATTGTGATAATGAAGAGATACGGGGATAACGGATCCCCTTTCCTCAATCCACGAGAAGGATAATATGGACTGGAGATATTGCCATTTAAACGTATTGAAATAGATGTAGTTGAGATGCACTGATATATGATGCTGCAGCAATCCTCAGAGAAACCCAATGACAACATCATTTTTATTAAAAACTCCCACTCCACCCTATCAAACGCTTTTGACATATCAAGCTTAAGTGCCACTAATCCCTGCTTTCTTTTCGATTTTTTCATTGTGTGAATCAACTCATGTGCCATAACAATATTGTCATTTATGTATCTTTTTGGAACGAAAGCTGCCTGAGTTGGAGAAATTAGCTTTTCCATTAATGGCTTCATCCTAGTGACTATTAGATTTGATATAATTTTGTAAGTGATATATTACAGAGACCAATTGGTCTGTAATCATTCTGTGTAGAGAGGTTTTTTGTTTTTGGGATGAGACAGGTAACTGTACTATTTATAGAGGAGGGCATTTCCTTGGTTAGGAAGAAATTTTGTATGAGATGTAGTACGTCATTACGAACTATATCCCAATGGGTTAAATAAAACCCTTCTTGGAAGTCGTCTGAACCGGGTGCATTCCAAGGTGGCATACTACGTATAACACTAATGATCTCCTCTTCTGACGGCAAAACAGTTAAAGCATTGTTTTCTTGTTGGGTAATGATTGGCTTAATGATGTCAAAAGTGTTTTCTGAAAATGTTGGCCTAGTGGTTTTTGCTATAGTAGAGAAATGATTGGTAAGGAGGTTTTGGAGATCCGTGTGTGAGTGAAACCAATTTCCATTTTCATCCCTAAGAGCTGTGATACGGTTTCTAGATTTCCTTCTATTGGCTAATGTATGAAAATAGGTTGTATTGTTATTTGCATCCTTGAAACACTTGTCTCCCGATTTTTGATGCCAGAAATCTGCTTCAACCTTTTTCCAATGATTTAACCGTAAGATAGTATGATGTATCTTCATAGATATATCATCACTATATGGCTGTGATTGGAGTGTAGCAAGTTGATCCTTCAAATGTCTGACATGAAAATCAATCCTACCAAAAGATTCTCTATTCCATTTAGACAGTTGTGTTCTAGTTTTATTGAGTTTTTGATCAAGGTTTAGTTCAGTAGATTGGTTCCACGCACTAGCAACAACACCCATAACATTTTGATCCATAAGCCAGCATCTCTGAAATTTCCAAACATTCCTATGTTTTATCGACTTTGACTCTGTAAGTAATAGCAATGAACAGTGATCTGATCCTAGAAAGGGAAGATGAAGCAGCCTAGAATCTGGATAATCTCTTATCCAATTCGAATTGTGCAAAGCCAAATCAAATCTAGCTCTCTTATGCCCCTTCCCATTAGTTTTATTTGTCCATGTATGTTTGGAACCAGTGAAACCCAAATCCATAAGCCCTACATTGTTAATAATTTGACAGATCCAATTGTCTAAACTAGCGAGGCTGGTAGAGGCATCCTCTTTTGAGATATGCACATTAAGATCCCCTAAAACTATCCAGGATTGAAAAGCATTTTCACTGAGATCTTCGAAGAATTCTCATGTTGTTTTTTCAACTCCCACTGGGTAGATTCATAAACACAAGAAAGAAGGCATTCTTGTTTGGAAGCATTTGTTGTTAGAATAATATGTACCATATTATCCTTACTACAAATGATATCACATGGGAAACCATCTTTCCGTAGAACTGCTAGACCCCCTGACATTCCAATTGAGCTAACAAAATGAGAATTTGGGTATTGAAGAAATTGAGTTAGAACTTTTACCTTTGATTCAACACATTTAGTTTCCATGAAAAAAAATGATATCTGGATTATGCAATCTTGCAATGTCTTTCAAGTGATCTCTAGTTTCTTTCCCTCCTAACCCTTGGACATACCGTTGTTAAGGATGCTTTCATTTGATGATAATATATAATGTAGAGGTGTCATTGGCTTGATGGGAGGTAACCGAGAATTCGCCTCCATGGGAGGTAACTGCGATCACGTCGTCCCTGGGTGGACCAGAGATATGTGATCCACGGGATATCTACCATTCTTTCATATGCGGGCCCACACACAATTAAGTCTGTTGTGATGGTAATTGTAAACAACACTGTGCCGGATTCAAAAGCGTGCTAGTTAACCAAAAGTGCACAAAAAGGGGAAATCCAGGACCCGGTGTGAGTCTGTTTTATGAGTGTTGCTGCCAAAATATGTCACCTTCACCCCCACCTCCGTCCCCACCACCACCCTCATCTCCTCCATCTCCACCACCACCACCCTCTCCTCCACCTCCAATGTCAAACAATATTTTTTTTAGCAAACGGATAGTCAGTTTCCGTAAGCCAGACTTTTACACGGAAACCATTTTCCTTCCCTACAACCTAGATCAAATCTGATCCAGTTTCAAATGTAGGGAAGGGATATCCCTATTTATAAGGGACATGAGAGACCATAGTAGATGGATTTTATGAAATTTCCCTACATTTAAGGGATATCGAAGGGAAATTATACATCATACTGCTTGGCCCGACGGTTAGACTTGAAAATATTCTGATAGTAAGATATAACGTAATTTATCATTTCTTTCTCATCTGGTGTTAAGACAACTTGCAAGGTCGGATACTTAGAGTTGATAAAAACTCTTTTTTTATTACTAATATCATTAATATTAACAGTTTTCCTAAATCTACGATTTTACACCGAACAGTTTTTGCACTAAACCGTTTACGAAATGATTTATTGTGGTTTCAAAAACTTGAAAACTGTTAGCTTTGAGTTCTAGTTTCGTCCAATACTGTACCATGTGTAGTATTGTTCAGCGCACAAAAACACACCATCTCTCTCCAAAACTTATATTCTTCCTTTTGAAACAAAAAGCTACTATCATTTTTTTTAATTTGGCATGTTTTTATGCGAAAATAAAAAGTGATAATAACTCTGCTCCAAAAACGAAAACAGTGCATTTTAATTTCAATATTCGTATCTTTTATGCCACGTATATGTGGTTGTGAATTAATCGAGATATTTGAAGATATCCTAGAAAAACCAAGTCATCTTCAGTCAAGATAGTTGGTTATCAAGATTTAGGGTTACTGGGTAGTTTATCCTTCATCCTATATACAAGAATTATACGTAATTGTAAATCATATCACAGGGTATTCTGGTGATCTATGTTATTCATCCTATGGGATTTTTCAGTGGAGGTAGGTCGAATGAACCACTTTAACCTTTGTCTTCCCTCTAATTTCATACCATTCATATTTTATGATATCTTTTTGGCTATTTATGGTTGTTACAGCTACACAAGATGCCTTGTGAGTTTGTCATGCACCATGTTTTTGTCTTTGGGCTCTATGTACAAATCAAGTTAGAAGTACTTCACGTGATATACAACGGAGGAATCTCAGTTTAAGTAGCCAATTTTCACGGAGAGCATCTAGCTGAACATTTACATAAATTAATATGACACAGACTAGAAACAAAAGACAAACATTCAACAACACCTGCATATACAGTGAAGTTAGATCTATTTTTACTATAAATAGACCTCGAATTCGATTGTTATCTGCATTCAACCAACCTAAGTACCCAAAGAACAAGAGTTTCTACATTTCAATTCAAGTCATCTGAATGATGGCAACCAAGAAGATCTGTTTTGTTGCAATTTTTCTCATCTCGGTTGCTAGCATATTATCATCAGGTAAGTATTTCTGTAGCTTTTTATTACTATTTCTCTTTTCCTCTGTGCAAATCGCATATATTTTATATGTGTGATATATTATCTATTTCTGTAAAGTTGATCATATTTTCATTCGATGATCATACTGTAGAGGTGGCATTGGCTCGATGGGAGGTAACCGAGATTTTGCCTCCATGGGAGGTAACTGTGATCACGTCATCATTGGGTGGACAAGAGGTGTGTAATCCACGCGACAAATACATATACGTCAAGTGCTGGCCAACGCACAATTGCATCTGTTGTCAGGGTAATTGCAGAGACCAGTGTGCCAAAATCAAAAGCGTGGTAGTGAATCAGAAATGCACCCGAAAGGGAAGGCCAGGACCCGGTGCGAGTCTGGACTGCGATTGCTGCTGCAAAAATATGTCACCTTCACCCCCACCTCCGTCCCCACCACCTCCACCACCCTCGCCTCCTCCTCCATCCCCACCACCACCACCACCCTCACCTCCACCTCCATCTCCCCCACCACCACCGCCCTCACCTCCCCCTCCGTCCCCACCACCTCCACCACCCTCGCCTCCTCCTCCATCCCCACCACCACCACACCCTCACCTCCACCTCCATCTCCCCCACCACCGCCGCCCTCACCTCCCCCTCCGTCCCCACCACCACCACCACCCTCGCCTCCTCCTCCGTCCCCATCCCCCCCTCCTCCTTCCCCCCCACCACCCTCGCCTCCTCCTCCATCCCCATCACCACCTCCACCAACACCTCCAATAAATATCTGCAAAGCCGGGGAGGCTTTTATACCAAACCCCATAACCAGTTGCAGCCTTTGTACACGTGATTATTGTAAAAGTCAATGTTCAGCAAGAGGAGCTTTATTGACGAGAATGGCGTGCGCTCCTTCTCTGTTATTATGCAGGTGTTGTTGCAAGAGCCTTACTATGCCTTCATCAACTACTGCTCTTAGATCCTCATTATTCGCAGCAATACAATGAATAATGTTTCAGGGAAGCTATTAGCTAGCTGCGGCTAATGTACTATGATATCAAGTTATTATATTTAGTTATGGTTTTAAATAAGCAGCAAACATGTACTTCATTTTCCTTCTCTAAGCATGTAGTAGGTGAGTCTAGTATGTTTCATCTTTGATTGCTGTATTTGTATTAGGGACATATCGGTTTGGACCTACATGTGTATCGTTGCAATCTAGATGAAATCAATTTCTCTGATCTGATTACTCTTGTTACACGGATTCTTCAACGTTTATTACTCTTTACAACTCCGTTTATACTTCACAAAACTTGTAAGTAAAACCATTGAACGGTGCGCTTAATTACCGAGCAAGGCCACCATTGTATATCTGTCTTAACGGCAAGTGGAGGAGTTGTGTTAAGATATACAATGTTATGGGTTTGGTGGTGGAACCAAAGGTTAATCACTCCTAATTTGATATGGTTCTCATTGGTGTGCATAGCCTGGTTAATGGAAATATTTGAAGATATTGAACTTAACTAAACGGATTGTGCACTCCATCTGTAAGTGTCTGTAGGAGGGAGATTTTGGCACACTTAGCTACTTACGCATGCAGTTTCGATCCAATTCACCACCTCTCACGGCCTATGATACAACATTGGGTTCCGAATCATATCTTAGTCCTTCGTGTACTGGGGTTTTTGTCTTGGATTACTTCCCATTGATCTTGTAATCTTCTGGTAAACAACTAATTGATTTCTTTATTCTCTTTAAGAAATTCAAAAAAATTGTTCATCCAACATTACCTGACATGGATTCCGCTGTTCTTTATCAGTATTCTTTTATTTTAACTTCATTTTTCTTGTAATTTTCTTCTTACAACGACAAATCAGTTTTGGTTTTCTCTTAGGGCATTAAGATCTATTAAGAGATTATTTATTTTGCAGGCTACTCTTCTGATCATTTCGCTCACCTAAACAATTTAACCATCTCGAAAGTTTAAAATTAAAGCATTTGTATACACAACACGGCAAAGACCGAGCAAGTAGCTTACATATTCCATGCGCACCCTAGCGAAACTTATATTCTACTAACTTTAATGTTGATGTTTTTTTCTTCTCCTTGTCGTTGTAACAGCTACACTTGGATACCTTGTGAGTTTGTCATGTACCATGATTTTGTCTCTACGTGCAAATTAGCTAAGTGCGATCGATATAACAGTAACCATCCGGTGCGTAGCATGGGTTACTATCTACTATGTATAACAAGTCAAATTTAAACAATTATTTACAGACATTATTTTAATACAGTTCGAATATCCTGATTTTGTTTTGATTGTTGAGCTTCTTACTCAAACAAGATATATAGAAATCATAAAGTATCTTCGTCTCGGACTTTTTGATTCCACATGTTTCGACTTGTTAGGTGAACAATAATTTAGGCTGCTCTTCGGTAAGCATAAGTCCGGATTTTGAGGTTTGCTAAACTTTTTCTATTGCAATCGATTTCCTACCCCACCTTGATCTTTGATCAGAACGAAAATAACAAATAAGCTTATCTGTGGAAGGCAGATTGGTTTAAAGTCTTCAATTGAGTTGAAGCAACTCTTAGACTGTAAATGACGTCAGCTAAGGGAATCAATTGCACGGAGTCCTGCTGGGATTCAAAAGGTGTAAGGAGCGCCACTGTGATGGTTTAATTCGGTCTCAAGTACATTCCAGTCCGAAGTTCTGATAGTAGGATAAAGTCTGTAGCGGATTAATACAGTTTGGTGTTCAACTCTGGACGAAGTCCCAGGGTTTTTCTAGTTGCGGTTTCCTCGTTAAAATTTTTTCTGGTGTCTGTGTTATTTCTTTTTCCGCATTATATTGTTTATCCTTATAATTAAAATATCACAGGTTATACGTAATCAATCAAAGTAGATATATCCATCCTTATTTGTTGGGTACATTCTTGGATATTGATTTTTGAGATCGTCCAAGAACTTTCACATATATTTAGTGTTAGAGCACTGCTCGGTCGAACTCACAAGCGTTGCTATCTCAAGCTTGTTTGTCAAGTTTAGTTCCAAAACTTTAAGTCTTGATTTCTAGTCTACTTATAGCTATGTCTCGAATTAGGATAGTAAGTGTAGTTGAGCTTTAGACTCCACGGCGTTCATCGAATGAAGACGAAGAACTACTCAAGGGAACTTGTGGAACTTCATCAAAAAAAGGTATGTGGAGACTTGAACTTATCTATCACTCAAAAGTATATCTATTTTATCTCATATTTTGAGACAAAAGTCGCATTGCTATATAGACTTCAATTATACACATATGCTATTTCGAGCTGAGTTTAAGTCACTTACCTATTTCTTGAAATATGTGTTGGTAAGCTTTCGCTTTAACCAAGTTCATCTTTACTCTTGACGAAAGTCATATTGATTATTTCAATAACTTGAAAATCGCTTTGATGCCAATAGTTTGTGGATAACAACTATTGTCATCCTCTAAGAAAGTTTCAATGATTGAAATGAGAGTTTAGAACAAGTAACCATGTTTGGATATAAGCATAGTGTGTATTCACATTTGTGCAAAAATCCAAAACCGAGAACCTAAGTATGCGTACCCGTACGCGTACTGGTTGGTTGTTGGAAGTCCAGAATCTAGGTATGCGTACCCGTACGCGTACTGGCGGAAGTTTGGGTTCCGTGAATTTCTGCTGGAGTTTGGAATGTGAATTGGTATGCGTACCCGTAAGAGTACTGGGGTAACCAAACTTGGTCCGGATACTTAGGTATGCGTACCCTTTTGCATACTTAAGTAGGTTACTTTTTAAAATCGGTTTCTTCATGAACTAAATCATTCATATAATAAGGAATGCAATCTTTTGCAAACCGTGTATATGATGTTCATGAATTGATTCGAGTGAATCAACATCGATTTTGCTTCAATTATGTCTTGTATAGTTCATTTGAGCATTTGAACTAGTTATGGTGAAGATGAATAAGGTTGATATGAAAGTGCTCATATGGCTAACCATTGGTTAACTATTATTGAACCGACTAAGTGTACACATTTAGGTACGGTTACCCAAACCTAAATGAAGTTAAATTTCATTTGTGTATAACAAGCTAAGTTGGATCTAACGGTTAAACGATACTAGCTTGAATCTAATCAGGTTTTCATCCAACAGTGAATATTGAATGCTTTGTTACCAAGGTAACTTAGATTGCAAACCCTGATTTGAAATTTATATAAAGGATAACTCTAGCAACTAGGAAACCTAATCCCCACACCTCCTATGTGATACTAATTGCATAAGCTAGAGTCGATTCTCCTTTAACCTTAGGCTTTTCAAGAAACCCTGTAGGTTAACGACTTGAAGACTTCATTGGGATTGTGAAGCCAGACCCAACTATTTTCTCTGTAGTTGTGCGTTCTGATCTTGTTGTTTTCTATCGTGATTGTGTACTATCTTCTTTAAGATTTTCTCGAGATTTTATCTCCGATAGGCAAGATTGAAAAGTAGTCACAAACACCTTCGTCTCATCGTTTGTGATTCCACAATATCTTTTTTCGTTAATCGATTAAGATTATTATGAGGTGATTGATAATACTAGGTTGTTCTTCGGGAATATAAGTACGGTTTATCAATTGGTTCATGTTCACCTTGATTTATCAAAAGACAGAACAAAACTCGTAGGTTTATTCAATAGACTTTTCTGTGTGATACAGATTTGTTTATCAAGTTTTCGACTTTGGGTCGTAACAACTCTTTGGCAATAATATGTTCGCAATAAATGAATTTTTTTTATCTGCATTTCAAAGTGTAGATTTAATAGGAATTTATTTAACTTTAAGTTGTTTTATTCTGATTTTATATATTTTAAAATACAACCCTCTCTTTTTCTTCTTTTTTTTTTGTGAGAGAAATTGTTTTGGTGTTGTTTTTTTTTTTGGTTGTCTATCAAGAATGATCCTTCAAAATACTTAAAGTTTCCCTTACATATTAAAATTGGGGTCCATGCCGTGAATTTCTTATTTAAAATTTGATCCGATTAAATATGAATTTTGCAGAGATGCATATCTTATAAAAATAACAAATTTAATGTGCTTGGGCAGACAAAGCGTCACCATCCAGAGTGTAGCATGGGTTACTATCTACTATGTATAACAAGTCAAATTTAAACAATTATTTACAGACATTATTTTAATACAGTGGTAAAGTTGTTGGATGATGATACGAGCTGCCTGAGCGAAACCCGCTAGCACATGGGCAAGCGAATTAATCACTCGACTCACTTGTGTCTGACACACCAGATGCATCCGAGTTCGATACCGAGTTATTATAAAGACCAAACACTTACCTAAATCAGTGTACACAGTGATAGATAGGAGGACCGATTCCAGTTAAAAACCAAAACCAGAAAAATCGTTTTCGCCACTCTTGTCTCAAATATGTGGAAAAGATCAGCTTCCTTCATTCTTGATCAAAGACAAGAAAATAACAAACCCCCTTTAGATTCATCATCATCAAATCAAATGGCTGCTGAAAAAAACTCAAAAATCTCAGCATATTATCAAACAAGATCAGCGCATCATGCTGTTGTAACAAGTGATTGGTTAGCTCAATCACAAGAAGCTGCGATTGAATTTGATCCATCTACTAATGATTACCTTAAATCGAGTACTGGTAATTCTGGGGAGAAACCCTTTAGTGTGATTGATGAGTTTAATCACTGGAGACAATTACCTGAATTAGCTGAAGCTGTTGCTGCTATTTTAGCTTTGGCATCTGTTATTCGGTTTAGTAAAGCTTCTACTATTATGGAACTTGAAAGAGAACTCAAAACTGCTTCTGATTCTCTAAAGGTATGAACTTTTTTATAAATCTCCCAAATTTTTAGGTTTTTGTTTGTAAAATTAGGGTTTAGGGTTTCATTTTTTTCCCAATATGTTAATTAGGGAATAAACACCATCAAGTGCTCTAATTTGTGTTATTAGAGGTCAGTGCAATGTAGTTGTTCTGTATGATTTTCATCCTTTGCGTTTTCGTCTATTATAATTGAATGGGAAAGTAGGATATGGAGATATTTGGTTGGAATTAGGCGATTTAGGAATGACTTAACTGCTGTGGTGGTGCTGCTGCCGCCTCATCCGAGTACGAAGTTTTTGATCTTATAACTATTTTGCCCGATTAAAATTTAGAATTTGCTTGGATTAGTGTTTGTTAGCTTGCAAAAGAAGCCCAGGTGGTTAAAATTTGTAGGTGAAAGAAGCACTGCTGTGGTGGTGATGCTGCCTCCTCATCCGAGTGCAAAACTCTTGGTCTTGTAAACGTTTGCCGGATTAAAATTTAGAATTTGCTAGGATTAGTTTCTATTAGCTTGCAAAAGAAGTCCAGCTGGTAGAAATTTGTATGTGAAATTTAATGGAGAGTTGGGGATATCTGGAGATAGAGGTGTTTTTTTAGGAAAGAAGATTAGTTTTTTTAATAGGAAAGAAGTCTGCTGTGGTGGTGCTGCCGCCTCATCTGAGTACAAAATTCTTGACCCGATGACCGTTTGCCCGATTTCAAATTTAGAGTTTGCTTGGATTAGTGTTTGTTAGCTTGCAAAAGAAGCCCAGGTGGTTAAAATTTGTATGTGAAAGAAGCACAACTGTGGTGGTGCTGCTGCGTCCGAGTGCAAATTTTTTTATCCTATAACCATTTGCGCAATTAAAATTTACAATTTGCTAGGATTAGTGTAGCTTGCAAACGAAGCGTTGGTGGTTAAAATTTGTTTGTGAAATTCAATGGAGAAGTAGGGATGTCTGGGAGATAGAGGGGTTGGAATTAGGTGCTTTAGAAGTGACTCAACCGGTGCTGCCCATTGGAGTACAAATTCTCGATCTCCTAACCTTTTGCCTGACAAGAATGTATACTCTGTTAAAATTAGCATCTATTAGCTTGCTAAAGAAGCTCATGTGGTGAAATTGATGTCCTGCTGCATACACTTGCCTTTCGCAATTTAGGAATGACTCAACTACTGATGACTATTTGAGTTCCAAACTCTTTATCTAGAAACTTCTTTTTTCCAAGAAAAGAATATTGAATTTGGCAGGATTAGTGTCTGTTAGCTTTCAAAAGAATCCCAGGTGGTGAAAATCACATTCTGGCGCTGTATACTATTTCCTTTTATTCTGTTTTGTTTAGTTAAGGAATGGCTTGAAATTTGACCTGTAGCCTCAATTACCTTTGCCTTTTATTGGATGTCTAGTAATTGTAGAACATGGTCAGTATCGTGGTTAAGGTCTGTTGAGTGGTTTGCCAATAACTAATGCTTATAAAATTGAGTGCAGACAGATAGCTGCATTTTTTCTTCTTCTTGTGTGTATGTCATTCTCATATATTGAAACGGTTGCCGTATCTTTGTATTCAGTCATGGGATACGACTTCCATTTCTTTGACAGCTGGATGTGACCTGTTCATGCGATATGTAACCAGAACTTCAGCCTTGGAATATGAGGACTTTGATGCTGCAAAATTGCGGTTAATTGAGCGTGCAGAGAAGTTCGGTGAGATATCTCGGAAGGTATAAATTTTCTTATAGTTTGTTAAGTAATCAACACTGGATGTTATTTGAAATTATCCTTGCTCTTTCAGGCACGAAGAACCATTGCTATGCTTAGTCAAGACTTTATCTTCGACGGGTGTACAATCTTGGTGCATGGATATTCTAGAGTTGTAGTGGAAGTTCTGAAGTTAGCTGCACAGAATAAGAAACTGTTCCGAGTTTTATGCACAGGTTAGTTATCCAATTCCTGTGTTGCACTTGACTACCCTGTAATAGTTTTGTCCTCCTAGGTGCAATGTGTTAAGGTAATATCAGGGAAACTGGTAGATTTAGAGGTCTGTTAACTTAATTTGGATGATCTATCTAAAAAGTTCTACTCCTAAGCTTGCTTTATTGACGAACTTGAGATGTCCGATGTCTAACATTAATTTGGTCCCCTTGGAACATCAAAGTACCATCTGATGATTCTGGTATGCCAGTTAAGGTGTATGTAGTTTTCGAGATCGTTCTGCATGGCAGAATCTGTGGTGACTTTGACTTACTACAAGTCTATGACCTATGTGCATGACGGGTTTTTTGCAGTCTGTCGTAGTTACCTGTCTATATAGGCTGAAACTACAACTACTGTTGTAGATCTTAATTTTATTCAATTTTATATGTGCAGAGGGAAGACCTGACAGAACAGGCTTGCGGTTCTCAAATGAGCTAGCGAAACTTGATGTTCCGGTAAAGCTTCTTATTGACTCTGCAGTTGCATACACTATGGATGAGGTTGACATGGTATTTGTTGGGGCTGATGGAGTGGTAGAAAGTGGAGGTATAATCAACATGATGGGAACATACCAAATTGCATTGGTGGCTCACAGCATGAACAAGCCAGTTTACGTTGCTGCTGAAAGTTACAAGGTATGCTGAAGCAAACATCTTATTCCTGGAGTCTAATGAATGAAATTCTATCCATCCATCAGTTGCACAATTTTCATAAGTGTTATTGCACTATTTATGCATCGTGTTCCAGCTTTTCTTACTACGGTACCATACATGAATTTGCTAGTAACTTTACCAATTCAAAATCTCAACTTTATATCTTCTTTCTGCAGTTTGCACGTCTCTATCCTTTGGACCAGAAAGATCTCACCCCTGCTTTGCGTCCAATTGATTTTGGGGTTCCTATCCCGTCTGGGGTGGAAGTCGAAACTTCTGCCAGGGATTATACACCACCTCAGTACTTGACGCTTTTGTTCACAGATCTTGGTGTTCTAACACCATCTGTAGTCAGTGACGAGCTCATTCAGCTGTACTTGTAGATAGAATTCAACTATGGAGAAATTTTAGTTCAACTATTTGAGAATCTAGTTGACAGATTTTTGTTGTTTTGAGTTCTGACAATATGCATCATCTTGAATTTTCTTCTGTAAGCGCTTGCCTTGTTTTTGACAAGAATGTTTCCAACTTTCATATGTTCATCTCTTTGTAATGCATACCTGTATAGTGTTATTGTTTTGACATACTGGTGTTTGAGCTATATTTTTTGTGTGAGCATGCTGCATACAGATGAAGAACTGAAAAATGTAGAGATTTTGCTTGACGTACGATGTTATTGGTTTTTCTTTCGAAGTAGTTTTTCAAATTGTGCATTGATTAGAGTACTGAACTGCATAATGCCCGATATAGGAAAATGGTGGCATCTACTAGGATTTTCAGAGTTTTCCTCTGCAACTCTGTGGTATTCTAGGAAACATGGGTGCACTAATATTGGGCTCTGGCCACTTGCCCGTGTTTGATGCGTTAAAAGCAAGAGGTATTAACATAAACAATTTTGATAACTCGATAACCATGCCACCTTAACGATGAAACTAACAGATGGCAGCGTACTACATCTTCCTCCTTAAAAGCCTTGACAAAATAAGCTCACGTTGAACGGTGATGGAACCCTCGATTTTTATTGGCCGAAATAGGCATTTTCTAATGCAGAAATTTGATTACAATTTGGATATATCAAATACTTAACTGTTCGTTAGTAACCGTATAGACAAAAAAATAGGTGGACAATACTTATGTCAGAATTTGAGCTTAAATAATTTTATTACGCCGTGTTTACATCAAAACTTAAATTTTCATTACTAACACCGTTAAATGTGGACGGCACTTGCATTAAAATCGTTAAAGAAAAAGAGAAAAAAAACGTAAAACTCTTTAATTCCTATTTAATTAAGGAAATCCATTCAATAAGGAAATCGTGTTACAAAGTAATTAAGGAAATCTATTTAATTAAGGTATACTTAATTCATTCTTATGAGTGGTGTTCGCATGGATATCGAACTAGAAAGGAAATAGTGTGATTCAGATTTTTGTTTGTCTGTGTTGTTTTTTCTTCGATTTTCCTTATCGCTTCTCTGATGCGCAACAATACGATCAGGTACTGAAATTTATTTGTTTTACTTTATATTCCTGTTTATTTGAATTTGGGTTTATTTGATGTGAATGCTACGACTGAATTGATAATGTTTTTTTTTTTTGTAAAGGGAGACTGTGGGTAAGAGAACTGCTTTTTCTCTCCATTACCATGCTAATCTCGCCTGATCTCTTCACAATTTTCGCTCACATCTAGGTATCGCCATCTATTTTAGATTCATGTGACGGAAATGCAAACTAAAATTTGTGTAAAATCGTTTATCAATTTCTTAGTTAACCAGTTTGTTTAGGATCAAAAATTATCAAGATTGGGTTGCAATCAAAGTTGTGCATGTAATATTGTTTCAGTTGTTTATTGTTTTAGGGTTTTATTTTCGGATTTAGATTTTATCAAACATTTTTCTAGGAAGGACGATGATGGACAGAAGAACAATCCATTTTTGATTTTTGGAGTTCACATCAATCATATAGTATGGTTGTTGATATGGAAGGCACAAATTTTCAAAATCCAGAAAGTTGCATAATATATAAGAACCTTGCTTTTGGTAATTCCATTCTTACTTTGGGATTTCAGTACATCTTAAGGTGGTGGACAAGGAATGCCACTATCATGTATATATGCCAAATTCTGATATTGATGATTGTGCTTTGATTTTATTTCACCAGCTTCCACAGTAACTTTTTTAATAGTAGACATCAAATAGAAGAGGTAAATGACGGGGTAGAAGTTAGCCTTGGAATGTTTTGTTCATGGTTTTAACAAATTTCATTTGTACAATGAGCAGGATGCAAAAGCTTGAGAAGGAGGTCGGTGTTGAGATTCCTGTAAGCCTTGGAATGTGTTTGAGGAGAAAAATAAAGAGGAACACCTCAAATGTCTGTGGTGAGCTGACACTTATATTTTTGTTTTGTCATCTCTTACTCCCTATCATAACCATGTGCATAATATTATTACTGGGATAAGTTATCCTTATAAGTTATCCTTTTCCAATATAAGATAATGAGTTAATAACTGGGATCGATGTATAAATTAAACATGTTCAGTTCAAGAGAGCAACACGAAAATATTTCCAATTGATTTCTAAAGTTGTTTTGTAGATAATAATTGATAAAATTCTGATCTATGTCACCTATTGAAGTTCCTTAAAACGAATATAGTGTTGTTTAACATGCTAATCTTTTTATATCTATCATAAATTTATCATCTTATTATAATTTCAGACTGTCGTGAAAGAACTTTTGTGGGGGTCATTTGGAGATGATTTGGCGGGGTCATGGTTGGTTTAGTGTTTAATGTATACACCCGTCACACCAAATCGAAAATTCGACTCCACGGGGCGGGGCCCCGCACACAAACCAAATCGAAAATGCATCGTCACGGAGTGGGACAAAACTCGACGCACCAAATAAAAAATGCACCGTTATTGAGCGGGGCGATGCCCCGTGCACATTAAATAGAAAATGCACCATCACAGGCGGGGAAAAATCCTACGTACACCAAGTTAAAAGATAAAAAATGTCTGATACATAACACGGGCACAAACCAAGTTTTAAAAAATGTCCGATGCATAGCACGAGCAAAAATCTAGTTGCGACTAATAGTATTGCCATCACCAAAACCTCATCATACAAGTTTTTACTCATGATGCCTGACTAATGATGCGTACTTTATGGGCCTGGTTATCCGCTTGATTGTGTCTACGCAGTACGTTATGTATAGGTTGGTAATCTACTTTGAGTACTCCTGGTCCTAGTTAGTAAGTTCGCGAATGATTCGCGAATCATTCACGAATTTTTCCGTATCACGAATTTTACCGTCTTATTCGCGTACGTTTGCAACTCCGAACCCAAGTCGCGTATTATGTGGCATTCCCGGATTATTCGCGAATCGTTCACGAATTTTACGTATCCAGAATGATACGTCCGCTTAATTCGCCATAAATTCTTTAGCTTTTACTTTTCAAAGACTCCACTTTTTGGGCTTTACTGCCTCCCGAACATACACGACCGAATATTAGACGTGTTGTAATTTTTATGAAACAAAAACGACTGAAGAGATTTGAAGGTGAAGGTGAGAGAGATCTCAAACTCACTAACCAAGCATCTAAACCACCATACGACGTCCTTTTGGATAACTAATGTTGTATATATTATTAATATCATCGTATTGAGTTTGTTTTTTCCTTAAATAACTCACACATATGCATAAAAATTGGTCTATGACCTTATAAATACAAATTATTTGTTATATATAGATACCGAATTTTCAGAGCCGAACTCACATTTATAAATCGAATTATACACGTACGTATGCCGTTCCGAATTAATGACGCATCACGTCCCGTTGACCGAATTTTGGACCGAATCTGGATTTTACAAAACCGTATAATACTCGTACGTTTGCCGTTCCGTACGTTTGCCGAATCCCGAATTGCTAACTAGGCTCCTGGTTGCCATAAACCCTCTTTTTGCTTTTTTTTTTTTATTTATTTTCTCTTTTTTCTTTTTTTCACTTTGTCTTCACTTTCAATATGCATTTGCTTTGCTCTTCCTTTTGTTGCTTGTAAACCTTGATTGTCTTCAATTTCTTTATAAATTTGATTTGTCTCCGCTTTTTGATAATTTTGATATGTTCTTGTTGTTGTTTCTTCTAGAGAATGGTGCCGACGGCAATTCAGACTACAAGAATGAGTTTTCTTTGCAATTTTGATGTCATCCTCATGATTTGACGGAATATGCACTCAAGAGATCATAAAGTGTTGAAGGTGTGCGAAGTTGGGTAGTCCATGATTGTACCCGAGTTATCACACATGAAACATTCTAGATGGACAATGTTGAAGGTTTAGTGCTTCACTCAAATTTATTAAACGGGCAGTCGCCACTAATGATTGATTAGTTTTCTTATACTACATTCAATCTGCAACTAGTTTTCCACTGCCATGGTAAGTTCATCGCGGTTACCCTTTCAATGGTTAAGAACTTCGAATGTAAATTCTTTGTGACTTCTAAGTTCAGTTATTTGGTAAGAATTACGTATGTAAACTTAGCAAAAAGTATAATACGTGACTCTGCAATCTCTAAAAGTTGGATGTTTGTGCAACATATCTACAAAAAAAATTGAAAAAATTCTAATATTTGAAAGTGAATATTAAATTAAAATGAAAACTTTTATATTAAAATACTCCTCCACGATTAAACTTTACATAGTCCTCAATGTAATTGACTCGTCCAAGGTAGAATTCAAGATGAAAAATAGTTCAACATCTTCATCTCCACTTGGCATTCGCCTGCTACTTCTCTAAAGGGAGTATATTAGAAAGTTGTACCACTTCTACATTCTCAGACTCAAAGTTTTCATCGTATGGTCAAGCGATGTCCATTCATTTTGAATTCGTCCCCGAGGTTAAATTTTGAATATCTATTGTACCATGAGAAAATATATTAGTGATAACATAAGGACCCTTCCAATGGAAATGCAATTTACCAGGGAATAATCTAAGAAGAGTATCAAAGAACAAGACTTTCTGTCCAACAATAAATTGTTTTCTAGAAATTATATTATCATGAAAAGCATTATTGTTTTCGTTGTATATTCATGGGCTTTCATATGTTGTGTTTCTAATCTCTTCTAGCTCACTTAGTTGAAGTTTCTTTTGCTTTCCTCACCATATGTTGAGTTTTATATGCCCATAATGCATTGTTGAGAAGTAAATTCCTATCCTTCCTTGTAGTATTCACAGTTTTCTCTAGGATGGATATTACTTCTCGATTAGAAACTTCTGCTTGTCCGTTAGTTTGTGGATGATACGGTGTCGTAATATGGTGAGTGATAATGCATTTTTAACAAGCCATGAAATAATTTATTTCAAAGTGTGATTCTCTAACACTAATTATGGCTCTTAGAGTTCCCAATTTTGCAAAAATATTCTTTAACAAAATATGTAACCATTTCAAAATTATTAGTAGGGGAGGCTTTAGCTTCCACCAATTTTGAGACTCAATCAAAAATGCAAAGGAAAAGTAGCGGAGTTCACAATCTCATTGCCACTATCAGCGACAGGAGGCAATACTGTGTACAACTTCTTCGTCCGCAACAGAAATAGTAGGATCTTTCTAAGAAAAATTTTAAAATAAATAGTAAGAATAAGAGTAAACACGTACAACGAAACAACAAGTACTTTGATTAATACATTCTTAAGGAACTTGATGAATCAATACTCAGATTAAAAAAATAACTTTAGAAATTTTTCCACACAGTTAAGCACCTAAACTTATGTCTCCCAACTACACATGCTATTTGAAAATGAGAGATAACCAGTACAACACCAATTTTTTTCGTTCGGGAACTTATATGGAAAATCTTTGTACAATCTATATGTTCATTACAAAGCTGTATACAAGATAAACCTAGTATGTATCCGAACGGCACACAAACAGAAATCTAACAGGAACAAGTGGCAACTACCTTTTCCTAACCACACTCATGTGGATGCGTCTAATGGTCTAAATTGAAGCAAAATAACTTAAATCTTATTAACTTGATAGATATGGGTGTCCAATGGATTTATAAACTGGCAACTGCATCTAATCCAAAACCTTTTGGATTTATAAGAATGGGCCCACGTCCAATTCAATTATGCAATAGATATTAGATAACCATCAAATTCAATAAAATTGAAACCTATTTTGAGGCATATTGAATTTTTTTGAGGCATACTAAATAATGCCAAAATATGGTCACTAAATAAAAAACAACATCATCCCTTATCCATACTTTTTGATAATGGCATAACTACCCTTACATAATTGGTGTTAATTATTATGATTAGATTTGATTAGCTAGGAATTTTAAGGATTGATTAAAATTAAATTATTAGTGGTGAATTAGTAGATAAATCAAATTTATGTGAGAGAGTTGGGATTTTGAGAGGAAGAAGAAGAAGAAGTGAAAAAAAAATTGGGTTTTGAATTTTGAGATTTTAGTGATTAGAAGTGACCACAATGTGTGATTCAAATCATAGATAGACTTCTATACGAGGTTTAATTTCTTTTTATAAGTTGAATCTGTCAAAAAATTGAATTTTTAAAACCCAGATCTACTGAACAGATGAACAGTTCGGCTGGTAACTTTTCAGCCGAACCTTCGTTTTTTGAAAATATGCCTAGGTTCGGCTGACAAGTTATCAGCCGAACCTAGGTATATTTTCAAAAAACTGAGGTTCGGCTGAAAAGTTATCAGCCGAACTTCACTCTGTAACTGATGAATTTTGGTTCGGCTGATTCGAAGAAAGTCTAGCAAAGTCGAATTAGCCGAACATAGTGTTTCTCTAAATCATACACTAGGTTAGGCTCAAAATTGATACTCCAAGATCAGCCGAACTGATCTTCGGAAAACCTAATTTCATCTTTGAAATCATATTATATCCATCAAACAAACTAAAATCAATCAAAAACAAGATGGGTTTGTTACACATACATTCTAAAATACATCTAAGAGCAATTGAGATTTGGATTTCGCACTCCAACATCGCTCACTTCGATTCGTGTTTGCTTTGCTTGATCAATTCCTTGATTGAATTGGAGTCCAAGATGTTTGAGTTTAAAGTTTATTTTGATTTTAGGTTTTTGAGGATAAGGGCACTCTAGTAATTTAAATTGTTTAAGGATATATAGGTAATTGCGCTACCTTTAGACACCCCTTATCAACCCACCCTAGATGGTATAATGAATGAGTATGCCTCAAAAAAAAAAATGAGTATGTCTCAAAACAGATTTCATAAAATTGGACTTGGTTGGGTTGGATCGCATTTTTGGTCATCTAGAGTTACTTGATTGGAAACCTTATTGCTAATCGAGCCCATTACTAGTCAACATCTAAAGACTTAAAGGCCTAGACAAATAAAGCTCCCACGTTGAACGGTGAGGAAACTCTTACTTTCTATTGCCCGAAACAAGCCTTTATTGAGTTTTGTGAAACGAGCTTTTTAGTGAGGACACTTGGCAACGTATGATTGGTTTAAAAAAATAGGAAAAACAGAAAGAAAAGGAAACCAAATTTAGTTTGAAATTCAAGCCGTGAGAATTTGGAATTCCTTCCTAACGTGACAATTGTTTATGTGAGATACCAAAGTTGATTGGATTTTCGAATCCGAGTTCCTGGTGTTTTTTGTTCACGTCTTTTACATCAGCAACGAGTATCGATCCAGACTTTCCCGTAGGTAAGATTTTGGCAGAAACCAATTCTCAATAGGAAAACCTCCACCCTTTTGTTTTCTTCATGTTATCCTATTCTATATTTTTGTACCCTAACCCTTTTGTTTTTATCACACCGAGGTAAGATCTTGATTTGTAGTAAAACTTTTTATTAATGGTCTGCAGCTCATACTGGTAGGTGATGTTCATGGAGTGATCATACTATTTTTTATTTTATTTTTCAATTTTATTTTGTGTTTTTTACAATGCATGCAGGATTGGGAAAAAGGAAAATTTGCTCACGTCTTAATTCGCAAACCTGCTGCTCATACTTTTCAGATATCCGATCACTCTCAAGCATATTAAGTCAAGAAATATCTTGCTTAATGCAGATTATCAAACTAATGTAGGAGATTTCGGAACTCCAAAAAAATTATAAACAAAAGAAATGGACTATGTAGCGACATTGTTTGCAGGGACGTACGGATACCTGGCTCCATGTAATTGTTACTTCATGGAGAATGTAGCTTGACTAAATAATCTGTTTTGTCATTAAGGGTAATGGTCATAAAATAAAGGGGTTTGTCCCTCCAAGGATGGTTTGATATCTGTTAGGATGTAAATTCCGTTATGATTTAAGTTAACGGTTTAATTAGTATTTAAACCGTTTGCATGAATCACTTGAATTGTCTTACGGACACACGGTGCTGTAAATTGTAGCAGTGCTTTACAGTTTTTCCGAGTTGTCACGACTGTCCATAACTTCCTGTCATTCTTTCGTGAATCATGGAGATGTATATATCTATGTGGTAGTATATATTATTTATGCAGAGTCTTACAATATTGAATTTGCTAATATGAATTTCATCTGCCTAAACTTTGCCTTAAGCTGAGAAGCTTGATAAAAAAGGTTATGAAATATGTATCCTTTTGGGTCCAAGAGCATGGCTCAGTGGTATCCCATCAATTCCAGTAAGAAAGAAGTCAGGGATTCAATTCCCGCCGTTGTTAAAGTTTGTAATAGATTAGTTGTATTGTGGATTTAGCGGTGTTGGTCTGGCAGTGGGGCACAAATCTAGTATAGTTGGAAGTTGGAACTTAAAAGAACCCTGATTTTGGGCATACCTAAATCTTTCTAGGCATGCAAAACAATAGTCCCATCTTGGGTGACCTTATAAGGGGTACCCTATGGGTAGTTCAATTACCTATGTACCCTTAATACAAAAATCTAAAATCAGTTTTCTAAAAAATCAAAATCAGTTTCCCTTACCATCTCTTCTTCTTCCTCCTCCTCTAGCCGAACTCTTCCCCCTCCTGCGAAAAAAATTCATCATCGTGATTAATTGTCGATTCGTAAAAATTTGATCATCGATTAAACTCAACCACATAATGACTCGTACAAAGAAAAGTAGGGACTAGGCAAACCAAATCGTCTTCTAATCCATCAATTGAAGAAGAATAACCAATGGAAGATGAAGGTGTAGAAACTGAAAATCAACCACCAATTGAACCAAAAATTGAACCAACTGCATCTCCAACTCCGGAAATGAGGATAAGAAAGCAAGTTTTACAAACCCAATCTCCTATTTGCTGTTTTTCACCGATTAAATGACGGTTACAGTGTTGGTACGGCTCAAAATTGAGTTGCGTTTTTAGCCGAACAGTTCTTCACAAAAGCTTCCTGTAAGTGTATATGAACAGATTTCAAGCCGAACCTAGTCACAGATAGAGATGCATAGGGGTTCGGCGTATTCGATAATCATAATATGTGTCGAACCTAGCAAATTTACGAGGTTCGGCTATTACGATATTCTAAATATGTGCCGAACCAATAACAGTATTTTAACCCAAAAAATAACAAATTGATGTTCGGCTCATACGATTTTCGAAATATAAGCCGAACCAGTAATTATTTTTTTTTTTCCGAGCTATTCAGGATGTTGTTCGGCTTACTATGAAATTTTCATATAAGCCGAACTAGTGTCTAGCAAAAGGGTTGGAATTGAAAATTATAGGTTCGGCGCATGCAGTAAACAGATTCAGTGAGCCGAACCTCAACCTGTTTCGCCGAACCATGATCCAAAAAATCATCTAAACAACCTTTATAATTCTGAAAATTATCTTAATCACTAAACAAAATATTTAATCACTAATCAATATTACTAACACTAATACGTAAAGGGCAGATTTGTCATTAAAAAAATTTGGGTTAAGGGGTAATCTGATTTTGCTATTTCACAATCTTTTTTGTCTTTATGCAGTATGCCTAGTAAGATTTCAGTATGCCCAAAATCAGGGTTCACTTAAAACCGATGGTTGTCTACTAGACTACTTCCTATGTTACTGGTTTCTAAAAAAAATTTCACGGCCTTTGACATCCTTGGCAATCCAGCCTTACCCAATGATCCTGAATCCGGCCTAAATGCTATGGACTACATCTAAAAAAAGCCTCAACCAATGCCCGGCTATCGTATCCGAAATTCGATACTAGAATCTCGACTTCCAAGTTTGGTGATCTCCTGTCCGTTTGAAATCTTTACCAGATATCACCACCTGTCACGGCCTATTTTATATGACAGCTTGTGATATTTGATTTGAATACTTGTCATGGATCTTGTTATCTTTTGGTAATCAATTTGATTTCTCTCTTTCCTCAAAAAATACTAATTACAATAATATATGAAGTTAGATCTGTTTTTTCCTATAAATAGACCTCGTATTCGATTCGTTATGTGCATCATTTTCTTTTTTGGTTCCAATTCAAGTTATCCAAATGATGGCAGCTAAGAATTGTTATGTTGTTGCGATTCTTCTCATCTCGGTTGCTAGCTGCGTATCACGTAAGTGTTTTTACTAGTACTATTTTATTCCACTGCGTGCAAATCACTTTTAAGAACACAAAAGAATGATAATCTTTATGTTTCAAATTTCAATCGCGTTTTATTATACTGTTGTTAACCATATTTTCATTTGACGATGATGTGTACTGTAGAGGTGGCACTGGCTCGATGGGACATAACCGAGATTTCGCCTGCATGGGAGATAACGTCGTCATTGGTTGGAGCAGGGATATGCGAACCTGGGCACCTACACGAGTGGTTTCAGTGTGGGCCTACACTTAATTGCGGCTGTTGTTTTGGTGTGTGTCAAAGAAAATGTGCTGCCAAGAATAGAGCGATGACTGCTCAGAGCTGCAAGAGGTCGAAAAGACCAAATAATGTGGATTGTGAATGTTGTTGTGATAACAAGATATCACCACCATCCCCTCCTCCTCCGTCTCCATCACCACCCCCACCGCCCCCACCACTTTGCGAACTTGAGGCCGTATACAAAAAGGAACATTGGGGTCCCACACAAGATTGTACGGTTTGTACAAATTGGTGAATCAGGGCATGCGGTGAAATTGATAGTTTAGTGGTTGGTCAAACATGCCAAAGAAACCCACCGGGAAGTAACAATTTCCGATGTGAATGCTGCTGCAAAAAAAAAGCCCCCCTCACCACCTCCACCACCTCTATCCACATCACCGCCACCACCCTCACCTCCTCCTCCACCACCTTCGCCTCCTCCTCCATCCCCGTCGCCACCACCACCCTCACCACCGCCACCGTCCCCACCACTACCACTTATGTGCGAACCTGAGGCCGTATACAAAAAGGAACATTGGGGTCCCACACAAGATTGTACGGTTTGTACAAATTGGTGTATCAGGGCATGCGGTGAAATTGATAGTTTAGTGGTTGGTCAAGCATTAAAGTATTTGTGAAACTACTCCCAAATGAAGAACACAAAGCACAATTTCTCTTCTTTGTTTCTTGGCCAACCAATACAAAAGACCTCCTATATAAAAGAGTGTGATCCTAAAAGATAAATGATAATCCAAGCAAATATCCTAAGCTAGGTAACAGTATATGCCCCATATCTCCTAAGATGGGCAAGATATTATACATGATACAATGCCAAATATATTACAAGATACAATGCCAAATATACCGAGAATATATTTGGCTAATACCCCCCTCAAGTTGGAGCATGAAGAGTCGAAATGCCCAACTTGAGAAGAAGAGATTGGAATTGTTTACGACCCAAAGCTTTAGTGAGAATGTCAGCTAGCTGAGAAGCAGTATGAACATAAGATGGAGCTATAGTACCACGAAGAAGTTCATCACGCACGAAATGGCAATCAATCTCGATATGCTTGGTTCTTTCGTGAAAAACAGGGTTGTTAGCAATGTGCAAAGCAGCCTGACTATCACAATGAAGAGGAACCGGTGTAGGGTGCTTTATACCAAGGCTCCGGAGTAAACCTTTTAACCATATAATTTCACAAGTGGTAGAAGCCATAGCACGGTATTCGGCTTCAACAGAAGATCGAGATATCGTTGTTTGCTTCTTTGTTTTCCAAGAAATAGGAGATCCTCCCAGTAAAACAAAATGTGCAGTAAGGGACCGACGACTGAGAGGACAACTAGCCCAGTCTGCATCACAATATGCATGAAGAACAAGAGTAGAATCAGATCGAAGGAGAATACCTTGTCCAGGACTACTCTTTAAGTAGCGAACAACACGCAAAGCAGCATCCCATTGCGAGTGAGTAGGACGTTGCATAAAAAGAGATAAAATATGAACGGAGTAAGAGAGCTCAGGTCGTGTGATAGTAAGATAAATCAACCTTCCTACCAGACGCCTATAACGAGCGGGGTCATCCAAAAGCTTGTCTGACGCAAGAGCCAATTTGTGATTTTCCTCCATCGGAATGCTAGAAGGTTTAGAACCAAGAAGACCTGTCTCAGTTAGAATGTCAAGAGCATACTTACGTTGACATAGAAAAATCCCTTGTGAACTCCGAGCTACCTCAATACCAAGAAAATATTTCAATTTTCCCAAATCCTTCATATGAAAACACTTACAAAGATAAGTCTGAAACTTACGAATAGCAGAGCTATTATTTCCAGCAATAACCAGATCATCCACATACACAAGAATGTGCAGAATAACACCGTGTTTCCGATATACAAATAAAGAATGATCAGAAGCACTGGTAGAAAAGCCATATGAACGCAAAGCGGTTGCCAACTTTGCGTACCTGCATCGTGGAGCTTGTCGTAAACCATACAGGGATTTACGCAATTTGCACACTTTGCCAGACAAACCATTACTAAATCCAGGAGGTGGTCGCATATATACTTCCTCATTCGAATCACCGTGAAGGAAAGCATTATGAACATCCATTTGTACCAATTCCCAATTATTAATAGCAGCGACAGCCAAGAAAGTGCGGACAGTGACCATTTTGACAGTAGGAGCAAAAGTCTCTGTATAATCAATCCCTTCCTTTTGATGATTGCCAAGGACTACCAACCTGGCTTTATAACGCTCAACTGAACCGTCAGATCGACGTTTGATACGGAAGACCCACATACACCCAATGGCAGTCTTCCCTGGGGTAGAATTTCAACTGTCCAAGTTTGATTGGCAAACAAGGCCTCAATCTCACGTTTCATTGCCTCACGCCATCGAGGATCAGCCATTGCTTCCTTAAAAGAAGTAGGCTCCTTATCACTTGAAATAGTGCAAGAAAGTGACGATGGGCAGTAGAAAAAGCATTACAATTCACAAAGTGAGTTATAGGGTAGGGAGTACCTGAGGATTGGATAGGTACAGGAGAAGAGTCGTGGGAAACCATATTTGTGTTAACGTTCTTCCACTGAACATATTCTCGATGCCTTACATTATCTGTACGTGTACGTTTACCACGACCACGAGTCTGCTTGGCTCGATAACATATATCGCAAGCATGAAAATCTAACTGACCAGTAGTACCACAGACTGGAGGCAAAAACTTCAGTGCTTGCATGGAAGGATGTCCAAGGCGTTTGTGCCATAAAGATGTAGAAGAAGCCCCAGATACAGCATTAACACGAGTTGGTTCCCACGACATTAGGCAATAAAGCCCCTCCATAAGTTTACCCGTACCAATCGTCATCCCCAAGGTATGGTCTTGTATAACACACTAAGTTAAGAATTGAGAAACGGAGATGAGATTGCAGGTGAATGTTGGCACAAAAAATACATCAAATAAAACAAGAGATGGATTCAACTTGACAATGCCCATTTTGGTCGCCTTAATGCTTGCACCATTAGGTAAACCTATTTGAATAGGTTGAACTGTACGAAGAGAAAGAAAAAGAGATTCATCACAACACACATGATTTGAAGCACCAGTGTCGATAATCCATACATGAACACCCTTACCATTGAGACGAACATGATTCATAGATGCTGAAACGTCACTAATAGTAACATTAATTTTGACAGATTTAGAAGAATGTTCAACTGAAGATTGTTGAACAAATGACTCACCCATAGATCGAAAAAATAAAAAATGACTCACGATACCATAAAGTATTTGTGAAACTACTCCCAAATGAAGAACACAAAGCACAATCTTTCTTCTTTGTTTCTTGGCCAACCAATACAAAAGACCTCCTATATAAAAGAGTGTGATCCTAAAAGATAAATGATAATCCAAGCAAATATCCTAAGCTAGGTAACAGTATATGCCCCATATCTCCTAAGATGGGCAAGATATTATACAGGATACAATGCCAAATATATTACAAGATACAATGCCAAATATACCGAGAATATATTTGGCTAATAAGCATGCCAAAGAAACCCACCCGGAAGTAACAATTTCCGATGTGAATGCTGCTGCAAAAAAAAGCCCCCCTCACCACCTCCATCCACATCACCCCCACCACCCTCACCTCCTCCTCCACCACCTTCGCCTCCTCCTCCATCCCCGTCGCCACCACCACCCTCACCACCGCCACCGTCCCCACCACTACCACTTATGTGCGAACCTGAGGCCGTATACAAAAAGGAACATTGGGGTCCCACACAAGATTGTACGGTTTGTACAAATTGGTGTATCAGGGCATGCGGTGAAATTGATAGTTTAGTGGTTGGTCAAGCATGCCAAAGAAACCCACCCGGAAGTAACAATTTCCGATGTGAATGCTGCTGCAAAAAAAAGCCCCCCTCACCACCTCCATCCACATCACCCCCCCACCCCCTCACCTCCTCCTCCACCACCTTCGCCTCCTCCTCCATCCCCGTCGCCACCACCACCCTCACCTCCTCCTCCGTCCCCATCACCCCCTCCTCCTTCCTCACCACCACCTTCGCCCCCTCCTCCATCCCCCCCCCCACCTCCATCTCCTTCGCCACCTCCACCGACAGCTCCAACAAGCATATGTAAAGCCGGGGAAGATTTTATACCAAACCCCGTCACCAGCTGCAGCGTTTGTACACTTGATTATTGCCAAAATCAATGTTCAGCAATAGGAGCTACATTATCGAAAATGGGGTGCGCTTCTCCTCTATTATTGTGCAGGTGTTGTTGCAAAAGCCTTACTTTGCCATCATCAACCACTGCTCTTGGTTCGCCATTATTTGCAGCAATACAAGAAATAATGTTTCACTACTGCTACTGTCCAGTTATTAGCTAGCTAGCTGCAGCTATCATCAATAATGCATTTAATGAGCAGCTTGTACTTCATTTTCTTTTCTTTTTTAGGTATGTCGGAAGGTGAGTGTATTTTAATATTTGATTGGTGTATTTGTATTTGTGACGCATGTACGTGCATGAGTATCATTGCAATTTGTAAAAATATTTTAATTAATAAAAAAAGGTTTCATTTATTTGTCACCGGCATTTTCCTTATTTGTTGTTCACATTATTTTTCCATGTATCCTAAATCAAAACTAGTCATAAAAACCCAAAGTGATCAAATTTGTGGTACAAAAACTCCACTCAAATGTTGGGATCCATTAAAACTTTATCGTAAACAAAATTGATACAAAAATCCCAAATTTTTAAAAATTGATACAAAAACCCAAATTTAAATGTTGGTTTCATCAAATTTTATTTTGGTTTAATCATAAAATTTGATGAAATCAAAATAAATTTGATGAAACCAACATTTAAATTTGGGTTTTTTTTGTTAATTTTGTTTTGATGAGATTTTTGTGTTATCTTTGTTTTGATGGGTTTTTTGTGAAAGGATAATGACATCTCTGGGGTTATAACTCGCGGACCGATCCTAAATACTACCTATTGACTTTATGTTTACACCCGCGAGAAAAACCACCCAAAATACTAAACCCAAATATTACATCATCTCTAGACTCTACCCACCGACCGCCAATTTCACTCATCCTTTTTTCCATTTTTGCTTCTAATTGGTAGATTGTATATCAAAGGACGCCTCCACAGAAAGTTAGTAATGTCCGAGGAATGTCAAAACCCAAAAAGAGGGTAAAGTTAAACCTAATTGTAAATTTTCTGAATGTATGATTGTAAATGGGTACGTATTCATGTTTACATTGGATTTTATTTCACTATTGTGATCAACAACTAATCGGCACATTTTAGAAAAATATTAATCAGTTCTGTCGAAGTTTACAATCAAGCAGAGTTGGTCTCATTAGCCAATTGATGGTATTGCACTTAAGGGTCCCAAACACCGATTGTTGGATCATCACAAGCTGCTAAGACAAGACGTCATAGAGCTAATGATATATAATTCCCCTATAATCAATCGATCCAGTACAGATTACAGAGTGACCATGATTTGCCGATTACATCGTTTATTTCCCTGTGAATAAATGATAAACACTAAAAAAAAAAAAATTATTGGTGTACTTATTAAAATCAAAATTCTAACCTAGGATTAATATCTTTTTAAGGATTTTCTATTGGAAACAGATATTAATGGAGAAGAAGACAAATAAGAGTGGCGATAGTTATAATCAAATTTAATTTGATTTTTATAGGTGGTAAATAAGAAAAAATAGAATTAAAAAGTATATTCAGTTTAGAAATTTTGTTGAGAGTGGCCAATAGGATAACGTGAGTGGCAAATTGGTGAAACCTAAAAAAGACGTAGTAAAATCCTTGACTTCAATTTTCTGACTTAATTTTTTACCTAGGTTCAGAGGTAACTACATGGACGGTGAAGATTCAAATGAAATTTTTAATCTTAGCCATTTAGACTTTGGGTCCTAATTTTGTAACTAGTGTTGCATTTGAATCCAAATTATTATTTTTAATTAGAGTCTGGTTCCCAAGATATTAATCGACCATCTTGATAGTTACGCACCACTGTTAAACATGTAGATTATAGTTTGAATAACTAAAACTTTGATTCAGGTTTATTTACTAACTTTTCCATTTAAAGATATATGATTATGAATACCTCGATCAAAACCTCCTCCATGACCTCTTCTTCACCATATGCACCGCCTTCGTCGAAACCTCCACCAGCATGATCATTACCACCAAGAAAACCAAAACAAAGTTTTACTATAGGAAACTAATCGTTCTCCTTATTCTGGATCAATATTTTGATTCCAGGAATTTCACTAGCAAAACAATTCCTAATTAATTGATTTTATTCTTTTGTTTGATTTAAGATTCCCAATTTAATTGAGTATTTTGTTTTATTTATTGATTAAGCAGATTTTATATTTAGGGTCGTTAAATAATTTGTTGTAACAAAAGATGTTGTTGCTGATGTTGGTGAATCGGTTGATCCGAAAATATGTTCTTCAACTTCAAGCATTAATTCTGTGAGTTCAGTCTAATGAAATTTTAGTTTGTGAACTATGGGTATTTGTACAAATGTCTGAATTACGCTTGATTTCAGATGTCAACAACACAATAACCTGCATATATTAAAAATAAATATCGTTGTTCAAGCATTTGAATAACAAAAAGCTTTACTCCCCCACAAGGAAAGCTAGGTATATATTCAATCCGAACATATTTGTTATTTCCTTTTGTAGTATGTAATACTACACAATATTATGATATGTTTCTCTCCCATAGTCAATGCTTTACTTTATCTTAAATTCACTTGCATTCGGCAGATTGGTTATAGGCGCAAGGATACCGAGGAAACTAGGTAACTAGGAGTAGATTAGTTGGTCTCAACTATACGAAGTTGGTAGTGGTCTTTGTATAACGGATTATTCTAAGAGTGTTCAAAACTAGACTAGGTCCCGGGATTTTAATGCATTTGCGGTTTGTTCGTTAACAAAATTTTGTTGTGTGCTTTTCGTTTACTATCTGCATTATAATTATTGTTTAGTTATAATCAAAGTATTACACTTGTACTTTAATCCAAACACTTAGGTTGATCCCTATAATTAGGTTCATTTCCAGACTTTTACTATATTCCAAGTGTATACCTTGTGGTTGTTATCTTCTTCATAGTCTCTGTCTATATTAGATCACTCAAGGTACTGGTCATATATGTTGATATCAAAAAGATTGTGGTGTACTTGGTACCATCGTCATTCCATAAGGGAATCAATTGCGCAAACCCTTGAGAGGTTCAAAAGACATAAGTAGCAAGACTGCAGCTGAATTATTTTGAGGGTGAATTCTCTCTCAACTACATTCCCTTCCGAAATCTGATAGCAGGCTAGTGTCTCTAGAGGCTTAATACAATTTGGTGTCCAAATATGGATGAGGTACCAGAATTTTTCTGTAGTTGTCGTTTCCTTGTTAACAAAATTTCTGGTGTCTTGTGTTTTTCCTTTTCCGCATTATATTGTTTATCTTTATAGTAGGATTACACATGTGGTAGGTATTCAATTCAATTCTAGTAGATACGTCCATATTAATCGTTATTGATTATGAGACTTGTTCTTGTGGAATTCGTATCTTGAAAGTTAGATAACAAGCTTCATACTTGGCAGAATTCCAATTCAATAATTTGGATAAGACTAGATTGATCTTGGAAATTGATTTTTGAGATCGTCCAAGTACTTTTCTTAAAAATCAGGTTCACGGATTCTTGAGTTTTAACTTTCTGATTAAGAAGAGATAGAGATATAAACTCTACATGCATATTGTCAGGGATCATTAAGTTGGTCTACATGGAATTGTATTTGGTTTTTTCCGTACAGGTTGCCGAACAAAAAGTTGGTGGTGTACATGGTACCCTCTATTTTTCAATTGGTATCAGAGCAGACAAACACCTTTAGACCTAACAAGTATGTGTTTGTAATTGGTCCTAAAAGTATATCCTTATGGGAAACTACTTTGGGAGGATTTTTTTATTTAGCTGTACGTAACATACACCAAAATTCCTTAAAGATTTTTCAGAGCCATTTTTTTAGAAAGTTGATTATTTCCGTTTCTCTAGATACTTTGAAATCAACTAAGACCTCCAATATCTTAGTTAAGGGTAACAAATCTAAAGAAAAAAAAGATAAGAGTTCCCCCAGTGAGGACAAAAGTCAAGAATACGTTCATCAAGAGTTTCAGGTTACGTAGTCTTAAAAGGTTGGCTTTCAATATGTTTAAGGAATGCAAAAAAGGAAGATCTATAGACGAAGATCTTTTTATATCCATATGGAATACTCTTAAATTCTTGCATCGTCTTGCTGTGATTAAGAACAAAGAAAATTCTTTGCATTATTTCAACTCTGATAAGGTTTTCCTTCAGTGTGGATTTGCGAAGGGTAGTAAAGGAAGTTAATGACAATCTTGTAAGTCTTGAGTCAAGATTGATAATCATTAAATAAGATTGGAATCAGTGGAGGAACTAGACATTTGGTGTGGCTCGGGCTTGAGCGCTTTCTTAGCCCTGGCTTAAGCCTAAAATATGCACACACTTAATAGCCCAATATATAATAGGATATAAAAACACGGACTTGGGCTGATTTGGGGGTGGCTTCAGCCAGGAGAAGCTTGGCTATGGTTTTTCCCCTGATTGGAATCCCTTGGGTTCTAAGGAACTTGCTCTGAAATCATTTGGAAGAAACCTTAAAGATTAGGTGGTTCTTGGTGTTTTTCATATAATAAACTAATCAATTGTTGATCCACGTCAATATTTATTTAAAGTTTATTCACACTGTCAATAAATAAATGATTAATTTTTTATTTTAAATCCTTTGTATCATTCTTTCATATATAGTTACGATTCCGTTGCTTGTTCCGATGTAATATATCTTTGCTTTTGGTATCAGTTTATGAGATTTACTTTTGGTTTTTACTAACCCTAATGTTTTGATCTCGTAATGTGCTTATATCTTATGATTTTGTGGCTTTTGGATTTAGCAAATTTAGGATCTAACCTTTTGGGTTTCTTTCTCAAATAATCATAAGTAGATATTGATTAACCTCATGTGTGAAGTCACATTTACGCTATTATCGATTTATGTTTTATAAGTTGTGTATTTAGTATAACATATGAGTTTCGATTTTAGCTTTTTACTTTAGCATATAATATCTAAAATCTTCTCGAGTTTTCTCTGGTAAAGGTTGTCTATTTTTGTTATTTTTTTTTCTTGCAGGGAATAATAAAACAATGGAGAAAAATTCTATATTAAACTGGTGCTTAAACGTCGTATCTTTGTGGGGTGAATGGTTGTGGAAACCGAGGGAGGAATTATTTTAATAATATCTTTCCAAATATGATAACTTAATCGGTCCTGATCCTAGTTTGTCATATCAAAAGTGAGGTAACGATTTTTGTTTGGTTAATCGTTTTTGAGTTAAGAAAAGCTGATTTAGTGCATATTCTTGATTTTGTTTAACAAAAGAAGGTTCAATTGCTTTAGTCCAATTAATTCCTGATAAGAAAAACTAAGTTAATTCCGATCTTAGTTTAGGATTATCAAAATAAGGTACGATTATTCAAGTCTAATTGGTCATTGATAAGAAAACTAGTTATCTAACCTAGTTTAAACTTATCAAAAATGAGGTAAAGTTATTTTGAATAATTGGATCCTGATAAGTAACTAAGTTAATTTTAAGCTTAGTTTGACTTAACAAATTAAAGGAAAAATTACATTGGGTAATTGTTTCCTTGGTAAGAGGCTAAAACAAATTACTTTGGTAGTTTTGGCGTTAGTAATGCTTATGGTATGTTAAACCTTTGTGCTTAACTCTTATAAGTTGTGTCGAGTTCTTATGAATTTGTAAGATCCTTTGGGATTACTTATGTATATTTTTGGTGGGTGGTACAGTGATCCCTAGACTACATTGAAACTTCTTCAAATTGGAGTTAGTTTGGAAATTAAAAAGGTTAAACGCCTACGTCCGTAGTGGTAAGGAGCTTGAGAACCATCTGACCGCTTAATGATTCTCGATTTTTCTATGAATTTAAAAAATCACAAATAAGCAAATGTTTTTAACATAAAATTGTGCACCCTCCGTTTCAAAATAATAGGCTTGTTTATGTGAAAATTTACACATAAACAAGCCTATTATTTTGAAACGGAGGGAGTAGTAGTTTTAAAACCCAATTTTATTTATTGTTGAAAATTTCAGCTGATAAATTGAAATACACATCAAACAGAAGAAATCAAGATAGCAGTAATACTATTACCCCATCTAAAGGCAATTGGACTCCTCACAGCATGTACTCCATCATACCATTCGATTGACTCGAATTCATGTTTTCCGGTGTCTGGATCGGTTAGACTTGAAACGAATGTGATTTCATAAAACAAGCTGGTGTCATTCTTGTCAAACACAAGTTTAGTTGGAGAAACACTTATATTAACGTATGATGTTCGATTTCTAATCCTTAGATTATAAACCACATCAACTGAGCTTCCGACATTCTTAACGACTCTCTTATACTTGACGGTATCCACCTTTCCTGATTGAAAGACTACTGAAAATGATGGATAGTTAAGATTACCCGAACTTGATAATGCAACTGATTCGCAATCAACCTTCTTACTCTTGACAAATACAGAAATCTGGCATTGAGTGTACCCAATGGAACAAAGAAACGCAACATAATCATCAGGGACGATATCATACACCAAAACCGGATTTAGAGCTCGGTTTGCATCCACATGTCCTGAACCGTGCCTTAATGGTGTTGAGAACCGGCCAGTGGAGAGATCACTAATGTACTTGCCTGAATTTTCAATGTTATAGGCAGTAGTCATTAGCGCAGACTTGATTGCAGCTGGTGACCACTTAGGATGAGCTTGTCGAAGCATTGCCGCCAGGGCCGGCCCTGACATTTTGCTGCCCCAAAGCAGACTCAAAATAAGTTTCCCCTTGCGTAATAAAGTACTGTTTTAGAAGCGTAAGGGAGTCTATAAGTTGCGGTAACATTATTTACTGACATATATAACTCTGTAGGTATATATTAAGTTGCCAAATGTTTCAATATCTTTAAGAAATCACTAACCTTGAAAGAGGTGCTGGCTGTTCCAAAGATCCTGGCACTACGTTCTTTCCAAAGGCACCACATTATTGCTGGGGGTAAAATATTCCAAATGTTAATATCTCTAGATGACCCATGAATCCCTGCCAAGAAATAATAGAAGCTTTGTAGAAAATCTGATATCAAAGACTTAATGAAAGAACACCAAAACTTAACTCAAACAAACTCTCTTCAATTGATGTGATACGACTCATGGCTCAACAACCTATTTATATGATTAACAAACTTGACTCTCAAGTAAAAAGACTTTCCTAACATAACCAAACTCTAACAAAGAAACTTCTAGACAATTCTCACGTAAACAAACTCTTAAAACCAGTAATACTTGCAACCCAAGTAAACTTCTAAATACCGTACCATGGATCAACAACTCTTGTTGATCCATCCACTTCATGTTAACTGTCCCAGTTGATCCATACTATACTGGATCAACACACACTGTTGATCCATATCACTTTCTTCATACTGTATCAACACACATTGTTGATCCCTTCTATAGTATCTTGGTTTATTTCTTAACATCCTCCCTTAAACCAAGATACTCTTTGCTAAACATTCCTAACTTTCCTCGTAAGTAAATGAAAGTGTTAGACTTCAAAGACTTGGTGAAAATATCTTCTACTTGATCTTCACTCTCAACAAACTCCACAGCTATCTCCTTGTTACTGACAAGATCTCTAATGTAATGATACTTAATATCAATGTGCTTACTCCTTCCATGAAGCAATGGATTCTTAGTTAATGAAAATGTAGACTTGTTGTCACAAACTATTGTTGTTGGTGTCTTCTGTTCTTGAAACAATGACTTCGGCATCATTCTTAGCCATACAGCTTGTGTAGCATAGTTGCTAGCAGCTATATACTCAGCTTCTATTGTAGATAATGCAACAACTTGTTGTTTCTTTGATGACCAAGAGAAAAAACCAGTTCCTAACTGAAATTCATAACCTGATGTGCTTCTTCTTCCTTCTGTATCACCAGCCCAATCACTATCAGTAAAACCAACTAGTTTTGGATCTTCTGAAACATTATAGATAATTCCCATACTAGTTGTACCTCTGACATATCTTAGAATACGTTTTGCTGCTTGTAAATGTGATTGTCTAGGTTCTTCCATAAATCTGCTAACCAATCCAATTGCATACATAATGTCAGGTCTTGTAGCAGTCAGATATCTAAGACATCCAACAAGACCTTTAAAGTTTGTTGAATTCACAAGTTCTCCTGAGCCTTCTCTTGTCAACTTCAATCTCTCTTCTACTGGTGTTAAGATAGGATTACAATTATCCATCTTGAAACGCTTTAGTATACCTTCTGCATATCTTTGTTGATTGATGAAAATTCCTTTTTCAGTTTGTTGTACCTCTATGCCAAGAAAATATGACATTAAACCAAGATCTGTCATCTCAAACTCTTTCACCATATCCTCCCTGAATTCATTAATCATCTCAGAACTATTTCCAGTAAATATAAGATCATCCACATATAGACACACTATGATGTGATTTCCAAGAGTATCAGCTTTCAAATACAAAGTATGCTCATGTGTACATCTTGTAAATCCTTTCTTAATGAAATAGGAATTTATTCTTGTATACCAAGATCTTGGTGCTTGTTTCAAACCATACAAAGCTTTGTTTAGCTTGTATACTTCATTCTCCTTCCCCTCCATAATGTAACCAGCTGGTTTCTCAATATAAACTTCTTCTTCCAATACTCCATTCAAAAATGCTGACTTCACATCCATGTGAAAAATCTTCCACTCTTTTTGTGCAGCTAATGCAATTATCATTCTCACTGTGTCTAATCTTGCAACTGATGCAAATACTTCTGAGTAATCTACTCCTTGTCTTTGTCTATATCCCTTAGCAACTAACCTTGCTTTATTTCTATCCACTTCACCATTTGACTCGTATTGTTTTTATAAACCCACTTAACACCTATGGGTTTCTTCCCTGGTGGAAATTCTGTTAGTTCCCATGTATTATTCTTCTCAATTGACTTCAGTTCTTCATTCATAGCTTGAATCTAGCCTTGTTCTTTTGATGCTTCTTCATAAGTTACAGGATCAGAATCTCCAAATAGTGCAAAATTCACCACTTCATCATCAGTATCTTCATCATCTCTTGATACAATATAATCATTCAACCTAGCAGGTATGATATATTTTCTTCTTGGTCTTGTAGTTTCTTGTTGTTGTACTGTTTCTGTTCTTGCTTCTTCATGTTTCTCTTCAACATTATCTTGAATCTGCACTTCTTCTTCAACTTCAACTGGAACTGTTCTGACAGTAGGAGGTGGATCAACATTCGTTATTGATCCAATATTATGTGGATCAACATTCCTTGTTGATCCATTGTTATATGGATCAACATTAGTTGTTGATCCATTATTCCAGTTCCATTTTGAATCTTCATCAAAGATCACATCTCTACTTGTAAACACTTATCCTGCTTCTGGGTTGTATAATTTATATCCTTTGGTTACTGAACTATAACCAAAAAGGATACACTTCTCACTCTTGTCATCCAATTTCTTTCTTAGTTCTTTGGGTACATGTGCATATGCAATACACCCAAAAATTTTCAGATGTATTACACTTGGTCTTACACCTATCCAAGTTTCTCCTGGTGTTATGTTGTTCAAACTATTTGAAGGACATCTGTTGAGTAAATACACAGCTGTGTCAACTGCATAACCCCAAAAACGTTTTGGTAAATCTTTTGTTCTTCTTATAGTTCTTTCCATCTCCATTATGGTTCTATTCTTCCTCTCTGCAACTCCATTCTGTTGTGGTGTATATCTTGCATTTAGTTGATGTTGAATACCATGCTCTTCCATAAACTTGTCAACAACAGTATATTCTTTACCTCTATCAGTTCTCAGGATCTTGATACTCTTACCAATTTGTTTCTCAGCATAAGCTTTGAAACTTCTAAAAGCTTGAAATGCATCACTCTTTTGTTTAAGCAAATAAACCCATGCTTTTCTACTAAAATCATCAATGGAAGTTATAAAATATTTATTACCTCCATGTGAAGTTACTTCAATAGAACCACACAGATCACTATGAACAATCTCCAATTGTTGATCAACTCTTCTAGCTTTGTTGACTGGGAATGGATCTCTGTGTTGTTTTCCAAAGATGCAATTTTCACATCTTGATTTTGGTACATCAATAAAGGGTAAGCCTGACACCATCTCTTTCTTTGCTAAAGTTTGCAAACTGTTAAAGTTTACGTGCATGTCCCATCCTTTTATGACATAACCAAGAATCATCATGAACACTGCTACTATAACAACTTTCCTTTTGATACTGAATATTCAAAGGAAACAATCTATTCTTAGTTATCTGAACTCTTGTAATAAGTCTTCTAAAATGATCTCGAATTCTACAAACACCATTAAAGATGTTCATAGAATAACCTCTTTCAGACAATTGACCCATACTCAAAAGATTTTGATGCAAACCTGGTACATAAAACACATCCATAATATATGTTTTTGCACCATTTTTCAGAACAATTCCAATCCTTCCTTTTCCCATAACTGGAATGGTATAATTGTTTCCAAACTTCACAGTTGATCGCACTGATCATCAATATTATCAAACAAATCTTTTCTTCCACTCATATGATTACTGCAACCTGTATCTAGATACCACTTATGTTGAGGTTGTTCTTCAGGTGTATGACAAACCAAAAACATATTTTCAGCTTTCTTTTCTTCTTCATCTTCTTCTTGACTTTCTGCAATATTAGCTTTGAAATTTGCTTTGTAGTTATTAGCAATTGTCTTTCTAGGTTTTGGACATTCAGTAGTAACGTGTCCAAAATCTCCACAATTATAACACTGTATTTTTGATCTATCAAATGGCTTCCGATAACTTTCATTATTTGATCTCCCTCTATTATTGTATCCTCCTTGAAAACCTCCAATATTAGGTTTTTCTTGATTATTTCTCCAGCTAACTTGACTTTGAAGAGCTTCTTCAACTTTTTTTGCAGCAACTGTCTTCTCCAATAACCTTTGTTCATAAGCTTGTAATGAACCCAACAACTCATTAAGAGTCATTGTTGCAACTGTGTTGCATTCTTCTATAGCAGTAACTTTTGACTCAAATTTATCAGGTAAGCTTCTTAAAATCTTCTCTACAACTGTTGAATCTTCTACAGTATCACCATTGGCCTTGATCTCATTGACAAGATTCAGTGTTTTTAAGAAAAAATCTGATATTGTTTCAGTTGTCTCTATCTGCAGAAGTTCATATTTTATTTTCAAAGTTTGTAACCTAACCTTCTTGACCTTGTCAGAACCTGTATAATGGCTAACCAAACCATCCCATGCTGCTTTAGCTTGCTTAATATAGATAACTCTGTCCATAAGAGATTCATGAACACCTTGATGAAGAATATACGTAACTTTAGAATTCTTCTTTCTGTTTTCATTCAACAGAGTTAGCCCAGCTCCTTCAGGTACTGCTCCTTCTGCTGGTTCAGCATAACCATCTTTCACAACATCCCATACCTCCTGGTATGTGAAAATATTCTCCATCTGCAACCTCCAATGTTCAAAGTTTTTTCCTTCAAACACCGGCACCTTTATTGAACTTAAACTTGTCATCTTTTTCAACTTAACAACTCATACCCACATCCCTAGAACTTGATACCAGTGCTCTGATACCAGATGTAGAAAATCTGATATCAAAGACTTAATGAAAGAACACCAAAATTTAACTCAAACAAACTCTCTTCAATTGATGTGATACGACTCATACCTCAACATACTATTTATATGATTAACAAACTTGACTCTCAAGTAAAAAGACTTTCTTAACATAATCAAACTCTAACAAAGAAACTTCTAGACAATTCTCACGTAAACAAACTCTTAAAACCAGTAATACTTGCAACCCAACTTCTAAATACCGTACCATGGATCAACAACTCTTGTTGATCCATCCACTTCATGTTAACTGTCCCAGTTGATCCATACTATACTGGATCAACACATAATGTTGATACATATCACTTTCTTCATACTTTATCAACACACATTGTTGATCCCTTCTATAGTATCTTGGTTTATTTCTTAACAAGCCTCAACTGTGCATGGAGTTGTGAAAAACCATTTCAATTCTTTAGTGAAGAACGAGAAACAAGTGCTGAGAATCCTCATCTGCAGACTGCAGTACAAAAAACACAAGATGACGGAACTGCCATACCGTTTCAAATTTCATCAAACAATCCCTTGTAGAAAGCTTGTGATGATAAAGGCACCAAAGGAAGAAAATTATCTCAGGGGGAACCTTTAATTCCCATAAAAATGTAAACTTGTCTACAACAAAATCGACAACACCATTTTAAGAAATTTGATTATAACATGACTTGACCGAGTACCCTCCCCATTTGGAAGGAATCCATTCAAACAAGTCATCACCTTCAGTAGTCAATTGAATTTTGAGCAGGACTAATTAAACCACTAAACCATTAAGCTAACTCCATATTTATCCCATCCCCCTATTCTCAAATATGTCCTAATATTTACTTTCTAATCATTGTTTACTCCTTTATTTTTCTCTGGTAACATAAAACCTCACTTACACAATTCCTTTTTGGTGCCCCTTGATCGCTGCTGCCCCAAACTCAACCTTCGTTGACTTCCCCTCAGGGCCAGCCCTGATTGCCGCCAATCCACTCACATGAGGACAAGCCATGGAAGTACCAGATTTTATATTGAACGAACTTTTGATCCAACCGGCTAAAATATTAACACCAGGAGCAATAACATCTGGTTTCAGTATCTCTGGTATTAGATTGTTAGGACCACGACTAGAAATGATGACAGGTTCATTTTTCTAGGTCTTCCGAAACCACCACCCGAATTACAAAGAACAATATTTCCAGCGACTTTAGAAGAATTTGAACCGAATTTTTCGATGCAAAATTCGTTACCAATATCGCCATCATAAACTAATTTCCTGGATGAATCCCCATACGGCTTGCTAGAATACAATGAGATGCCACCAATACTCTTACATCCCCTAAAATGACATATGCGTGGAATTCTCTATCAATTGTTGATGCCCCGACACTTAACATCCACGGTGCGACTTTAATTGTAGTGGATGGACCAGGTCATGCATTTCCAGCAGAAGTGGAAACAAGAATTCCTTTCTCCATAGCACCAAAAGAAGCAATCGCCAATGCATCCAAATGGTATGGCCTAGCAACTCCTGTGGGACCAATTGATAAAGATATCACATCAACTCCATCTGCAACGGCTTGATCCATTGCTGCGAGCATATCCGAATTACCACATCCAGACCAGCATACCTTGTATACAACAATTCTCGCCCGAGTGGCAACTCCCTTGGCTTCTCCTACAGCATACTGATAGAATCCAGCATTCTTAACCGGAGATCCAGCTGCGATAGAGGCACAATGAGTGCCATGTCCACCTGTATATCTTGGTGATATGGATTCATTAAGCACTTTGCTTCCTGTATAGAAAGATCTCGCACCGATCAATTTTCTATTGCAGGATGTTATTGGTAAATCAGGACCTGTCTCAGAAATACCTTTCCACCTATTTGGTACTGGAGACAATCCGGCATCACTGAAACTCGGCAGTTCAGGCCAAACTCCGGAATCAAAAACACCAATAATGACATCCTCCCCATAACTCGAATTAGGCCAAAGACCATAATTCTCACTCAAACCAAGAAATGCAGGAGAACGAGTAGTCTCAAGCTGGTAATCTCTTCTGGAAGGATTGAGAAAATTCCAGGGAGATTTAGTAGATGGAAAGCTTGAGAAGGTGTTATACGGTCCGCAAAACCATGAAAAACATGAGTGTAAATATAAAGGATCTTTCGGGGATGAGATGAATGTGGAAGAGATTGGAGAGTTGTCGTATACCAATCACCGTGTAAATATTGGAAATCCAGTAATACACCCAAAAAGGAAAACGATCAAGATCTAAGACATGATAAAGTAATATGAACCAATAAATATTTATTGATGAATTCTAAGGAAACAAAATACAATTTCTTGAGCACCAGGAAACCCTAATCTCACTTTCTACCCTAAGCTATTTTCTCTCTCCAACATTCGATCCCTCATGCCTTGCCCAAGGACCTCTATTTATAGGTCAATCAACCCTAATGGGATACAACTCACTTTACTTCGCCAAGTTCTTTCAGGATGCTTTATACTTCGCCCAGTCCATTTTCCATAAAGTTTTCCCCCTTCTTTCGCCATCTTCACATGGGCTTGTCGGTACACCGGTCTCTTTTCTTGCTCCCCAATACATTTACTTAGCAAGTTATCTTTTCTGCCAAGTTAGCTTATTTCGCCTGCCTCAGCTTCGTGGTTGGTATCTTGTGGGGTACTTCATTGATTCTTCATATCTCGTGTCCTTATAGTATATTACTTCGTCGTGTGATACTATCTCGCATATGACTTTTACTTCTCTGACTAGTCAACCATGCGGTTCTGACTTGATTTGACAAGTCTCTGACGAAGATTTTCGGGGTACGGTATAAGATCTTTCAGCAGGATTCTCGTGTCTTCCCTATGTCCACGTGTCGGTTCGTATGTTGGTATCCACATTTTACCTTTTCTTATTCTACTCGATCGTGGTGAGAGGGGAATAAGAACCGTCTGGAGTTATTTAACCGCCACTCCTCCCCATCAGTGCTTTCCACGTGGTCATTTTCCTCATATAACCGCTGATTACCGGTTCATACTCCTTGATCGTGGGTAGTCCGCTTTGACCAGTCACCTCTTTAAATACCATGTTTCTTTCATACCTTTCGAATTTTACCTTCTTCTTTCCTCTTTTCTTCCTTATGTAAATTTAGGTTTCCTTTCATTTTTCTTTAATGGCCCCAAAGAAAGTCCCCAATCCGACTACCTCTTCGACTTATGAAGATTCTAAAGTCGATCCTGCGAAGATGGGCATTACACTATCTTCGGCGATTGATTCTACTGTCTCTCCCCAGATTACAGCAACCAAATCCATGGAACTAAACTACCGATGGATTCGAATGGGAACCTGGTCCTCTTCAAAGATGTTGATCACCGTCGGTCATCTGAAAGCGGGCCTTTCTTTTCCCTTGTATGACCCAAAGAACCCTCTTTTTTATGAAATCCTAGATAAGCTTGAACGAGGAGTTTATCAATTGTCTGGAAACATTATTCGTATTGCTAACGAGTTCGTCAGAAGGTCTAATGGCGGTCCTTCTCAGATTCCACTCTTGGTGCATGATTTTGTTCCTGCAGATTATAATATTGATTCCTTCTCCGCGAATTACACTGGTCAGGAGATGACCACGAGAGCTTATCAGGAGTGGGGCGTTAAGCTTTCCCGCAAGTCTTTGGATGACCCGTCTAAGGCCCTTTTCTTGGATGTTGATCTGATTGGTACGAAAAGAAACAAGTATCTTCGTTTTTCTAACGATGAGGATTGGATGAGGCTTCCTTTGCTAGCCAAAGGTCCTCTGGTGTGGGGTCTCGACGAGAATGGCGTTGCTCGTACCGGTCCTCTCCCTGAGCATGCTCACCTCGCAACGTATGACCCGGGTCGACTTCGCTGGGATAAGATGCCCAACGAGGTTAGTATAATTATATTTTGCTTCCGGGTCCTCTACTTTTATTGTTCCCTAAAGTTTTTGTTCGTGTCTCAGTATCCACTTCCTCCACCTGGTATGTTAAAGAACCGCTCCAAGAAACCAGTTCAAACACAGGTCTGTATCTCGTGTCCCCTCTTCTGGTCATTTTTCCTTATTAATTTCTAACTTCCCATTTTTCAGGAGACCGAGCCTCAAGCATTGTGCGGTCCTGCCAAGAATCTAAGGAAACGTCAACGTACCGAGGTTCCTTCTATCACTGTTCAGGTATCTCTTTTTTTCTTCTTAATTTTACATTCTTTTTCTCGCGACATCTCTTAATTTCGTGGAGTACAGGACGATTCTACCACATCTCGTGTCCCACAGCGTCGACGTGCCTCGGATGTAGACGGCTCGACCCAAGTCCCTTCTTCCTCGTCAGACCTTCCTCCACTTGATCCGCCTCGTCAGCATCAGTCTAGCAGCTTAGCTACTCTTTCATCTATACCCACTTCGTATAAGGGCGGTCAGAGGGATAATGAAGCAGAGGATCCCGAATATCTTCCTGACATGAAATTCTTAAGAGAGATTTTTGTTACAACTCGTGGAAATACCTCTTTAAGATCTGCGGCTACTGAGTTTTTGGTTTCCTTCAATTTTGACAATTTCTTGGCTGAAGACTAATCTTTGATTCTGAATGCCTCTTTGAATCTCTCACTGCAACAGCATTCTGCCATAATGGGTTTGGTGAATTTAATAAGTTGACCTGAATTTACCTTTATTCTTTTTGTAATACTTCGCGAAATTCTCAAGGGTGCCTTCCATCTTTAAGGAACAAAATCGTAGCATGGCCCATCTCGTGGAACTTCGGGAAACTCGGGCGCTAATGAAGAAGTCAAGTGCTCGCATCCTTGATATTGAGAAACAACTCGCAGAGGAGAAGAAAAATTCGTCTGCACTTCTCCGTGAGTTCCTTCTTCCTAGCCATTCGAGGTGTCATATTATTCCCAAAAGTAACTTACCCGTTCGATTTCTTTATTTATTTAGGGTCTGAGCAAGGTCTCAAGGACCAAGTCTCTCTTCTTTCCTGCGAGAAAAGCAATCTTTCCGCCAAAGTCTCCATTCTTCAGGAAGATGTTCGAGGTTTGAATGAAGATCTTGATCAAATGGTGAAAGATGCAACCTTAATTGCGAAACGACTTCGCAGAAACGCCCAGAACGAGAAATTCAGGCTCTTTAATGAGTTTTGTGATTCTCAAGGCATTCCTCGAGTCTCTCTGGATCTTGAAGTATTTTCTGATGATGAACCTGATCTCACCGTCAAGGATCCCGCTTCTATTGTTAACGAACCGATTCCTGCTGATGAAGATACAGAAACTGACGAGGATCGCGAAGATGATGATTCTGATGTTAATGAGTCAATTCCTTCCGAAAAGGATACTGAAACTAGCGAAGATCATGAAGATGATGATTAGGGATGCATGACCTTTATTGATTTTATATTTCCTCTTGTATTTTGCTGATGTTTGTAACTTTTTATCTTTATCTTGGATGGGTGTTCCCAAGCACATGAGGCGGAATGTTTTAAGTATATATCGTCTTGTTTTTGTGTAAATAGTGTACGTTCTTATATCTCGTATCTTTGTGTTTTTCTGTACCTCGTTCCTTTGGATCTACCTTATGCCTTTGTATACTTGTTCTTACTTCATGCCTTTGCTTTCACTATATTGACCTTTGTACCAAGTATATACATGGAGAGACGCTGAATCTTGTGAGGATAATGCTAAATAAGAACATAAAATATAAAAGTATATACTTGCCTCTTGTTCTTGTTGAGCATTAGCTGATCAAGATAGAGTCAAATTTCACTTTCACTTTGCGTTTTCCTCGTGGCTCTACGAGGTCTTACTATGCCTCATAATTAAGGTCGTATTTTGCCTCATCCTTTCTGAAGGATCTTAGTTCGACGAAGTATCAGGCGCTTATTACCCACAAGGATAATAATCCATCTACCTCGTCTTAACATCTATTTTGTTTTATCTCGCGACAATGCGACAGGTCTATCCATTCCCATGAATGTTAGTCCCATGACATTTTCGTCTTTTTTGGTCACACAACTCTCTAATCTGGAGGGTGCCATCCCTTTATATTCCCCCTGATTGCCTCTTCAAGGAGGTTAACCCTAACATGCATGTTGGTCTCCTCCCATCCAGTTATTACGACATTCAGTTGTTTTCGTGACTTCTTATCACCTTAGCCGATATGGCTTGGGATTGCAAAGTCACACCCTAAGTGAGGTTTCTTTGGGATCGGGTGCATCGTAGCCAATACTTGCCATACAAACATGGCCAGTAACGCTCCAGACATCCCAGGCACCCGCAACTCAACCGAATACGTCGGCGCCTTGGTCATATTTCTGCACCCCTTACCGAAGGAAATCATAAAAGGGACCCTCGGTGGATAGGTCTTACCATTGCCCCTAACTTTCTCTGTGAGAGTTGTTTACGACATGCATTAGGTCTTGCCTCTTGCATTTTCATGAGAATTAGGGTGCATGCCGCGGATTCTCAGCCTTCATAGGTGAAGGTTTTAAGTTTCCCTAGAAACTGCTTATTTCGTGAGCCTTATTTGCCTCCTAATGTGCGGTCTTATTTTTCTCTTGTTATCTCGTGGGTTTTGTCCGCATATTTCGAAGGTCTTGCTCATATTAAAGATATGTTTTATTAATAAAATCCATTCAGCTAAACATGGCTTGTCTTTTCAGCATCATAACTTACATTCATGGGTAATATTTTTTGATAAACACGGGATTCCAGGGATTATCTAGTTTCCGGTCTCGCCTCTCGATCTCGCCATATATTATTTTCCCTCTTCATCGGTATCCTTCCCTTCACAATCTTCCAATTCGTACGCCCCATTACCAACCACTCTTTTTACGATATATGGTCCTTCCCATGTTGGCTCTAGCTTCCCTCCTGATCCTCTTTGATATGGGGGTATTTCTCGTAGAACGAGCTCTCCGGGTACGAAACTTCGGGGTTTTACCCTTTTGTTATACTCCCTTGACAACCTCTGATGGTAATTTGTCATATGTTGTAGTGCTATTTCTCTGTTCTCCTCCAGGTCGTCTAACTTTGCTAGAATCAAATCCGAGTTTAGCCCTTTCTCCCATGCTTCTCTTCTCGTGGTTGGAAGGATGATTTCGGAAGGCAACACTTCCTCAGCTCCATATGTTAAACAGAAGGGTGACACTCCCGTTGCATATCGCCTAGTGGTTCTATATGACCATAACACCTTTAGGATTTGTTCACGCCATCCCTTATGATGATGACCTTCCAGTTTTTTCTTCAACATGGTTGCCAGCGTCTTATTTGTTGCCTCCGCTTGCCCGTTGCTCTGTGGGTATAACAGAGTCGACTTTCCGGATTGAATGTTAACTGCGTTGAATAACATCCTTACATTCTCTCCTTCGAATTGCTTCCCATTGTATGAAACGATAAAGACCGGTATACCAAATCTACAAATGATGTGTTCAAGAATGAAATCATATACGTCGCCATCTCGCATATGATGAAATGCTTTGGCTTCTACCCTTCGTGAAATAATCTGTTGCCACTATCAGATATCTCCTTGGATTTGTCCCGGTAAAAAATGGTCCCACGATATCTATTCCCCACATGGAGAAGGGCCATACACTCAATACAGAATTTAAGCTTGTGGATGGTGCATGTATTATTTTCCCGAATCTTTCACAGGATTCACACCTCGTAGAGATATCTTTCGTGTCTTTGTGCATGTACGGCCAAAAGTACCCTTGTGTCCTGGTCTTTAAATCTAGTGACCTGGTTCCACTATGGTTACCAGCGTCTCCATAGTGTATTGACTTCATGATTTCTATCCCCTCTTTATGCGAAAAACATCTCATCATCGAACCCAAGTACGATCTCCTGTAGAGAATTCCTTCACGCACCTCGTAATTCATGAACTTACTTTTAATTTTATTTTCCTCTTGCCTATCTCGTGGGAGATCTTCTTTCATCAAGTAATTATAGATGGGGGCTCTCCAGTCATCATTATCTATTTCCATATTCCCTTCTTCTATGATCATCAACTTAGGCTCCCTTTCCTCCCTGCTTAATGAGGGTTGCATTAGGCGTTCAATCATGATATGTCCGATTTTTGGGTCCTCAATCATTGAAGCTATAAAAGAAAGGGCGTCCGCATGTCTGTTATCGTCTCGGCCTATGTTTCTCCAAATAATGCTTCGTATCTTCATTGAATATTCCTTCACGAGTTGTTGATACCTTTGCATCACCGGATCAATTGCATTATATCTTTCTTTGATTTGACGAACCACTAATTGCGAGTCACTGGTAATTCGTACTTCTTCTAACCCCATTTCTATTGCAATCCTTAGAGCTTGTATCACTGCTTCGTACTCGTTTTCATTGTTCGTTGCTTTGTACTCCAACCGAAAGCAGAACACTATCCTAGTTCCTGTGGGCGAAGTGAATATTATCCCTACTCCTCCTCCATAACTGTTTTAGGCTCCATCGAAGAATATTTCCCATCTCCTGGGATGACTCTCCTGCAGTAAATCCTTAGGGTCCGGACGGCTTTCGTCTACATCCATCATTTTCTTTATGCCTTCATCTTCTTCTGAAGGAAATTCAGCGAGAAACTCTGCGATTATGTGTGACTTCGTAGAAGTTTGTACTTCATACTTTAACCCTAACTGATCGATTTGGGTATTCCATCTTTCTACTCTCCCGACTCTTTTCGAGTTTTTCAAGACAGACTCTATGGGAATTCTTGTTAAGACTTTTATTTTGTGGGTTTGAAATAAGTCCGTAAATTTTTTGATGCGTAAAAAAATGCTAGTATTAATATCTCAATATTTGGATAATACTTCTTTGCGGAGTTGAAGGTTTTTCTGACGTAAAAGATTGTCTTCTCTCTACCCCTTCATCACTTTGCAGTAAGACTGCACTAAGAGCATTCGATGTTTCACCAAGACAAAGAAATAACTCCTCCTCAGGTTCTGGTTTCTGTAAGATCGACAATTTAATGATGTGCTCTTTTATACCCTTTAATTCCTATTCACACTCTTGAGTCCACGCAAACTTTGCTCCCTTCTTCAAAATGTCAAAGAAGTGTTTAATTTATCCGACGACCGTGAGATAAACCTTCCCAGTGCTGCCAGCTGTCCATTTAACTTCTGCACATCCTTGATGGTGGAGGGTGAGTGCATTTCTAATATGGCTTGGACTTTGGCTAGATCAACTTCTATGCCTTTTCGTGAAACTATGTGTCCCATGAACTTCGCCGATTCAACCCCGGAGATACATTTTATTGGATTCACCTTCATTTTGTATTTCCTCATCTACTCTAAGATTTCTTTGAAATCCTCCACATGATCTCCCGAATCCTTTGTTTTAACAAGCATGTCATCTACATAAACTTCCAACTTCGTGTGTACCTATTTTGCAAATATTTTCTCCACCATCCGTTGGTAAATTTCCCCTGCGTTTTTTAGTCCAAACGGCATTCTTGTGCAGTAATATAATCCTCGGGGAGCGAAGAAAGTTGTGTGCTCCTGGTCTTCCTCAGCCAATGGTATTTGATTGTATCCACATTATCCATCCATAGATGACAACCTTTTGTATCCAGATGCTGATTCTACCATTTGGGGGATGTTTGGTAAGGGAAAGCTATCTTTGGGACATGCGGTGTTCAGGTCGCTAAAGTCAATGCATATCCTTATACCACTGTTCTTCTTGGGAACGAATACCATGTTTGCAATCCAATATGGATATTTCGCTGGCCTGATGATCCCTGCATCCATCATCTTCTGGATCTCATTATCAATTTGTTCATGATAAGTCGTTGCGATATTCCTTATTCGTTGCCTTATCGGCTTGATTGTCGGGTCTAGCTCCAACCTATGAAACGCCACTCATGGATCGATCCCGACATATCCTCCATGCTCCATGCAAATATATCACTGTATTCTTTTAGCAATCCAACTACTCTCACTTCTTCTTCCATTTTCGTCCCGATTTTTAGGATCTTGAATTCGTCATTACTCACTATGTTTATTTCCTTTGTTGGTTCTACTGCAGCGAAGTTCAAGACCGGTTCTCCTAACGGTGTTGGTTCCTTTACTGATTTCGCAGGCTTTCCCTCCTCTTCGGGTATCTCACTGGGTATTTCTTATCCTTCTCTAGCTCTCGCCATGTATACCCTTAACTCTTCCTCCCTTTTCGATTCAAGTATTTTTCTCTTTCGCTCCTTCTTTCTTTCCAATCTTCCTTCGTAATTCTTAATGTCCTTCTGATTGCATTCCTCCGCATCCACGCTATTTCCACGTATTTCTCCGATTTCGCTAGGCATGGGAAATCGTAACAATGGTAAGTCGACGCAACTCCTTTTATTCTGTGGATCCATGGTCTCCCCATGAGGGCGTTATATGGTGACTCCACGTCCACTACACATACTGTAACCATCGTCTCCAATTCTCCTGCATAGATCCTCATGCGTATCTCTCTTTTTGGCTTCATCGCCACTCCATTGAATCAGTATAGTGTATATGCTGAAGGTTCCAGGTCAGAATCCTCATATCCCAAAGCTTTGAACGTATGATAAAAAAGAACATCTACTGAACTCCTCATGTCTATCAAGATCTTATCCATGACCCATGTTCTTTCTTTAATACATAGGCTTTCTCCCCCTAACGAATGTTTACAAACTGTTAAGGTGATGACCAATGAGTTCAAATGTTGAGTTCCTCCTTCTGGTGCATCCTTTGCCGAAAACGATATGTCTCTCATTTGCCATTCTTCTATCGGCTCTTCTTTTTCTGCCGACAATATCTCGTTCCCTTCATAATCTACCTTGTATATCCTTGAGAGCACGTTATCTTGAAAGTGGAGGAAATCTCCCTTCGAATGCACTACAAGATTACATCCAAACAACTCCCTCCCCTGGCTTGCTTTGACTTGATACCGTTCTTCCAGGTCCCCGTAATACTGTGGTGGTGGTGTTGGTAATTCCCGGTTCTCTACGTAATGTGCGAGCTTCCCTTGTCCTATGAGGCGAAGTTCTTCTTGATGCTCCTGCAATTGTTTATGTGATGTCTGTGAAAGCTATGATATCTGCAGAACTCATGACTCTTATTCCCAGGGGCTGGTTCTCTTCCCGAATTTGGTGGTACTGGGATTTCCTCGGTCAGTATCACTTCTTCCCATATTCTTTCTACTGTCGTGTTAAGCTTTGGGAGTCATAACTTTTTCCATGTGTTCACTCCTTTCTTTGTGGGCTTTGAATTCTCATGCTGGTGTCCTCCGGCTTCATCCTTGTTTTGGCTAATCCGCTTCAGCTCTCCTCCGGGTGTTGTCTGCATCCCCGCACGTATCATAACGGTCATCATGACTTTCTTCTCACTCCATTGCGACCTATCTTGCCTTTGTGAATTCCCCATCTGAGTTCTTAATCTTCATAGCTCATGTAAGATCTCGTGGTCCATGATTCCTCCTGCTACTTCGTCAATATCTCTTTCTCGCCCCTTGCGTTTATTTTCATCTTCACATCTGTTTTCTTCTTCGTATCTTAGCTTATGATTTTCATATCTCGCCTCCACTAGCACCCTCCTTAGGTCTTTTTACCGGTTGTATCCTTCTAGCATCCTTCTTTTCTACAATCCTCGTTCGTCTTCTTCCTCGTAATCCTCATAAGAATTTTCTTCCCGATATAAAGTCCTTTTCTGAGACGAAGCTGTTATCGTTCCCGAATTAGCGTTTTCTTCTTGCGAGATTCCGATCTCCATTTTGCTGCCACGTTTGTATTCCTCTTGTTTCGTTTGACCACCTAGTTTTGTCATTCATTCTTGCTTCTTTTCTCGATGAAGTGTCTTACTCGATTTTTTCGATACCATGTCCTTATCACCACCGTTCTCCTCTGTCTTTTCTCGGCTCGTTTCTCTTCTCGTAATAGCCCCGGCTTTCACGATTCGGATAGGTTCCACCAGGGATCCTTCTTCTACGCTCAGCTTTCCTTTTCCTCGCCTTACGACTTTTTGTCTTTCATCTGTTACGGATGCCTCTCCTTTATCTCCTCCCTTCCGGGACTCCAACCGCTTTCTTCATCTCACCACCGCTAGGGGCTTCGCTTGTCTTGCTTTTACTGTTATCTTTCGATCTCAGCTGAATCTGATTTTCCGTCCGTTTCCTCTCTAACTTTCTTTTCTGGATCTTAGATTTCAGACACGGGTAAACTGCTAAATTTTTTCTACACAAAATAACTCGCCTGGATCTCTGGCTATTACGGTCTCTAGATAGTTTTCTTTCTCTCAAACTCTTATATGATGATGAATCCCCAATCTAAGTTCCCTGTTTCTGGACACCAAAATATAACTACTAGAAATCTAGTAGTACACCCAAAAAGGAAAACGACCAATATCTAAGACATGATAAAGTAATATGAACCAATAAATCTTTATTGATGAATTCTAAGAAAACAAAATACAAGTTGTTGATCGCCAAGAAACCTTAATCTCTACCCTAAGCTCTTTTCTCTTTCCAACATTCGATCCCTCATGCCTTTCCCTAGGACCTCTATTTATAGGACAATCAACCCTAATGGGATACAACTCACTTTATTCGCCAAGTTCTTTCGGGATGCTTTATACTTCGCCCAATCCATTTTCCATAAAGTTTTTCCCCTTCTTTCGCCATCTTCACATGGGCTTGTCGGGACACCTGCCTCTTTTCTTGCTCCCCAATACATTAACTTCGCAAGTTATCTTTTCTGCCAAGTTAGCTTATTTCGCCTGCCTCAACTTCGTGGTTGGTATCTTGTGGGGTACTTCATTGATTCTTCATATCTCGTGTCCTTCTAGTAGATTACTTTGTCGTGAGATACTATCTACCATATGACTTTAACTTCGCTGACTAGTCAACCATGGCGGTTCTTACTTGATTTGACAAGTCTCTGACGAAGATTTTCGGGGTACGGTATAAGATCTTTCGGCAGGATTCTCGTATCTTCCCTATGTCCACGTATCGGTTCGTATTTTGGTATCCACACACTGTGCGAAGTGAAGACGGATGGCTTTTCTAATTGAAGGACATGAACAATGAAGTTCTCCGGTTGTTCATCCGGCAACGCCATTGAGATCGAAACTGATGTGCTTAATAATAGAAGAAAAATAAAGACAATGACATGATGAATGAAGTCATTAATGTTGTTGTTGGTTGGTATTTCATTTTATTTTCTGTGTACATATGTTGTCTTCGTTAGTGTAACTTTTTATAGATGATCACATAGAGTAGTAAAATATATGCATCGAGATCGAGTTCATTAAATAATGTGCTTCGTACATTGATGATTCGTTATCTGGACTACAAGAAAATCTAGCTATTGCTACACCATATATTGCCACACCTTCAATATAGGTTTACTTTTCAGTCACAGTAAATTTCTACACAGTACTTTTCAGCAATAAAAGCTTTAATTTACTACTTTAAAATGAAACTTTTGCCACACAACTGCAACAAAGAGTGTGGAAAAAAATATAATCACTTGTTGCAGCAATAAAGACTGGGTGTAACAAAAGACTTCTTGCTACATAGGTTATCGCGACACTAGTAGGGACTTATGCCATAACCATTGGGTGCCGCAATATATTAAGTTTCTTATAGTGTCGAAGAATCTTTACTTGTATTAAGATACGTAATATCTTGTAAGCTTCGTATTTTGTTTGTTTCTCTTTGGTTACTGGCTAATCAAGTACTATGTGAATTCCGATTCTCTGTTCCCATATATAGAGATTTTTCACCATATTAAATTAAGCAGTTACAGTATCTTCATATCCATGGAAGAATTTTTGAAGTTCAGATGTGGAATCCAAGCTAAGCTTGAGGTTCCGGAAACCATCTTTAATCCCATATACTTACTAATTCTGATTGCTACCTAATTAATTAAACGAGTTCGCTTCCATATCTGTTCGTAAACGTATATTAGTGCATGTGTTCGGTGACAAGCCACATCAGGATACATGTGTATATATGATTTCCCTTCCTGATGTTAATTCTTAAATTTTGATATGTGAATGATATGGCTTAACAATCATTATTGCTAAAGGGGAATGAATATTTACCAGGAAGGCACTAATCCATAAAAAATAAAATAATACAGACCGTTGAATTTCCGGATTGGTACCCGCCGTAATCTATGTTGTATTAGGTTCCTTGTGTAAAGAGTTGTGTATTGCACCAACGAATATTGTTTTGAACACCAACAATAACAACTAATGGTGGGTTTGGATGTAGAATTTTAAAGAGGGGATTTATGGGTCCAGAGATTTGGTGGAATTAGGTTTTCCCTCATTACATTTGGTTGCCCACACTACAAAAAAACATGCCATCAGCGACCAAATTCTAAGCGACGTATGAGATTTCGTCGCTATATTTAATAGACTGCGACAAATAAAATTATGGTCGCAGAATAATAGTTTCTACGACATGGTTGAAAAATTGTAGCTAAGATGGTCGCTAAATCATAAAAACAACGACCAAATTTGATGTTGTAGCTAATTCAGATAAACAGCGACCTAAATCGATACTATCGCTGATACAATATTTTAGCGATGATATTTTGGGTCGTTAAAAGGAAATTATAGGGACGTACCCCATATAGGTCGCCAAATGGTGGTGCCTTTGGTGATGAGTTAGATTTGCATTAATTAACAAGTAATCAGCACATTTTGCTATGCATATCATTACGGATTTTACTCGTTTGGCATTCTTTCCATTCTCAGGTGTAATATTTATTTATAAAGACCAGGTATACTATTCATTTCAAATATATTAGCTTTGTTCGGTGACTACTGTTTAATACTTTTTAAATTTTTTTTATATACGTAATAACTACACGGATGATGTTTGGACTTGGACTCTTTCGAGTCTTTGGACTAGTTTGGGTTTATGGTTACGAAAGAATGAGCCGTAGCTACGTGGACTTCTGCCAAGGTTTAGTTATTATAACTTACATGACACGATCCATCGAAAGATTAAGTTAAACAAAATTAAGAAACCGCTCCTCTCATTTTCATTAGCAAACTTTCCTAACTTCTCCCTTTACTTTGATCATTTTTATTTCTTTTATTCGCCAAGAGAATCTCTAGTTTGATCTGTAAATTTTTTGATTTACATAGAAGGCAGAATAATTGGATCTCGTAATAGTAGGATCTCTGTAAATTAGTTCGTCTGATTATGATTTTCTGAGCTTAGGATTTTGAACTACAATATGTAAATCGCTTTTGATCTGACTTGTTCCAACTAGGAGATATGAAACGGAACATAGAAGAAGAAAACAGGAGAAGATACATAAAGAAGCAAGGGAAACTCGTTTTCATCATAAGAGAATTGATTGTCATGGAATCGGCGGTCTATGTAATTTTATTCTCGTTCAATTATGTTAGTTTGGTGGTCAATTAATTCGTAAGTCTTCAAGCAAGTGTTCGTTTGTTTGATAATCATGGTTATGAAGTTTAAAATTTTGTCTTTACAGTATTTGTTTTTTTATTATTGTTATTTTGGTTTGTGAAATGTTTGAATGGCAGTGTTTGTATACAGGCTATGGAACTCTATTATCAACAAGCGGGGAGAGTATTTAATGATTTTTATTTACATCGTTTACCTCATATTATATTGAATGAAATGTTAGGTATGCCGATTCTTCTAACCATTTTTGTACGGTGTTCCCATACTCCATACAGCTTTCGATAAAATTCACCTCTTAATGCAGTCATTAGGCAAAGTCTGTTGCTTTTTCTTCTGGATTGTAGCATATTGGTGTGGAACTGTGGAAGTTTATTGCTATATAACCTATGGCGACCCATCTCTTTTAGTCTAGGAAGAATGTTCAGCGGCAGTAAGCGAATTAAGGCGACAAGAAAGAACATGGACTGGCGGATGAATATATTGTTGCTGTGGCTATTTGGAGTTTTGTACGGAGAATTAATATTCGTTCTTCGGCATTTTTGATATTCTATTCGTTTTGAGTGATTATTGATGTCCACTTGTAAACCCCTTTTCTGGTATCCAGAATACTATCTAGCATTCAAAAGATTTGATATACTGAATGTGGTTTTGGGATAATAATGTATATTTGAATTCATCTTTTAACTGCAATATTAATGTGTATTCAGTTTCAATCATCTTTGCATTTTAGAATCTTTTTTTTGTATCAACTAAAGTTGGATTCATTAAAAATATGCAACGTAATTTACGTCCCCGCTTGTCAATTTTGGCTACAAAATATTAGGTCGCAGTAAGATTTGATTTACCGACAAAACTGGAATTTTGTTGCATAAGGAAAACAATCCGCGATAAAATGTATCATCGCTGTTAATTTTATATTTGCGACACTGTACTTTATTGTCATTAAATTTGTTTTTCAGCAACATAATTTGATTTTGTCGCTAATAAACTTCTAGCGACGAAACAAATATTTGAGTCGCTGATACCATTCAGCGACGCACTATTACCGACCAACCTTGCGCCGGAATAAATTCGTCGGCAAAATATATCAGCGACGAAATTAATTTTTTGCGACGATAACATTTGGTCGCTGATGACACATTTTCTTGTAGTGCCAAATCCCTGAAATTACGTTTCCGATGGGATTCACTTTTCCAGCAAATCCTCCATATGGAGTCCGTCCCTCCCCCTAAGATTTGTTGGGAAACTTATGAGGGGATTTTGGACCCACTTTTTTTTACTCCAAATCCCATATATATACAATTTTAAGATTCTTAAGGCAATGCCAAACAATACATGGACTTTAACACAAGAAATTTTTATGAATCCTAGTAATCTCAACTGAGTTACCAAACATACGAGGGATTTACATGAATCCCAGAATTTATAATCCTGTGGGATTACAAATTCCTGGAAATTGTGAATTCTGCAAAGATAATAGCCACGGTTTGCAAAGATTGCACTCCTTATTGATAAATGTTTTAGGTTCATGTACAACCGATTTTAGAAAGGTAACCACTTAAGTATGCGTACGGGTATGCGTACTTAGGCAACCAGATTTGAGTTTGTTTTAGTTTCCAAACTCAGCAGAAATTTTCGATTCGAGAAATTCCGTCAGTATGCGTATCGGGACGCATACTTAACCTGTCTCCTTCACCAATTTCGTATACACACATATGCATACACTTGGCTCCCGGTTTATGGATATATACACTAATGTGCGAGCACACTATATATGCTTATATCCAAAGAAGGTTACACGATTCTAAACTCTTTATTTCAATCATTCAAACATTCTTCTATAATGACAATAGCCGTTTTCACACACTATCAACATCAAAGCAATTTTCAAGATATTGAAATAATCATTACCGAAACATTCCAAGTCTTATACCAAATGATTGTATCACACAAGCATGTAAGATGTTATTCGGTAATTTTCTCATGATATAAGATGAACTTGGTCGAATCGAAAGCTTACCAACACATATTTCGAGAAATATGTAAGCGAGATATACTCAGCTCGAAATCTCAAATGTGTATAGAGAAAACTATATCGTAACACGACTTATGTCTCAATATAGGAGCTAAAGTAGAAATATACTTTCCAAGTGATAGATGAATTTATGTCTCCACAAACCTTTTGTCGATGAAGTTCCACAAGCTCTCCTTAGTAGTTCTTCGTCTTCAAGTGATAAGCCCCGTGAAATCTAAGCTCAACTACACAAACTATGTCCTAGTCCGAGACATTTATAAATAGGCTAGAAATCAAGACTTATAGTTTTGATCACTAACATTGACAAACATGCTTGAGATAGCAATGCATGCGAGTTCGACCGAGAAGTGATCTAACAAAAACCTTAGCCAGTTGCACCATTGCCTACTGAATCCCATTTTTATAAGAACAAATTCCAAATACCTCCAATTGATTATATCAAAAGCCTTTTCATGATCAATTTTGCATACAATGCCCGAATTTCCAGATCTAAGTTTTGAATCTACCAAATCATTGTCAATAAGAGTACCATCAATGATTTGTCTACCTTCAATATAAGCACATTGCACCGTTGAAATCAACTTATCCATAACAAGATTTAGCCTAGAGGCTAGAACTTTGGTAATAATCTTATAAACACTTGTAAGCAGACAAATAGGTCTACAATCCTTGATAGTTTCAATATGATCCTTTTTTGGCACAAGAGTAATGAAAGTTGAATTGTGTTTAGAGTTAATATATTACATGTAGTGAAGAATTCATTCACCGTACCCATAATATCATCCATGATGAAGCGCCAACACTTATGAAAGAAAAGAATAGAGAAATCATCTGGACCTGGAGCTTTGTCATTCCTTAAATCTCTAAAAGCATACAAAACCTCATCCTCAGTAAAATCAACATATAGGATACTGGCTTCTGTAGAAGAAATAGAATCAAAGTCAATCCCCTCTAAATCTGGCCGAATGACCTATTCCTCAACAAACATAGTTTTGTAATAACCTACAATGTGTTCTTGCAACCTGGTTCTATCAGAAACCAACTCATCTCCAATGTAAAGTTGACTAATTTTGTTGTATCTACGTCTGGCAGTAGCATTAATTACTTATGAAGAAAGAAGTGTTTCCGTCACCTTCCTGCAACCACTTCATATTTGACTTAATTTTGCAAGCAGTCTCCTCCATTTTAGAAATACTTTCAAAATCTACTTTGTGTTGAAGATGCATTTTTCTCTCTTCTTAGGTTAGGATATTATCTTCAGCCAGTTTATCAAGAGTTTGAATTTCAGACAGAATATTATTTAGTTTTGAGTCAGTTTGACCAAAAACCTCTTTGTTCCAGATTTTTAGCTTTTCTTTAAGTGCTTGTAACTTGAATCACAGCACAGTGCTAGGAGTACTTGCAAAACAAAAGAAAAGCCACCAATCTTATAGTAACTGTAAGAATCCATTCTCCATGAACCACATGATTTCAAATCTAAAAGGACTAGCTCCCCAAGAGGGATCTAGATATCTAAAAGGAGTGGGATATGGTTTGAGGTAGGTATGGCTTTGGCTAATTGGGTAAAAAATGGTAGTGTTGTTCAAAAGATGGGGAAATGAGGAATCATCCTGTCTGGACATAACTGGATTTACTTGGCCATTTGACCAAGGATATGTTGCTCCCTTGAGAGGCAAGTCAATAAGATCATGTTCAACTATGAACTTATTAAACTTCTTCATACTTCTTGTGATTTTCTTGCAATTCTTGTTTTCAAAGAACTCAGTAATTGTATTAAAATCACCACCAATATATCATGCAAGATTTGACCAATATCTGCAAACCGTGTCAAGCTCAACCCAAAACTCATTCCTATGAACTGAGTTGTTTGGCCCATAAACACTTGTAAGTACCCACTGAAAATTATCTTGTTTGTTAGTACAAAGTACAAAAAGAGTATACTCGGCAACAAGAGAGTGAGTTACGTCTACCAGGTCTTTATCCCAGAGAATTCACATTCCACCTGAGCTCCTACAGATTGTTGCATTGTCCAACCCACATTCTTGTGACCAGAAATATGCTTAATGTCTAAAGACGTACATTTCATCATTTTTGTTTCTTGGAGAATAATGATTGGAGCTCTAATCATCTGTATCATCTTATGAACCATCGTTCTTCTAGTACACGAATTTAAACCTCTAACATTCCAAGTAAGAATTTTTAAACTCATTGAGTAAAATATTTACCCCTAGAAGTAACTGACCTTCTTGGTCTGGATGGAGGACTGGCAATAACTTTGACAGAAGTACCAAGTCGCTTTAACTCATTACGCAGTTTCAGAGGAATCTCCAGTTGTGATTCATTAACAGATTCAAGGTTGGTGGAAAAATCACCAACTTAGGAATTTACTACTGCATGTTCGAATCCAGGTGGAAAATCTGACATACAATTACCAAAACAACAAAATAATTCTATGTCTTCTTCGAACATATATAAAGGTATTCTCAAGACCCAAAATAGGTTCGGAGTGTTTTTTTCTTTATGTAGTGGAATGATTTCCTCATCATCAAGACAAATAGTGTTTTCTACAACAACATCTTTTAGGATTTGCTTTTTTGTTGGCAGGATAAGGATATGTTTAAGCACTGGACCCATTTTTGAAACTTTAGAAACTAGGAATTTCTTAGTATGATTTGGCATTAACTGGATAGACGATTTACTTCATCCATAATCCAGGTGGGTAAAGTGAGTTGAATGATTTTTTGAGGTTTGATGAGATTAAGAAGATTGGAACAAGGTTGGAGGTTTGAAATTAATCCCGAGCAAACTTGGGGATATCTAAGAGCTGGCAATGGTGGAATGAAGGTAGAGGGTTGAGTTGATGAAGGTGAAAAAGCGGGGGTCTAACAACCACACCCAAAAATTCATTTGGAAATATGAATAGAAAATCTCCAATATACTTTCAAGAGAATCAACTAGACAGTTAGACTCAATCTAGAGAAAAGTATATCAAAGAGTTTTGTATCTCTATCTCTCAATTCAATCTGCAATCAGCAAATAGGAATTTGCGATTGAACATACGAGAAATAACTTGAACGGTACCAAAGACCAATGTTCAAGGATCAATCAATTTCAATCAACAACCAAAGGTTGGATTTCCTAGTTGATCGATTCAACGCGGAAAAGAAATATAATGTGGAAAAAAATAACACAGACACCTGAAGTTTTGTTCACGAGAAAACCGCAAATGCAGAAAATCCCGGGACCTGGTCCAGATTTGAATACCACACTGTATTAAGCCGCTACAGACACTATCCTACTACCAATGAACTTCAGACTGGACTGTAGTTGAACTCTAATCAGTCTCACACTGATTCAAGGTACAGTTGCACTCCTTACGTCTCTGATCCCAGCAGGATACTACACACTTAATTCCCTTAACTGATCTCACCCATAACCAAGAGTTGCTACGACCCAAAGTCGAAGACTTGATAAACAAATCTGTCTCACACAGAAAAGTCTATAGGGATAGATAAATATGTCTCCCACAGAAATACCTACGAGTTTTGTTCCGTCTTTTGATAAATCAAGGTGAACATGAACCAATTGATATTCCGGACTTATATTCCCGAAGAAAAACCTAGAAATATCAATCACTTCACAATAATCTTAATCGTATGGTAGCGAAACAAGATATTTTGGAATCACAAACGATGAGACGAAGATGTTTGTGACTACTTTTTATCTTGCCTATCGGAGATTAAATCTCGAGCCAATCTTAAAGAAGATATACTCAAACATGATAGAAACAACAAGATCAGATCACACAACTATAGAGAAAATAGTTGGGTCTGGCTTCACAATCCCAATGAAGTCTTCAAGTTGTTAACCTACAGGGTTTCGTGAAAAACCTAAGGTTAAAGGAGAATAGACTCTAGCTTATGCAACTAGTATCACACAGGAGGTGTGGGTATTAGGTTTCCCAGTTGCTAGAGTTCTCCTTTATATAGTTTTCAAATCAGGGTTTGCAATCTAAGTTACCTTGGTAACAAAGCATTCAGTATTCACCGTTAGATGAAAACCTGATTAGATTCAAGCTAATACATTTCAACTGTTAGATCGAACTTATCTTGTCATACACAAATGAAATGTACCCTCATTTAGGTTTAGTAACCGTACCTAAACGTGTACACCATGTTGGATCAACAATAGTTAACCAAGGTTAGCCATATGAACACTCTCATATCAACCTTATTCATCTTCAACATAACTAGTTCAAATGACTCAAATGAAACTATTTAAAGAGTTTTTGAATTGCTATATTCTCATAGAAGTGTACAAGAACACAATTGAAGCAAAATCGGTTTGATTCACTCTAATCAATTCATGAACATTATAGCCACGGTTTGCAAAGAACACATTCCTTATTATATAAATGTATTAATTCATGTACTAAACCGATTTTAGAACTCTAACCTTCATGTACGCGAACATGTACGCATACTTGAAATACCCGAACTGAAATTGGGTTTCACCAGTACGCAAACAGGTACGCATACCACCAATCCCAGCAGAAAATCTCGGACATGGACCTTACGCCAGTACGCATACGGGTACGCATACTTAGGTTCACGGACTTCTCAAAACAACGTGTACGCATACGGGTATGCATACTCTGGTTCCCGGACATGGATTACATATGTGCAAGAGTACAGAACATGTCACAATCCAATAATGGTTAAGTGTTCTAAACTCTTATTTCAATCATTGAAACGTTCTTAGAGGATGACAATAGCCGTTTTCACACACTATTAGCATCAAAGCAATTTTCAAGTTATTGAAATAATCATAATCGAAACATTCCAAGTTTACACCAAATGATTGTATCACACAAACCATGTAAGATGTCACTCGACAATTTTCACATGATCAAGATGAACATGGTCAAAGCAAAATCTTACCAACACATATTCCGAGAAATACGTAAGCGAGTTAAACTCAGCTCGAAGTCTCAAATGTGTATAATAGAAAACTATATGGTAACACGACTTATGTCTCAATATAGGAGATAAAGTAGAAATAGACTTTCCAAGTGACAAATGAGTTTCAGCCTCCACATACCTTTTTCTTGATGAAGTTCCACAAGCTCTCCTTAGTAGTTCTTCGTCTTCAATGATGAACACCGTGAAGTCTAATGCTCAACTACACAATCTATCCTAGTCTGAGACATCTATAAGTAGACTAGAAATCAAGACTTATAGTTTTGATCACTAACATTGACAAACAAGCTTGAGATAGCAACACTTGCAAGTTCGACCGAGCATTGCTCTAAAAGAAGGGCTAGGGAACGATATGAGTTCATCTATGAAGGATTGGAGTGGAAAAGATTGTAGCTTAGAGTTACATGTTTTTGAGTTTCAGGTTCTGACAATGTTACAGGCTCTGGGAAGGTGTCATGGATAGATAATTTGAAAGCTGCAGGTTTGTACACCTCATCAACTTCCATGTCAGCAGGAAAATCCTCGGTTGCAGCCACATCAGTATCAGCAAACACCTCGGCTCTGTCACTGAAATATTTGCGAATTTTGATAAGAATTCTAAGTTATTTACTTGGTGCCAGACTTGTTTCACGGGCTTGGACCTGGATCTGGATTTCTTATTTTTTTTCCTACGTCTATTTTCTTATAAGTTATTTACTTGTTTGTTAATTTTCTTCAGAATATATAAGTATCTTCTATTGCGTTACCTTGTGATTGTCGATCCTTGAATAGATGGTAAATTTTTATAGAAGTTTGTTTTTTCACTTGGTTAGTCGTTGCGAAACGTGTTTGAAAAGAGTCCACTCACCTACTTGTTTCTTTCTCTTTTGCAAGAAGGTATAGTCTATAATTTACCATCCTTCATCCCTTGGCATCCTCTACCCTCTTTATCCCTGTTATCTGTTGGTCTTCCAAAGGCATCTAAGATCCTGGTACGTGAGAGAATTTGACGCGGCAATTCTAGATGTTACGGTGCGTGACAAACAAAAGAAGCTATTGAAGGAAAAAGGACGCAAATTCATTTCAGATTGGTGTGTATTTTATAACTATAATCATACCTTCGGTACTGCCCCCAATGGTTGCCTCCTACATAGGCTTTTTCATCTTTTCTTGGATAACTCTGCCTCTTTTCTTGGATAATCTCTCTCGTAGTCCATATTTTTACTGGTTCCTGGTTCCAAAAATTTTCAATCTCGTCGGCATCAAATAAGATTTTCCAAACCAATCTTTGTAGCCATTCATGTGGTTGTCCGACTCATAACATGTTGTTCAAGTAATATGACACCCATATTTTTCTATCTATCTATCTATCTATCTATCTATTAACTTAGTGTTACTTGTCGTACCAATCTGGAATCTCCAAACCTGTCTACTATTGTCATGTCAAACAATTTTGCAAGTATATTATTCTCATTAACATCTTGGTTATAGATTGAATAACTTCTAGATACATAATGGAAATTGTAATTGCCTCTTTCCATATGAGCTCCTAACAATGGCTATTATTCTATTCTTTGAAAAATTGAGTTGTTTTTTCAGACTTCTCTCCTAATCTGAGGGGCTGAATATGATTTCAGTAAAGAACATAAATCTCAACATCAATAGATGGTGATGAATATCTTTCAAAAAAGAGGTTTTCGTGAAGAGATTTCATTAAGGAAAATGAAGGTAAATCCATGAACCATTATCTCCTATATTTATGGAGTCCGAGATGATGCGTCGTTTGGACTTTGGAAAACTCTGAAACAGAAATGCAACGTTTGGAATTAAAGTATAAACAAATTAGTGTCGGTTAGGATTTCCTTCAGAAAGCAACCTTTGGAATTTAGATGTATGTTTTAGTAAATTTATTGGAATGGTTTCAAAAAAAAAAAAAAAAAACATTGGATTTTTAAAAATAGGGTGACATGGTTTAACTACGAAGCAGAACAATTGTGGTGACGCCATGCGTCTCTTTTGGGGTCTCTTATTATAAGGAAACATATGACTAGCAAAACAGAAAAACTAACAAAACATTTTTGCAACAAAAGAAATCTTGTAACATATTTTCCCACCATAACCAGCATTATAATGCTTTTACCGTGATACACACCTGATTTCGCAAAATTTACAGCCAATATGCATACAAAACGTACCTAGAGAGATAATGAGGCATAGAATTGTAGCAAAGACACTGGTTCAAATTAATTACAGTTTATTCAAATGGTTCAAATTCAACTTGATTTCATCCCAATTAATGGAACTCGATCTAGTAGTCCTTACGGAAGCACATGCAACTACGCAAGCTTAGTATTGTGACTGTGAAACAAACACCTATGACATTAGTGTGTATAAGGACCTGCATGCATGTGTTGTTAGCTAAGTGAAAAAAAAATAAAAAAAATAAAAGGGAAATCCCATCGTTTGTTGTTTAGTTTACCATATTTCAAGGTTTCTGAGTTAAGCAGCTAGGAGAGTAGGCAAACAAAATCTGAGGTGCATCTGACCTTCCCAAGAAAAATTTATAACGAGCCTAATTAAAGTTTACCAAGAATAAAGCAAGACAATTTTACTAACTTAGGGAAACAAAATAGATAGGTCTCAAAATACAGTACGAAAAAACAAGGAGAATTACACCTAAATAATCAATAATCATACTAGTTGATGTTCTTCTCCTGATAGCTACAGCTAACCACAGCTATAAATAATAATAAATTCTTAATTAGTGGACAATGGATTATTAGCATCAGCAGTAAGCGATCTTGAAGATTCCAATAGTCCGTAAGTGCACGGTGCATGGCCTGGCGAGATCTGAACACTGAGCTCTGGGAGACAAGTTTTGCTGCAAGGATCTGGTGGGGGTGGGGAGGGAGATGGAGGTGGAGATGGATCTGCACAACAACACTGTTCAAACCATTCATACCTAGGTTCAGGATAAGCAGAACCACCTGATACGCACTCTGACCTTGCCATTGGAACGTTTTTTCTATTGCAATATTCCTCACATACAGGTTTTTCAATACAATCAAGGCCATATTCATGATAAAACACTCTATATTCTTGTCCACTCAAGCATATATTATAATGCTGAGGCCAGAGGCCCTCAAATTCGGATTGAGATTGAGGAGCGGGAGGAGGTAAGGTTGGCGATGGAGGAGAGGAGGGTGATGGCGGTGATCTTCCACAGCAGCACCTACATCTTATTGAATAAGTTGATACAAGACATCCATAATTTACCTGTGGAAGCCCCAAGACCAAACATTGTTCATCACACCAATCTGTACAAAACTGGCAACTTGCTCCCGGAGGAAGTGGAGTGCTGGTTGAGTCCATGTATATATCCCCTGGAATACAAAGATCTCTCCTCCACGCTGACGCCGTCTCTACAAATATAGACAGTTCATAGGTTATCTTGCAACATATTTGACAAAACACTTCCCAAACAAGTTTATACCTATATGGCTATATATACAAATATGACTATCAAAACAGAAAAACTACGAAAACACTTTTGCAACAAAAGATATCTTGCAACATATTTGACAAAATACTTGGCAAACGAGTTTATAGCAATATATATACGTGCGTGTGACTAGCAAAACAGAGAAACTACCAAAACATTTTTGCAACAAAAGAAATCTCGCAACATATTTTCCCATACCAAGCATATTACAATGCTTTTACCGTGATATATACGCCTGATTTCGCAAAATTTACAGCCAATATGCATACAAAACGTACCTAGAGAAATAATGAGGCATAAAATTGTTGCGAAGACACTGGAATTAAAAAAGAACCCATGAGATCTTCTCCTGGTTACTTCCATCTTTCTTCAAAATAAGTTATCTCTTATTTTGGGTTGCGATGATTCTTGGAGACCCATTAACTATGTTCTTTATAAAGGTAAAAATCTCGGCTATTAGAGATAAATTAAATCAAAGATATCATGTACTACTAGTGTTCAATTTTTAAGATTTGAGCAGACTATAATCAAATTCAATTGAGGAACAAACAAAGATATGGGTTAGGATGTTTGTTTTATTGTGTACAAAAACACAATTTTCAAAATTATATTAGTAAAATAAACATTTTGGGTAAATTAACAGAGAATCTAAACAAGGGTAAAAGTGTATATAATGGCATCTTTAAGTAGATTGACTGTATAATTTGGCGCAAAATTATAAGTTACCAAATCGGGTATGTTCAGATTCTCGACATAGCCGATTGGCATGAATTTTAAGTTACAAAAAGATACTAATAAGCTTGGTCAAAAATCTGAAACTATCTCTTTTCGGCCGGCGGATGGTCATGGTTTTTGGGATACAGAAAGATAATCTCCTTGGTGTAAATTTCTAAATTTTTGGGATACAGAAAGGTAAACTGGTGTTGGTGTAAAACTTGATTCTTGAATGTAATAAAATGAAGCTAAAGTGCTAAACAGATAAAAATATCCCAACAGATATTTTTATCCTTTCTCAAACAAAATTTTTCCCAATTGAGTTTTTAGCTTTTTTTTAGAAGGACTCAAATTAATTACAGTTTATTCAAATTGTTCAAATTCAACTTGATTTCATTCCCATTAATGGAACTCGATCTAGTAGTCCTTACGGAAGCACATGCAACTATGCAAGCTAAGTATTGTGATTGTGAAACAAACACCTATGACATTATTGTGTTGTGTATAAAGACCTGCATGCATGTGTTGTTAGCTAAGTGTAAAGTAGCTAGGAGAGTAGGCAAACAAAATCCGAGGTGCATCTGATCTTCCCAAGAAAAATTGCAAAACAACAAGGCAGAGATTCGTATTATACTGTACAAGAGATATGTCAAAACTTACAATGAAGATGGACAAGAATCAAGATACGCTTACTCACATCACATGTTATATGACTGTGTAAGGCTCAAGTTCCCAATTGCTCACATGGTTTATGACTTGTTTATGTTTTTTTTAGAGGTACGACGTATCTGAATTAGTTGGACAAATAAAATCCGCAGATACTGAAACAAGAAAACAAAAGAGTGATTCACAATCAGATAATATAAACAAAAGAGTGATTCACAATCAGATAATAATATAATGAAGATGCTTATACGAGTCAGGATTCCCAAGATTTCCCCATTGTCAGTGGTGTTCATCAGCAACTTTATAAATACGACTTTATATAATAATATGTAAATCTGCGGGATTGCAATCTTGAAGTCTGCGCGTGTGTGCATGTTACTCTTTCTTTGGTTTTTGTTGCATGACGGTATGCCCGTTTCAAGACCAAGCATTATGGGAGAGGGTATCCTTCCCTATCCTCAAATAAAGTGAAGGGACAACATAAGAAAAGCAACCTCACTATGGTATCCGAATTTTCCTTTCCTACATGATACGGCTACTCATCAGCCGTATGAATAGTGCCATACGGCTGCTGAGTAGCCGTATCATTCATCTCGTTGACTTGATCAATACGGCTACTCAGCAGCCGATAAGTTAACAAAAACACAGAATCGCGGCCATTTATTCTTCTTTCTTCTTCTTCTCTATTTTTTTCCTCTCCACAATCCCCTTTCCATTTGAAGACTCTAGGGTGCGATTCAGGAGCTAAAATTCAATGGGTTTGTTCCTTAGTACCCGGTGAAGTATTTGCTTTTTCAATTTCGTATTTCATCAACAAAATCTTTCAAGGTGAGTGTTTCAAATTTTAGGGTTTAAATTAAATTTGATTTGGATTATGATTAAATTGGAGATGTTAGGTTGATTATAATGTGTCCTTGTATGTTGTTTAATAGTTTGAGACATTGTTGATTGAATTTATGATATTTTGTTGATTGAATCAAAGAGGTTGTTTTTTATGGATGATTTTTGATTTAGATATGGTATATATTGTTATTGATAATTTAGGATTGATGGATGATTAAACGAATATGTACTATGTCTAGGACAGATTGTTGGCAGAGAAATTGTATTTGGATGTATAATTTTGGATTGATTGATGATTTTGTTGTAATTTGATACATAATGTGGCTTATTTTTGTTTGCTCTTCTACAATATGTCAATTGTAGAATTTTTGCATAATGGATTGGATTGTTTTGTGATGATTTTGTGTATATGTGTGTTGTAGATGTACTCCGATGATTTTCAACGAATTCTGGTTTCTTCAAAAGGTCATACTGATCATAAACTGAAAATCCCAATCACGAAAGATGATAGGAGTAAACCACTTAAACATCGAAGTAGTGTAAGACAACTTCATGAAATGTATACTCAAATCAGTAGATTTGCACATGCTAAATAACTTGTAGGCGACTGTGGGTTTGGTATAATTTTCAAAATACATTATCCAAAACTACAAGACAATTGCCTAACTACTGGTATATTTGAAAGGTGGTGGCATACCACCAATACATTCACTTCCCTAGTTTTGAAATAGGGTTTATCCCATTATACTTCACTCAAATCACCATAATTGCTATTGGAAAAGGAAATCCCATATCATTAGAAGAAATTAGTATGGACTGACTGCATCAGATTGCTCCCGAAACCATAGATTGTTTGCTCCCATATATCAACGTGGAAGCTACAACAAGAAGAAGGAGAGGAGAAAAATCTAGAGAAATAATAGGAATACAAGAGGTTAGACAAGAAAACTTAGTCGACTTGGGACAACAAATTGTGGATAGATGCAGGGGGATCAAGAAGAGTTTGATTAAATTGTTTCTTGACCATAGAGTAGGCCTAGAAAACGATGTTATATTTCAGGAGTAAATTGCAAGATGGTTTTGTTAGAGCATAGCTCGGAACCTACCAAGCGTTGGTATGTCAAGATTGGTTGTCATATTTTAGTGAGCCAAAACTCATTTAAGAGTCGCTTGATTATGTACTAGAGTCAACTTCGTATAGGTTAGCTTGAGAGTATTAGGATATGAGACATTACAAGTATTGTGAAGACTTGAAGAAGTAAGGAGCTACAACGACAACATCATCCTTCCACTTGAGGTTAGTGATATTTGACTTGAACTGTTTCATTCCCTAAACGTATCTTTCAATTCGTGCATATTGAAAAAAAAACTGCGAAGCATGAATGATTATACTCTAGTTATACATAGTATTAAGGAATAAAATACGAGGTTTATTGCTCAACTATTAAACTTGTAGATAAGACATCGACATAATTGTTTGAATGCTATTGTGATTATGTATGGGTATAAGGTGAAGATTTCATCCTAGGAAACAATGTTTTACATTTGTTTTAAGGAAGTAAATTCATGAACTTATTTTGTGAATCGAAAGAAAATTTGCCAGGCATTATTGGTATTGTTATTCATTGCATATATTTTGAACTACCAATATGTGTGATTAGTATAACCGCTCATGACTTTTTTATGTTCTTGGTAAAACTATCACAAAGGCCTGATTTTTGTATTGGTATGACTTTTATTAGTGAAACCGATCTTAAGTAATCATCTGGGATGGTATGATCGATTTTGTGTTATTGGTATGAACGACTCTGGGTAAAGGGGAACCGATACTAATAAGAGGTGCAACCTATCACAAATGGGAATCGATCCTTGTATGAGGTGCAACAAGTTTTTAGCAGAAAGGGGAACCAATCCTATGGACATGGGAAACACGTTTTTAGGCAAAGGGGAACCGATCCTATGGACATGTGAAGCAAGTACAATTTAGATACTATATATATGTGGGGAACCGATCCTAGTACCTAGTCAACCGAATTTTGGAAAGCTAGTGTGATTATGCACAATACTCACATGGAGGTAGAACCAAAACTTGTTTTGGTAGAACCGTTAAACCCATGATTGGTGATTGAGTGTTCTTGATCAATCACATAATTCTTGAAAGTCAGATGAACCAATTCTAAACTTGTTTGGAAGTGTGGCAAATCGTTTTCAAGATTGTAAGTATGAAATAGGACTTACAAAGTAAGTATGTCGACATACTTTGAACATGTGCAGTAACGCTAATCTTTAATTGTTCAAAGTTATTCCTTAATAGCTAAAGGAAGAAAATCCCAGATCGAATAAAATAAATTGAGAATTTTTTAATTTAAGGTTTTTAATTTTATTTTAGGAAAATGAAAATTATTAATGTGCATTTACTAGTTGGAGATTTTCCAAGAAGATTTTCGGTCAATATTTTGGACAGAGCATTTCCACGAATTATGGAAACCGAATCTGGAATATATTGCATATCTTGAGAATATTTTCAGTTTTGGAAATTCCTTGGTGTCCAAACTTCCTTGGTCTATAAGTATGAAAGTTTGCATTTCGAGCAAACTAATCCTTGTACAACAAGAACTATCTCAGTTGTGCTGGTACTGGTGAAGCCACCTATCCGGAGAGGAAAGTAACCTAATTAGGAGAAATCTCTTACGGACGCTCAGTTTAAAGTCTTCTTTGGGATTGAGAAGCTCAATTAGTACCGTTGGTGGGAAACTAGATAATTACGGTTTATCTTTTGTTTTCGATTGATTTGATTGACTAAGGTGGTTGAACTTTGATTGCACTAGTTTGTTTATACTTGAGAATCTTCTCTTCTGATATAAGATTCACTCAAACTAGATCGAAATTTCGACGGGGATCTTTAGATTGTTTGTAGATCTAAAGACGTCTTGTGATAAGCCATTGTTAACAGACTTCGTTATGTGCGTGATTGATCACAAGAAGTTCAAGTTGATTGTGTGCCGGTGTTTGTTGAAGATCTAAGAATATTTGAAGACAAAGAAGACTTTGAAGATTTCTGATTTGGGATTCATAATCTTTGGTGTGCACAATACTTGTTTCGGTATAAGATGATCCAACTATAATCGGTTTATCCTTGTGGTAGATTAAATTGATTAGTTGTGTAGATCAGCATCAATACAATTCTTTGTGATTAAAAGTACTGATTGCAAAATCTTAACAATTACTTCGGTAGTTGAAAAATAAGATAGATCTAAGAACTTGACGAAGGAGTTTATTGAGATAAACAGAAGAGCCTTTGTCGATCTCATATCACTTGGTTGAAAAGAGTTGATAACAAACATATTTGTTGTTCCTTACTGTTTGGAATACGAACAAATGAAATTGTTCCAAGTACGTGACTTATTATAATTTGGAGGCGTGGGAATACAGACGAAACTAGGTGAACTATAGGTTTACTTGCTTGGTCTCAACTATACGAATTTGGTTTGATTTTGTACAGCGGCTTAATCCTGAGAGTATTCAATTCTGGACAAGGTCCCGGGGTTTTTCTACATCTGCGGTTTCCTCGTTAACAAAATCTTGTTGTGTCATTTACTTTTATTTTTCGCAATTATAATTGTTGTTATTATAATTTAAAGTAAATTACACAAATGTTAATTCCTATTTACTTGATAAGCAATCCTATATATTGTGTTTGGTTAAGTCCGAACTTTTTATCAAGTAAACATACTTCGTTGTTGTATTTTCTCTATCTCGTATCCATAGACGATCACACGAAGTGTAAACCGATTTGTTGTATTGTCTCGACTCAGTCCATAGACAATCACTTTCGGAGAAAGGGCTTATAGGTGGAAAAGTTTTAGATTGAGGTATATTTGGGTACCCTCGTCTTTTCAATTGGTATCAGATCAGGAAAACACGAAAATATCTAACAATATATGTTTGGTGCGATCCAAGCTATAAGAAATTGAATCAGATGAACGATTCGATTAACGTTTCAAATATTTTAGATGGCCTGAAAGAAGACTCTGAAAAATATCCCTCTGCTCTTGTTAAAATGTTAGATAAAAGGATTGAATAGAACCAATCATGTACTGATGAGATCAGTAATATCATGATTGATAGATAACTGGTGAAATACACAGAAGAGTCTAAATCAAGAGATTCTCAAGGATTCTCAATTCTTTTATCCAGACATCTTAAACAGTCTAATAAGAGTCAGACCAGGAACCGTTTTCAAAAGGGATGGAATTGTTTAATTCAGAAGATTTGTTTTACAAAGTGTCTGATTAACCGTGTTAAAAAACTTTTTAAGAACTTAACAACCCATCTAAAATCTGGAGAAAAATATCTTGGAGCATTTGCACTTAAAACAACCTCACCATTCCAATGGTTTCTAGATAGTGGATGTAGTAGACTATGACATGTGATCTTTCTTGGTTCACAAAAACAGAAGACTATAAAGGAGGATCAGTGACCTTCGGAGATGGAAACAACTGTCTTATTAGCAAAAAGGGTACTATCAAACTTCCAGGTATTCCAGAAATCCATGATGTTGTTTATGTTAAAGGAATGAAAGCTTATCTTCTATGTGTCAGTCAAATTTGTGATAAAGGTCACAAAGTTATCTTTAATATGAGAGGTTGTGATATTGAAGATAAGTCCGAAAAAGTAATTTTTTTGGACGCAGAAGTATGAATAATTGCTATCTCCTTGACATACAATCCAATTTATACTGTAACTTGACTAAGGTTGAGTCAACTCATTTGTGGCATGAACGCTTTGGTCATATCAACTACCGAATGCTGGGAAAGCTCATCAACCGTGAACTTGTCAAAGGCGTTCCAAAAATTAACACTAAAGTAGAAGGTGTTTGTGATGCATGCCGAAAGGGTAAGCAAGGAAAAATTCTACACAAACTTTCTCGAGGCATAGCCACTCATGCTCCTCTCGATATTATTCATATGGATCTATTTGGTCCAATCCAACAAGCATCTGTTGGAGGGAATAAATATGATTTAGTAATGGTAGATCCTTATACACGGTTCACATGGGTTGCTTTTCTAAAGCACAAGAATTACACTCTTGAGGAGTTCAAAATTATTGTGAATAGAATTCAAAATAAACAAGGTCGCAATCTTAAGAAGATAAGAAGCGGTAGTGGTATAGAATTCAAGGATACGAAAGTATATGAATATTGTAACAGTCTTGAAATTAGTCATCAATTCTCTACTCCTATTAAACCTCAGGCAAATGGTGTAGCTGAGAGAAAGAATATAAATATTCAAGAAATGGAAAGAGTAATGTTTCATAATAAAAACCTACCATTAAACTTCTGGAGGGGGGGGGGGGGGGGGGGGTATTGTATTACAACCTATTATCTTATAAATAGAGTCTATTAAGATCTAAAACTCTAAATACCCATAAGAATTATGGTATGGAAGAAAACCCAATCTAAGCTATAGGGTTTTCGGAAGCAAATGTTATATTCTCAAATATAGAAAACATAAAGGAAAATTTGATTCCAAAAGTGATGAAGGAATTTTTCTTGGCTATGCTTCAGACAGTCGTGCCTTCAGGGTATACAATCTCAGAACCAAAGTTATGATAGAATCAATTAATGTGTTTATTGATGACATTAACGATTTTTTCCAAGACAAACACACTGCAGCGAGCTCCTCCCTCTGAAATTGTTATTAAAGAAAAACAGACTGAAGTCGGACCATCAGTTTTCCTTAATTAGTGACACGGATGATACAAACGATATGAAATATTGTTGAACAACCGAATGATACCGAATATGTCCAAAACCTGTTAAATGTACATCAAAGACACTCTTCTGAAGACATCATTGGAGATGCCAATGCTAGAGTTATGATTCGAAGAGAACTTCAGAATGTCTGTCACTATTCATGTTTTGTTTCTTCAATAGATCCGAAAAACGTTGAGGAAGCACTCAGTGAACCTGCTTGGGTAAACTCAATGCACGAGGAACTCAATCAGTTTAAAAAACAAGAAGTGTGGGAACTTGTTCCTAAGCCACCAGGGGTAAATGATAAGCACGAAAGTGCAACGCATTTTCACCCATAAATACATTAGTTGGGACTCATTTTGTCACTAGTAAACTTCTTTGTAGGTGTTTTTGGGCAATAAACATTTTTGGAAGAATCGGCTCGAAAAGTTGTTCTAGGCACCTAGAGGACATATGTTATTCGGACTCGCAGTTTTGGCTAAGGGGAACCTCAATTTGTAGTTGCAGGAAATCCTACAATACACCCATCGTATGATTTTATCGTTGATCAGCCTATTTTTAGGTTTACACTATTAATTTTATTGATTAATTTCTGAATATTCCTACAAGGAAAATAAAGAAATCAAGAATGATATCTGCCCTCAACTTTCTGTCTCCTATTTACTTATCTCTCACTCAAAAAAGATCTCCCTCTCCTTTACAACTCGAATGACTATTTATAAAAAAATACATAATGGATGACAACTAATCTGTCCTTTATTTTCGGATATGGTTTGCGATATTCTCGCAAGCTCTCTAATTTTCGCAAGACTATCACATCTTTCCCATGATATTTGCTGACATTGTTTTCTGAAATTGTTCTGCGACGCTATTGTGCAATTCCATTGATAATTTCGCTGAGATACAATTGTTGTGAGAATCTGATCCTACATCTTTCCTCTTCTCAAATCTTCTCTGCAAAGTAGAGAATGATTTGAGAAATGTCAACTCTTATCTTTTCATATTCCACATTTATCACGTACTCTCTCTTCCACTTATTTCTTGACACGTCTTCTGTAACCGCTTTTTCAACCGCTCACGTCTCTTCGTCTTAATGGTGTTTATTTCTTCGAGAAGTAAATTTTTTTATATACTCTTCTCCTCCCTCTTTCCATTTTTCTTTTACTTTCTCTTTTTATTCTCTCATCTCTGCAACTTGTCATTCTTCTGCAAATTCTGCTGCTGTAATTTTTTCTTCCTTCAATTTACTTTTACATTCCCATACCCTTTATTCAATCATGGCTCCAAGTGGTCATAGATATGAGAAGAATCTTCAAGATGTCCAAAAAGATCTTGCTAATAAAGGTCTTACACTCTCCCCCATTCCTGATGTGAATGCCAAATCAATTCTTTCTGTCAAGCTTTTCTCCAATCAAAATTGTGATGATCAATCAATCATAATTTCGCTAGGTCAAATTCTCGCAGGTCTCCCTCTTCCTCTTTATAACCCAGACATTCCTTTATTTTATGAAATTCTCGCTCATCCGGGATTTTCGCGAGCCATTTTCCAACTAAGTGGGGATTGCATCCGTCTAATGCTAGAGTTCGCTAATCGTGGTGCTGGTAGAGGATCTCTTTACTCCAGTGAACTTAGGGATCCAAAATTCGCAAACCTAGAATAGTTGCTGAGAAGTATACAGTGGCGAATTTCTTTGAAAATTACGAACTTATCTCCATGAAGAAAGAGAATACTCGCTGGGGTATTCGATTAAGAAGAAAAGATAACATTGATGAATCAAAATTCTTATGCAAGATATTGACTGGCATTCTGGTAAAAACACAACTCCTCGCCAATCCAAAGATGACAAATGGTGCGTGTTTCCTTTAATGCTAAAGGGTCCTTACATTGCTGGATCAAACGTTCTTCCTGCGAATCTCGCAGCATATCAACCTTGGGTTTCTCCTGGCCCGAAAAGGAGAAGAGGTATACTTCTCCCCTTTAACTCATTTTATACTTCTTTATTGATTTTTACTATTATGTTCGCTAACTCTTGCGATATTCCGCAGATCCAAAAACTAAAAGATAGTTATAACAGGACTGGGAAATCTAGTACTCTGTTAGCTCTTCGCTCATATACAGATGAGGTAAGAAATTTTCTCTTATGACTTTAAATAGTATGTTATTCCATGCCCATTTCTTACTTCTATCTGTGTGCGAAGATTATTGCTGAAGTAGAAGAAATGCTGATATGCTGCGAAGATTGGCGATAAAGGTAAAGGTGCTCTTCGCAGAGAAAAATCAACTGGTCCTCCTCCAAAGAAAAGAAAAGTCGTTCTTCTTCTCCTTCAAATGTTCTTCCTAACGAAATTCTGAAAGTGACAAGGATGATGAGGATAATGATGATCTCGCTGGAACTGAAATTCTCCCCCGAATCTTCTATGGCTAAGCTTTCTGGCCTCTTTTCTGATTCTCTACAAGGAATGGGAGATAGCCAGTTCGCAAATACCTGCAAAGCTCTGCTACCCTTGTGATGTCCCTTTACTAGATGGTGATAGCTCTCTTCGCGGAGTTTCTAGATCAGTGACTCCCGACTTCTTGCATTCTCTCAATAGTTTGGTATACTTTTATCTTTTTACTTCTTCATTGTTATAACTCAAAATCTTTCTATATTAATATTTTTTATTTCTTTTCGCAGGCTGGAAAAGCTTCTTTTCGGTTGCCTCAGATCTAGAGAGAAGACGCGAAATTCTTGAAAAGAAGAATCTTCAATTTCGCAAAAGGAATGAAGAATTGGAAGTTGAAGTTAAAGGTCTTCGCGAGAAGAATAGACAATTAGAAATTGATTCTTCCTCTTATAAGAACAAAATTTCTAGTCTTCAACAAGCTAATAATCAGCTTTACGGTATTTACTTTTCTCTTTATTCATTCATCTTGTTGTTTTATCTTATTTAAATGATCCTTTTTGCAGACATTTATGGTCTTTCTGATGAAGCTACCCTTCTTCGTTCATTTCCTAATGCCTTGGATAATGATACCCTTCTTGAACGTCTTAACAATTCCTTAAATAGCTTTTCTAATGATAGAATTTCATCTCTTTCTCTAAATGAACTTAGATCACAATTTCGCCTCTTAGAAATTGATCATAGATCCAGTTTAGGCTTAGCTAACAGATTTAAACGTCTCCTTATTGATTCCAAAGAGAAAACCAATGAGTTGAGAACCAAGATTAGCGGTCTCATAGATGATAAAGATCGTATCTCTGATCAAGGTGCCAAGGCTTGGCGAAATTCCAAGAGGCTCTCCTTGAAGTTCAACTTGAGCGAGATGAAGCTAACCGCAAGAATATTGAACTCTGCGAAAGGGAAAATCAAATTCGTTCTCGTCTTCTCATAAGTAGTGAGGAAGAATTTGTCTGGGCTGCGAAAATTTTAGATGATGCTAGAAAAGATTTAGGCGTAAATGTTAGTCTCCAAGTTGAACATACAGCCTTGATTAGAGACATGATTTCTGACAGAGAAGGTTGCTAATTGCTCTTCTTTACTAATCTTTTGCTTCTTATAGATTTTCATCAAGTTAATAATTGGTTGTCTTTTGTTCGCAGATTCTGAAAATAGATATCGTGAAAAGATTGAAGAACTTGAAGCTGAAAAGGAGGAACTCGCAAAGAATCTTTCTTCTCGCAACGACAAGTATTCTAGATTGAAGAATCAAATCAAATCACCATTGAAATTTTAAGAATGATGCTACGCATTTTCGCAATCAAACCATCCAGATGGTTTGTGATGATCATAATATCCCACATTCTGATTACCCTTGTCTTTTAGAGGAAATCCCACAGAATACTCCCATTTGATTATCTCTGATAGTGAAGCTGACGATGAAGAATCTGATAGTGATGGAAGTTCTGATGGTGATGAGGATTCTGACGCAGATGAAGAAGGAAATAAGTCTGATGAAGATAATGAAGGATTAACCAAGAAATAGTCTTTATTTCTTCTTTGATTCTTTGTAGCACTTGTATATTTATTTCTTCTTTCTGTATATTTGTGTTTCTTTCATTTTGCCTGCGTAAATTAAAACAATTCTTCTTTGCAATACAGTTAATCAATATAATCATTAATTCTTGAATTTTTGAGTAAATCTCTCATATGGAGACAAATACATTTTCTAATTTCATACATTCCCATACTTGCCTCTGTTATTTGAATCCAAATGAGAGATTTCATAAACTTTTTCTTATTGTATAATTTCGCAAGCTTTGCGAAGTGAATTTTGTTTCTTTTCAAAATCTCATTCCTGTGTGGTCTTATTTTCCTTCCTAATTAAAGGTCTTATTATGCCACCTCTTGTCATTGCGACAAAATCGCAGGACGTCCTTGCACTTTCATGCAATAACCCATTGATCTTGCCTTAACTTTTTCTTCTGTATTATGGCCTCTTCAGGAATATTGCGACAATATGACAGGCCTAAATATTCTTGCGAAAATAAAGCCCCATGACATTGCCGTCTTGCGATGAAATCGCAGGACGTCTTCGCACTTTCATGCGAAAACCCATTGATCTCATCTTATCTTTTTCTTTTGTATTATTGCCTCTTCAGGAATGTTGCACAAATATGACAAGCCTTAATTATCCTTGCGAATAATAAGCCTCATGACATTTGCGTCTTAAGACACTTATCAGCTCCCTAATGGAGGGTGCCGCCCTTATCTTCCCCCTGGTTGCCCCTTCAAGGAGGCGTACTTCTACCATACAAGGTTAGCTCCTCCCATCCAGTCTTAACAACAACCAGTTGTTTTCGCAGCCTCTTATCCCTTTTACCTATAGGGCTTATGGTTACGAGACTGCACCCTAAGTGGGGTTTTCTTCGGGCCGAGTGCAGTATAAGCCAAGACTTGTCAAGAATGGCAAGGACGCTTCAAACCCTCGGCACTCTTGACTCAACCGTGTACCTCGGCGCCTTGATCAGATCTGCACTCCTTGGGAGAGTCCTTATTACCTTAGTCGCCCAACCTAAGTCATATGCTTAAGTTGAGAATCCAAGGTGCCTCTCCCGGATGGGCTTTATTGACCCCAAATCTCCATGACTCAGGTTCCGGTGGCGGTGTAGCCTTTCCCTGGTCATGTAACAGGTACCCCCTAATATGACGTACTTTAGGTCTTACATTTGCCTCTTGCGAAATTTTATTCGCGAACTAGGGTGTACGCCATAAAGGTTCGCCTCTTTCTCTTTTGTCATTCTTTTTTGATTATTTTCTGTAAAATTCATTATCTCTGCGAGAGTCTCGCAATTCATAATATTGTATCTGAATTTCGCAATCTCAATTTTGTTGTTCAATCAAATGTATTTTTGAGAATTTTACTTATTGCGAGATTATCGCAACAACTTAATCATTCATACATTTCTTGCTTTTATTACTTTTGCCCTCCTCTGCTTCTTTATGATTTTCTGCTACTGCTTCCTTGGTAATGGTATGTTCATCCTTTTTACCTGAGCTAGCATTGATTTTGTAACATCTCTTCTCCTTTCTTTTCGATTGTATCCACCATCAACTTCTCACTTCTTTGTACATCCTTGATTTGTGTCGCCAGTTTTCCTTCTTTTGCTCTTCCTTCGCAAGATTCTATCTCAGTTTCGTAACATTTCTTTCCTTCAACCCAATCTCCCTTTATGATTCCTACACCATTGGGGTGAGGGAATTTGATGCATTGATGGAAAGTTGAAGCTACACCCAGAATCCCATGTAGCCAAGGTCGACCAATTAATGCATTGTAGGGTGATTCTACATCAACAACACAGAATGAGATTTCTGAAGATATTCCCTTCAATGGAATTTGCATAGTAACCTCCCCTTTAGGCTTGTTTGCAGTACCATTAAAACCATATATCTTATATGTTGATGGTATAAGATCATCATCTCTTCCACCCATGGTTTTATAAGTATGATAAAATAAGATGTTCACAGAGCTTCCAGTATCGACTAGGATTCTATTGATTGCCCATGAATCTTCAGCTTCATCATCCTCATCTTCTTTTGGTTTTGGATTAATCTAATTTTATTACCAATGGATTGTCATGCATCTCTTCTCCTTCGGGAACTTCTTTCTGCGGTAAAGGAAATTTCTGTTTCTGCCATTCCTCTAGTTGCGAAATTTTCGCAATATTCATAATTTTTCCATTATTATCTCTTGCGAACACTCTACTTAAAACATTATCATGAAATCTTCAATTGTCTTATATGAATGTACGATAGAGTGACAGAATAGATTTTTTGCTTTTGCACCACTTCTATGAAGAATGTTTCTTTCTTTTTCATGTATTCACTTTGTGATGTTCTGGTGGTGGTGGTAATGGTTGAGGTTGTGGATGCCCTACCAGAAAGTTTTTTTCCTTGATCTATCATTCTCAAAATAATCCTCTTTATATTTCTGCAATCGTTTGTGGTATGCCCATGAAAATGATGATAAGAACAAAATTCATGACTTCTGTGATTTGGAGGTGGTTCCGTTCCCATATTCCACGGTGTTGGTATATTTTCCATCAAGATTCCCATATCTTCTCCACACTTTCATTTAGAGGTGGCATCTTGATTTCTTCCCATACTACCTTGTGACCTCCTTGTCCTCTATTAAAGTTTGGTCTTTGACCTCCATAAGTTTCTTGTGGTTGATCGAGTTTTTGAATCTTGTTATTTCCTCCACGACTGTAGAAATTTCTTTCTATTTCATACTCTTCTTGATCTCGACTTCCCATAGCTACCAACTTCTGCTGATTGTTACCTGTCACCTTTTCTTATTGTACTTGCGAAGTATTCGCCACTGTATTTATTAGCTTGGGTAATAAGCTTGCATTCGCTGCTTGTGAGATGGTATTCGCAACTGGATATGATTCCATTTCATTTTGTCTTTCCTCCAAAGAAATGTATTCTTCTTGAAGTTCTCGCAATTCAGTCATTGTAATTGTATTCTTGACTCTGAAAATTTGGACATACAACAGGTTTGTTGCAAACATAGCATTGATAAATGATAATATGAGATATCTCTCATCTACATGGCCAGCCATTTCGCTACACATGGTTCTCCGTCTTTTAGTCAAGTGTTTAAAACTTTCACCAATCCTTTGTTTTAATCCAAACACATCTTCTATACCAGGTCGTGAGGAATTATTACTTATATATGCTCCCAAGAATGTGGTCTGCAAATGATTGAAGGAGGTTATTGTGTTCTTTGGTATACCTTCAAACCATTTTAACGCCTCTCCTGTTAAGCTGGATACGAAATATTTGCACAATACCGCATCATGATTTTCCCATTGTAACATGCACCTCACATAAGCTTTAATGTATTGAATTGCACAAGTTGTTCCATTGAAAATGCTGGTTAATGCGGGCAAATTGCATTTCGGTGGTATTCCTCCTAATTGTACTTCTCTGGTAAATGGATTTTTCGCAGCTTCTTCTATTTCTTCATCCAATTGTCTTCTACCTACTTCTCCTCTGTTATTTAGCATTCCTCTCATTTCTTCTAATTCTTTCAAGATTTTTTGATTTACTCCTGAATCTTGAACCATTGCTCTCTTTAATTTTTCTTCTCTTCTTCTGCGTTCACGTTTATCTTCTCTTGCAAAATTTTGTATCTCTTCTTCATTATCCTCATCTCGTCTTCTTCTGCGATTCTCTTCCTCATCCCCATCTTGAATTCACAAGTGATGATGTCGTTCATTTTCCCCTCCATAATTTTGCTCATTTCTTATCAACTCAATTCGCTGTCTTTCAGCCATTCTCTTCACTCTATCATACTCCTCATTGAGATTATCATTATTTCATTTTTGTATACGCCTTCTTTCTTGGTTGTCATGATTGTTCTGGAGAATTGTCTCCTGAAGCTCTTGCTCTTCCATTTCCGCTCTCAACTTTTCACGTTCGCAGATTCAACGTGCTTGTTCAGCATTATGTCTTTCAATTTCTTCTTCAATTGTCTGTTGATTTCTTTGATTTTATCTCACATGTAAAATTCTCCTTCCATCCTCTTGATTTCCTTCGCCATCTTGGTTACTTTGCCTCTGAATTTTCCCGTTCTCTTGATTTCCTCTAATTTTCCTATCATCAAAAGTTTCATTTTGTGGAATGTAACGATCATCAATTCTTTCTCTATTTTCGTGATATTCTTCATTAGGATTTGACATTTCTTCCTGAATATTGTTTCCAACATTGATTGTAGGTGAATTTTGCCTCATTTCTCTTCTAGTTGATCTGGAATATGATTTTGTAATACTTCTCGATCTTCTATTCTGCAATCTGATATTCTCCATTCTTAATTCGTGATTTTGTCTTGTTAAATTTGCACGCTCTTCCGCCTCAGCTCTTCTTTCCTCATATATTCTTCGTTTAAATGTTTCTGACGCTCCAATTTCTTCATCTCTATGAATTATTCCTTCATCTGCTTCTTGATTTCTCTCTTCTTGTCTGTAATTTATATTTTGTTGCTCTTTTTCTATTTCTTCTGCTGAATTTGATTGCCAAGTGTGTACGCTCACTCTGTCATAATCTGTATTCCTCTCTTGAACTAGTGTTTGTTGAATCGATGATTGAATTATATTTTCTCTATTATTTCTCCTTCTAGTAGATTATCCCACTTCACTTCTTTCTCTTCCAGCAATTCTTTTGCTTCTTCTAATAGTAGTTGGTTGTTCGGATGTATTTCTTCTTCTAGCCATTTCTTCAATGCTAACAGTGTTTCAAGAAATTATGAAAAATTCTTAATCAACTACTTTAAATTTTCACAAATCTCAATGTTAATCTTCGATTTTTCTAGAATAGTCTTCAATCTTCAATCGTCCCTGTTTCTAGCGCCATTATGTAGTTGCAGGAAATCCTACAATACACCCCTCGTATGATTTTATCGTTGATCAGCCTATTTTTAGGTTTACACTCTTAATTTTATTGATTAATTTCTGAATATTCTTACAAGGAAAATAAAGAAATCAAGAATGATCTCTGCCCTCAACTTTCTCTCTCCTATTTACTTATCTCTCACTCAAAAAAGATCTCCCTCTCCTTTACAACTCGAATGACTATTTATAAAAAAATACATAGTGGATGACAGCTAATCTGTCCTTTATTTTCGGATATGGTTTGCGATATTCTCGCAACCTTATAAATGTTACCTTCGCAAGCTCTCTAATTTTCGCAAGACTATCACATCTTTCCCATGATATTTGCTGACGTTATTTTCTGAAACTGTTCTGCGACGCTATTGTGCAATTCTATTGATAATTTCGCTGAAACACAATTGTTGCGAGAATATGATCCTACACAATTGATAAGGGGAACCCACTTGATATCCGCACCCCATCAGAGGATAGGGGCTGTCCTTCTTCTTCATTTCAAAATAGAAATTTGGCGGGAAGAAAATACAGTCTGCATAACTTTGCTAGCTTGATTGTTGATAATATTTTCGTGGATTCTGTGTGGGATGGTAATAGTTGTACAATCGGTGAAAAAGGAAAGATATCTGCTCTTATCGACTAAACAGGGAAGGAGTTGATTGTTATATTTTGGGAAGTTACGAGATATTCTGTTTTGATTTTGGAGAGATTTTCTCGTGATTTTGTTCAACAGATTGGTTGGCAATGAGATATTTTGACTTAACAGGGAATGGTAAGTCTCCCAGATTCGACAAAAGAGGAATGATTCACCGAGTTAGAGAAAACAGGGAGAGCACAATATGTGACTTATTCTCGGGATGTTATATCCTGTATTTGGAAGATTTTGTATGTTTACAGCATGTCCCACCTCTTCTGAGAGATGTTTTCAATAAACTGGAGTGTGTTGATCTGCAAAAGATGCGTGAGAATCAAAAACAGAGAAGAAAAAGGGAATTCTTCGTGTGATGACAGTGGATAATAATGAATTAAAGAGAGAATATCATACATTAAACGAGGAGATTTGGAGGCTGTCGAGTATAAATAAGATGATGGGATGTCAGAGAAACGAGGATCGAGAGTTGGGAGAGGATACAAAGAAGAATAAAAAGCTGCAGAGAAGATTTATATGCTGCTGCAGAGAAGGAGAAGCTGAAGAACAATAAACCAATAAGAGCTGTCGTTATTGACCGTCACATATACATCTTATAACAACAGCTCTTCTGCGACACCATATAACAATAGTTCTTCGCAACAGTTGTAACAGTGATTTGTAACGACCAATAAGCATTGCAAACTTCTGGTTTATATTATTTTCCTCCCTTTTCTTCTTTATAAACACCATTTGAGCTATAAAAATATGTTTTGAGCGTGTTTTTCACTATGTGGAGCTAAACCTTTCTCTGGGACGACAGAGGAAACCAAAATTCGTCATTTGGTAAATTCATTTAATTATTTATATGACTATTTGTATTAAATTAAAATTAGAAAAAAAAATTTCTTAATTAATTGTCATTTCGTTTGATGGTTTATGCTTAGGATTAATTATTTTGATATGCCATGCTCAAGATTTACAATTAATATTTTAAGAATCTACCTTAGACAAAGAAATAGAGTCAAAATTCTTATTGAATGAGCTATAATGGTTTAGAATAAATAGGTGAATCGCATGATTTTGAATATTTGGTAGAATCCTAGTCCTAGTACCTCCCGAAACATTGTTATTATTTTTGTATATATTTGCTAGTTTTATAATTTAAATCTAAAATTCAATGTCATCAAGTCCGAGTGAACGAAAACCTTCTTACCACTATCTAAAATTCGATCAGTAAATATCGTTGGAACAAAGTGGATCTACAAGAAAAAATCAAACGAATTCGGGACGATTGTCAAAAATAAAGCTAGGCTCGTTGCTCAAGGATATTCTCAAATTGAAGGTATTGATTTTGATGAAACTTTTGCTCATGTTGCTCGTTTAGAATCAATAAGATTGTTACTTGCCTATGCTTGTCATCATAAGATAAAACTCTTTCAAATGGATATTAAATCTGCATTTCTGAATGGGGATTTAAAAGAAGAAGTATTTGTTGCTCAACCTAAAGGATTTGAAGATCCATTATTCCCAGTTTATGTCTTTAAACTTAATAAGGCCTTGTATGGTCTAAAACAAGCTCCAAGAGCTTGGTATGATAAACTAACATCCTTCTTACTTCAAAAAGGATTCTCTAGAGGTGGTGGTGATAAGACACTTTTCACCAAATGGAGTGGAAAAAATGTTCTTATATATCAAATATATGTAGAAGACATCATCTATGGATCCACCTCAAAATCTCTAACAGATGAATTCCTGAATCTTATGAGTGGAGAATTTGAAATGAGTAATGTTGGAGTATTATCATATTTTCTTGGGTTGCAAATACAACAACAAAAAGACAGTATTCTACTTTCTCAAGAAAAATATGCAAGGAATCTCGTAGAAAAATTCGAACTAAAAGGTGCAACACCTATGGCAACTCCGATGCCAACTACTGGAAAACTTCAATCAAATCCAAGTGAAAAATCAGTTGATCAGAAACTATACAGATCTATGATAGGGAGCTTGCTATATCTAACTGCAACAAGACCAAACATTGCTTTTAGTGTGGGTTGTTGTGCTAGATTTCAAGCAGATCCTAGAAAATCACATCTCAAAGCTGTAAAACGAATCATTAGATACATTAATAGAACAATAGATTGTTGTCTATCATACTCTATGGATACGAACAACAGTCTTGTTTCCTATTCAGATGCTGATTGGGAAGGATGTATAGAAGATCGTAAAAGCACCTCTGGTGGTTGTTTCTATGTTTGTCAAAATCTTGTAGCTTGGCATAGCAAGAAACAGAATTCACAGTCCTTGTCAACTTGTGAAGAAGAATATATTGTTGCTGGTACATGTTGTACCCAACTATTGTGGATGAAACAAATGCTCATTGACTATGGAATAAATATTTCAACTATGAGCATACTGTGTGATAACTCAATCGCTATTCGATTGACTGAAAACCCAGTTGAACATTCTCGTAATACACACATAGATATCATATATCACTTTATTAGAGAGTTATATGAGAATGGTGTTATCAAATTAGAGTATGTTCCATCCGAGCGTCAGCTAGCTGATATTCTCACCAAACCCTTAGATAGAGAAACTTTCGAAAATCTAAGGAAATCCATAGGGATTTTCAAGGTACATTAGTACCTTGTGCGTCCGGTTTTCAACTTTTGCTTGCAATAGTTAAAAACCGGTGTTCAACCTTTCTATGGTAAAGGTTGGTTGTTGTTATTCTTTTGTTTTGCATAAGGATGACAACATAATGATATTTCGATATCAATTCTCCCTGGAAAAAAATGCAAACATATTGGAGAAGTGGATGCGAAATTTGAGGTAACAATCTTGTTAGTTAATTGTTTTCCTATTTAAGAAAGCCTGATTTTATTTCATATATATATTGCTTTTGCTTAACAAAATTTCGGTACAATTGATGTTTTATTCCGTTATTATTGTGTGGATGTGTGTGTGATTCAATTGGTTCCGGTTAAGAAAAACTATTGTTATCTTGCTTTATTGTGTGGTATCAATTGTTTAGACTTACAAAATTTCGGTGCAATTGGGTGCTTTAATGTCTATGTTGTTTCAATTGCTTCCGGTTGAGGTGAATAATTATGCAAGTTGATTTATTTGGTTTGTATGAATTATTTATGGCTTAACGAAAGAAAAGGTTTACGGGATGAATTGTTTAGTTTAATTCGATTCCGGATAAGAGAAACCAAGTTAATTCTGATCTTAGTTAGACTTATCAAAGTGGAGGTTTCGGTTATTCAAGTAAAAATCGAATGCCTTAACAAGAAATGCTAGTTAACTAACCTAGTACTTGTCTTGTTTAAAAGTTAAATGTCTAAGTTATATGGATAATTAGAACCTGATGAGAAAAATAGAGTTATCTTTATTTTGGTCTTATCGAATAAGCGATTGTATTTCTACAGTCGGTTTAGCAAAGGAACTAAGGTGGTTAGTTGATTTTTGGTTTGCTAAACTATTAGGGAAAATTGCTTCGGGCAATTGTTTCCTTGGTAACATATCAAAACAAATTACTTTGTAGTTTCGGTTTTGATATTGGTTATCAAAAATGGTGTGTGGAACCCTCGTGCTGAACTCTATAGGTTGCAATTCTATTTTGAAATTTGTAAGCTCCTTCCGGTTTGTCCTTTATTTTTTCATTTCTTTGTCATTTTGTGACAAAAAGGGTAAGAAATATATGGAGTAAACACTGGTATTGATTTATATTGATTGGTATCACTAAGGGAAAGAACATTGGTGCTTAAACGTTTATCTAACGAAAGAGTGAAAGCATAGACTAAGGGGGGAGTAACATATCATATACTTGTAGTTATATGGACTAAAAAGGGAATAACAAAGACGTGCGGATTGATAAAATCTACCTATCTTACCTTTATGGGGAGTATTAGCTTTGTTATTATAATGTCAACAACGACATTTAAGCATTGAATGTATATAGGTTATTGTGTCGTTGAATTCGGGAATCAAGCGTATGTGTAATGAATTCTTGTAATTTTTTTATCCATATGATGTAAGAGTTTTGTCACTAAAATTGACAAAGGCAGAGATTGTTAGAGCATAGCTCGGTTGAACCCACCAAGCGTTGGTATGTCAAGTTTGGTTGTCATATTTTAGTGAGCCAAAACTCATTTAAGAATCGCTTGATTATGTACTAGAGTCAACTTCGTATAGGTTATCTTGAAAGTATTAGGATATGAGACATTACAAGTATTGCGAAGACTTGAAGAAGTGAAGAAGTAAGGAGCTACAACGACAACATCATCCTTCCACTTGAGATTAGTGATATTTGAATTGAACTGTTTCATTCCCTAAACGCATCTTTCAAGTCGTGCATATTGAAAACAAAACTGCGAAGCATGAATGATTATACTCTAGTTAGACATAGTATTAATGAATATCATACGAGGTTTATTGCTTAACCATTAAACTTTGTAGATAAGACATCGACATAATCGTTTGAATGCTATTGTGATTATGTATGGGTATAAGGTGAAGATTTCATCCTAGGAAACAATGTTTTACATTTGTTTTAAGGAAGTAAATTCATGAACTTGTTTTGTGAATCGAAATAGAAATCGACAGGCATTATTGGTATCGTTATTCATTGCATATCTTTCGAACTACCAATATGTGTGATTAGTATAACCGATCATGAATTGTTTATGTTCTTGGTAAAACTATTCACAAAGTCCTGACTTTTGTATTGGTATTACTTTTATTAGTGAAACCGATCTTAAGTAATCACCTGAGATGGTATGATCGATTTCGTGTTATTAGTATGACCGACTCTGGGTAAAGGGGAACCGATCCTAGTAATAGGTGCAACCTATCACAAAGGGGAATCGATCCTTGTATGAGGTGCATCAAGTTTTTAGCAGAAAGGAGAACCAATCCGATGATCATGTGAAACACGTTTTTAGGTAAAGGGGAACCGATCTTATGGACATGTGCAACAAGTACAAGTTAGATACCATATATATGTGGGGAACCGATCCTAGTACCTAGTCAAATGAATTTTGGAAAGCTAGTGTGACTATGCACAATACTCACATGGGGGTAGAACCGAAACTTGTTTTGGTAGAACCGTTAAACCCATGATTGGTGATTGGGTGTTCTTGATCAATCACATAGTTCTTGAATGTCAGATGAACCAATTCTAAACTTGTTTAGAAGTGTGGAAAATCGGTTTCAAGATTGTAAGTATGAAAGAGGACTTACAAAGTAAGGATGTCGACATACTTTGAACATGTGTAGTAACGCTAATCTTTAATTGTTCAAAGTTATTCCTTAATAGCTAAAGGAAGAAAATCCCAGATCGAATAAAATAAATTGAGAATATTTTATTTTAGGTTTTTAATTATATTTTAGGAAAATGAAATTACTAAGGTGCATTTACTAGTTGGAGATTTTCCAAAAAGATTTTCGGTCAATATTTTGGACAGAGCATTTCCAGGAATTATGGAAACCGAATCTGGAATATATTGCATATCTTGAAAATATTTTTGGTTTTGGAAATTCCTTGGTGTCCAAACTTCCTTGGTCTATAAATATGAAAGTTTGCATTTCGAGAAAACTAATCCTCGTACAATAAGAACTATATCAGTTGTGTTGGTACTGGTGAAGCCGCTTATCTGGAGAGCAGAGTAACCTAATTAGGCGAAATCTATTACGTCCGCTCAGTTTAAAGTCTTCTTTGGGATTGAGAAGATCTATTAGTACCGTTGGTGGGAAACTAGATAATTGCGGTTGATCTTTTATTTTCGATTGATTTGATTGACTAACGGTCGTTGAACTTTGATTGCACCTAGTTTGTTAATGCTTGAGAATCTTCTCTTCTGATATAAGATTCATTCAAACTAGATCGAAGTTTCGACGGGGATCTTTAGACTGTTTGTAGATCTAAAGACGTCTTGTGATAATCCATTGTTAACAGACTCCGTCCTGCATGATTGATCACAAGTGATTCAAGTTGATTGTATGCAGGTTTTTATTGAAGATCAGAAGACTTGAAGACAAAGAAGACTTTGAAGATTTCTAATTTGGGATTCATAATCTTTGGTGTGCACAATACTTGTTTCGGTATAAGAGGATCCAACTATAATCGGTTTATCCTTGTGGTAGATTAGATTGATTAGTAGTGTAGATCGGCATCAATACAATTCTTTGTGATTAAAAGTATTGATTGTAAAATCTTAACAATTACTTCGGTAGTTGATAAATAAGATAGATCTAAGAACCTGACGAAGGAGTTTATTGAGATAAACAGAAGAGCGTTTGTCGAACTCATATCACTTGGTTGAAAAAAGTTGATACCAAAGAGATTTGTTGTTCATTTACTGTTTGGAATACGAACCAAAGGAATTTTTCCAAGTACGTGACTTATTATAAGTTGGAGGCGTGGGAATACAGACAGAACTAGGTGAACTATATATTTAGTTACTTGGTCTCAACTATACGAAATTGGTTTGTATAACGGCTTAATCTTGAGAGTATTCAATTCTGGACAAGGTCCCGGGGTTTTTCTGCATTTGCGATTTCCTCGTTAACAAAATCTTGCTGTGTCATTTACTTTTATTTTCCGCAATTATAATTGTTGTTATTATAATTTAAAGTAAATTACACAAACGTTAATTCCTATTTACTTGATAAGCAACCTATTGTGTTTGGTTAAGTCCGAACCTTTTATCAAGTAAACATACTTCGCTGTTGTATTGTCTCGATCTCGAATCCATAGACGATCACACGAAGTGTGAACCGATTTGTTGTGTTGTCTCGGCTCAGTCCATAGACAATCACTTTCGGAGAAAGGACTTATAGGTGGAAATTTTTTAGATTGAGGTATATTTGGGTACCCTCGTATTTTCAGGTTTTTGATGTGGTGTTTCGGGAATGTCCTTTTCCCAAACAAGAACAATGTTGTTGAGATTAGATGGCTAAGTATAATGAGGGATTTAAATGTGTTGAGGTATTATGATTGGGGTTCGACGTTGTACGGTCGTATGTTATGGGGCTTGAGTACTGGAGTAACGGCCAACAAGCCTGTATCCATTGATGGTAAAAATTCATACCCGCTTGTAATCTTACTTTCCTTACTTGTTCATTATTGGTGACCATATAATGAAATTAGTTGTTAATAATAAATAATAATCTTTGCAGCCTTGGTTTTGGTCATATTTCCGAATTCTATTTCCTTGTACAAAGCCGGATAATGAAAATACAGATCCTGGCCGGCGGGTAGGTTATATGATTAAGACCAAAGAGACTTGAGCAAAGGTGCACAGAGTGATACATGTACCCACTCAGTGATTCTTGTGCGTTACCAGATTGATAACTTCTCATTCAATTCTGTAGTATGGTCGTCGTGGAATGTCGTATGAACAAAGAGTAAGAAATTTTTAACATATTTCTTTTATTTCCTAAAATTATAAATATTATAAGTTAAGTTAAGTTAATTTTTTTAAATTTCGGAAAAGTGCTGCTCTTTTGGACTATCTTAACCAGACAGGCGACAATTTTCCTTTTGAAGCAATTTATGAGTTATTGAAAGCAAGTTATGATATCTAAAATCCCGACGAAATATAGCTTTATCGCCTAGATGTTCCTGCATCATATGTTGATCAAGTCTTCGAAATAACAATCCTGAAGAATAATCTACTATGTGAATGCTTTATCTTATATTTATGCTTTATCTTATAAGCAAGTTATGATCTGCTATCTTTATGTGTTTCTGCATCAGATGTTAATCAAGTCTTCGGAACAACAATCCTGAAGAATGATTATATTTGAATCTTTTATCTTAAATTAATGTAATCCTTTATCTTTAAGTGTTCTTGCAATCTACATATGATGACATGTTCTATCTTTATTTAATTAAAGTTCAACATAAATAAAAGTGAAATTTCACAAAATAGACAACAAGATTATAAATATTAAATAGAAATACAAATCACTTGTCGTAGCAACCACGATTGCAATTAGCACGTGCAACAAGCCTTTAAACCCTTACATGATCCTATTGGACGAGTTATAATCTCGTGAGGGTTTACACAGAGATTTACCCACAAAATCTACGCAAACATTTATTATACATTCATTATTCACTGGATGAACCATATGAATTGTCCGGCGATTGATACGCAAACAATCCTGAAGAATGATCTACTATGTGAATGCTTCACGCTTTTCCTCAAAATAACGTGCTTTAACGACTTCATGCTACAATAACACAACGCAATATACTTATTGTTGTAATTTAAAATCAATCAATTTAGCTTTCTATGAAAACAATTGTAAAATACTTACAAATTGTTGAGGGGATAGGCCAATATGGCCGGCGTTGAAGATCCGTTGTTGAATAGCTATAAAATCGCAAACAGATTTTTGGATAATCTGGTACCTATCATGAGTTTGTTGAAGACTTCTTCTCTTTGGATTCCAATAATCTTGTCTATATTGGTTATATATCTTCGCCCAAAAGGTTTCGGGCTCTGCAATATATTACAGGGGAGAGAGCTACTACTTGACTTTCTTTGTACCATGCTTTGATGATTGCCAAATCTTCAATTGGATCAAATGATCCCATGGTTGTGTTCGTATAAAGAGATATGAGAGCTATTGAATTATGTGAGGAGTTTTACAAAGTGCATGAAAATAGGTGTTTGTTGTTTGGATATACATAACACAATTTATAATATCCGTCAAAAATAGTCGTTACAAAGTAGCCGTTATAAAGTAGCCATTATAAAGTAGACGTTATAAAGTAGTCGTTGGGATATAGTCGTTTGAAATTACCTATCATAAAGTACATTACAATTATTGAATAAAAACCTGGGTTACTTGTCGTAGTAATCCCGATTGCACTTAGCACGTGCAACAAGACTTTAAACCCCTAGGTGACCCAAGTGGACGAGTTATAGTCTCGTGAGGGTTTACAGAAGATGTACCCACAAAATCTTAAACAACAACCTCATATACTATTCTTCAGGTCCGTCTTCTGGAGGAGGACCGACATTCATTTCCGGATTGTAAACATCTCTGTTATCCATGTTAGCCTTAAAGATTAAGTAGCACTCATAACATGTAAATTTTGTACGATGATCTAGTCGGTACACAAATTTGGCCATTTCCTCCTACGCAAAACAAACATAAAGCAATTGGTTAGTGTGTATGTGGAAACAACATTTCAAATATCATAACTAATTATAATGACCTACTGCAATCGCAATTGTAATGTGTTGTGGGGCGTAACCATGAATCTTTCGTTGAATTCTAACGTACTTGTCAACCTCTATATCAATTTCAGAAATCCGTTGTTGAACTTGTCGTCTGGTTCAGTTATTAACATTTCCAAACGCTTGTACAAAACCGTCGAACACCAGCGTCCATTTTTCATAGACAATGAGTTCTTGAACATCTTCAATAGGCAGAGTAGCAACATTTACAAACGTTGTGGTGATTTCAACATCTTCTTCTACGATATACCCAACCATTACCATGTTATCTATTGAAACAAAAAAAATAAGAGACACAAAGGATACTAATGCCAACTATTTTGGATTGTTTGTGTTGAGGAAGCTTATGACAATTTATAATAGGCATTGAAAGTAGCATCGAGTTCGTACTTGGATTGTTTGCGTTTATCTTCTGTAAATCCACCTGAGGACGTTCCAGGTATTGTACTTGGGTTCGTACTAGGGGTACATCCTAATGGAAAAGGATACCTCTAGGGACATTATAATCGTTTGGAATTTAATATTTAAATGGAGTCTCGACGAATTGCCTTGTAGGTGGATTTTGAGAATTTATTGGGGTTGGAATATTAAACATATTTGAGAAATTTCCATAAAGTTGAGATGACATATGATTAGAATCTTGGTGCATATCTTCAGCAACACCTACTTCTACATCTGGTTCATTTTGAACATCTTTAAGCAGGTCGTACTCAACATCTCGAGTAAAGTTTTTTTTTTTTGTGTATTTCAACATGAATGCTTCTCGCAATTATCATCTACATCAATGTAAACAAACCATAAATAAGATACACATAAATTAAACTATTACAACAACTATAATGAACATATTTAGATAACATACCCGGTTATTAGAGTCCAAGCCCGGATTACTTGCAAGCGCTCTTGCAACACATGAGGAAAAGTTATCCACGTCATTCTTGATTATGCTAAGCCGATTACGAACGATTTTTATAGTACGCTCGTGTGGATTCGCACCACAAGCTTCCAAAAATGTTAGAAAAAAGATTTTATAATACAGATTCTTATCAACATAACTGCTATAATCAAGAGCACAGTACTGAGTAACAATGTGATGATATTCCAAAGTACTAAATCTCGCTCTATGTTTCCCTTTTTGCTTTTAAGTCTCTGACATTGATGAGAAAACAAAATTTATAACTCTTACTTAATTGAGAGATTTAGTGAAGAAATTTGTAATAAGAGAGAATTTGGTGTGAGAATTAGAATGGTATTTATAGAGGATTTCGAAAAAATGACCGTTGGGATCCGACGGTGGAGAAGATGGAGCCGTTATTAATGATGGATGGTTAGTATCGGGTGTGAGAGAGGTGTAAACGAAAAAAAGTCAAAAAAATATTTTTACAGAAACGACTACTCAGTTGCCGTGTAAAATGTTACGGCTACTCAGTAACCGTATCAACTGCCATACGGCTACTCAGCAGCCGTAAAGCGTAAATTTATACGGCAGCTGAGTAGCCGTGTGATTTCCCATCCCTACTAAGAGGATCATATGTGATCCTCCTAGTAGGGAAAAGGAGGGATATAGAAGACCATAGTAGATGGTTTTTTAGTTTTTTTCCCTACATATGAGGGATAGGGAAGGGAACCACAATTCTTGGCCTAACGGTTTTACATGGCAAAGGTAAAAAGTTGCTTTATTTTTTGTTTGGAAAAAGAGGATATTTTTTTAGGGGCTTGTAGCTTTGTGAGGTGTACCCAAAATGGGTTTTCATAAATTTAAATCATTGCACTATATGTTTTTTTCCTTTTCAATTGCAAAACATAATATGATAACTAAAACTCATTGTTCTTCATGGGAATAAATCTTGTTTACTGTTATATTATTCATTAATAAAGTAGTAGATAAGTGAATTAATTTGTGTCATTTTACCAAAATTTGACCTAAAAGGGGCACACCTACGACACACATCAAGTGGCTGCTATTTTACCAAGGATGAATACAATATGCAAGCTCTGTAACGAGCACAATGAAACTCTATCTCACATCTTCATTTAATGTAACTTTGCATCAAAAGTATGGGATCGTTTAAATTTTGATATTAACTATCTAAGAGGAGAAGCTACAGATTATCATGAATGATCAACAACTGGTTTACTAAAAAAGAGAAGGATGACAAAAGATATTACATGGTCTAAATTATGCAGTACTATAATCTGGCATATCTGGAAAGCTAGATGCAACAAAATATTGGATAAGAAAGTCCAAAACAGTTTGACGACAACAACTAACATAGTAAATACATCAATGCTACTATGAATGTCAAGGACAAAAGTTCTAATCTGAATTAAAAATTGTATTACAATCCAATACGGGACCAAAATCTTTATATTACCAAGATATATACTTGGCATTATCTAGGTTCTATGAAATATTTACAACAATTTCCATGCTCAATTATGCTTGTGATTTTGCGATAACACTAACACTAATTGGTGATGCAGGAAACTGCAAAGAAGCTAGGGGCGAGGCTTCGGGATGGAATTCTCGAGAATTGCTTGAACTAAATGGAGCGGAAACATCTTTCCAAAATATTAACATTGAACGGACGCAGGTGAAAATCTCAAATCCGCCATTTAGATGGATTGAATGCGGGTGATACCAAATCCGCACTCACCCCGTTGCTCACCCCAACTTGTAATCCATTACCTGAATTTAGTGAGTTAGGCCAAGGCATATTACCTGAATTAGCTGAATTAGCTGAATTACCTGAATTAGCTGAGATCTACAAGATCAATCACAAGAAGCAATTACCTGAATTAGCTGAAGCTGTTGCTGCTATATTAGCATTAGCCCGTGCCATTCGGTTTACTAAAGCTTCTGATGCTCTAAAGGTACAATCCTTTTTTTATAAATCCCTCAATTTTTTTAAGGTTTTCGTGTGTGAAATTAGGGTTTAGGGTTTCCTTTTTTTTTTTTTTGCCAGTTTGATTTTAACTTACAGGGGGTTAGTCCTCGAGTGATTTCGGGGGAGTTGAGTGTATTTTAAATCTCAGGGATTTTGAGAGAGTGTAGGGAGTTTGAGAGAGTTTTGTGTTTTTGAGTTCAGGGAGTTTGGGGGAGTGTAGGGAGTTTGAGAGATTTTATTAGAGGGAGTTTGGGGGAGTTTGAGAGAGTTCACTCCTAACTCATTCTCTTTTAAGAAACAATAAACCCTTATTTGCAAATAACATTGATCTTTAATCAAAAGAAAAAAAAATAAATGAAAATGATCATATCTCTGTATCAATAGTATGTTATTTTGTGCAACGAGATAATTTTTTTTCCCTTCAATTTAACGATCTCCATACAATTCTAACTCCCTTTGTTCATGAACATTTTCCCACATATCATCCGCTATACTCTTTCTCCATGCATTAGCTTCTTGACGTTGTTGTTCTTGAGTTTGTTGTGTCAAAATTTCATCGTCATTTACAAGCGTTGATGGATGGCTATCTTCCTCTTCCTCGACCGGAAACTCATCTGAACGGCATTCTTTTCGTAAGAAGTTGTGTAGGCCTACACAAGCTGTCATTATCTTCCACTATTCTCTTAGTAAAACATCCACTAGTGTCTTTCTTCTTCTCAAGTGTAGCTTCTACCAACAGTTCCAATAATTTCTCAGTCTCTCGAGTTGTCCATTGTTTGTAATTCGTAGTCACTTCCGTTTCCGGTTCCGTATTCTTATTCTGCCTAACATTCTTTTTCTTCTTGTTGTTTTCAGCAGGTTGGCTGGATTTTTCCATTCTATGGTGTGACATGTTAGCTACATTAGTACTTAGACTAATACTAGAACTTAACAAAGCAAGGATAGTAATAACACCAAACAGTCTAATGTAAACATGATAAAAAATTGTGATACTAGATTACACAGTACTAACACGTAGAGCTACTTAGCCAAATTGTTAATCAAAGAAAATCCCTTAGAAACTCCTTGCAACAAAAGCACCGTATGAATTGGCTAAAACACGCCAATACGGAATGAAGTACGCCACTGTATTGAACTTTGGCATATAGAATAGAAAAGAAGTATGTGTCTAAATAAGAGGACTTAACAAGTGATAGTGATTCTCAATGACACCCATGCAAAGTAGCAAGACAATTAATGCATGATGACATAACAAATTATGAAGATAGCTGTAAAGGAATTTTGTTTTACCGAAACACAGTTTCATATTGTCCAATCTTAGCAGTACTAATACTTACCTGATCCTCTTGAAATTTTTACGGTACATTTACAACTCAATATTCCACAACACATTCAAAAATCATAGGATTCCAACAGTTCATTAAAAAGATACATTACTCAGAACCCGACTACTTTCAATACGTGCATACAGAATTCAGTTCCGGATTTCTCACACTTTGGTGTACCTAAAATGATCAGAACTTCATGAAATTTCTACAGTAGGAAACCTTCATATATACAAACATCATACTAAAATTTCATCTTTGTCCGATAAGCGGAGAATGAGATAAATAGGAATCAGTCCCCTATTCGGGATTTAAACTCAGCAGACCATAGTCATATGTTGTGCAAGCTTTGCAGTAGCAAACGTGACCTGATCCGCATAAAAATTTTACTGTACTTCTATAACAAGGTAAACTAAGACATACTCATAATTCATCATATTCCAACGGTTGAATTTAAAGATATCATTATAAAAAAAGCACCGTATGAATTGGCTAAAACACGCCAATACGGAATGAAGTACGCCACTGTATTGAACTTTGGCATATAGAATAGAAAAGAAGTATGTGTCTAAATAAGATGACTTAACAAGTGATAGTGATTCTCAATGACAACCATGCAAAGTAGCAAGCCAATTAATGCATGATGACATAACAAATTATGAGGATAGCTGTAAAGGAATTTTGTTTCACCGAAACACAGTTTCAGATTGTCCAATCTTTGCAGTACTAATACTTACCTGATCCTCTTTAAATTTTTATGGTACACTTACAACTCAATATTCCACAACACAATCAAAAATCATAGAATTCCAACGGTTCATTAAAAAGATACATTACTCAGAACCCGACTACTTTCAATACGTGCATACAGAATTCAGTTCCGGATTTCTCACACTTTGGTGTACCTAAAGTGATCAGAACTTCATGAAATTTCTACAGTAGGTAATTTTCATATATACAAACATCATAATAAAATTTCAGCTTTGTACGATAAGCGGAGAATGAGATAAATAGGAATCAGTTCCTATTCGGGATTTGAACTCAGCAGACCATAGTCATATATTGTGCAAGCTCTGCAGTAGCAAACGTGACCTGATCCGCGTGAAAAGTTTACTGTACTTTTATAACAAGGTAAGCTACTACATACTCATAGCATTCCAACGGTTGAATTTAAAGATATCATTATAATTAAATTATGCAATTTCTTACCAAGATCTTTTGAACCACAAATTAGGGTTTTGACAGAGAGAGAGTACCCACAAAAAAAACTATACACACAATCAAAATAAACAATCATGGAGATCAAAGATATGAAAAACAATCAAAATAGTACACAAATCAAACTATTATAAACAATCATGGAGATCAAAGAAGAAAAAAAACATACCTGGAAAAAAACCTTTCCTCTTCTTTCTCCTATGGTTTTCTACGCACCAAACTCCTTCCCAAATTTCTACTCTTTTGAGAGATTTGTTGTGAGACCAAAATACACTAAAAACTCCTTCGAACTCCCCAAAGTAACCAACTCCCTAGTATTGTAGGGTTTTATGACTAACAGGGAGTTCAAGAGCTTTTTTTAAACTCCCCAGCGACTAACAGGTGTTTTCTAGAGAGTTTAGGAGACTCCTCTAAACTCCCCCACGACTAACGGAGATTTGGAGAGACTCCCTCAAACTCCCTCAGGACTAACATGAGAAAACCTAAATACATTAAAATCTCTCGAACTCTCCCACAACTAACCCCCTGTTAATACTATCAAGTAATTTTTGTTATTGGTGGTGTAATGAAGCAGTGGAATGTGGTTCTTTATGATTTTCGTTGTGTTTTCGTGTATCTGACTGAGAATTATTATTGAAGCTAAGCAGATATGGAGATGGTGGGTTGGAATTAGGCGACGTGCTGGTGCTGCGCCTCATCTAAGTACAAAATTCTTGATCTTATAACCATTTGCATGATCAAAATTTAGAATTTGCTAGGATTAGTGTCTATTAGTGTTGGGATCCTAGTCCCACATTGGTTAGATGTGACTTAATTGGTAGTTTATAAGTCAATGGGTTCCCTCATTTAGTCAACCGGTTTTCGAGTTGAGTTCTACCCATGGGCTTATGACGAGTTGGGGTCGGTACCCTAACAATTGGTATCAGAGCCAACCACCACGACCCATGGCTCCTCCACGGAAGGCGTGACCTATAGGCTAGATTAAAGTGTTGGGGGCACCTATGTGTGGACGTAGTTGTCACCCACATTGAATATTGATAGGGGAATGAAGCCGCCATAAGAGAAAGGGCTACCTTTGGATCAGTGTCGATAGAGTGGGCCAACGAGGACGTTGGGTCTGAAAGGGCTTATGACGAGTTGGGGTCGGTACCCTAACAATTAGCTTGCAAATACAGCCCAGGTGGTTATAATTTTTATGTCAAATTGAATGGAGAGTTAGGGATATGAGGATATCTGGAGATAGAGGAGTTGGAATTAGGTGATTTAAGAATGACTCAACCGGATCTGTTGAAATTAGTGTGTATTACCTTGCAAAAGAAGCCCAGGTGGTGGATTTACCGTCCTGCTGTGTACACTGTGGCTTTGCAGTGACTCAACCGCTGCTGACTATTTGAGTACCACAATCTGCATCTAAAAACCTCTTTCCCGACAGGATTAGTGTTTCTTAGCTTGTAAAAGAATCCCAGGTGGTGAAAATCACATTCTGGCGCTGTATACTATTTCCTTTTATCTGGTCTCTGTTAGTTAAGGAATGGCTTGACATTTTTATCCTAAATTTCAAGTACCTTGGCTTTTTATTTGGTGTACACTAATTCTAGAACATTATCAGTATCGCGTTGAAGGTGTGATCTGTTGAGTAATTGACAGATGATCCTTTTCGGTCATACAGGAATTTTTAGTTTGCCAATAACTAATGCGCTCAAAATTTGTTGAAGATATAGAGCTGCTTATCTTTTATGGGTATGTCATTCTCATATATTGAAATGGTTGCCCTATCTGTGTATTCAGTCACCGGATACGACTTCCATCTCTTTGACAGCTCGATGTGACCTGTTCATTTCAATATGTAACCAGAACGTCAGCTTTGGAATACGAGGACTTTGATGCTGCAAAGTTGCACTTAATTGAGCGTGCAGAGAAAGTTCGGTTATAGTTTGTGAAGTAATCAACATACGGTGGGATGTTATTTTGAAATTAGCCTTGCTGTTTTAGGCACGAAGGACCATTGCCATGCTTAGTCTAGACTTTATCTTCGATGGGTGTACGATCTTGGTGCATGGATATTCTAGAGTTTTAGTTGAAGTTCTGAAGCTAGTTGCACAAAATAAGAAATTTTTTCGAGTTTTTTGCACCGCTTAGTTATCCAATTCTGTGTTGCACTTGACTATATGTATTCTTGAGTGCATCAGTCCGGTGTAGGTGCAATGTGTTAACATAATATCAGGGAAGCTGGTAGATTTAGAAGTCTGTTAATTTTGATGATCTATCTAAAAAGTTCTACACCAAGCTACCTTTATTGACGAACTTGAGACGTCCGATGTCTAACACTAATTTGGGCCCATGGAAACATCAAAGCTATTAGAAAAACACCATTTGATGATTCTGGTAAGCCAATTTAGCTGTATGTAGTCTAGCGGATCGTTCTGCTTGGCAGAAGCTGTGGTTCCCGAATGAGCTAGCGAAGCTAGATGTTCCTGTAAAGCTTCTTATTGATGGAGTGGTAGAAAGTGGATGCATAATAAACATGATGGGAACATCCCAAATTGCATTAGTGGCACCACTTGCACTACTTCAATCCCATTAATACATTATCATATATGAAAACTAAGATAAATCTAGTCCGGAAATCCCTCCATTTTCATAAGTGTTATTGCACCATTGATGCATCGTGTTCTAGCTTTTCTTACTATGCCACCGTACATCAATTCTCAAGTAAGTTTACCACTTCAACATCTCAACTCTATGTTTTCTTTCTGCAGTTTGCACGTCTCTATCCTTTGGACCAGAAAGATCTCACCCCTGCTTTGCGTCCAATTGATTTTGGGGTTCCCATTCCGTCTGGGGTGGAAGTTGAAACATCTGCCAGTGATTATACACCACCTCAGTACTTAACGCTTCTATTCACAGATCTTGGTGTTCTAATTACCATGTGTAGTCAGTGATGAGCTCATTCCACTTTACTTGTAGCGAGAATTCAACTATTGCATAATTTTAGTTTAACTGTTTGAGAATCTAGCTAGACGACAGTGACAAATTTTTCTTGTTTTAAGTTTGAACAATATGTGCCATCTTGAATTTTCTTCTGTAAACTTGCCTTGATTTTGGTAAGAGTTTTTTCAACTCTTTGTAATGCATACCTGTATAGTGTTATTGTTCTGACATATTGGTGTTTGAGCTGTATCATTTGGGTGAGAATGCTGCTTGGAGATGAAGAATAGTGCAATAATAAAAAACAAAGAAAAATCAAATAAGCAAAAGTTATTGATACTTAGCTCCTTTATAATGGAAGTGATTGCTTTGACGAAACGAACAAGCTCCCCGTATCTCCGCAACAACAACAAGGCAAAACTTTGGAAAATAGAGTGAGTCACGTGTTCAACACGCTGTCCTTAAGACATTAGCGCCCGGCTACACTCAAGAGTGATGCTATAGCCCTCACAGGACGGATATCTCCAGGATAAAACACCCTAATACACCTACTACTAGCATATGTAGTAGATGCTCAACTTGAGCTTGGCAACTCCGAAAAAAACCGTTAAGGAAAATCGCGAATGCTTAAAAACCGCTATAAAATATTTTCCCTTAGGGGTCCCTCTAAAATATAGAGCAACCCCTTTCCCATAGATTTTACAAAAGTAGTGAATTTCTTTATATAATTGACAAATACAACTTAAGAAGAAAAACTCCCCGATGTGGGACTAAAAGGTTTATATAGTTTCTTAAAACTACTAAAAATTGGAAACTCCACGATGTGGGACTAAAAAGTTTCATTCACAAAATAAAACAATAAATTATAATTTTTTATTAAAACTTTGAAAAATTATTTTTTTATTAATTGTTTTCCAACAATCCCCCACATGAATGAAAAACTCAATAAAACATGAAAACACAGATAGATCTTGGTAAATAAACATCCCAACCTCACGATCCAAACAGACTGATCGTGCAAGTGTTGAAATCATACTAGTCATTTCTACGTCCTCTCCTTCGCACAAAAGTGTGTTGACCCCAGGGTCATACTATGGATTGCATAAATCATAATAGTATTGAGAGCTTTCATCTTTAGTTCTCACATGGTGAGACTATAGGTATCTTTCACCAAAGTGAAAAAGCATAAACTAGTGAACCCTTAGTGACCTTTAGGTCCTAAGTTCCAGTAATACCAAACCATCAAAATGAAAATCACATAAAAAACGCCGGAAATACCATTTTAGGCAGAGGTGTCCATAAGGTCTTGAACCTTTTCTTAGTGAGATATTACCAGAATTACTTGCTAGAGACAGTGAACTATGTCTTGAACTGCTAGCATTTGATGTAATTCGTGATAACAACCACGGGTGATATCTCCAAGATTGCTGCCAAGCTCGTGCCGTTTTGTCCGTTTTGGCCCTGGACGTATCCTGTTTCTCAGAATGCTCTAGAGAATCAGCTCATATTCTCACAGGAAGCGACCCACTTCCTCATTCAGATAGGTGAGTTTCCATAAAGAGTGTTACTGCTACACCCCACTTCAATCTTAAATTGAAACTATAGAACTCATTAAGACTTATTAAAAAGTCATCCTCCACATGCAGTCACACTATCACGTCTACACCATAGGGAAGGGACAGAGAATGAAAATCTCTGATAGTGTTTACCTTTACCCACCACAAATTAGTTGTCTCATTCGAAACCTTGATCATGGGATCTCCAGTCAGCAAGGTTGAGTATCCTTCATGGCAAGTTTAATATATGAGCTTAAGCCCCAACCCCCTCGATGCATTTTTAACTATCTCTTTGTACAAACCTTTCGTCAAAGATTGCGCGATATTCTCCTTGGACTTTATCCAATCAATGGAAAAACGCCGATTGAGATTAGTTATTTCTTAGCTTTAACTATTATAGCTTGGCTAACACAATGTATAGATATAGCTGGCACAGGCCTATGCCAAAGAGGAATGTCTTCTAAAAAGCATCTTAGGCACTCGGCCCCCTCTCATGCTTTATCTAACGCAATACTCTCAGATTCCATAATGAATTGAGCGATATGTTTGTTTGGAAATCTTCCAACAACAAACCCACATGTTAGAGTGAAACCATATCCACTCGTAGACTTAGACTCCTCTGAGTCAACTATCCAGTTTGCATCATAAAGTCCCAAGGACAACAAGATACCTTTCATAAATCAAAAGAGTATTTTAGGTACCATAATACTCTACTCAGTGCATCTGAATTCTCTTGCTCTGGACTACAATTATATCCACTTAACTTACTCACAATATAGGCAATGTCTGGACTCTTACAGTTCATTAAATTCATCAGACATCCATAACTTTTGAGTATTCAAGTTAAGATACTCCACTACCTTATTTTTTTGAGACTACAAGAATAATCGTACGAAGTACAAGCAGGTTTACAATCAGACTGATTGTATCTCTTAAGCACAACTCAACATAATGAGAACGACTAAGACTTATAAATGTTTGATTATCTTCTAATCCTCATCCCTAAGATTACATCAAAAGGGCCCAAGTCTTTCAAGTCAATGTTCTCATTCAGTGCATGTTTTTAGTGGAATTGATCACATCTATGTTTGTATCAAGCATATCATCAACATACAAGCATACAATTACACAGACATCCTTAACAAGTTACTTGTAGACATACTTGTCAGATTCATTAATTTAAATCCACTATCCATTATCACATGATTAAATTTTCCATGTCACTGTTTACGTGCTTATTTGAAAACCATACAAAGATTTTTCAAATTACAAACTTTGTATTCACAACCTTTCACTACAAAGTCTTCAGGTTGATCTATGTAAATTTCTTTACCTAATTCACGGTTTTAGAAAAAGCTGTCTTAACATCCATCTGATGTATCTCTACGTTCTTTATGGCAGCAATAACAATTAGTATCTCAACGGAAGTAATTTCCGTCACAATTGAATTAGAATCAAGGAAATCTACACCTTCTTTTAGTTTATAGCCTTTAGCTACCAACTTAGCTTAATATTTTTCCACAGTTTCATCTACCTATCGTTTCCTCTTAAAGACTCATTTACATCCCATGGTCTTACAACCTGGAGGTAAACTAGCAAGCTCCCAAGTCTGGTTCCAACGGACTGAGTCCATTTCACTAAATGAAGCTTCTTACCAGAATGGGGTTTCAGTAGATATTAAGGCTTCTTTACAAGTCTGTGGCTCAGACTAAGCTAGGCATGTTATGAAGTCGGTTTCATAAGAAGTCTCAAGTCTAATTATTTTACTTCTCTTAGGCTCAACATCAACTTCATCTTCCTTTAAAATAAGTTCTGACTATTTGAAGATAAATCTAGGGGATCAACACACATCTCTAATGAGGTACAGGTTTAGAATAAACATGTTCAAAGAACTCAGCATCCCTAGATTCCGTAATAATATTCACACCAATGTCAGAAAAAATCAGAACACACAACCAAAAATCTATTTGTAGAAGTATACTCAATATACCCTATACGAAAACACAATCAACATTTTTGGTTTCAATCTAGTTCTTTTAGGAAGAGGAATTACAATCTTAGTCAAACGCCCCCACACTTTGACACATTCATAAGAAGGTCATCTACCGTTCCATAAACCATATGGAGTTTCATCTGATTCTTAAAAGGGTACTTTATTCAGGATATACTAGTTAAGAGGACTGCCTCCCCCCACAAGGCCGCAGGTAATCCTGAACTAATCAACATGGAAATTATCATCTCCTTAAGGATACGGTTGTTATGTTCAAGGCTTCTAATTGGTTTCCAACTTCAAGTTTATACATCTTAAGGCTTCTAAGGCGTCATCCTTATCCTAAGCAAGTATACAAGATAGTACCTCGTACAATCATCTACGGAAGTTATAACCATCTTTTACCACAGTGGTTTTGGGTTGAACTCATGTCAACTAGGCCTAACTGAATTAATTCTAAAGGCTTAGAATTACTCTGAACATTTGTGCTAAAAGATTTTATAGCATATTTTGATTCTTCACAGATTTCACTTTTGTGTTCAAAATCCAAACTAAATTTGGGTACGAAGCCTATGCTAGCCAGTTAAGCATTGACTTATAAGTTTACGGTTCCAAGTCTACCACGTAAAACAATCAATCACACAAAGATATCACAAGAATCAACTACGTTCACATCATCAGTTTTTCCGTTAAGCTTATATAGACCCAAAGTCCTATAACTCTTGCTTAAAAAATCACTGCCTAGTTACAACAAGTTTTCCAGATTCAATTAAGATCTTAAATATTTTTCCATCTACAACAGAACAAGATACAAGATTTTCGCATATGCTCGGAACATGAAAACTTCATTCAATGTGAGAATATTACAGATATGAGCTTCTGCTCGACCTTTTCCTTTTATGCAACCTCTATTGCATATGAGTTACTCAATAAGAGTTTCTCGACATCCCCTATCCTATGATAGGAGGTGAACAGGTCTCTGTTTCAACAAACATTCTTGGTGGCTCCAGAGTCCACCTACTGGTCTCTCACATTGGTTATTAAAATAACTTCCGACATCATGCCACCAAACTCGTTCTAGTTTGTTTCAACTAAATTAGCATTAACTTTCTACTTATTAAGGTTTTTATGTTGTCTACAATTTACTGCCGCGTGGCCAGGAATTTTACAAACATAACACTCACCCTTAACTAAAGTAATTCCGGATTCAGGTTTACGAAATATACCTTTATCATGAAGACCATGCTTAGAGTTGCGTTCGATGTTCTCACCTTTGCCATCTTTGGAAGATTTGTTTCCAACCACATGCGGCTATTAGCCATGTCCCTCGGAGATGACACCTTTATTCACAAATCACAATTCCAAATCAGAAAGTAAAATATGAGTTTTGAAGATAACATCTATATATACAAACTTCGTTTGAATCAGCGTTTCAAAAAACTCATGGTTACCCCACAAAAATTAATTTAGTTAACAACAATTTTCTGCTCGTCAGAATTTTTCAGAAACGTTTTTCTGTTTTGTAAAATATCAAAAAAATACTTTTACAACTCCAAAAATTCTGAAATTTTACGCGGGTAACTATCAGTGTCTACTACGTTGTGTCAAAAGGGTTCATCGGAATTCCTTCTAGATTAAAAGATAAATTGAAACTCTACAGCTGACCAGAAATTCGTTTTTTTTTTTCACTCCACAATTAACATCCATGATTCACAAACCAATCAATCGTTTTGATTATTACAAATGATAATGTCTTAAGATTGTTGGGTGCTAATAAAAACAAAGAAAAATCAAATAAGCAAAAGTTATTGATACTTAGCTCCTTTATAATGGAAGTGATTGCTTTGACGAAACGAACAAGCTCCCCGTATCTCCGCAACAGCAACAAGGCAAAACTTTGGAAAATAGAGTGAGTCACGTGTTCAACACGTTCCTTAAGACATTAGCGCCCGGCTACACTCAAGAGTGATGCTATAGCCCTCACAGGACGGATATCTCCAGGATAAAACACCCTAATACACCTACTACTAGCATATGTAGTAGATGCTCAACTTGAGCTTGGCAACTCCGAAAAAACCGTTAAGGAAAATCGCGAATGCTTAAAAACCGCTATAAAATATTTTCCCTTAGGGGTCCCTCTAAAATATAGAGCAACCCCTTTCCCATAGATTTTACAAAAGTAGTGAATTTCTTTATAAATTGACAAATACAACTTAAGAAGAAAAACTCCCCGATGTGGGACTAAAAGGTTTATATAGTTTCTTAAAACTACTAAAAATTGGAAACTCCACGATGTGGGACTAAAAAGTTTCATTCACAAAAAAAACAATAAATTATAATTTTTTATTAAAACTTTAAAAAATTATTTTTTTATTAATTTTTTCCAACAATCCCCCACATGAATGAAAACTCAATAAAACATGAAAACACAGATAGATCTTGGTAAATAAACATCCCAACCTCACGATCCAAACAGACTGATCGTGCAAGTGTTGAAATCATACTAGTCATTTCTACGTCCTCTCCCTCACACAAAAGTGTGTTGACCCCAGGGTCATACTATGGATTGCATAAATCATAATAGTATTGAGAGCTTTCATCTTTAGTTCTCACATGGTGAGACTATAGGTATCTTTCACCAAAGTGAAAAAGCATGAACTAGTGAACCCTTAGTGACCTTTAGGTCCTAAGTTCCAGTAATACCAAAACCATCAAAATGAAAATCACATAAAAAACGCAGGAAATACCATTTTAGGCAGAGGTGTCCATGAGGTCTTGAACCTTTGCTTAGTGAGATATTACCAGAATTACTTGCTAGAGACAGTGAACTATGTCTTGAACTGCTAGCATTTGATGTAATTCGTGATAACAACCACGGGTGATATCTCCAAGATTGCTGCCAAGCTCGTGCCGTTTTGTCCGTTTTGGCCCTGGACGTATCCTGTTTCTCAGAATGCTCTAGAGAATCAGCTCATATTCTCACAGGAAGCGACCCACTTCCTCATTCAGATAGGTGAGTTTCCATAAAGAGTGTTACTGCTACACCCCACTTCAATCTTAAATTGAAACTATAGAACTCATTAAGACTTATTAAAAAGTCATCCTCCACATGCAGTCACACTATCACGTCTACACCATAGGGAAGGGACAGAGAATGAAAATCTCTGATAGTGTTTACCTTTACCCACCACAAATTAGTTGTCTCATTCGAAACCTTGATCATGGGATCTCCAGTCAGCAAGGTTGAGTATCCTTCATGGCAAGTTTAATATATGAGCTTAAGCCCCAACCCCCTCGATGCATTTTTAACTATCTCTTTGTACAAACCTTTCGTCAAAGATTGCGCGATATTCTCCTTGGACTTTATCCAATCAATGGAAATAACGCCGATTGAGATTAGTTATTTCTTAGCTTTAACTATTATAGCTTGGCTAACACAATGTATAGATATAGCTGGCACAGGCCTATGCCAAAGAGGAATGTCTTCTAAAAAGATCTTAGGCACTCGGCCCCCTCTCATGCTTTATCTAACGCAATACTCTCAGATTCCATAATGAATTGAGCGATATGTTTGTTTGGAAATCTTCCAACAACAAACCCACATGTTAGAGTGAAACCATATCCACTCGTAGACTTAGACTCCTCTGAGTCAACTATCCAGTTTGCATCATAAAGTCCCAAGGACAACAAGATACCTTTCATAAATCAAAAGAGTATTTTAGGTACCATAATACTCTACTCAGTGCATCTGAATTCTCTTGCTCTGGACTACAATTATATCCACTTAACTTACTCACAATATAGGCAATGTCTGGACTCTTACAGTTCATTAAATTCATCAGACATCCTATAACTTTTGAGTATTCAAGTTAAGATACTCCACTACCCTTATTTTTCTTGAGACTACAAGAATAATCGTACGAAGTACAAGCAGGTTTACAATCAGACTGATTGTATCTCTTAAGCACAACTCAACATAATGAGAACGACTAAGACTTATAAATGTTTGATTATCTTCTAATCCTCATCCCTAAGATTACATCAAAAGGGCCCAAGTCTTTCAAGTCAATGTTCTCATTCAGTGCATGTTTTTAGTGGAATTGATCACATCTATGTTTGTATCAAGCATATCATCAACATACAAGCATACAATTACACAGACATCCTTAACAAGTTACTTGTAGACATACTTGTCAGATTCATTAATTTAAATCCACTATCCATTATCACATGATTAAATTTTCCATGTCACTGTTTACGTGCTTATTTGAAAACCATACAAAGATTTTTCAAATTACAAACTTTGTATTCACAACCTTTCACTACAAAGTCTTCAGGTTGATCTATGTAAATTTCTTTACCTAATTCACGGTTTTAGAAAAAGCTGTCTTAACATCCATCTGATGTATCTCTACGTTCTTTATGGCAGCAATAACAATTAGTATCTCAACGGAAGTAATTTCCGTCACAATTGAATTAGAATCAAGGAAATCTACACCTTCTTTTAGTTTATAGCCTTTAGCTACCAACTTAGCTTAATATTTTTCCACAGTTTCATCTACCTATCGTTTCCTCTTAAAGACTCATTTACATCCCATGGTCTTACAACCTGGAGGTAAACTAGCAAGCTCCCAAGTCTGGTTCCAACGGACTGAGTCCATTTCACTAAATGAAGCTTCTTACCAGAATGGGGTTTAGTAGATATAAGGCTTCTTTACAAGTCTGTGGCTCAGACTAAGCTAGGCATGTTATGAAGTCGGTTTATAAGAAGTCTCAAGTCTAATTATTTTACTTCTCTTAGGCTCAACATCAACTTCATCTTCCTTTAAAATAAGTTCTGACTATTTGAAGATAAATCTAGGGGATCAACAACACATCTCTAATGAGGTACAGGTTTAGAATAAACATGTTCAAAGAACTCAGCATCCCTAGATTCCGTAATAATATTCACACCAATGTCAGAAAAAATCAGAACACACAACCAAAAATCTATTTGTAGAAGTATACTCAATATACCCTATACGAAAACACAATCAACATTTTTGGTTTCAATATAGTTCTTTTAGGAAGAGGAATTACAATCTTAGTCAAACGCCCCCACACTTTGACACATTCATAAGAAGGTCATCTACCGTTCCATAAACCATATGGAGTTTCATCTGATTCTTAAAAGGGTACTTTATTCAGGATATACTAGTTAAGAGGACTGCCTCCCCCCACAAGGCCGCAGGTAATCCTGAACTAATCAACATGGAAATTATCATCTCCTTAAGGATACGGTTGTTATGTTCAAGGCTTCTAATTGGTTTCCAACTTCAAATTTATACATCTTAAGGCTTCTAAGGCGTCATCCTTATCCTAAGCAAGTATACAAGATAGTACCTCGTACAATCATCTACGGAAGTTATAACCATCTTTTACCACAGTGGTTTTGGGTTGAACTCATGTCAACTAGGCCTAACTGAATTAATTCTAAAGGCTTAGAATTACTCTGAACATTTGTGCTAAAAGATTTTATAGCATATTTTGATTCTTCACAGATTTCACTTTTGTGTTCAAAATCCAAACTAAATTTTGGTACGAAGCCTATGCTAGCCAGTTAAGCATTGACTTATAAGTTTACGGTTCCAAGTCTACCACGTAAAACAATCAATCACACAAAGATATCACAAGAATCAACTACGTTCACATCATCAGTTTTTCCGTTAAGCTTATATAGACCCAAAGTCCTATAACTCTTACTTAAAAAATCACTGCCTAGTTACAACAAGTTTTCCAGATTCAATTAAGATCTTAAATATTTTTCCATCTACAACAGAACAAGATACAAGATTTTCGCATATGCTCGGAACATGAAAACTTCATTCAATGTGAGAATATTACAGATATGAGCTTCTGCTCGACCTTTTCCTTTTATGCAACCTCTATTGCATATGAGTTACTCAATAAGAGTTTCTCGACATCCCCTATCCTATGATAGGAGGTGAACAGGTCTCTGTTTCAACAAACATTCTTGGTGGCTCCAGAGTCCACCTACTGGTCTCTCACATTGGTTATTAAAATAACTTCTGACATCATGCCACCAAACTCGTTCTAGTTTGTTTCAACTAAATTAGCATTAACTTTCTACTTATTAAGGTTTTTATGTTGTCTACAATTTACTGCCGCGTGGCCAGGAATTTTACAAACATAACACTCACCCTTAACTAAAGTAATTCCGGATTCAGGTTTACGAAATATATCTTTATCATGAAGACCATGCTTAGAGTTGCGTTCGATGTTCTCACCTTTGCCATCTTTGGAAGATTTGTTTCCAACCACATGCGGCTATTAGCCATGTCCCTCGGAGATGACACCTTTATAAACAAATCACAATTCCAAATCAGAAAGTAAAATATGAGTTTTGAAGATAACATCTATATATACAAACTTCGTTTGAATCAGCGTTTCAAAAAACTCATGGTTACCCCACAAAAATTAATTTAGTTAACAACAATTTTCTGCTCGTCAGAATTTTTCAGAAACGTTTTTCTGTTTTGTAAAATATCAAAAAAATACTTTTACAACTCTAAAAATTCTGAAATTTTACGCGGGTAACTATCAGTATGTCTTCTACGTTGTGTCAAAAGGGTTCATCGGAATTCCTTCTAGATTAAAAGATACAATTGAAACTCTACAGCTGACCAGAAATTCGTTTTTGTTTTTTCACTCCACAATTAACATCCATGATTCACAAACCAATCAATCGTTTTAGATTATTACAAATGATAATGTCTTAAGATTGTTGGGTGCGATAATAAAAAACAAAGAAAAATCAAATAAGCAAAAGTTATTGATACTTAGCTCCTTTATAATGGAAGTGATTGCTTTGACGAAACGAACAAGCTCCCCGTATCTCCGCAACAGCAACAAGGCAAAACTTTGGAAAATAGAGTGAGTCACGTGTTCAACACGCTGTCCTTAAGACATTAGCGCCCGGCTACACTCAAGAGTGATGCTATAGCCCTCACAGGACGGATATCTCCAGGATAAAACACCCTAATACAACTACTACTAGCATATGTAGTAGATGCTCAACTTGAGCTTGGCAACTCCGAAAAAACCGTTAAGGAAAATCGCGAATGCTTAAAAACCGCTATAAAATATTTTCCCTTAGGGGTCCCTCTAAAATATAGAGCAACCCCTTTCCCATAGATTTTACAAAAGTAGTGAATTTCTTTATATAATTGACAAATACAACTTAAGAAGAAAAACTCCCCGATGTGGGACTAAAAGGTTTATATAGTTTCTTAAAACTACTAAAAATTGGAAACTCCACGATGTGGGACTAAAAAATTTCATTCACAAAATAAAACAATAAATTATAATTTTTTTATTAAAACTTTAAAAAATTATTTTTATTAATTGTTTTCCAACAATAGCAAGTGTAGTGCCGTTTTTATTTTTCTTGACAATGTTATTGGGTTTTACTTTCAAGTTTTCTTTTTTTTTTTTTGAATTTTCATTTATCAGCGTACTGAATCACATAGCGGCCGGTTTAGGAAAATCACATAAGATTTTTTTTTTTTCTTTTCTTTATTTTTCAGAGTATTGAATTACGTAACGGCGTGTTTATTTATTGTTTCGTTTTGTTTTTTTCGGCTCTTTCATGCTACTCTGTGATATTCTAAGAAACATAGGTGCTAATATGGTGATCTGCTTGATTGTGTCTCCGCAGTACTATACAGGTTAGTTATCTAGGCCAACAAGCCAATAAACAATGACTGTCAAATTCAAGGTTGCCAACAAACCCGCTTAAAATAAGAGTTCTGTTTATCAAATTAATGAAAAAAATTGTAAACAACGAATACGTAGGTAGGTACATATTGGATACGTTAACAATACAAATACAGATCACTAGTTATGGATGAAAACAATGGACACCCACTTGCTTAATGAAAGAAAGATCAAACGAAGTACACGCTGCTTATTGATAGCTAATAGTTAAAAGTCTAACTTGATATCTCGTATCCTCACATTAGCAGCAGCTAGCTAATAACTGGATGATGGTTTCATTCAAATATTACTCACTGCATTGCCACGAATAATAATGGACCAAGAGCTGTAGTTGATGATGGCAGGGTGGTAATGTTCTTGCAGCAACACCTACACTGTAACAGAGAGGGAGCACAAGCCATTTTCACTAATGAAGATCCTCTTGCCGAACATTCAGTTTTACAATAATCACGTGTGCAAAGGCTGCAATCCATTGTACGAGTCGGTATAAAGTTGCATATATTTTTTGGAGGTGTTGGCGAAGGTGGTGATTGGGATGGAGGTGGAGTTGAAGGTGGCGGTGGTGATGGTGATGGATAGAGTGGAGGGGGTTGGGGTGTGAGGTTTTCACAACAACACTGCTCATACCATTCATACACACGTACAGGAGAACCGCTACGTCCAGGAGAACCGGTACAATTTGCTACACACTCTGTTCTCACAGTCAACATCCCTATTTCTTTGCATTCTTCGTCACATAAAGATTTATGAATGCAATCTTCTCCATCTGTACGCTTAATCTTTAGATACGTCTTTCCGGACATACATATATCATAATCATACGGAGCAGGGCCGCTAAAGTCATCTGGATCTGGAGGAGGAGAAGGAGGACGGCTGGGTTGTGGCTCGGGAGAGGAAGACGGAAATCTTTCGCAGCAACATTTACACTGCACGGTACAATAACTTGGAAGGTTACACCTATATTCGACCATCGAAGTTCCCAAGTCCAGACATAGTTCCATGCACCAAACTTGGCAGTCCAAGCAATTTCCACTCCGCCATTTTACAACAGCTTCTGAATCAATGTATATATCCCCCGGAGCGCATATATTCTTCCACGCTGACACTATCCCTACAAATATATATGGACGTTGTTGTATAATTATTACTCACAGACAAGCAATTGGAAATCGCAGAGCAGATGAACGATACGTCAATATATAGTTATATATATATACGCATAAACAACTACACAAGTTACCTGTACTTATAAAGAGGTATGCAAGTGTTGCAAGGACACTTGAGCTACAAAAGAATCCATGAGATCTTCTCCTAGTTATTGCCATATTCACTGATGAGATGGACAAGCGTTAGTTTTTTTGTTCAAAGCTACAAAGTTTCTTCTTATTTTGAACGTTGTTGAATTTTGGGGACACCATCTGAGCTAGCTACGAAGATAAGCATCTCAGTAACTTAATTACAAAAAAATAAACACACACACACCCAGTACACACATGATTTTTGTATTTTATATCAAATTATATCGTTTTCTAAGCAAGTAGTTAAGCAATTTAACAGAGAATCAAACAAAATGAAAATAAAAATAACGAGATTTTGTTTTTAAGTATCTGATTAACTTTTGTGAGGGGAAAAAAAAACTATGTGTCAGTCGCAACATGGCTTCCTGTCCCTGATAGTGTTTTGAGATGCATGTTCAGATTGGATTCACCCAAATGAACAAATTATTTTGGTATTGGGTTGGCGCGCAATTCTTTTTTAGCTATCCAGTTCACTATTGGTATTTGTCGATTTGTCGACAATAATCTCACATTGTTCTAGTGTTCTGGTTTTCTGCTGTTAATCAACCTTTTGGTGTGAGCGGTCTGGTTATTCAAGGCCGTCCGCGAATTAAGACCGAACATGGCATGGGTTTCTTCCTAAATTAAAAGGGAAGTCATGAAAGAGTTAACTGCAATATTTTGTTGCTTATACATTTTCGAAACACTTGTACATTTGTTCTTTCAGGTTACGTGAAAGATTTACAAACACTTATACATTTTTGAGTAAATCAATCGACAACTAATTGGTGAAAAAAAGTCACATGTTAGGAGTAAACAACTAACATAGCTTCATAGTATGAGTTAAACTTTGAGTTACCAAATGCCATATGGTTGAACCAAAAAGCTCACATGAAAACGGCAACGAATGCTTTGGGAAATGACGATTACGATAACAAAAAATGACGATCTTGGGGACAGTTTGTCGACAAAACTTGTGTGCATCCACGATTACCATATGAACAAAACTTGTATCACAACTGTTTTTTACTGTATTACCTCAATACTGATATCATGCAAATCTGAAAATAGTTGACTTCATGTCAAGTGCAAGACTTTAGTGGTTTATATTTGGTTTTTGCGTATTGCATTCTCCATGTCTCACTACTTTTACTGGCCTTAAATGAATGCGTAACGTTAACATGATTATATTGGGGGAAATAGGATATTTTTTTACATGACGTATTCCTAGTATCTTCTCAATTTAAACGGTGGTGATTCTCGGCTTTACATTTATTCATCGAGAATACAGACTCAAAGCCAGCGACAACATTATAAGCTGTAGATATGGATATGGATCCGGAAGTTCCAAATTATGGCATGTGTGGGATTCCTCAGTTGGGGTCCTAGCTAGGGGTGCTGTTTTACCGACTGTACACTAATAATTTAATTTCTCAGGATTAATATTGGTCTCTCAAGCTTTTTGTTATTTTTCCTTTTTTTAGTATGATTTTCTCTTGGAATACTTACTCTTATGCTAATGATTTCTTAAAAATGTAGTGTATAATTGGTGTTTTCATATTTTGAGTTGCTTTAGTTCGTTCAGTCGTTCCTTACTTCAGTGAAAACGGTGGTACCATCAAATTCAATTTTGATGCATTTTTTCGTCGTATTAGAAATTTTTAAATGTTTTGTTATATTGAGATTATATGAGAAAATGAAAATTAGAATTAAGTAATTGCATTCTCGTACACTTAAATGATGTGTGTGTTTTTTATTTTTTGATGAGTACCAACGGTATAGCAAGTTCAGGAGTCATTAGCAAGCTGATGTGTTGTATTTTATGCTCTAGCATAAAAGTGTAAGAATTCCGTCGTAAAAAGATTAGCACGGGAAGCTAGGGTTGGCGGAGCCAATATAATGTGTAGCTTGTCCCGTTGGAGGGACAGATGCTTGGGCGGTGACAATTAGGTTGGGCCAAGGTGTAATCTTAGCCGTTCAGCCTACTATTGGTCTCATCCGTCCTTTGTCCATCATACACACCACCTCTCCTTAGAACATTGATAAATCGGTTTTTAAGGTTAGTTAATTTTAGCCTATGGACTTGGGTATGGTATATTTGAGCAGGGTTAATCATTACCTAATTAAAGTTATTGGAAAGGGTTGGCCTCTGCAAGTGATATTGATATCTTTTAAAATATGGGACATGGACAAGATAGGAATGGAATCCATCCCTACGGTTTTTACACCGAGTGGGGATATACTGTGGAAGGTTCACCACAGTGCTTGTTTTAAGCCTACAGAGCCTAATTGGTCCTTTCTAGGTGAGTTTTTCTTTTTTTTGGTCATTCTTCGTACGTTGTTTATGATGGATCGATGTGTAAAAATCACGGTACCAGCTGAGTGAAGTTTAGGCTACCTACACTGCGGATTGGTGCTAACTGAGCGCTTCGTTAAATGACAGACATATATGCTTGATGAAATTTTTGTCCCAATACTTATAATTGGCACGAAATATTTTCGAAATCCAATATGACTTGTTCGCAGTTGTAATCAATTGTACGACGAAGGCGAATGAAAGCAGATACCCTCCACAAATAGTTAATAGCATCCACACACACAGACGAAAAATTTGTAAGGTGCCAAATAAAAGTTCATCAAAATTAAAAATAAGCCACTTTACTAACTTAGCTAGGGAGACAAAGCAGAGTGAAAATGATGAGGATGAAATAAACGAGCACAAAATTCGATACGAAAAACAAGAGGGAGTACACCTGCAGACTACCTAATGAAGTAATAACTAATGCTGATAATTTCATACTTCTCCTGATGTAACTGCAAAAAACTATAGCACTAATCCATCATAAGGTGCAACGTAGTAACTAGTAATCAAAACTCTAGGTAATGGATTATTATTGCCAGCGCGCACGCAGTACACGATCATGGAGATTCCGCTAGTTTGTAATTGCACGGTGCCTGACCTGGCAAAATCTGAATTCTGAGCTCAGTCTTACAAGTAGGTGGGGGTGGGGGTGGGCATGGAAGTGGAGGCGGTTATGGATCTGCACAACAACACTGCTCAAACCATTCATACCTAGCTTCAGGATAAACAAAACCGCCTGCTACACACTCTGACCTTGCCATTGGAACCTTTTTTCTGTTGCAGTATGCCTCACATACAGGTTTATGCATACAATCCAGCCCATCTTCATGATAAAACACTCTATATTCTTGTCCACTCTTACATATATTATAATGTTGTGGCCAGAGGCCCTCAAATTCAAATTGAGATTGAGGTGCCGGAGGAGGAAGTGGTGGCGATGGTGGGGAGGAGGGTGATGGTGGTGATCTTCCTCTTCCACAGCAACACCTACATCTTATGGTGTTAGATGATACAAGGCATCCATGGTTTACCTGAGGAAGTCCCAGGACCAAACATTGTTCATCGCACCAATCTATGCAAAATTGGCAAGTTGCACCCCCTGGTGGAAGTGGGGTGCTAGTTGAGTCCATGTATATATCCCCTGGAATACAAAGATCTCTCCTCCACGCTGACGCCATCTCTGCAAATAAGTAATAGTTCATAGGTAATCTTGCAACATATTTGACAAAAAACTTCGCTGCGGAGTTTATACCTATATGTCATCTTATATATATGATTATCAAGACAAAAAAACGATGAAAACACCTTTAATTGCAACAAAAGAAATCTTGCAACCTATTATCTCACAACACAAGCTTTATAATGTTTTAGTACTGTTAGCACACTGGGATTCAAATACAACATGAGGCGCCATACGCACGCAAAACTGATCGACCAACAAAATTTGTACATATTATGGATACAACACTTACCTAAGGAAAGAATGAGGCATACAATTATTGCGTAGAACCCAGGAAATCTTCTCCTAGTTAGTTGCATTTCCAACTTGCAAGATCAAGAACTACTAACCGATAACAGTTTTTCTTGGCCATTTTTTTCCCTTACTCTCGAGTGTTCATAATACGGCTTTTAGAATATGCTCTTTATAAAGTTAATAATGCACGCAACTTGATTGGATCCTCCATGTGCTTTTCAAACCCATATATGTTCTGTTAGCCGCTTGTATTCGAATAAGATTTTTTGCTCAAAATAATTAAGATATCCATGTAAGAGCGTGTATCGGCATTTACCAAAATACGAGTGAATCCTAATATTAAATCAGCAAACGTCGATATGCTACTAAGATACCCACTAGGACACTGTGTACTACTGTTCAATACATGCAAGATCTGAGCAGGCTAAAATTAAATTTAATTCAAGAACAAACAAAAATATAGGTAAGAGATATTTGTTCTTTTTGTGTATAAAAATTCATTCTCGAAATCATATAATCCAAAACAAATATTCAACTAATTAAGCAGAGAATCCAAACAAATGTAAAAAGATTTTGAGATTTTGTTTTTACTCCCCATGTGTTACTGGAAAGAAACGTATGTTAGATTAATTTATCTCTTACACAAAACAAAATGATAATACCATTTAAAGGAGAACTTTTGTTTTAGCTTGACACCTATTGATGCATTTGAACGTGGTATTTTCTCCCGATGATTCTGACATGCATGTTTTACTGGTAACATGGACCTTGAGATATTCATTAATTTGTCAATTTACTAATTTCACGGTGATAAAGTCTATTTACAAAACCTTAATCAAGAAAGGCACTGGTGCTTACAATCAGTAAGCACCTCTCAGATTTGTATAAATTGTGGTATATATCATGTATACCACAACTTAAAATCTAACACTTATATACAAGGTCGGATAACTGTAGCTACCAAATGTGTATAAATTGTTCTCTTTTTCTTTCTTTGTTTTCATCAAAAGAATTGGAAGAACCTATTAACAAAAAGAAGGGGTGTGAAGTACAAATATGGATATTGTATTTTACCAGGTTAATGAGATGAGCAAGAAATTTTGTTTTCTCACTAAAAATACTTATGCTCCATTCACAAACACCACATGATCGCCGGAGGAATAAGATTCCAAACATAGGCAGCTTGAGCACAAGTTCTCAGTTCCCTCGACATAAAATAGCAAATAATTCCTATGGTATTGTAATTTTATTTTTTTGTTTTTTTTTTTACTGAGAACTACACCTAGGTACATATAATTCCTTTTTGTATTATGGTATTCTAATTTTACTTTTTTTTTACCTAGAACTACATCTTAGGTACATTTTAGCTAGAAAATTCATGCTATTACCGGGCTCCGATCCCCAACCTCCCGTATGGGAGAAAGTTTTGAGAATCATCAGACCATTTGAGGTTTTCTAATTTTAGTGGAATAATCAAACATAAGAAGTCCCACACGATGCACGTTAAATAAATATCCGTATCTGACTTGAGTTCAAAACTCTCGATAGTGTCAATTATTTAACGACTAAAATAAATCCGTATTTGAACGAATAAGGAGTCCCAAGTAACAGCGAGAGACTCATTAGCAGAAACACTTTATTCCCATAAGTGTTGCTGGATTAGGAAAGGTTTTATCCTTCATAATGCTTGGATAACATGACACCAAAATAACATATTTAAAACAGACAAGGTGTAGTAATGCATGCAATGTTAAATAATTATTTGTTTACCGATCAAAAAAAAGTTACTCTATTTTTAAAGAACATGCAACATTAATGCTGGAACAAAACTTATGAATGATTTTTTTTTGTCTGGCTATAAATCTGTGACTCTAGCTCTCTCTGCATTTGATTCAAACTCAAATTAATATGATATCAGAATTCCATAGTCCTAAGTATTTAGGAAGAAATGCTACTTTATCATTTTATAATGAGGCCTTGGAGAAAACTATGTTTCCAACTTAGAAATGATCTTGATAAGAATAAGATTAATGCTTAAGAAATAGTTGTGTTGTATCTGACTTATAAGGTCTGCCTTATGGCCCAACAACAAGGTAATTCCTCCGAGTTTTTCCTTATTCTGGCCCAACTGAAAGGTAATTCCTCTAGTTTCTTATGTTGTATGTTTGATATATATACTTTTAAATCCAATTTACTCACAGTGGAATAATTTCATCGCCTTCGCATGTATTGTGTGATTCAACGAAAACAATTCATATGTAATGTTGTTTACGAACTTCTAATAAATTATATGTATTAATAGTTTTGTTCTTTGGTTTCACCGTTTACTGAAATATTTCGCTTACAACTAAGAGGGAAAAAGCGTTATTTTTTAGTGAGTCACTTATTTCGAAGCTCAGAAACATCAACTTTATTCAAATGATTGCCAGTGATCCAGTTTTCGGTTTTCGGATTTTTCGTCCAGAAGGCTTCGTTAGACTCTTTTTGTATGAGTGCAACAACTTTATTTCCTGCTTTTCAAGTTTCTGGCAACACTTTCTTTACAACTGTTGATGTTGATGAAATAGACATCTTTATATTCTCTATTGTGGATGTTGAATATCCTCTTTTAAAATTCATAACACAAAAATCATAAATGTCTTTTTTTCATTTTTTTTTTGATAAACATCAAGCTTTCATTAATAATTCAAAGTAAGCTTACATAGATTTTCAGTATATCAAGGTTCAATTAACAAAAAGAAACCTCATACATAATCAGCGGAAAACTAATAATTCCAACGAGAAAAAAGATAGACCATTGGAGGATGACTAAAAACATGTATGAAAAGATATCTGATTGAATCAGAGAAGAAATGATTTTTGGATCATATGTCCACCATTTTTGATGATTTTCTTCTACTTGAGAAAGATATGCTTTAAAGGAACAATTTTCTCAAATCTTGAACCGAGTGATGATGATTCCGGTTGTCGTAGTTCACCGACTATGTACATGGAATCCTCTTTTCTTAGGTCTACTGATTCTTTTCCGAATCATATATTTCCCTTTTTTTTCTCGTAATAAACCCAACAAAGGACGACCATGAAAGCCAACAAAAGATGTTTTGAAAGCACAGAACAAACACCATGAAGGTGCAGATAATTTACCACCAAAAAGTGAAGGGTGCTAATGGAACTAACCTTGAACCCTAGCTAAACTCTGAAAGAAACTAACGGAAGTAAAAGAATAATTGGGTACTTCTCAGATACCCCAAAAGGGAGTAGATTTAAGCAGAAAAACTCGCCGGTAAGTGAAAGGGTTGTTGTTCGTTGATGGAATCAAAAGATGTGAGGAGTATGTTGTGAGTTTTTTTGTTGGAAAAAGATTATCTTTTCCAATAGTCAAGGATGATGTAAGCAAACACTGGAAGCTAGAGAATAAGGTAAGTATCAAATTTCATAGCAACCGTGCTTTCATATTTGAGTTCGAAGATGATGAAGATCATAAAATGGTACTAGAATTAGCCACTTTTTACATCTCAAAGTGTCTCTTTACCTCAAGGCCTTGGTCTAATTTGATTGAATCATCAATAACCAGCATTACATATTTACCCATTTGGGTATTAATATTTAGGGTACCTTTGAACATGTAGAATAATGGGGATTTAAGCTTAATATCTAGTTATTTAGGGAAACCATTAATTTATGATGCACCTAATGAGAACAAGACTAGCATATGCCCTGTGTTGAAGTGGATGTTAATTTCAATTACCCTGCGAGTATACCCTTAATGATTGATGGGAAAATTGCTTTAGAAATACCAGTATTATATTAATGGAAACCCCCAAAATGTTAATCTTGCAAAGTTTTTTGGCACTCCTCTAAAAATTACACAAAGAAACTGAAGCCTAGATAATCCAGAGCAATGGAGGATGATGTTTGTGGCGAGTAACTGGGACAAACTTTCAAATGAACAATTGGGGACAATTCCAATGTCTCCCAACTTGAAAGGAATGGGATGAGTGAGGGTACAAAAAATCAAGTCATTGAGAATAATGGTGGCAGTCTAGTCTCAACTGGTGTGTCTATGGAGGCAGTTGTTGTTAGCACTAGCTCAGTTACTGCAGTTGGCTCTATCTCAGCTAGGGTTGAAGAGTTTAGTGCTCCAGCGAGTGACAGCAAAGATGTGGGGGAAAAAACTTTGCATGTTGATCATTCCAAGCAAATCTCACCGGTTTCAACATTATCATTAGAAAAATCTGGCAGTAGTAGAGGGAGTTTAAATCCATCAGACTCTATACAGCACTACATCATTTTTTCATATTAGCAACAAAATTTTGCAACAACTTTTGAGTCGTTGCGAATTAGCAACTAAATTTGCAACGGCACATTAATTAGCAACAGCTTCTGGCAGTTGCTAAATTGGCAACTGCAGTTGCGAATTTTTCAGTCGTGTTGTAATTCGCAACGGCTGACCATACCTCATGTGCTGCACAACTGTGTGCAAGGTAACAGCTGAATTGCAGGCGTGCAAACCACCCGTTTGCAATGTAAAACCTTAAAACCCTAGATTCTATCGTTTTATCCCATTCTATCTTTCGAATTCCAGAAACAACTCCCTCCTCATCCTCCCCATCCCCTACTCATACTCTTACGATTTCATACTTCCTTCTTCTTCAGCATCATTATCATCATCGATGGTCATCTATTCGACTTTCTTTCCTCCTTTCTCTATTACTACATCTTCCGACACATGTAAGTAACAGATTTTTTTCATCAGATTTATCTGATTTCTTTTTGTTTTCGTGATTGATGGTGAATAATTATAAACTGGTGAAACTTGTTTTTGCATAGTTCGTAAGAGGCTGTTTGGTTTGATTCATGATATTAGGTTTATTTATGACTACAAATCTAGGTATTTGATAGATTTTTTTAATTTTGTGTTTCAATCCAGGGTTTGTGGGTTTTCAAAGGAAAGTTCAGAATTGAATATGGGTCTGATATATATTACCGTTTTTAGAATTGATTTTTCTGTTGAAATGAAAATTGCTAGTCACTAGATTTATGAATTGGGAAGTACTATAGCTCAATTTTGTGTTTGGAAAGCGTTTAAGTTCTGATAATCGAAGAAGTATGATCTGGATGTGTTTGGTTGCAGTAACTAGGATAATCAGATTTCAGAACATAGAATTGAATTATTGATTTTCTATTGGGTTTCCAATGAAATGAAAAGTTTAAATTATGGACATGTTGAGTTATTGAAGGAAATAAACTTACATCTATAAAGGAAGAAATATACTAGCTTGCAGTTGGCTATGGTGGTTTTTTTAGATCATAGTCATTGCCTAACAAATTACCTGAAAACAGGCTGAAATGTCTTTCTTTTCGTGATTGTTTGCACAATCATATTGGTTTGTTTCAGGTGTATCCTTTGTTTTTTGTTATGTTTGTGTTGTCTACTTCAAATATATCGCTGCAGAAGGTGGTTACTCCTCTTCAGAGTGGTTCAATTTGACTTGTGTAGTTGGGTTTTTAATGTTGTACTGGATGAAGTTGTAAATCATATTTTTCAATTCAGTTGGTTATATATCAATTTATATTTCATTCAGTATAGGTTACAGATGGATCACAAAGTTTCTTGCCCTCATCTATTATGCGATACTACTTATCCAAGTTTCATCCAAGTTTAACTCTATCTTAAGGATTTGTTTTTGATGAAAAGTGTATATAGGACCAAATATTTCTAGGCTGAGTTCATTTTCTTTCTTTTTGTGTTTATAATTGATATTTTACATTATTCACAGTTGAATATTATTATTATCGGTCAAGGCAGGTTCGTAGAGGTATAATATATGGAGATCAACCAAGGAACATGTACAGACAGTTCCAGATTATATATATACAGTTGCTCGTGAATTTGATTACAGAAACTAGGCATCTTACATGTTTGTGATTTTACAGGCTTGATCTTTGAGCATTGTTTATCATCACTTCAGAACGTAGTATGCATACTGCACTTAGGTTCAGACTGGAGGCGGATTGAATAAGTATATATAAAGTAGTATACTTTGGTATTTGAATTCATTGGTTTAATGGATATCAAATAGTTAATCTACCTTAAGGTCCTTCCAAATTTGAATCTTCACATGTTTATTAAGACTAATTTGTAGTTGTAGTGGATGCATAATCTTTTTATGCAGGTACCATCAGATTCATCACAAGAAGAAACTTCCAACACACTTCGAGGCTTTGAGTATTCTGTTAACATTACCACGCCAAGGTTGGATGCATATTCTCAAGTATTAACTGACTGTCATTACGTTTGCAGGAGGTGTATATTTTTGCAATAGATTAGTCGATTTCGATGTTTTCTATCAATGTAGTAAGATGTAATCTTAGTTTAGATCAGTATTATACTACAATTAACTTGTTCATTGCAATGGGAAAATTAAAGGATCTATGTCATAAAAAGCAACAAGATGCAGATGAAATGGTTGTGATTCTGATACTTCAAAAAAATCCTAAGAGTCAGCAGCTTGTTGGATTTATGAACTTGTGGATATGCCATGTGCCTGGTCTTACAAACTAGCTGGTAGCTTGGAGCTTGGAGGGAGCAAGCTAAGTTCAAGGTGTGTTTTTCATTTATAAAAGTGAATTAAGTCTCATAGCTAAGCCTGTGAATGTTGTTCTTGTAACCTCTATTATGTTTGTTTATTTCCCTTCGCTGATTTTTGTATGTACTATAGTTTCTGACCTTTAGTTCATTTTTATGTCTTCACTAGGTGATATTGTTGTTGCTGCTTTGGGAGTTAGGATTATACATAGTTTTCACTTTAATTTGTTAAGAAATAAATTTTAGTCATATTGATTTTTTAACTTCAGTAGTCTTTGGCATGAATCCAGATAATTTTGTCCGATTAACTTAAGTTGTCTTCTTTAAGTAGAATAGCTGTGTTTCAGGGGTTTACATGTGTTTTTTCTAGGATTTTGGAGGAGCATACTTGGAAATGTACAAGGAACTTAAAGCTTGGCGACCTTAAAGGCTATAAGTGTTGGGAGTGACGCTTAGATTGTTGAATTATGTTTTGGAGGGTGCAGTGATAACGTGCGACTGAACACAAGTGAGTAAAGAAGACATTGTGTTTAAGTTTGAAATTATTAAAGTTGAAAACATAATGTCATACTCTATGAGAATTAAACTTGCATCATTTATGAAGGTTATGAAAATATAGATGCCCATATACTTGGATATATTGTACAAATCGAACTCAAAACACATTTATATTCCTGTTTGTTCAGTTCTAGGTTCATATACAATCAATCTCTCAGGAAGTAATGCTTAAATGTTCAGTGAAAATGGCCTGAAAATATTGCAGGGAACCCTTGACTAGGTCAATAAAGGATTGACTTGACTTTTTTTTATATGTTGCAAAAATTGAGCAACGGCTCTAAATTGTTGCTAAATTTTGAACCAGAATAACAAACCCGGTCCGGCTAAAAGAAGTCGTTCTAGGTTTTTCGCTTCGAAGTTTCGCAACGGCTATGGGGCAGTTGCAAATTTATAATTTCGCAACTGCTTGGAGCTGTTGCGACAAAAATATAGCAACAACTATAAACTGTTGCTAAACCTTTTCGCAAACGCTATAACAGTTGCAAAGTCAAGGGAAAAAACACTTGGTGAACCGAAAACTGTTGCAAAAAAATTCGCAACGGCTTATGGGCTGTTGCAATAAAAGCAACGTCATGTTTTGCATCAGCTCGCTGCTGTTGCCAGTCCTATTTGCAACTATGTGCAGCCGTTGCTAAACGTCAAAATGGTGTAGTGCAGGGAGATTGGAAGGATGCCAAGGTCAAATCTCCTCCTAAAAAATGAACCACCGAAGCGTCATCTCAAAAAAGATTACCAAGACAGTGGGTTCTCCAAAAAAAAGAATCATTTTTTGATGCTAAATGATTTCAAAGAGGAAAACAGATTTTCCATTGATAGTAGGAAGCTAACACCTCAGAATACAGAAGTTTCTGCCCCTTCAAAGGTGACGACTACTGCACACAAAATCATTATAGAAGAGATTGAAGAAGATGGTGAAGAATTGGATGATTATGAGTTTGAGAGGAAATTAAATTGATGATCCTATAAAGACAAGATCTCTAAAGAAAGGAGAGAGATATAAAAGGATAGAAAACATCAAAGAACAGTTGGGGAGGGGGCATAGAATGGGAATATGGGCATCTCTACAAACAAACAAGAGCAGTTGGGGAGGGGGCATAGATATCAAAAGAAGAAGGGGCACTTAGTTTTTTAGTTTCTTGTCAAGTTTCTTTGTTTTGATTTGTTTTCTTTTCACTGTAAGTGAAGTTGTTCTCTTTGTTTTGGTTGGCTCCAAACCATCCTTTGTACTCGCTTAGGCGCTCTCGTCTTGTTTCCTTTTCTTATACTATCAATGAAGTTAACCTTTTAAGTCCAAAAAAAAAAGAAAAAAAATCCATAAAAATAACTAAAACACCGCTGCCACGGTGGGGAGGGCCGATCGAAACAGTGCTGCATAACGCGTTATACATCATTGAAATATTTTTTTGAGGCATAACCAAATTAGTGGATGCACGAACCAAAATACGACGGTGTAAATTGTTATACATTCTTTGTGGTGGCTCCATAATTCGTTATGCATCTTTTTTTTGTTGGAATGATATTTTTAGGCACATACTACCTCCATTTCAGAAAAATGGATACTTTCACAGTTTTATTTTTGACTAGAATTGGCCAAAATGAAAAGGTGACACTTTCACCCCGTATCAGAAAAAGTGATACTTTTGCCTTGTTTCAGAAAAAGTGATACTTTCGCTCCGTTCAAAAAAAAGTGATACTTTCTCTCTGTTTCAGAAAAAGTGATACTTCTCTCCGTTTCAGAAAAGTGATACTTCTCTCCGTTTCAGAAAAGTGATACTTCTCTCCGTTTCAGAAAAAGTGATACATTCGCTTTGTTTCAGGAAAAGAGATACTTTCTCTCCATTTCAGAAAAAGTGATACTTTCGCGCGGTTTCAAAAAAAGTGATACTTTCGCTCCGTTTTAAAAAAAGTGATACTTTCGCCCCGTTTCAGAAAAGTGATACTTTCTCCCCTTTCAGAAAAGTGATACTTTCGCCCCATTTCAGAAAAATGATACTTTCGCTCCTAGTTATAGTAATCGGATATTTTAAATAATTATAGTAATTGGATTAAAGGGGAGGGACAATTTTTTCCAGTGAAAAAATAACCAAAAAAGACTACACGGAATTTTACAATCTTTTTATCAAATTAAACATTTGCGTTACTCTTCATTTTACAAAAAAAAATGACCACAAAAGGGACTCCCTTCCTTAGGGCCCTATGGTCGATCCGCCCAATAAGCTAAGCTCGTAGTTCACTGCAAACACTAGAACAACTACGTGATTCTCGCAAAGCTTTACATCTGATGTCCTCCGAATTTTTTTGCATATCAAGCAGGCCAAAACATGAATTTTTGAAGCGTCCCTGGAGGAGAAGAGCGATTATAAGAATCAAGAATGCTCCAAGGACAGATCGGTGTAGCACTATCACGGTTCGTTGTAGAAAAAACTCTAGTTCCCATGAGAAAACCCTAGAAATGGCCTCTTAGAAAAACAGGAGCGCGTTTTTTTTTCCGGCTACCAATCACTCGAATGGGCAATAGATTGGAGTGTACACAATTTCAATAGCCAAAGTGACTCTTGTTGGAAGTTAAACCAAGATAAAGTTATTTGATTTTTGGATCAACAAGTATTGTTGACACAGTTAGGGTAGATCAACATACGTTGTTCATACACTGTGCGATATTTGGAAGTTGGAGTTAATTTGAGAAACAAGGTGTTCTAGAGAGTTCTAGAAGAGTTTTATTTAGAGTTTGTTTTATGTTAGGAAAGTGTATTTATTTAGAATTTTATTAGGAAAGTACTTTGAGTGATCGTCAAGTTTGTGAGACTATAAGTAGGTTGTTGAGCCATAAAAATTGTACACCGAATTGATTATCAATGTAGTCGTTTTTGCTTCCGCGTTGCGCTCTCCTCTCTCTTGCTCGATCATACATTTGGTATCAGAACAAGGTGAGAGGAAAGGAGAGGAGAAGGAGAAAATAGTTAGAGAATTGTTTTTCATTAAAGGAGAAGAAGTTGTGCAAAGTTTGATGGTTCGTTGTTGTGTTAAAAAGTATGACCGTGTTAAACAAAGGCGCTATGAAGTTCTGATGGTTTAAAAAAAAATTGTGCAAAGAGTTTGTTAAACTGCGTTAGGTTTTGAGAGTTTAAAAGAAGTAAAAAGAATAAAAACAGAGATTAGTTTGAAGGTCTGCAAGACGTGTTGTTGTATTGGTGTGTGCTTTCACCAAGGTTCGAGATCTTAAAAAAATTGTAGATGTTTTCAGAGGAAGGAAGATTGTTGATGCTGCTATATTATGTTGGTGTTTCTCAAAAGTTTGAAGACTTCCGAAAGTTAGTTGCACGATTTTTCTGACGGTTAAAAGGAAGGAAGACGAATTGCTGACATCTAAGAAAGCTGAGTTGTTGTCGTGATTGGAGTTTTTTCGTCTCAAGTTTTCGGACATGAAGACGATCTTGCTGTGGTTGCTACAAAGTGAGGATCGGACGCTGGAGATATGATTATTTCGGAAGGATGTAATTTGTATTGCTCTCAGTTTTCTAATCCGAAAATGATTAAAAGAAGGAAAAAGTTGCTGCCCTCGATTTGATTTCCGGTGATGATATTTGGCTGCTGTTAGTTCGATGGAGGATGGAACTCGTGCTGGTGATTGGGTACCGAGATCAGAGAAGGTAATTGGTCACTGTTTCTGATAATGAACAAAGGTTCTGATGGGGTTCTTAGAAGTTCATGGAAGAAGATTGATGTCATGTATTTGTGGCTGTGTACGAGGGCAAGAAGTATGAACTACGTACGTTTGGCCGAGAAAACAATAATTGATGCCATTAATTGATGGTGTTTGATCATGATTGATCACGATGGTAATTTTTACTGATGGAAGATGAACCTGCGATGGTTTAGAGAGATGACAGTCGTGATGAAGACAATAACAAAACAGTATGTTGTGATCAAACGAAGATAAGGGTTATTCCGAGAAACAAATGTTATTAAAAGTTTGCAACACTATGAGTGTTACAAAGGTGAGTGTCACAGTTACAGGAGACCAGTTACAGAAGCGTAACAAAAGAAAGTGTCACAGTTTGTGACAGGAGGCGTGACAAAAGGTTATAACAGTGTTGAAGTGTGACAGTTTTCTGGCAGAGCGTTGCAAAAAGCAGATTTGATGATTGTTGATGTAGTAAGCAAGGGTTGTTGTGGCAGAGCTTTGGTTGATTTTACAAGGTAAAGAAGATTTGGGTGAGAGGTTGTTTCGAAGGGTTAGGTCATCGATTCGAAATCATAAAAAAGAAGAGATCAAAGTTGGTATTGCAGTCGAGAGAAGGACTGGTACAATTTGATGGCGTTGAGTTTGGATTCAGAGAATTAGAATGACAAGGAATGTTGGATGGATATGTTTGAGCTTAAGGGAGGATGGCATGTTGGAGTTTAAGCTCAAATATGTTGGAAACCGTGAAGTAAGGTTGAAGATTTTGTGGCAGAAACTTGGATATCCTACAAAGTGTGGAAGACTTTGTAAAAAAGTACGCTTGTGGCAGAAGCGTAACAAGAGAAAGATTATGAGAGAATCTTGAAAAGCAAAGAAGTGTGAAAATTTTGCAATAATAGTATAACTGGAACAAGAAGAAGAAACAACAGTAATGTTGTGAAGAAAGAGAAGTAATCACTAGGAGGTGATGAGAGAGTGAAGTGAAGAGACGTCACAAGGGTGTGATCGTGAGAAGTGAAGCAACCCCAGTGTGGGATTTGAATAGAGAAGAGAAGAAATTCCAGTGTGGAATTTGAGAAGAAAAGAAAAACAATAGTGGGTTAAAATCCCATGAGTTGTAGATGCCAATGATGCCGGGAAATATCAGAAAACGAGGTGAGATGGATCATTACAGTGGTGACAAAGAATGAAGATGAGTTACAGAATTTGGTTTCGTGTTTGGTTAGCAAGTTGAATAGAGCACACCAATAGTGTTTCTAGCTTGTTAAGGATGGTGTTCCGCTGCGATGAAGATGAAGAAGAAAAGAAGTTTGTAATGGTTGCTATGATATGATAGCAGTACGAAGTAAGTATTTGATGATTGTTAAACAAAAGAAGAAGAAGATTGATTTGTTAGCTGAGTTGCAGTTGGTGTTGTGGTTTTTGAATTGAGTTTGTTGATTGACGGAATTCCGGTGGATCATGAAATTGGTATAAGCTATAATTGAGTATCAAGGAGGATTAGTTGGTGGTATCTTTTAAGATGAGAAAAGACAAGAACGTGTTAACGTTTATCAATGGAAGAAGAGGAATAGACAATGAGAAAAGATAAGGACGTGCTGACGTCGATCAATGGAAGAAGCTGAGGAGTAGAAGAGGGTTACGGAATTCTCGTCGAATGATATCTTGGTTTAAGGGAGGATGTTGGAAGTTAAACCAAGATATGGTGATTTGAATTTTGGATCAACAAGTGTTGTTGACACAGTCAGGGTGGATCGACATACGTTGTTGACACACTGTGCGATATTTGGAAGTTGGAGTTAACTTGAGAAACAAGGTGTTCTAGAGAGTTCTAAAAGAGTTCTATTTAGAGTTTGTTTTATGTTAGGAAAGTGTCTTTGTTTAGAATTTTATTAGGAAAGTACTTTGAGTGATCGTCAAGTTTGTGAGATATAAGTAGGTTGTTGAGCCATAAGAATTGTACACCGGTTATCAATGTATTCGTTTTTGCTTCTGCGTTGTGCTCTCCTCTCTCTTGCTCGATCCTACAACTCTGAACTTACTATATTGCTGCTGAACGGGAAAGCATGCGACATCAATGGAAGATGGGGAAAAAAAAATAGTAATCTAACAGAGAATTAGATTTTGAGATGCATGTTCAACAACTATGTCTTTTGATATCTTTTTGGGCATGCCCTGTCCCTCAGTCTCTGCAAGCCTATGAGACATATTGGTGCTAAGCATCAAGGAGGGCTGTAGCTGGACTTCCTGTTAGAGCTTTTGGGTTAGAGGGGGGTATTACGCGAGTGTTCTGTAAACTGACTGCACCAAGTATATATATTCTTGTGCAATTTTTATCCTAATAGTTATATAGGCGGATCAATGAACTAATGCTGCTAATTACGTTAAGAGAATCAGAAGCAGTTTTGATAATTGTGGAACTAATCTGGCTATCTGCTTGATTGTGTATCTAAAGACTGCACCACTGTACAGTTTAGTCATCTAGGCCAACAATCCAATACAAAATAACTGTCACTTCAAGATTGCCAACAAACCCTCTTAAACTAAAAGTTCTAATTCATGACGAAGAAAATTGGAACGACACAGACATACGTACATATCGGTCCCAATCGATATGATACCAATACAAATACAGACTAATCGAAAACAAATGGACACCTACATGCTTAATTAAAGAAAGATCGTACATATTGGTCCCAATCGATACGATACAATACAAATACAGACTAATCGAAGTTGAAAACAAATGGACAGCTACATGCTTAAAGAAAGATCATGACGAAGTACATGCTCCTTATTTCTAGTACTAAAGTCTAACTTGATATTGCAGCATCACATTAGCAGCGGCTAGCTAATAAAGTTCCATTGAAATATTATTCACTGTATTGCCGCAAAGAATGATGAACCAAGAGCAGTAGCTAATGATGACAAGGTGATGCTCTTGCAACAACACTTACACGATAATACAGAAGGCGCACATCCCATCCTTATTAGTACAGCACCGGTTGTTGAACATTGACTTCGACAATAATCGCGTGTGAAAAGGGCGCAGTCGGATGTGGGATTTGGTAGAAAAGCTTCCCCGGCTCTGCATATTTTTGTTGCAGGTGTTGGCGGAGGTGGGGGTGATCGGGATGGAGGAGGAGGTGAGGGTGGTGGTGGTGATGGGGATGGAGGAGGAGGTGAAGGTGGCAGTGGGGGTGATGGGGATGGAGGTGGAGGTGAGGGTGGTGGTGGTGGTGGGGATGGAGGAGGAGGCGAGGGGGGTGGTGGAGATGGAGGTGGGGAGGATGGGGATGGAGGAGGTGGTGAGGGTGGTGGTGGCGGTGGAGACGGTGGATTTCCGCAGCAACACTGGTTGACCCAGGTATTTCCGCAACAACCTACGCACTCTACCCTCGCAACTCCCGATCCTTTTTGCTTGCATTTTTCCACACATAAAGGTTTATTCATACAATCTTTTCCATTTGGACGTGCAATGGTCAAATAGGTTTGTTCAGCCGGACATATATTGTACAAATGTGGAACTGGGCCGGTGAAATTGTCTGGATCCACAGGAGGAGAAGGAGGAACAGGTTGTGGTTGAGGAGCGGAGGGTGATCTTTTACAGCAACACTTACAGCGCAGGTCATTGCCTTTTATGTTGCACCTATCTTTAACCATCGAAGTTCCCAAACTTGAACATTGTCCTTTGCACCAATTTGTACAGTCATTGCAACCTGGTCTCCTCGGATAGTTTTTGGATATGTCAGTATATATATCCCCAGGGATACACATATTTTCCAAGCCGATGCCATGATTGCCATCTCTCAAACGTATATCAACTTTTAGTGGATCTATATAGATGTGACAATACCAGTTAACCAAATGATCATTATCCTACTATTCTGTTACAGCAACATCTACAACACATCAACATAACGTATAATTAATAAAAAATAATTTAATTACCTGTGCACAGGGGCGGAGCCAGAAACTATGAGATGGGGTGCAAAATTTACTAACGGGTGCAACAAAAAATTTTAGGTGTGCAAAAAAGCAAAAATAGGCTTATGTATTAAAACAAAAATCTTGTTGGGCCTATATTAGGCTTTGGAGCCAGCTGGGCAGGGATGCAACTGTCCACACTTGCAATGGGCTGGCTCCGCCCCTGCCTGTGCAGACGGAGAGACAAACAATCATTGCAAACATCTGAGAGTTAGGAAAGAACCCACGACGTATTCTTGTAATTGCCATCTTCACAAATATGTTCCTAGTTTGAATGGTGGCATGAATTTTGAAGACTCCATTCTAAGTTATTTATAGTGAAAACCCAACACAGCAGAAATTAAATAATAATATTTTGACCTAATATATGTTTGGTGTGTCTAGGCCATGTATATCACATAAGTAACAACCTGGATATCAAAGCCTTGCAGGGGTACCGATCCATATTAATTAAAACAATTTCCCCATTGGTATGCCATGGCGAGTTATGGGAAAATGGACAGGAGTTAAAAAAATGTATGCGGGGATTATGTTTAGACGTGTCTACCGGGAGATCAACTTTTCAGTTGATCTCCATGTCAAAACATGCTGTAAATTTGGACAAGGGGATAACGTCTTCTTTCCAAGGAAGGCCGCAACTGTTAACTACCATTGAGAATCCTCGCATTGATTACTTTAGATTTAAGTAGCTGTGCTTGAGGGTTTGCATTCCCAATTTTTGGTTTAGTTTATAAGGAATTTTGCCCATGTTTTTTAATTTTTGTAAATCTCTTTAGTTATTAATATGCAATTGTGACTTAGCTAAAAAAAAAAGCATTTCCGCATTGACAGTTGGTATCTCCCTGTAGAGCGCTAGCTGCGAGGTCTAGTATCCTCTGTGTAAATCGTGATAGCTTGGATCTGCTAGGGAAATACTCACTTAGATTAAAATCATTGTTCAAAAACAACTAGAGTGAGATTCATATTCAATTATAGGCCAAAACTTACCAAAGTTATTCACATGTTATACAACTGTGTAAAGCTTCAGGTTCCCAATTGCTCACATGGATATGGCATGTAACGCATGTTCTTTCTTAATTTTGTTTGTTACATTGACAAATAAAATTTGAGTCTCACTGAATCAATCTGTACATTTGTACCAGAAGATGCTTTTTTATGATGTATGTCTGACTCAGGATACAACTCAGCTTGTACATCTTATTCGGAAGTATTTGAGTCACTACAATTTGTGCTTTACTCGTTGGGCACAAATCTGATGATTGGTATCTGTATTATATTTGAATTAATTGCTTCAAAAAAAAAATTGAATTAAATAAGAATGATCGCTCAGAAAGCACCATCTAGAGATAGGATACATGCTTGATGTTCTTTATGCATGCATATTGGTGGAGGCATGTTCTTTATGCATGCATATTGGTGGCCACTGCATTTGCTGTACCTTTGTTTTTATATTGGTTTTGTTTGTCACAGGTGCAATAAAATAAATAAATAACCTGGAAAAATGTCTGTTGATTTGTTTGTCATCGATCTAAGATTTCTGATACAGATCTACACATATTTTCAAGAAAATTTGGAAAACTAAAATAAAACAACTAGAGTAAGATTCGTATTCAATACATGCGTTCGAAACTAGAAAAAAGATGGCTCTCCCCTTTCTCCTCTCTCTCTCCTTCACCTGAGTTTTCTCCCCTCTCGGTAACGGCTATTTTCTACCGTTTCTTTTCTTTCTCATTCTTCCAACGTCTCTTCAACGACTCTTTCTAACCGCCGATTCCACATTTTTTACCGGAAATCTCAAATCTTTCTCTGCAAATGATACTTTCTCATCTACTCACAAGTCTCACATTTGCAACTGCAATTGCATCAATTACACAACACAAATCACAAATACCACTCAAATCACAAAAAGCTCAAAAATCACTTGCAACACACAAATCACTGAATTCATAACTTACAATCCGAAGAATCACACAGGAATGAATGCCCAAATCAGCAAAGGCCATTCTGGCATATCTCATGATTATTATGGCACAAAAGTTTTTCTGGGTTATTTTACAAAAACACATACCCAATCTAGCCTATCTCAGCATCTTTCAGTCTTACTGGAACATTCTTATCAAAAACAACTTTCCACTAAACTCCCATTGCCTAGATTTAAATTACCCTGTTCAAGCTCTTAAAGCCAGATTGTTATCCTAGCAATGGAAGGAGTTTTTTTGAGACAGAAATCTCAACCAGTTAGTTTGAGGTTCTCTAGTTGCAAAGCTCATTGGGGAATCAGCTGGATTTCTACACCTCCTTCCCCTGGTATGTATCAGTGTACTATCTTGGCTATTTTGGCTAAACTTTCTGGAGGTGAGTACTTGACTCTCTGTTTGTTTGTTTCTCTACTCACAACTCCTAATTTGATCTTGCTACAATTTACCAATAGCACATGCTCTCTATTGCCTGCTAGTCCTACCAAGTCCCTTAAACCTGACTATTGCTTGAACCTTGTTAGCACTCATGATCCTTTCTATTGGGAAAATTGCTTCTTTCTTAACATGCTTTTAACTAGGAATCAACTACATTGCACTACCTTTTCTTTAAATAGAAATAAAAACTTAAACATAGTTCTACAAATTACCAAAGTATGCATAAAACATTTCCATAAACATGATAGCATCATTTTTTTTCGGCATCAAACTAAATGAAAAGATTTCAGAATGTCTGGTACTACTAAATTCAGCATGTGCATCTTGTCAAATCTTACCTATTTAGTCTACTTTTGTCCCCCCAAACTCGAGTGCAACATCTCTCACAGCTCTGGCCATCACTGCCTTATACACCCTGTCTATAGCCCTTGCATCTGCTTCAGGAGGCAAAGTGTCATCAGCCGGCAACACATGAATCTTGGGCTCCTCACCTCGCATAGCACTAGCCTTTGCAGATCTGTAGATTTGATCCACAACCCTAGAATAAACTCTAGGAGTTACATGCTCATCTCAAGGAACTTCAAGTGGATGTGTGACTTCTCCAGCACCAGTCTGAGACACCTCGGCCACATCCTGAGCCATCTGCCTGAGAGTGGGAGCAAGAATGAACAAATTGGGAAATGTGATCTGACCTGGTTCAGGTGGCATTGTAGCTTTGATCTGAATATGATCCTTGGCAGGATCAGGTATTTGAACAGAAAAGAAGCCCTGCTGAGTCCCCCCACAGACAATCCGCTCATCATCTACTAATACAATGCCTTCCTTTATCACCCGGCGTCCCTTTGTGGGGTGCAGAGCAAAAACAACCCACCTATCTTTTACACCCACAAGTTCTTCATTCTGAATTCGGCCTTGCTCGACCTGTTGCGGTGGTCTCCCTCGCCTGGTAGTTGCATACACAGCCCTTTCCCCATTGCCTGCTCTCCCACCTCTAAAACCAGACACCCTACCACCAGAACCTGCTCCCCCATACATTTCATCAGAAGTATAATGCAATTCATGCATGTTATAACCAGAAAAACCTTCACTTATCCTTGCAGTTTCAACCTACAAAATTCAATTATCAGGCTGCAAATAGCACTCAAATTGATTAAATGCATGGAAGTTAAACCTCACCCAAGAACTGCTTGATTTACAAAGAATTTTACGTGCTTTATCTGAGGGATTTCAACAGTCTGCTCTATCTGAGGCTCGACTTCGGCAACTTTCTGCTTCTCGTGCTCATCTCTCTGGGGTCGCATATTTGCATCCATCTTCCCTTTGCCTGGAGATTTAAACGCGCAGATTACTCTAGAAATGTTGTTCAACAAAAGGGTTACACAGGAACACTTTTTTTCTCTCAGCGAAAACTGATCAAGAAACTGATTGAAATTATCATCTCAGCGGTTTTAATCAGCTTAACAAGAGCAACAGCCTCTCAATCACAATCGTCAAAAATCCTCGCGAGTTACCAGAATTGCGGCATTAACTTCCGGTCTTGCAACTTGAGGCGCATGATCAAACCTACTGGCATCATTATTTGGCCTACTACAAGCAAATACCCACCATTGGCTCATGCAAAGCGGCAACAGACACCTGGCAAGAATTCTCCTTCCACGTCAAAGGGACAGATTTTGAGTAATTGGATCTGCAACATCCCACCCAACAAGCCCAGATACAAAAACTACCTCAAACTTTCGAAATGACTCATACACTTTTAACCACTCAGATACAAGAGTTTCAAAATGATTTAGACACCTTTAAACACTCAAATCCTTCCAGCCGCAAGTACAAGGACCACTTCAACTTCAATACCAAGGAACATTTCAAAGACAACCTCTTCAGCAAAGACAAAGAACAAATCCAACTTGCGTCACCATTTCAAAATTCAGCTAGACATGTCGTTCTCAGTCATTATGAAGACTACACAATTACCATTTATTACCCCCAATGGGAAGGACAAGGTAAGGCTCTAAACACTTTAAATAACAATTTTATTGTCCTTGTATGAAGGTACATGAGCCAGAACCCATTAGTCACGAGAACCAGCAACAGCTATCACCAACTGAACTACAAAGTGATGTCCACACCAACAGATCAGTACTTATCAAAACCAGTTTGGACTAAATTGAGTACAACCCACATCTATGTTCCAATGACCAACATTACTGACATTTGCAAGAATCATTTTCAAATTAAAGCTTGTGTGGATGCCCCACACTACCACAGCCGGTCCTGCCTTGTTAGAATACACTTTGGTAAATATACCTACTGGTTCTTATTCTTTTACTACCCACAAATGGCTTCCTCATCAAATCCCTCCAACCCAACCATTGAAATTCTTGTTGATCATATGAACAAAACCCTCAATATGCCTGAAGTAGATCTTTATCCTAAGGTTTTCTTAAACCCTGACAACATTAGAGCCAAGCAACCTTTAGATTGGAAATGGTGTTTTATTGGAAAACTCTGCAGCAATACCTGTTATGAAACATCCAGAATCAGTACATTCATCATCAACAACTGGGAATTTAAAGGTAGAGTTCAACTTGATATTTGGAATAGAAGAAGGAATTTTTAATCCTCAGACTCACTCATGAAGATGATTACTCAAGACTGAGGAATGGAGGCACCAGAGGAGTTTTTGACAAACTTATGGTTCTTGTTGGTGTCCCCCTTGGAGGCCCAGACTTAATTAATGAAGAACAATTACTAAGGTAATGGATTGGATGCTCATCAAAAGAATCCCATCACACATCATACCAGATATCAAAAATATTCTACAACCTGTTGGAGTTTTTCCAACTGCCAAGAAACCTTATGGAAGAGACAAATTTGAAAAAAATTTAGAAGTTAAACTTACCATTGATGTTACCAAACCTTTGAAGTTTGGTATTGAAGCTTTTGAAACCCCAACTATCTCTCATTGGCTGGAGTTTTCTTATGCTCGCAATGGAATCAAATTCTGCGAAGTTTGTAGAATATTATATCATCCATCCCCACCCTTCACCATCCCACCCATACATTCAAAGTCCCACTACTCAAATCACAAAAGCCTGCAAACACCTCAATCTCTCCCACCACCCCAAGCCGCCTACCAAAAATCCGTTCAAGAAGGAAGAAATGTCATTCATAGAGGATACTCTGATGCTGATGCTGCTCAAGTCTTTGAAATCAAGATGAGGAATGCAAAATAGAAAGAATTGGAAAAAATAATTGCTAAATTTGCTCCCTCATCTTCAAAACATCTCACTTTTGGAGCCTCTGCTAGAGCTGATCCCAACTCCCCACATCCGGATGTCATTGCCAGCCAAATAAGGCACAAAAAACTTGAGCTATCAAAGAAAATCTCCACCAACTACAGGAATCACCAAGCTAAAACAAATATCAAGGAAGCATCTAGAGCTAAAAATCCTTCAAACACTAATGACAACCAAACTCTGGACACCACTGGTATCTTTCCAATCATCCCTTCCCAAACCATCATAACTCTAGCTCAAATCAAGGAAAGAATGGATGCTGAAACTGTCCAGTTCAAAAAGAAGGCTTGGAAAGCTAGAAAGACAATTCACGTCTTCACTGAAGAAGATTCACCCTCTGATAATGACAGTATTAAGGAATTGGACAAGCACAAAGTCCTGCCAAAAAGGAAGCAATCAACTCAGGGTGCAGAGCTTATGGAAACCAATGAAACTGACAACAACAAAAGATTCAAAGACTACCCAGAAAACTATGTTGAACCTCTGGCTTCAAGCTTTCCCCTTATGACTAATGGTGCTTCTGGCTCATCAACACCAACCCTTGAGGTAATTTCCTTCTTTATCTTCTATCTTGGATTAAACTGCAACCAACATTTTATTTCCTCATACTGTTACATCATAAGCTACTATGATCCTATAGCTATGAGACCAACCTCTAAATACCCCCCCTGTATCCTATTTTTGGCAATTCTTTACTTCTATAAGATGGAATTGCCAAGGTCTAAGGCAAAAATATAATAAGAATTATCTTAATGATATGTTGTCCAAATTTAATCCTGATATCTTCTTCATATCTGAAACCAAACAGAAACATGGTAAACTTTTAAATTCTATGAAACAACTTAATATCCAAAAAATTTGGCATGTTAATCCTGGAGGGGCTAGTGGTACAGCTGGTAGATTAGTAATGATATGGAAGAACAATCTTGATGTTGAGATTCTAGACTATTCTTTTAACCATATCAATGCTAAAATACAACCTACTAGTGGCCCTCCCTGGATCTTCACTGGTTACTATGATAATTCTAATAATACTCAATGTAAACTAAATTATTGGAAAGTTTTGGAGTATACTGCTTCCAAGAACTCCCTCCCTTGGTTGGTTATTGGTGATTTCAACTTTATTTTACATGATTTTGAAAAATACAGAACCCAACCACTGGACAATGCTGAAGCTAATATTTTTAGTAACAAGATTATTGATCTGGATCTAAATGATTTAGGAAGCAATGGCTGCCCTTTCACTTGGACAAATAAGAGAAGTAAGCCTGCACTCACTGAGCAGAGATTGGATAGAGGATTAGCCACTGAGTCCTGGCTCCTCCTATATCCAAACTCTACTATCACTAATCTTTTAGCTATTGGCTCTGATCACCATCCCATTTTGCTTAACACTAATCCGCACTGGAGTACTGGTAAAATCCCTTTCAAGTTCTTTGGTCCTTGGCTAGACCATAAGTATCGTAAGGATATCATTTTTGAATGTTGGAAGAAGAACTTATCTGGTTCTAGCGCTTTTCTAATTGCTAGAAAACTCAAAGAGGTCAAGCTGAAACTCAAAATCTGGAACAAAGAAGTTTATGGCAACATAAAGACAAACATTGAAGAATGTAAGCAACATCTGCATTGGCTAAAATAAAACTACTTCAATCAGGACAGAAGTAAATCCTTACAAACTACAATGAAAGTTCTCAAAGAATGACAAGACATTGAAGAAAAATTTTGGAAAATCAAAAGCACAGACCAATATATCAAATTGGGAGATAAAAATACAAGTTATTTCCACAGAACTACAAAAAGTAGATTAGGGAGGAACAAGATAGATACCATCCAAGATAGTTCTGGAAACTGGATTGAAAACTACCAAGACATAAAGCAATGCTTCACCAACCACTTATCAAAAATGGCTACTTCAGAATCCCCTTCTAGGAATACTGAAATCCTTAACCTCATTCCTACAGTCATAACCACTAAAGATAACAAAAATCTCAATAGAATTCTTGAAGATAGTGAGGCCAAAGCTATTCTCTTCAGCATGGCCAAAGATAAAGCTCCAGGACCAGATGGCTTCCCACCTAACTTCTTCCAAGCGAATTGGGACATCATAGGAGAGGACCTAGTTAAAATGGTCCAACATTTCTTCAAGTCAGGATACCTTCTCAAAGAAATGAACTCAACCTTCATATCCTTGATATCCAAAATTGATAACCCTACTAGTCCCAGCCATTTCAGACCCATTAGCCTCTGCAACACCACTTACAAAATCATATCCAAACTGCTAGCCCAAAGAATGAAACCATATCTCAACAAAATCATATCTCCCTACCAATATGCCTTCATAACAGGAAGACAAATAGCTGATAATATAACCATTGCCCATGAAATTATTCACCACATGAGAACCATAAGAGGTCTTAAAGGCAACAAAGGAAGTATGGGGATCAAGATTGATATGGATAAAGCCTTTGACAGAGTGGACTGGAAGTTTCTTCATAAAATTATGGTCAAAATTGGCTTCAACTCTGAATGGAGCAACAAGATTATGAAATGCATATCCACTACTTCTACTGTTGTCCTTCTAAATGGCTCCCTGACAAATTCTTTAACCCTACTAGAGGACTCAGGCAAGGAGACCCCCTGTCTCCTTACCTGTTTCTTTTCTGCATGGAGGCTCTATCCAGAACCTTATCTCATTGTGAAGAGTTGGGTTTCATCTCTGGAGTAAAAATTTGTAGAAATGCCCCATCCATAAATCATTCTTTGCTGATGATTGTATGGTTTTCTGTAAGGCAAACACTATTGAAGCACATAATCTCAAGGATATCCTCAACATTTTTGGAGATACTTCTGGCCAACTCATCAACTTCAGCAAATCAGGAGTCTTTTTCAGCCAGGAAACTGATCCAGCTCTTATGCCTATTATCTGCAAGCTGCTTGGAGTTCAAATTCTACCTACAAATGACAAGTATCTAGGCTCTCCTTTATTTACCCATAGAAGCAAGATCCAATCTTTCAAACCAGGAGTGAATAAGATGAAGAGAAACTTGTCTAGATGGAAGAATTCCCCATTGAACCTAGATGGAAGAGAAGTTATAATAAAATCTGTCACCTCTACAGCGAGCATCTATCAAATGAATTGTTTCAGAATCCCAAAGCAAACCTGTCAAGATATGAACAAACTACAAAGAGATTTCTTCTGGGGAAAGAACCTGGAAAACCCCACAGGCTACTACCCAAAAGCCTGGACAGCCATTTGCAAACCTAAGGAGCTTGGTGAATTAGGTTTTATGAATATGAAGCTTTTCAACATTGCCATGATAACAAAAATAAGATGGAGATTGGAGCAGGACAAGGATTCTCTCTGGTACCAACTGATGGATGCCAAATATTTACTGGGAAGAAATGTTCTCAGCATGAAGACCAAAGCTAAAGATGGAGACTCCTGGATATGGAAAGGGGTTTTAGAAGGTATTCAGAACATTCAGCAACACTGTGAATGGAGAATAGGAAATGGCAACACAATAAAAATTTGGGAGGACTTCTGGATACCTACTTCAACTGACAAACTCATCAAACCTGCTAACTGCCCCAGTGAGATCCAACTGCTAGCTCACCTAATGACAGATCAAAGGGAATGAAATATTCATCTCATACAACAAATCTTTAGCTCTGACACTCCTCAAGTCATCAGTAATCTTGATATTCACCCCGGAGACGAAGACAGTATTCACTGGAATCTCAACAGTACAGGAAAATTCTCTGTTAAAGCTCTATACAAAGCCAAAATAGAGAATCTCTATAGAAATGATCAAACAACAAGAGACTGAAGAGTTATATGGAATTTGGAAGTGGCACCAGCTGTCAAAATTTTTCTCTGGAAATGTGCTCATGAAATCCTGCCAACTAATGCCAAAACTGCAAGCATTCTCCACTATATTGATCCCATATGAAAATTATGAAACTGTGGGGAAGGAAACTATGACACACATGTTCCTCAACTGCCCTGCAACCACTGAAGTCTGGCAGCAAATGTTAGGTGGAAATCATGGCTTATTTGATCACCATATTGTTTTCATGGACTGGTTTAATGACTGGTTTCACAATGCGAACATTAGTCATAATGTCTGCATCTATGCAACCACTTGTTGGTTCATTTGGAAGGCTAGATGTGATCTAGTTTTCCAAAACATCTCTCCAAATGCTAAGAATACTACTCTCAGCATTCAACAACATCTCTGTGATTATAACATAATTCACAAGTTACATTACCATGCCTTGAATACTCAGGGGCATATCATTGAGAATGAATCTCATATAGCTACTCCTGGAACTCATGTTGGGATCTAACAACACAAGTAGAGCTTTGGTTTCTTAATCAAATCTGTACTATTCAGGATCCCAACACTTATCAGTTTTTCTCTGCACTAACTATTACTGATTTTGCAGGCAACTATGTTGATAGCGGAGGACACACAGGACAGTGGGGAGCAGAAGGAGCCACAGGAGGAGCAAACTTAGCCTTTCAATGGGCAGAGGAAAAGCAACACATGAACATAGAATTACATGTTGAAACAAGTGAAATCCTGGAGCATTTCAACACTCTCTACATCCAAGCAATCAAAGGAAGATTCAGTAGAAACTACCACAAGGAAAAACAGACATCGAATGAAGAATCCTTATTACATATCAAACCTGTAACTTTTGTTTTATTGGGTCTTAAACTGTTACATAGAACCCAAAATCTCTAAGCTTTGAATTTGGCTATAACTTGTAAGAACCTTAGCAGTGGGTCTATTGTTTGTCTAAACAATGACCACACTTGCATTATTAGCAATCCAAATCCTTAGACTCTGCCTAAGTTTTCTTTAAAAAAAAAGTATTCAATACAGGCCAAAACTTGCAAGGGTGGAGAAGATGCTTATTCACATGTTATACGACTGTGTAAGGCTTCAGATTCTCAATTGCTCACATGGATATGACGTGTTCTTTCTTATTTTTATTTGCTTACATCCACAAATAAAATCTGAGTTTAACTGAATCGATCTGTACATTTGTACCAGAAAAATGGGAAAACTAAAACAGAAGTAGCTACTTCTTGTCATAATAGCTGCAGCTAACTATAGCTAATAATCCGTCCTTAATTAATGGTTATAATACCACGCAATTGATTATTGACGCCAGCAGTAAGTGATGGCGAAAGTTCCAGTCGTTGGTAATTGGATGGTGCCTGGACTGGCGAGATCTGAATATACTAATCCTGGGCGACAAGTACGAGGGGGTGGGGAGGGAGGAGGTGGAGGGGGTACTGATGCACAACAACACTGCTCAGACCATTCGTACCTAGCGTCAAGATAAACAAAACCGCCTCAACGCACTCTGACCTTGCCATTGGAACCATTTTCTGTTGAATACAATCGGCTCCATCTCCATTATATACCCCTAAAACATATATTATTGGGTATATAAATTATATATCTCTAGTTTTGACACCCGCAGATATAGTATCGTAGCTGTAGTCCTTTCCTGCAACAGTTTTATTTAAAATAACTCTTCTTTAGAATTTAATAATAATAAAGTCTAAAAGTCCCAAAAAAATAAAGTCCAAATACTGTCCAAAAATATAAAGAAAAATTACAACAAATAATGTCCGACATGGGTTTTAATTTTGGTACCCTAGGTTTTACTACTTTGGGTGAACTTGGTTTTGTGTCTATTGAGTTTTTGCGTAGGTTGAAGAATTATATAGTTCGGCATGATGCTAATATTCATGTTGGCAATTTTCTTTTTATTAGAATATGTTTAGCTATTCAAAAAGGCATTGGAGCCTAGCTTGTTGCTAGGCTCCTAACTAATTTCTTGTAAATATAATAACTTTTCTTTTAATTTCAATAATATTTTTTTAAAGAAATAAAAAATAAATAAATACAGCAAAACCTAATACAAAAATAAAACTCTAATAAATAAAAATAAAATAAAATCTTCTTCACTCCTTTTCGACTCCTCTTTTCTTTCCTTCTTTGGCGATGTTTTCATTTCATATCACTTTTTCTTTCCTTTTAGCTTCCCTCCAAATCTAGAAAAAAAAAAACGAAAAATACCAAAGGTGTAAAAGAGAACAAAATATCTAAAAATAAATCTAAAACCCGAAAAACCTAAATACAAGTCCACGTCGGCAGGGCCAAAAATTGATGTAGTTATGAAGTGGTAAAATAAAGTATCGTTCGCTCGGACTTGTGAAGATTGATTTAGATTTAAAAACTGAAAACACTAAAAACAAAGAAAATATATACAAAAAATTGTCACAATACTGAGAGGTACTAAGACTCCAGATTCCACCAATTTTCATACTCATGTGATTCAAAAATCAATTCTACACAAGTATAACTCATATGAAAAGATACATTGACTCTGATTCTTTGCCAAGGTAGATTCTGGAAGTAACGATTGTAAATCTAAAGCATGGGATATCAAAACCCTTAATTTAAGCATGACCGATCAATTGAAATCACAACCACTCTATAGAAATCATAAATGAATTCAATTTTAATGATGGGATTTAGCTCATGATGTCAAACACTCGCTCAAAATAACAATCCATAGCTCAAAAAGGTGTTTTATTGAAGAAATTGTATAACACAGAGATTTGCAATGCTATAATGGTGTTACAGATGTCACTGTTAAAAAAGGATGATGGCTGAAAGAATAATTGTAGTCGCAGAAGGTCTTGTGCAAGTAGCACCTACAGCCATTGTTCTTACGACTGTTTTCTTGTGCAGCTTGCATTGTTCTTCTTCTTCCCTACAGCAGCAGAGAAACTTCTATGCACTTCTTCTTCTCGGCTCTACAGCCTCTACCAACTGCCCCCAAACTCTAGATTCCCTTCTATGGGACTACAACAACTCCTTTTATACTTACATGGCAAATAAATTTCGTTAATATTTTTCTTTTTCTTCTCTTCCACGTTCCGGAAATTTACCTTATTTTTCTCCCTTTTACGCATTTTCTCTGAGTTTTCAAAGCTCTTTCCAAATAGATTAAACTAAATCCCAGGAAATATCTTCCTCTTCTCAGGTAACTTCTAAGAGTAACTCACCCAAACTCCCGAAGCTTTCTCCTTTTCTGTTCTTGAAATACCAAACATAAACCCCGAGAAATATTATGCCATGTTTTATCGTGAACCAACTTCTATCTATCGTTTTTTTCGACAGTGAAATTCTTACCTAGCCTGTTTAGTCCTCCTACACAATTCAATCAAGCAAGAAAATCCTGATAAAATCTCATCAAACTCAATCCAGTGACTGTTGCAGAGAAGACCCAAATTTCCCGCCAAAACCAAAGTTTAAACGACGAAGAAAAGGCTCCCCCTAAACAGCGGTGCGGCTACGATGTGGTCCCTCTTAATTTTGTGACACCTATTATAAAGAAGAAAATAAAGTCTTAAAACAGTTAAATACTAGAAAGCGTAACTAATACTTTTTCTTAACTCCCTACTTTTTCTCAAAAAGAGAAATGTTGATAGGGATTTAGAGGGGGCAGGTTTTTAGTTGTAATAGGTGTCACAAAACTAAGAGGGGCCACATACTTGAAGTATGTGACCCGACCACATCATATCTGGAGCTCTAGGGGTGCCATTAGCCGTGGGTGCAAATAGTAGATTTGGGGTACAAATAGCGGTGGGTTCCCTTTATCAATTGGAGTGCTCCTAATCACTTGTCCTCCGGGTGCCTTTTATCAACTTTCTTCGGGTGCCAATAACACCTCTTCTGGGGGTGCTTCCAACATATTTTCGTGGTGCCTTTGGCGCATATTCTAGGTGCCTTTAGTAATTTCTCCCTGGGGTACAAATACCTCATTTCGAGCTGATTTTGCCGCAAAAGATTATTTCTCAAAAACACCTACAAAAACATAAAATAATCAAATAAGTACAAAATCGAGCATTAACAATACACATAATTGAGAACAAAATAGACACATAAATGCGTCTACCAGTACTTTGATTTATTTTTACTTTTTTTTTACGATAGAACAATGGTCCCTGTAACTATACCAAAGTACTTTAGCCTAGAATTCATGCTATTACAGGGTTCGATCCCCAACCTCCCATAAGAGAGGAAGTTTGAGAACCATCAAACCACTTGATGGTTTTCTAAATTTAGTGGAATAATTATAGCATAAAAAGTCCTACATAATGCACGTTACCTGAATATCCGTACTTGATCTGAGTTCGGAACTCGATGTCATCAATTATTTACCATCCAAAGAAATAAAAACAAAAATATTCGTACTTGCACAGATAAGGAGTCCCGGTTATCATTAGCAGAAACACTTTGTTCACACAAGTGTTGCTTGATTAGAAAAGGTTTTAGCCTTGATAATGCTTCATCTTAAATCATAGTCAAGGTGGATGACATGACACCAAAATAATAAATTTAAAATCACAGGGTGTAGCAATGTATGCGATGTTAAATTATAATTATTTTACTGATCAAAAATAGTTAATTTTTTTTTGACTAAAAACATGCATAATTAATGCTAGATGCAAAACTAATGAATGATTTTTTTTTGTCTCGCTATAAATCTATGACGCTAGCTCTCTCTGCATTTGATCCAAACTCAAATTAAGATGATATTAGAATTCCATAGTGGTAACTATTAAGCAACGAATGCTACTTTATCGTTCTATAACGAGGCCTTGGAGAAAACTATGTTTCCAAGTTAGAAATGATATTGGTAAGAATAAGCTTAATGCTTAAGAAATTATTTTGTTGTATCCGACTTGTGAGGTCTGCCTTATGCCCACCATCAAGGTAATTCCTCTTGGTTTTGCCTTATTCTGGCCCAACAGAAAGGTAATTCCTCTAGTTTCTTATGTTGTATGTGGTACTTTAAAATCCGGTTTACTCACAGTGAAATAATTTCATCGGCTTTGCATGTACTGTGTGATTTAACGAAAACAATTCATATGTAATGTTTTTTTTTGAACTTCTAATAAATTATATGTATTAATAGTTTTGTTCTTTGGTTTTATCGTTTATAGAAATCTTTCCCTCATAACTAAGAGGAAGAAAGGCTTACTTCTTAGTGAGTAACTTATTTCAAAGCTCAATAACTTCAACATCATTGAAATGATTCTCGGGGATCCAATTATCGGTTTTCGGATTTTTCATCCAAAAGACTTCGTTAGACTCTTTTTATATTGGCGCAACATCTTTATTTCATGCTTTTCCAGTTTCTGGCAACACTTTTTTTACAATTGTTGAAGTTGACGAAATAGACGTCCTTGTATTCTCGGTTCCGAATGCTGAATTTCCCCTTTTACAATTGATAACACTAAAATCATAAAGCTTTCACTAATAATTCAAATTAAGCTTACATATATTTTCAGTATATCAAGGTTCAATAAACATATAGAGACCTCATACATAATCAGTCAAAAACAATAATTCCAACAACAAAAGAGATAGAACATCAGAGGATGACTAAAACATGTATGAACAGAGATCCGGTTGAATCGGAGAAGAAATGGTTTTTGAATCATAAGTCTACCCTTTTTGATGATTTTCTTCTACTTGAATTTGCTTCAAATTTTGAATCGAGTGATAATGATCCCGGTCGTCGAAGTTCACTGTCGATATACCTGAAATCCTTTTTTCTTAGTTCTCTTTGATTATTTTATGAATCATATATTTCCCATATTTCTCGAAATAAACCCACAAAGGACGACCATGAAAAGATGCTTTGAAAGCACAGAAACAAACACCATGAAGGTGCAGATAATAATTTGCCGCCGACAAGTGAAGGTTGGTAATGGAACTAACCTTAAACCCTAGCTAAACTATGAAATAAATTAACATAAGTAAAAGAAGGGTAGATCTGAGCACAAAAACTCTCCGGAAAAAGGAGTTTTAAGTTTCCTGAAAACGCAAGGGAGGGATAGAAAGATAGAGAAAGGGACCCCTTAAATTTTGAGATTATAAATCATTGACACCCTCATAACCAAATAAACAAAAACTGATCCAAGGCATTAAGAATCATATAAAAAGAAGAACTATCATTTGGGGCATTACTCAAAAATTTTGCGGCATACATAATTGGACAAAAACGAGGTCATAAGATAGTATTTGTGTGAGCCCCTCATCCAGCCATTTTTAATAATGATAATAATGCTCTTATCATTTATATCTTTTAATTTTTTTTAATAATTTTTTTGAAATTTATATTTTTTAATTTTTTTCGAAAATTAATAAAAAAAAATTTAATTGACAATTTTGTTTTTAATTTACAAACGTAAGTTCGGCTGACAAGTAATATGCAGAATCTAAGTTTTATCAAAACATACATATGTTCGGCTGATAAATTGTCAGTTAAATCTTGGGTGTTCTTCGTATACGAAGAATACTCAGAGGTTTGGCGGATAACTTGTCAACTGAACTTGGGCTTTATAAGTACATACCTAAATTCGGCAGATTCGAGCAGAAAATAGGACACCTGAACTTAGTATTGTTCTTGATAAAGTGAAGTTCGGCTAGCATTTTCGTGTTTAATTATCAGCCGAACTGTTCATCAACACTTTATGAATGAAGAAGAATGAGAAGTTCGGCAGATATTTTTTTTTTATTATTAGCCGAACTTCACTCTGTAACTGTCATAAAACTCTGATTTTTTCGATTTAAACACAATCAATCAATCGAACACAAGAAAATAATATTTGGGTTTATGGAAAATATTTTGTTTTGTAATTTCCTTATGAGAAGAATGGATGGAATAAAAAAGAATGTATATGTTTTTTTAAAAATAATAGTTACAAAAATAAAAAAATTAAGAAAAAACTAAAAAACAATTTAAAAAAAATTCAAGTTAAAAAGAAATAAAAATAAAAAATAACTAATTAATCAAGGGTATCTGAGTAACTTAACCCCCATTAGACACCCCATATCGCCCCACGCTAGTTAGGGTCATACCTATGTATGCCCCGAAAGTTCCCCGTGTACCCCCAAATGATGGTTCAAAAAGAAAGCGTGGTTCATGGGAAACACATGCGGTTGAAACATGTGACCAAGCCCGAATATAAAAACTCAAGAGATTATTAATAAAATGACCACCTTTTTGACATATAATTAAGAAAGGGATCGTTTTTTTGAATCATTATACAAACTGGCCGAATTAGACTTTTTTTGTCCCTTTTTTTAAAGAAAACAGATACCAACAGTTAATTGCTTACTTATCAGTTACACTACTTAGTAAAAGACATTTAAACCTTTCAGTGGGCTGAGTGGGCTGGACCTAATTAAACAATTCTACTAAAACTGAGTCATACGTAGTTAAATCACCCCTAATTCGTCTTCTTCCCCTATTATGAACCCTAATTGATAACACAAGAAAAATATAAAGACAGATTAAAATTCCAATTCAAAAACTTAATCAACTCAACTTCTATTGTTTTTTCATCGGTTGTCCAATTACAAAATAAACTAGGAACATTACGACCCAAAAATCGAAACGAATTTCAATTTTAACCGTGACAATCAAAACCCTAAACGAATTTAATCCTAAATTGATCTTGTTTTATCGATTAAGAAGATCCCACTTGATTCCAAACATTAAAAATTTCTTCTTGATTTCTTATCTTGTGATTTGTTTAGCTTATGCTAATGATTTCATTCTAACTCATGAATTGATAATAAGTCTCTGGAGAAGAAGAATAAAGGGACGTGTGATGATGGTGGCAGGGAAACATGGAAAACAAATCACTTTTCTTCTTCAGGCAACTTCATCTGGGATTTAATTCCGACGGCAATTGTTAATGCTATTTGGAAAGAAAGGAATTGTAGAAGATTTAATGTTAATCATCTCTTCAAAACTGACAATGATCTCATCTCTGAAGCCAAATCTTCAATTCTTTTTTGGGCAGCGGCAGCAGGCCACATAGTTCACCTGAACTTCTCTCATATTGTTTTAGCTAATTGGCAGGCTATTTTTATGTAGTTCTTTTATTGTTTTATTTATGTTTTTCCTTTCTTACTTCTATCTTTGGTAGAATTCTCTGTAAATCCTTTACTCTTTCAGTATATTCCCCTTTCCGATCAAAAAATGATGGAGGCAGGGCGAGCATTAGGGCTTTAAAGAAACAAAGGAGGGTAATATAAGGATAGGTTAGTAATTTCTGGGTATACAATTGACTTAATCAACGCCTCTGACCAATATGGTGGGTCAAGGTGTGCAATCTAACTGAAATGCCACATTATAAAACATTTAAAATTTCGGGCCCGTTTATTAATTAGGGACTAGGAAGTTGGTCATTTTATAATTTGCCCATAAAACAAAGCCCACACCCATGTATTACGTGAGTGCTTCTACCTGAATCGTAGACTCTTTCCATTTTAATACAGTGACAATTTCGTGAAGTGAGGATACTTAGACTTCTGAGTTCCAAACTCGACACCTAATCCCAGTGAACAAAAGTTTTCACTGTGATATATTGTCCCATTTGCAAAACCTATGTCTAAACGCTTAGTAATATTCAGGCTCGTGTCACATCCAATCAATCAAGGAGTCAGTCAACTGACCCGCCAGAATTTCATTCCCTATGCTAAAGAGGATTTTCTCAAATCCTTACCTCATATGATAGCTTTTGGCACGGTACTCTCGTCATCGGACACCGCTTCGCTCGGGTCGGGGGCTTCAAATACCCCAATACGGGGAGCGAGCAATGTTGGAAATCTAATCCAACATATAAAAATTTGGAAAAATGCCTCATTCTTTCAAAAACTCAGTTAAGTCACATGTATGAGCCCATACACACATAAAAAATGACAAGTACATTCTTCAAAATTTAGGATTAATTATTCAAAATTCAGTATTAAGGTTTAGGGTTCGAGATTTAAGGTTCATGTGGTGGCAATAGAGTTTTTGGTGGTGGTTCTGGTGGTGATGGTGGCTTAACTGGGTTGGATGGAAATATTAATGGCATTTTTCCAACTATTTTTAATGTTGGGGTAGATTTCCAACATTGTACCCCGTATTGGGGCATATTCCCAATTTTCCCTTGGTTCTATTTCCTGTGATTTTATTTCCGTTGTTGCAGTTGACATTGTTTGTTGATATGGTAAGCTCTACATATTAACCATGCGTCCAGGGGCGGAGCCAAGAATCATGGGAAGGCGGTGCAAAAATTTGCTATGAGTGCAACCAAAAATCTTAGGGGTGCAAAAATGCTAAAACAAGCTTAAGTATAAAAAAAAAGTTTCTTAAAGGGTTTAAAATGGGCTTTGCCAGCTGGGCAGGGGTTCAACTGCACATCCTTATAATGGGCTGGCTCCCCCTGCACGCGTCTAATCAGAAACAAAACCTTTCGATTATGACGCCAATTCACAAGAAAGAAAAAGAAAATTAAACCCAGAAAACATTCTTTTTAGTTACAAATTAGGATATGACCCGTGCCGTAACGGTCTGGGCTTCGAGTTGTTGTTGATATTGTTAATGCGACCGCACTAACTCATATGATCACTGCCACTAATTCGTATTTGCATCTCAAATGCTTACCCTTAGTTAAAAGACCTTGCAGTATATATACTCTTTGGATTACGTTTGAGTAAGGCGATATCTATGTCTAATGGGAGTAGTGAATATTAATTCTTGATTATTATGTTGCATAAGCTAGTACTTTATAATTTTTAATTTTTATTATCTTCTAATGTGAATAGTGTGTAGGATCAGCATCTCGGAATTTTATAAGAAGATTCAGATGAAGAATCTTCATTTGTAGGAAGGTCATCATTATCTCATCATTTTCATCACTCTCGGAATTTTCATGAGAAGGAATATTTGAAGGAGAGAAAGAACGGATTTTTCTCTTCTTTGAAGGAGGAGCAGTTGGTTTTTCCCTGCGAAGAGCACCTTTGCCTTTATCACCAGTCTTCGCAACATTGGCAGGCTCTTCTATTTCAGCAATAATCTTCACACACAGATATAAATAAGAAATAAAGGCAACAATATACTGTTTAAAATCATAAGAGAATATTTCTTACCTCATCTGTGTATGAGCGAAGAGCTAACAAGGTACTAGCCTTCCCAGTCCTGTGATAGTTATCTTTCAGTTTCTGAATCTGTAGAATTTCGCAAGAATCAGCGAACAAAAGAATAAAGATAAATAAAGAAATATAAAGTGAGCGAAACTGGAAGAAACATACCTCTTTCTCCTTCTCGGGCCAAGAGAATACCCAAGGTTGATAAGTAGAGAGATTCTCAGGAAGAACATTTGACCCAGCAATGTAAGGTCCTTTCAGCATCAAGGGAAAAACACACCATTTATCATCTTTGGATTGGCGAGGAGTTGTGTTCTTACCAGAATGCCAATCAATTTCTTGCATGAGTATTTTACCTTCATCAGTATTATCTTTCTTTTTCAGGCGAATACCCCAGCGAGTATTCTCTTTCTTCATGGAGATCAATTCATAATTCTCAAAGAAACTCGCTACTATGTATTTTTCAGCGATTATCTCCAAATCTGCGAATTTAGGATCCCTAAGTTCTTTACAGTAAAGAGATCCTTTACCAGCACCACGGTTAGCGAACTCGAGCATCAGACGGATGCAATCCTCACTCAGTTGGAAGATAGCTCGCGAAAATCCCGAGTGAGCGAGAATTTCATAGAGCAGAGGAATATCTGGATCATAAAGACGAATGGGAAGACCTGAGAGAATTTGACCTAGCGAAACTATGATTGATTGATCATCACAATGTTGATCAGAGAAAAGTTTGATAGAAAGAATGATTTGGCACTTTCACCAGGAATGATAGAAAGTGTGAAACCTTTCTCGGCAAGATCTTTTTGGGTTTCTTTAAAAGTTTTCTCATGCTTTTGACCGCTTGGAGGCATATCTGAATATAGAGTATGGGTATGGATGAAATGTAAGAAAATTAAAGAAGGACGAATTACAGTAGCAGAAATTACGGAAGAACAATATAGTTGCAGAGATGAGAAAGTAAAAAGAGAAGAGAAAGTAAAAAGAAAATGGAAAGAAGAGTAAGAAGAATATATAAAGAAGATTTTTTTTACTCGAAGAAATAAACACCATTAATGCGAAAAGACGTGAGCGGTTAAAAAGCAGCGGTTACAGAAGACGTGTCAAGAAATAAATGGAAGAAAGGATACGTGTGATAAATGCAGAATATGAAGAGATGGACATCTGCGGCATTTCTCACATCATTCTCTACTTCGCAGAGAAGATATGAGAAGAGGCAAGATGCAGGACCAGAATCTCGCAACAATAATGCCTCAGCGAAATTATCAACAACACAACACAACAGTGTCGCAGAACAACATCTGAAATGACATGATAAACGACGTCAGCTAAAATCATGAGAAAAAATGTGATGGTCCTGCGAAAATTAGAGAGTTTGCGAGATTAACATTTGTAAGGATGCGAGAATGTCGCAAGTCATATCAAAAAATAAAGGACAGATTAGCTGTCATCCACTATGTAATTCCCTATAAATAACCGTTCCATTGTAAAGGAAAGAGGAGATCTTTTTCTGAGTGAGAAGCAAGTAAATAGGAGAGAGAAAATCTAGAGCAGTGGTTATTCTTAATTCCTTTATCTTTTCTTGTAAGATTGTTCAAAGGTTGATCAATAAAATTAAGATTGTTAATCTAAAATGAGTTGAATGTTAATGAAATCTTGTGAAGGGTGTAGTGTAGGATTTCCTGCAACTACATAGTATATATTCTCTTGTAAACTATTCTGTTGCGGATGCTTTTGCCTCTTTATGTATGTCCATCCAAATCTTATGTCATACTCCTACCTAGCCCGATCTTTATAAGACCTTGCTGCTCTCCAAGTAATGAACTCAAGGTTCTTTCCAAGTCGTTTTTTCTTAAAACTGTTATAGATGTCTAAAGCAACGCCTGAGATGGTGATTCACATCAGTGAAGTATTTAGACACACCTTCACCCAATTTTTTATTTTCTTTTTTTGTCACTAATAAAAGTTAGTGTTTTATCATGTTGTTTCACTCATGCTGCCAATATACCAAGAAAATCAATTTATGTTTTTCTTCGTTACTTACAAAAACAGTAGCGACAGCTGTCTTGCGGAACGACTGTGATTTATTCCACTTCCTTCTTAGTGCCCAAGATTTTTCATCAAAATGTTTTTGATCCAATGGTCGTGGCATAGTACCTCGCAGTCTGTTCCCTGTTCATTTGCTCATTACTTATATAGGAAGTAGTGTATACCCTCTTTTCTGATGACACCAACATGTCAATCTTTTGGCCATCTGGGGTTTAACATTCTTCAGCTATTTTATAACCCCCTTAGATTCCATTAACATTTAAACACATCACCAACCCATACGTGGTCCGGACTATCCTTTAACCCTCATTAGAATCAGTGTTCTAATTTTCTGTTGCCATTTGTAAATATGGACTATCCTTTCATCTAACTGTTCAGCGGCAGGATCCTCCCATTTTCTTCTTGGTATTGATTTTGGCCCAAGTGACGGTTGCGTATGGATGGAGATTCCTTAGGGAAAGATTAGAACGTATATTTACTACTATGATGTGTGCCCCGTACAATTTCGCTTAAAGTAAGTTACGGTCTTATACCTTTGATTCTTAGATCCCACAACCGTTTGTTTTAACACAAAATTGGTCGAAAAAGACCAAAATCAACAATTTCTGGGAGAAATGGACAGTTAGATTTTGATACTGTTTAAATGGACAAAATATAAAAATACGCAGGATATAACCAGTTTCATCGTGCCCATTTTCAAATTTTTTTTTTAATTTTTAATTTACACAGGATGTATCCAGTTTCATTCTTGCTATTTTTTAAATTTAAGGTAGGATCACTATTTTTTTTTTGGCCATTTCACCCAAACTATTTTTTATTCCTCCATTTGAACCGTGATTTAAAAATATTTGGACAAATGACCCATTTTCCGTTGTTTTAATTCACGTTTTCTTACCTCAACTGTGGCTTCAAGGCACGAACAGCTAAGGTTGCTTGTTTATGAGAGATGCTGCAAGTGAGCGACGTTACATGAAAGTCATGTTTGAACATTGGTGAATATAACATGCGGAAGTGGAACCGTACCCGCAGTCGTCATATTTTACTTGGATTGGAAGGAGGATTATTTCATCTTTAGCAGCACTTGCAATGGTGTTGAAAACAATAACCGCAACACAGAAATGCACAACACTTTTATATGCTAATATTGTCATCGCTTGGTAAGCTGCCTAGCCTGCCTTTGGGGTGACACCTGCAAGGGTGAAAAGGTTGCCATGAAATTAAGATATATTTCGCTTTTATCTTTCACTCCTTAATAGGATTCTCCATCGACATATAACTTTCCTATCAATTAAACACTAATCAAATTAAATTGGATAATTTTGGCGCTTGAATTGTCCTGTACTTGATGTATTATTCATAAGCAACCGGTAATTTTATTGATGTTACTTAATGTATTACTTGAGTTGTCCTGCACTTAATGTATTACTTGAATTGTCCCTATTTGTAAAATCTCCTGGTTCTAACATAATTTGGGTTAGGCTTGTGGGTCAGTAGATTGTTATCTTGGCCCTCAAATCTGAGGTGAAATACTCAAAGCACTGGTTTGTGATTCAAAATGCACCCTTTTCAGAGCATTCCAAATTTATGGGAAAAACACAATCATTCAAGGAAAAGTTAGATCATGCGATGCTCCAAAAAATGCATCAGCCGTGTCCTTGCTGGACATATGCCAAGTCGAGCAATAATTCAGAGTTTGGAGTTATGCACAATGGTAGCAGTTGATAAAAAGAGAAAGTGGAATTAGAGCAAGTTTTATGGTGGAATTCAACCTATTCCAAGTGTGGAAAAACTACGGAATGTCAAGTTGAGTGGCTTCCAAGTTGAGGTCTTCCACAGAAAATCCAAGCAGAGTTCCATGGTTTTGTAGAAGGGTCCGTGGAATCCATGTGAACGCCAATAAGAATAGCGCAGTAGAAGACAAGAAACGCTATTAAAAATAGCACAAAAAAAAAAACGCTATTCTTAATAGCACAAAAAAAAACGATATTAAGAATAACACAAAAAATGCTATTAAGAATAGCATTCTTTTTTTATCCGTAGATTTAAAATGAGTTGTTGAAATCTAACGGCTGAAAAAAAAAATGCTATTTTTAATAGCACTGAGTGCTATTCTTAATAGCGTATTTTTTGTGCTATTAAGAATAGCGTTTTTTTTTGTGCTATTAAGAATAGTGTTTTTTTTTTATCCGTAGATTTAAAATGAGTTGTTGAAATCTAATAGCTGAGAAAAATGCTATTCTTAATAGCGTTTTTTTTTTGTGCTATTCTTAATAGAGTTTTTTTTCTGTGCTATTAAGAATAGCGTTTTCACTATTCCACCACTGCACTTGCGCTTCCATCCACAGTTCCAAGTGTTAAGGTGGCGTGGAAGATGGAAGATGGATGGATTCCACTATAAGACTTGCTCTTAATAGAGCACCTTGTAGTTGGGAATACACTACCTTGAACTTGAATGTTCAATGTAGGATACAAACTGTTGATCGTGAAAGGACCTAGAGACATCAGACATTTTTTTTTTTTTTTTGTATGCCCAAGCTACAACTGCAGAGACGAAAACACTACAAAAACAACAAAGAAAAGAGCAACGAAACATCTAGGATATTCATGTGCTTTCATTATGCGTCAATTGTCACCCAAAGTCTTTCCCCTTAGACTTGATCACCGAAAAACAAAGTGACAATCAGATCTTTTTGGTTGGTGTTTATCTTCAGTATCCGGGTCAGCTTGATCCTTGTCAGTTGTGAGCACAGGACCCAATGAAGGGGCTGTTGAGGATGCCTTCAGGAAAGGAAACCTAGTAATCGTGCAGCTGGGAGTGGTTTGCTTCTTCTTGTTAAACCCCTCCATCTCCACATTCAAGATCTTTTCAAAAGCTGCAACAACCTTACATTTTCCCTTTTCATGGTGTCATTACAACATAGGTACTTTGGAACTCAAAATGTGCACACAATCAAATTTGTTTAAATACTTTAAGAAGACCAATTAAGAATTTGTTTAACTGACTCAAGGATGCCTAATTAAGTATAGATAAACAGACGGTGGCGTACATCTCCCACCATAACTATGTCTGAGGCAGTGGTGTGGAGAATTCGCTAGACTTCACTATCTAGGGTAGCTGATATGGTGCTACCGTTATGGTCTGTCAGTTCAAAGCGAATAAGATACATGCATGAAGCTAATTTTTGGGTGGTCAGTACTTGATTGTATCAGTTTAGAAGGTCCTTTTATTGTTTTGGATCAAAATGTCCAAGTCAGGATGCCTAATTAAGTAAAGATAAACAGAATGTGGGGAATCCCTCCGAGTTCATCCACTTACCTTTGTTGTTACAATACAAAAGGACACCATGGTATGTAAATTGTAGAACGGCACATAAATTCTAAAATTTCAATGACACAACAGTCATGCGTGTGCTTTACACTTTATCCGGATACCGAAGTGCAGAAAGGGAAAAAATATCTAGACAATAGCTGGCCTATTTCCACTAATATATAAGTAGACATGTGAATAGACAGTACGATGGGCGATACTATACTACACCACATATTCTGCGATCTCCACTCCGTAACATATTGCCAATCATCTTCAATACTCCTATTATTACCAAAGAATAGTGATAATCTAAGGTTTGGACACCTATACAAATGGATTTACTTTTTTAAGTTCCCATCGGATTTGTCATACCACCCACCCATACTCTCTACTGCTTGGATGTACTTCCTTTTCTTAGATAGTGGGTTATTAAGCAAACAACTGAACAACATACAGTCAACAGTTAGTTGGAATGGATACCTCTGACTTAACCAACAGCAAATCCAAGTCCACTTCATAGTCAGACAATTAGATTCACAGAAGTAAGCTTCATATAAAGAAACTGATAAGAAAATCAAACAAATTTATATTTGAAATGATCTTGGAAAACAGAATGTAATTAGCAGAAAATATTGGCACTACCTCTACTCGGTTCTGTAGGGAAGCAACACAATTGATTATCTCATCCACCATAAGGGCCTTTCCAGTTACCTGTCAAGATAAATTTTAGATCCCTATCTCTCTTCTTTAAATCCAGAGGTGCTTGCATTATGCAAATCATAACAGTAAATTAAGATATCCTACAAATAGAAACTCATCGACGACCTTGCATAATGCAAGCCATGTAAACCTGCAAGTAATCCACGCAAAAAATACACAAAACAAATTAAGTTTTCTTCTTTAAATCCAGAGGTGCTTGCATTATGCAAATCATAACAGTAAATTAAGATATCCTACAAATAGAAATTCATCGACGACCTTGCATAATGCAAGCCATGTAAACCTGCAAGTAATCCACACAAAAAAATACACAAATCAAATTAAGTTTTCTTCTTAATTTGTATAATATAACAATATTGTTTTCCATCAAACATGAAATTTTATGGTGAAACCATCCAAGAACAAATTGCGTATATCTTCAGCAACACTATCATTCAACAGTATTTCTTAACTATACAACTGGAATCACTGTTTTATGTACTGAAAAACACAACAATGGTATTTAACCAGAAAGTTTTGATAGATTAAGAAAGGTAGATGCAGCTGAAATATGAGGGATTGTATAGGTGTGGTACTTCACGCTAAGCTGCCAAAAATTTTATCCTTATGTGGTAATGCTAATCTCCATAAATGAAATGAGTTGACGAAAAGTCTAAACTTAATGCAAAAATTACCATCAGTTAATGAATCTTATAGAAGACCCAAATGCAGTACAACAAAAATAGATAAAGCACAATACAGTTAGTAAGTTTATCAATACCTTTAGGATAATGGGTTCTTCACCATTTGCACCTCCTTTAATTTATTTCAAGCATATGCATTGATACTGCTACCATTGCTCTTAAAAAATGATAAATATTGAGTTGGTCGAAACACCATATCCTCCAAATAGCCATTAATAGATTTAATAATCTCCAATGGAAAAGATAATGACTCGGTACAAATACCTCAATATTGCTTAGCGCAAACAATCGTTTTCCTCTCCCTGATAGTTAAACGAATCAAAAGTACGGAAGGATAAGGAGATTAGTAGTTAAATGCAAGGCATAGTCAATCAAATCAAAATTATGGGAAAACAAAAACATTAAAACCAATCAACACAACTACGGAAGATTTTCAAATAGAGAACTGATAGAAATACCTAATATTAAGAATTCCATGGCTTACCTTTTGAAATTGAAGAAATGAAAACCCAATATTAAGAGAGAGAACTAAGAACCCTGATTTGAAAAACCTCAAATGAGTCGTACCTGTTCTTCTTCGATGTTTTGAGAAGATTTCTAGATGCATCGGAGTTTATAGGTTAGTGAGCTCTTGAGAAGAAACGTATGTGGGTGAGTTAATGAGGTTCAAAGAAGATTCCATTCGTTTGCCTCTGTATTGATTTCAAAGAAGAAACAAATATTCAACATAAATCTCAGTGATTGCCAAGGTTTTGAAACGGACGGGATTAATTAGACGCGTTGAATGTGGAACAGGCTGTGTATGTGAGACATTCCCAGACGTTGGATGAGGGCTTAAAATAGGGGTGAATTCTAAGCCGAGATTTATCTTTTGCACTTTCCTCCACTTTTAAAGCAATGACAGCCGTTGATGAGAGAAAAGAATTTGTTGACGTCCGTCGGATTGGTCAAAACACATTTGTTTTTGTAAGATAGATGTTGATGCAGATACATTTGATACGTACAACGGTTGTTAAATGGAAGATATAGTTCTGCTTATTTCTGAATGTGCATAAGAAGTACTTGCTTGCGGATGTCAAATGAGCTACCAAAGTTCATGTGAATCTTTTGATTGACTGTGCATTATAGCATTGGCGTACATGACCAGTGGGTAAGGTTTATATAATCTTTAAATTTTCCTTGCCATAAACAACCTCATCGATCAGCAAGTTTAGACTATGCCAAGAAGACCCTCCTACCTCCATTGCATCTCTAGCTCTTTCACTGAGCTTCTTCACATTCTTCGACATTTCCTTCCATTTCTCATCTTCTATATTCGTCAGTTCTTTCACTTTCTTCTCAATACACTCCGAATCAAAAAACCCGCGAACGGAACCAGTTCTTGTTACAACCTTAACACCAATTCTAAAATACTCTTCAATCATTCTTGCATTCAAATGTTGATCAGCTGTTATTGGAAACCCCAACATTGGCACTGATTCACATATACTTTCCAATACGGAATTCCAACCACAATGACTCATAAACCCATTAACACACTTGTGACTTAGAATTTCGACTTGATCAACCCATTGATTCTTTACCAAAAGTCCTCTTCTTTTCACCCTCTCTTCAACTCAACCATAAATTCATCATTGTTGAAGGACGGTAAGCGCAAAACCCACAGAAAGTTTCCCCAGAGTTCGCCAATCCAATTGCAATTTCTCTATATTGCTCAATTGTCATTTCTATAACCGACCCAAATGCAACATACAAGACTGGTTTTTCCATCTTTGACATTTCATTAAGCCATTGAGTACACATGGGTCTGCTGTTTCGTTCGGACACAACCTTTTTCTCAGATGCAAGGCAGAGTGGTCCAATACACCAAGCTCTAGGCAAAGCTTCTCTGTTCCAGTGGTCCACAAATTCTGGTTCGAGTTCCCGGAAACTATTCATAATGATACCGTGACTGTTTTCTGTTGCAATGAATTCCTCCGTGTAGAAATTAGTGTGCTCACCGGGTCCAGGATGTGAAAATTCAGGTTCAAAATCATTCTTTGCAAGTTTTAAGCCAGGGAAATATGGAGCAACGTGGAAAACTTCATCGTCGAAACTAACAGGAAACTCTTCTTCACCAATAATTTTGTAAAGTGCCATGGTATAAGTACTAACCCCATCAAATACTAATCTGGGTATACTTAATTTTGAAGCGGATTCAAGACTCCACGGTAAGAATCCATCGGAGATTATACAACTCACATGCGACGAATACTCTCTAGAATTGCATCAAATTCTGGTTGAAGAAATTTGGTTGCTTTAGCAAACGGGACTAAGAGGGATATAGATGGTAACTTATCTATAGTTTCAGTCCCTTCAGGAATCTCAGGATGAATCTTTCGTGGGAAGGTGAGACCGAAAACGGAAGCTTTTGTGTCGGACAAAAAGTGTGTCGGATGAATGGAGAATTAGCATGAGTTGTGAAGATGGTAATGGCGATACCGCTGCGACGTTGAAAGAGGATACGAGTTAAGTTTAATAACGGTATCGTATGGCTTTCTGGCTAGTGCTAAGCTATGATTCTCTCGAAATTCTTTTTTTTTCACAAAATTGGTTAAAAAGACCAAACTCAACAATTCCTGAGTGAAATAGACAGTTAGATTTTGATACTTTTTAAATGGACAAAAATGTAAAAATAGGCAGGATGTAACCAGTTTCATCATGCCCATTTTCAAATATTTTTTTCTTATTTTTAATTTACACAGAATGTATCCAGTTTCATACTTGCTATTTTTAAAATTTAAGCTAGGATGAAACCAGTTTCATCCTTACTTTTTTTTCTTTTTTTGGTCATTTCACCCAAATTATTTTTTACTCGTCCATTTGAACCGTGATTTACAAATATTTGGACAAATAATCCTAAAGTATTTGTGAAACTACTCCCAAATGAAGAACACAAAGCACAATATTTCTTCTTTGTTTCTTGGCCAACCAATACAAAAGACCTCCTATATAAAAGAGTGTGATCCTAAAAGATAAATGATAATCCAAGCAAATATCCTAAGCTAGGTAACAGTATATGCCCCATATCTCCTAAGATGGGAAAGATATTATACAGGATACAATGCCAAATATATTACAAGATACAATGCCAAATATACCGAGAATATATTTGGCTAATACCCCCCTCAAGTTGGAGCATGAAGAGTCGAAATGCCCAACTTGAGAAGAAGAGATTGGAATTGTTTACGACCCAAAGCTTTAGTGAGAATGTCAGCTAGCTGAGAAGCAGTATGAACATAAGATGGAGCTATAGTACCACGAAGAAGTTCATCACGCACGAAATGGCAATCAATCTCGATATGCTTGGTTCTTTCGTGAAAAACAGGGTTGTTAGCAATGTGCAAAGCAGCCTGACTATCACAATGAAGAGGAACCGGTGTAGGGTGCTTTATACCAAGGCTCCGGAGTAAACCTTTTAACCATATAATTTCACAAGTGGTAGAAGCCATAGCACGGTATTCGGCTTCAGCAGAAGATCGAGATATCGTTGTTTGCTTCTTTGTTTTCCAAGAAATAGGAGATCCTCCCAGTAAAACAAAATGTGCAGTAAGGGACCGACGACTGAGAGGACAACTAGCCCAGTCTGCATCACAATAAGCATGAAGAACAAGATAATCAGATCGAAGGAGAATACCTTGTCTAGGACTACTCTTTAAGTAGCGAACAACACGCAAAGCAGCATCCCATTGCGAGTGAGTAGGACGTTGCATAAAAAGAGATAAAATATGAACGGAGTAAGAGAGCTCAGGTCGTGTGATAATAAGATAAATCAACCTTCCCACCAGACGCCTATAACGAGCGGGGTCATCCAAAAGCTTGTCTGACGCAAGAGCCAATTTGTGATTTTCCTCCATCGGAATGCTAGAAGGTTTAGAACCAAGAAGACTTGTCTCAGTTAGAATGTCAAGAGCATACTTACGTTGACATAGAAAAATCCCTTGTGAACTCCGAGCTACCTCAATACCAAGAAAATATTTCAATTTTCCCAAATCCTTCATATGAAAACACTTACAAAGATAAGTCTGAAACTTACGAATAGCAGAGCTATTATTTCCAGCAATAACCAGATCATCCACATACACAAGAATGTGCAGAATAACACCGTGTTTCCGATATACAAATAAAGAATGATCAGAAGCACTGGTAGAAAAGCCATATGAACGCAAAGCGGTTTCCAACTTTGCGTACCAGCATCGTGGAGCTTGTCGTAAACCATACAGGTATTTACGCAATTTGCACACTTTGCCAGACAAACCATTACTAAATCCAGGAGGTGGTCGCATATATACTTCCTCATTCAAATCACCGTGAAGGAAAGCATTATGAACATCCATTTGTACCAATTCCCAATTATTAATAGCAGCGACAGCCAAGAAAGTGCGGACAATGACCATTTTGACAGTAGGAGCAAAAGTCTCTGTGTAATCAATCCCTTCCTTTTGATGATTGCCAAGGACTACCAACCTGGCTTTATAACGCTCAACTGAACCGTCAGATCGACGTTTGATACGGAAGACCCACATACACCCAATGGCAGTCTTCCCTGGGGGTAGAATTTCAACTGTCCAAGTTTGATTGGCAAACAAGGCCTCAATCTCACGTTTCATTGCCTCACGCCATCGAGGATCAGCCATTGCTTCCTTAAAAGAAGTAGGCTCCTTATCACTTGAAATAGCTGCAAGAAAGTGACGATGGGCAGTATAAAAAGCATTACAATTCACAAAGTGAGTTATAGGGTAAGGAGTACCTGAGGATTGTATGGTAGACAGGAAGAAGAGTCGTGGGAAACCAGATTTTGTGTTAACGTTCTTCCACTGAACATATTCTCGATGCCTTACATTATCTGTACGTGTACGTTTACCACGACCAAGCTCATCGGCAGATAATGAACTTGCAGGCATATCATCGTGCACTGAAGATGGTACAGACTCAATGTTTTGAGAAGATACGGCAGTGTCTAACGCAGAAACTGGACTAATATCTGCTGCTGAGTCACGCAGATCTGCTGAGGAAGTAGTGTCAGACTGGACGACTGATTTGCTGAAGAACTACCAACTTCATCTTCAGAAGTTGATTGCGTCGAGTGCTGTAGTGGAGGAGTAATTGTCGTAACGTTGTCAGAGATATCCAGACTGGACGACTGATTTGCTGAAGAACTACCAACTTCATCTTCAGAAGTTGATTGCGTCGAGTGTTGTAGTGGAGGAGTAATTGTCGTAACGTTGTCAGAGATATCCGGCTGTAGAGGTGGAACAAACGCAGCATCTTGGAAGTCATCAGTGTGTGGGAAAGAACACACATCACTCGAATCATCGGAATACAAAGACTGAAGTTGTGACAGTTCTTGGGGATTGGCCAAAGGGAAGTTGTCTTCCAAAAATTGAACATCCCGTGACTCAAAATAACTTCCTGTAGAGAGATCAAAAAGATGCCAACCTTTCTTCCCAAAAGGATATCCAAGAAAAATACACCGTCGACTGCGACTGTCAAATTTGTCAGAAGGATGAAGATTCTTCGCATAACATAAGCATCCAAAAATCTATGAATCAATTGGGAGCAGTTCCATACAGAAACTCATAAGGTGTTTTGAAGTTGAGTACACGAGAAGGAGTTCTGTTAATCAAATACGCAGCGGTTAAAACACATTCTCCCCAAAAATCAATAGGCAAGACGCCTGAAAACGAAGAGCACGAGCAACATTGAGAATATGATGTTTTCGTTCCACCCTAGCGTTTTGCTGAGGTGTTTTGACAATGGAAGTTTGATGAATAATACCGTTCATACGAAAATGTTCTGTAAGACCCTTAAACTCGGTCCCATTGTCACTTCGCATGATTTTCACCTTTTTGGAAAATTGTCGTTCAATCAACGCAAAAAAATTTCTCATTAAATTAGGCACCTCATCTTTAGTTTTCATTAAGAAAACCCAAACACAACGAGAATAATCGTCCACAATAGTCAAAAAATATCTTGAGTTGCAAGCCCGATTAGCGCGATAAGGACCCCAAACATCACAATGGATTAACGCAAACAAATCGGTTGCTTTATTATCACATAATGGAAAAACATTACGAGTCTGCTTGGCTCGATAACATATATCGCAAGCATGAAAATCTAACTGACCAGTAGTACCACAGACTGGAGGCAAAAACTTCAGTGCTTGCATGGAAGGATGTCCAAGGCGTTTGTGCCATAAAGATGTAGAAGAAGCCCCAGATACAGCATTAACACGAGTTGGTTCCCACGACATTAGGCAATAAAGCCCCTCCATAAGTTTACCCGTACCAATCGTCATCCCCAAGGTATGGTCCTGTATAACACACTCAGAGTTAGTGAATTGAAAACGAATGATATTCTTAACATGTCGAGAAGTTAAGAATTGAGAAACGGAGATGAGATTGCAGGTGAATGTTGGCACAAAAAATACATCAAATAAAACAAGAGATGGATTCAACTTGACAATGCCCATTTTGGTCGCCTTAATGCTTGCACCATTAGGTAAACCTATTTGAATAGGTTGAACTGTACGAAGAGAAAGAAAAAGAGATTCATCACAGCACACATGATTTGAAGCACCAGTGTCGATAATCCATACATGAACACCCTTACCATTGAGACGAACATGATTCATAGATGTTGAAACGTCACTAATAGTAACATTAATTTTGACAGATTCAGAAGAATGTTCAACTGAAGATTGTTGAACAAATGACTCACCCATAGATCGAAAAAATAAAAAATGACTCACGGTACCATAAAGTATTTGTGAAACTACTCCCAAATGAAGAACACAAAGCACAATCTTTCTTCTTTGTTTCTTGACCAACCAATACAAAAGACCTCCTATATAAAAGAGTGTGATCCTAAAAGATAAATGATAATCCAAGCAAATATCCTAAGCTAGGTAACAGTATATGCCCCATATCTCCTAAGATGGGCAAGATATTATACAGGATACAATGCCAAATAAATTACAAGATACAATGCCAAATATACCGAGAATATATTTGGCTAATAATTTTTCGCTTTTTTTTCTAGGTCTTTTAGCTTTTTTAATTTTAGTGGATAACGAATCCAATATGATGCACGTTAATTAAATTATACTCCGAGGTAGTACGATATTCGTAGTTGAACACATAGTGCTCTTGGAATTCCTACTGTCATTTGGTCCTACACCCAAATGACAGCAGGACGTTAATTAGCGGGCAATTTCCTACACCTCAGAGTATAATTAGCTTAGCACGTTAATTAAAATGTCTGTAATTTGGTCCTACACCCACGGGCAATTTCCTAGAAAATCATCCTTATCCCTTTCCATGAAGGAGAATTTAGTAGATTTTGGCGGAAAATTTGATCAAATGTACTAATTAAACTCCTTCATTTTAAATATGGATCCCGACTCCATGTCATTGCCAAGGAAAGTTAACCTTCATTGTAATCCAAAAGATTCATATGTATTGGTCTTGTCAAACTTTAAATAAATCATACATTTCATGCCAATAGTTTTATTTGTTTGTTTTCACCATTACTGGAAATCTTTCGATTACAACTATTTTAATTAAGAGAAAAAAGAACTTATTTCTTAGAAAATACTAATTTCTAAGCTCAGCAACATTAACTTCATTGAAATGACTCTGAGTAGTGTAGCCATTCTTGCACCATGTTTGTTTTCTATTTTGAGTCAGATTCTCGACTTATGACTGAGATCTAATCCTTGACTCGTACCCGTTTGAGTTAGGTATGAAAATAACCCTGACTCATGGGACCAAACCACTGACTCACATATTTTTGAGTCATATATGACTCGAAAAACAAATATATTGAGTTAGATCCAGATGAGTCAGGTGATTTCAGTCAGATCTAGACGGCTCATGTCCAAACGATTCAGATGAGTCAGGTGCAAACAAACAAGGCGTTAATATATCATATTGACTTTGGTCAACTCATATAGTCAGATTTAGTCATAAAAATACCTGGCCGGGTCCGCTGTAGCAGCGGTTTAACGTTTTCAAACAATCCCACTGTAAACAGTCCACTCTAAAACGATCAAACAGCTTAATCTCTTTCCATTTTTGATATAAGCCTATTATAGGGGATACATCCATTTGGTTTTAAGGGCTCACAAGAGGATAAAATTGGGTTATGAAATAGTAATCAACAAAATCCCTTATCCAACTATTTTTATTAATGGCTAGAATGTGTTCGATTAGTTATTATTAATTATTTAACTAAACTAAATAATGTTATTAATTAGATTTGACTAATTATTTGATTTATAGTTAGTGTTTGAAAATCAAAAATTTATTTTTATTTTAAGAGTGAGGAAGAAGAAAAAGTGAGGAGGAATTTGAGAAAAACCTAGAAATTTAGGTTTTCTCAATCAAAATGAATGATTCTAACAAGATGAATGATGCATACCTCTTACTTAACTCCAATAATAATTAATTTGCTTTTAATTGCATGAAGTATGTAAAAATTTGGATTTTTTTGATTTCTGAAAAACTCCAAATTCAAAAGGGCAATTCGTATCTCGATTCCTGCAGGGTGTAAGTTCAATCGCTTCTTACTCATCGTAAGAAAACTTACGGTTGGGAAACTTCATCGACCCAAAAGTAGATAGGGAGTACGGTTTGGATAACAAACCTTCCAAACCGTAGACGCGTCTTTGAACGCAGAAAATACGGTTTGGAAGTTATGAACTCCAAAACGTAGATAAACCTACGGTGGGGAAACCGCACCGTAGGTTCATGAAAGCACTTCGATGTGGAAAAACAAACTTTCCAAATCGTATACAAAATCAAATAAGGTTACGGTCTATATTTCAGTCACATATGGTTGGAAAAGAAAATTTGATTTGGATACAATGTGGAACTCCAAAAGTAGGCAAACACAGATTAGCCTACGATTTGAAACTAATACTCTACGGTGTAAATCTATGCTTCATTTTTTACCTTTGATTTGAGTTTCAAACCATATGAAAACTCAGATTAACCTACGGCTGGGAAATTAGTTTCAAGTTTTTCACTTGAGGATTGACGTAACTCAAACCGTATGTAAACTCAGATAAAGATACGGTGTAGAATTATTAACTTAGAACGGGGAAGTCTTGTTTCGATTTATCATTGAAGAAAAACCTATGGTTTGGGTATATGAATTATCCAAAACGTATACTATGTCTACTGTTTGGAAATTAAGAACTCCAAACCGTACAGTTCCGAAGCTGTTTTTTTGAAAACCTAATTCGATCGAATCTACCTGTCCATACAATAAAAACCAATGAATGAAGATGAGTTTGGTGTTCTTTTGTAGAGGTTTAATCGGCGATGAATAATTTTGATAATCGATGATCAATCGAAGAAGAGGCGATGGAGGAGAAGAAGAGGCGATGAAAAAAAGGAAGGAGAGAATGAATTTCATTTGATATGATTTAGGTTTAGGTTTAAGTATTTAGTTAGTCTTAGGTTGGTTTTTAATGGGTGAAGGGTGTTTTGGTATTTTTTTTATGGATTAGGTCTCCCTTTTTCTTCATTTAGGATATTTGAATCCATAAGAACCCTCAAAACTTTTTTCTTGGAGCCTCAAGGATATACTCAATTACTTCAAAAAATTCAAGCAATCCAGGAAATCGTGGGCACCAAATATGGCATAGTGCTGCACTTTTCAATAGTCTTAACGGTTGGGTTTTTTCTATGTCTAAGTCCCATACATAAGTTAAACCCTTGATATGCAACTTTTAGATTTAGAAATCACAGACAAAAACATACTATTGAGATGGGTGAAGAAGCCACATTATCAGCTGAAGAACGAGCGCAACTAATTTAATCGAGTTTGGACCCTGAGGCACCAAGTTTCATTATTGTTATGTTTCTTTCGCAAGTCAGTGAAGGTTTTTGGCTGGTAAGTTCCAATCATTCAGTTAACATTTTCTTTAATAAGGCCTTCCTCCTTGAAAGAGTGATTGTGTTGATTGGCTGGTAAGGATTAGATATTGGATTTGTTTTTGCATCGACTTGTATAAGTTGATTGTGTTGTGGCTGTATAAAGTATTTCGGAAACAAGGTGAAATTTTATTTTTCACTCCCTAATTTATTTACTTATTTTATTAACAGGGGATTCCTAAGAAATTCTCTGTAAATTTTATGTCAAAAGATAAACTTTAATGACCTTGTTGGATGAGGAAGGACAAGAGTATGTATGGTAAGGTATTAAGGTAACTTATATTCCTACAAGTAGTGGATTAAGTGGTTGCTGGAAAGGTTTTGGCAGATCGCAGTTTAAGAGTTCTGATGTTGTGGTTTTCCAATTGGTTAACGTTAAGATATTAAAGGTTTACATTGTAGAGAAAAATGGTGGAGCAGACGTTGAATTTGCTTGATTAGGAAGGTTTTGGCCGTCATAGTGCTTGTTGTTAAAGACCACTGTCAGCTGCGCATAAGATGATAACATGACACGAAAATGTAAACGTAGTAAGTGTTAGTTGTGCATACAATGTTAATGCGAACTTCCTGAAGTAATAAAATTTGTCTGGATATAAATGTGTCTCTAGCTCTTTCCATTTGGCTAGAACCGCTACTTTATCATTCTATAATGAGACTTCGGAGAAAACTATGTTTCCAACACATTAATAATCTTGAACTTTGTTAATCTTGAAATTTGTTCTCTACGCATGTTTTAGAAATTGTAATTCAAAAGATTCATATGTATTGTTCTTATTAAACTACAAAAAGTTTATTTCTTCGTTTCACAATTTGTAGAAGTCTTTTCGATTTTACAGCTAAGAATAAAAGAAGAAGGCTTATTTCTTAGATAGTAACTTATTTCTAAGCTCAGCAACATCAACTTCATTGAAGTGATTCTCTGGGATCCAGTTACCGGTTTTCGGATCTTTCATCCAAAAGGCTCCGTTAGACTCTTTTTCTATGGCTGCAACAGTTTTGTTTCCTGCTTTTCCAGTTTCTGACATCACTTTCTTCACAACTGTTGACGAAATAGACGTCTTTACATTTTCAGTTGCGGACGCTGAATATCCTCTTCTACAGTTCATAACACAAAAATCATAAATGTCGAGATATAAATCACGGACACCCTCATAACCAAAGAAACAAAAATTCATCCAAGGCATCAAGAATCAAACAAAAAGAAAGCGTGGTAAATCAAGAGAAAAGACGACGTCATGGAAAACATGTGACAAAGCCTGGAAAGAAAAACCAAACTAAGCCCTATTATCCTATCCCAGTGAACAATAAATCATATACCGAGGAAAGTAAAAAGTTTCAAACTTATACGTTTTTATAGACGAGTTTCGATCTTGCGTATATTTTCTCTAAAATTGTAAGTCTAATCACAAACTGAGATCAAATTGCAAACTGGTTCTTTTCTAATCAAATAGGTTAAATTGTATTGAAACACAAACAACCCTAAGTTCTAAGCTTACTAACTACAGATACAAACTCAAGACTTGTACACGAAGAAAACGATATTGAACGAAAGTTTAGATGCTATACAAAGAATGAATTCTATACCTGGTGATTAATGGTAATAAGCACTTCTTCAAAGCATATGCCAACCTAGAAGCAGCCATGTCTGAACTGAATATATTAGCTAGGTTCTATGTGCAAGTAGGTTGGTTTAGTTATGGGACGAGCACTAGCTAAAACTTGGTTGATATTTATAGTCAAATTTATTTTTTGTGGATTCTTATATTAGGTTAATTCTAAGTTCAAAGAAAAGCTAAAGATCCCATATATGGTAATTGAGATACGTGTATTTCAAGAATTAGGATACTAGCATATATAAATTTAGAATGATACGTAAATCAATCACTTGAGCTTAAAGTTACCTGGATTCTTCAAATAATAACTCTAAACCATTAGATTTGTGGAGAGATTTGTACACTGAAAATCAAGGGTTTAAAGAAGTTCCGAGAGGGGAAAGCACCTGTTATGGAAATATACCACATTGTCTACGGCACTAGTTATAGGTTGTTTATGGTACTACTTAAAGGTGGTTGTATTACACTTCGACTGGTTTACTTATGTTCTTAGTATAATGACAGTAATATCGCAGATTCTAAGAGAACATTCCACTAAAAACTTACGCATCATGGTTTATGCTGGATGTGTCATTTTACTAAAAACTTACGCCTACTGGTTTATGCGGGATGTGTCATTTTACTAAAAATTTAATCTAATGGTTTATGCTGGATGTGTCACTGCTTGCGCGCGGTTGTGGTTTATGACGGAGAAACACACGCTGACTTGAACAATAACGCATCAAAACACACCATACAACTATGGTATTGCTCTTTTTACAAGGAATCAAACTGTCTTCTTTTAGCTTCTGAAACACACCATGTTGGAGAAAATGAGTTATTTAATAAATGATTTTTTGGTCTTGGTGTGGTTTGATCTCATGACCTAAGGGTCTAACGATACTCACTCATTTTTGAGTGAATGAAATGGAACCTTTAGTCCCACATTGTGGAAAACTAAAGAGGTGCTCCACTATATTACCATGTTCTCATGGATATGTTGTAAAACAATGTGGGTAGAGCGGCTGGGTCGAAAAATACATGTTTCAACCCATGCCCATGGGCGTGTACCAAGCATCAAGTCCGTGTCTACTTGAAATTATTTTTTGCAAGTTTTTAATTTGATAAATAATTAATTGTTTTACAAGAAACAAAACTCGTTTTATAAGAAAAAACCTAAACCTAACTTGATTTGCAAGTTAATTTTCCTATAAATACAACTCGAAAATCTCTTTTCAAAACACACAAGCAGCGACCATCTATAGGTCTACTTTTCTTCATCTTCTTGCTTTTATTTTCGTGCGGCGTTTACTTCCATCCCCGTTGCTGAGTTTAAGAGTGGGTAACTTGTACTGTGCTAATACAAGTTATATCGGGCAGTCTTATCCTGGACACATCTTCGCACGTTGGGGTTTAGCATTACTTTAGAGTATACCCGCGAACTAATGTGTTAAAGACAGCTTGTTGAACCCGTGATTCTGCCTTCATCAATTTGTTCGTGGTAGAGTTGTTTGATACAGTTCTTTATATTTATTGTTTGATACATCTGATGTTTCTTCCATTGTTGCAAGACTCCAACACACCATATGTTTGTTATAGGTATACTGTCGAAAGTTATATGATCATTTTCTTACACATATTCATAGAATTATAATAGACTTTTCCCCTCTTTTTCTCTGTTTGCTTGTTATTTTTCTTCAAGTAGGTTGCATATACAATAACTAAATGAAGATAGATACTAAGTCTCATTATTCGATTCCTCAATGATTAGAAGCATCTTATCTCCTTTATCCTTGCCTTTTCTTCTTAATTGGTATCTCCTTTATGCTTCTATATGCTTCACTTACAAGACAGTTGGCACCCAATACCTAGTTAGAACTATTTATATAAAGGCCCTACCTGGTATTCTGTGAACTTTTTTATTCACCGGCCAACCGAATCAGTGACGGAAGTGGGGTGGCTTACCTAGGCTGTAGCCCCACCCCCAACCAAATCCAACAAAACCTTATTTACACCATGGAAATTATTTACAGAAAATGGAAAAGCCCAGGTAGAAATTTGGACTGCCCACTACTATCTGGAGAAAGCGAAGTAAATTGTTGTATCTCGAACAAAATCCAGCGGCATATAATACATGTATAGGTTTGTTACGTTTGTAACCAAGGTCTAACGGTATTATAGATTACAGTTAGTCACATGAGAAGAGATTAAAGCATGTATCTCAAACTATATGGTTGTCCCACTACCATATTGATTTTGTACTTATGATATACAAATATGTCTTAGAAATGAAAATCTAGCATTTATTCTTCGTTTCTATGTAATTGAAAATCTTAAAATTCATTGATTCAACCACATATATCTAGAATGGCGTTACATTATATAACACTTATTCATTGTTTCTATGTAATGGAAAATCTTAAAATACATATTTTACGATTAAATAATCATTTTAATATTTTCGCAAACCAGAAAATAACTTAAGAAATTTGAAAAAGTTGGGCCGCCTTCTGCCTCAAATCAGATCAAGATTATCATTTTTGATATACAAATTTGAATTTATGTTTCCGTCTCTGCTTCTCATATATATATTGGAACGCCGTTCTAAACACGCTGCTAGCTACAAGGTAAACAAATTTGATTCAAAGCTTTGGACTTGAAGGGAAGAACATAGTATTATGCACCTTGTTCATTTTTGGTATTTTCCTGCGGTTGAGATGAATGAAATTGAGTAATCCATGAAAACAATTTAGCCCACCCGAATAAAAATTTCTGGTTCCGTCGCTCCGTCACCGAACCAAATTCACAGCTATTTGGCAGGTCTAACTTTTGCTGCAAATTTTCACATTCAGTTGCGAAAATTCATTCAAATAAGCTAAGCTCATAGTTCCAAAAATTAGTTAGCACTAAGACAACTATGAATTCTCGCAAAGCTTTACGTCTACTGTACTCCGAGTTTTTGAAGAAAAGATGAGTTTTATGTGTAGCTAGAATCAACTATGAATTCCCGCAAAGCTTTATGTCTAACGTACCAAGCAGGGAAAAACATGAGTTTTATGTGTAGCTAGAATCAATGCCTTTCAAGGTTTACTACTGTTACATTTTTATGTGGAATCTACTTTTTATCGACGAAAAGAAAAGAAAAACAAGTTGGGCATTTCTTTGCCAAACAACTAACTAGGGAACCTAAAAAAACAAGAACGAGTTTTTGGGATCATAGTTTTTTTTTTGGGACCATGGTTTTATTTTGGATAAAGACATTAGAAGTAATTATTGGTCACCCCATATCTAGTTATTTATTTAATACCTAATCTACCCTTTTAGTTAATTTTAGGTTATGATTAGTGAAATGATTTAGTTAAAAATAATTAGTGAGATTACATTAAAAGATGGGTTATTATTAGTTGAGTAGAATTATTGTGAGAGTAGAGTTAGAGAAGATGAAGGAGAAAAACATGGAAAATAAAAAAAAATTCCAATTCACCCCCTTTGAGTATTCAAGTGATGAAAACTCATTTGATTCTTATTTGTTAATCTTCAAAATGATCCAGATTTGGCTTATTTCTTAGATGGTGATTGTATTCTTCCCCAAAATGAAACTCAAGATGAAAATGATGGATTTTATCAACCACAACCGGAGGAAGTGTATTTCGGTGAACATGTATGCTCCAAACTTAGATAATGTATGTTGAATTGGTAAAAACTTCCCCAAAAATGTAAATTTTTGAACTGGATTTTGCACAGTTCGGTTACATTATATGAAGAACATGTAACCGAACTGTTCTGAAGGTGTAGTTCGGTTGCCTTGTGAGATGAATAAGTAACCGAAGTTCGGTTACTTTATCCAAACACGCAGGTTACCGAACTCCATATTAATGGAAGTTCTAAGATGCAGTGTTATGTTCGGTTACTCAATCGTGTTCCAGGATAGAGTTCGATTACTCAATTATTTTTTCGAGAAAACCGAACTCCACATATATATGTAAATAGCCAAGAGTTGGGTTTGTCAAAGTTTTTTGCGAACAAACCGAACATATTGGAACAAGTTCGGTTATATGGGTACTAAACATATAGGGAAAAAAAGAACAGTTCGGTTACATGGCCAATTTTTTTTTTTTTTTGTAATAAGGGTACAGTTCGGTTACATGGCAGTTTTAAACATTTATGCGAAACAACCGAACAAAGGTGCTAGAGTTCGGTAGTGTGGGTACTAGAAATTTTGGGGAAAATCAAACAGTTCGGTTACATGGAATTTTTTCCTATTTTTGGTAATATGGCTATAGTTCGGTTACATGGAAGTTTAACAATTTTTTTGCGAAACAACCGAACTCACGAGTTCGGTAACCTAGTTTTCAATCCTATAGAACCGAACTGTTCTTCGTGTTCTTCGTTTCATGGAGTTAGGTTAAGAAACTAGGGAAACAATAAAAGACGCTCTAACCGAACTAAACACTGTAACTTCAATTTGAACCCTATTTTGATGATTTCTAATCAATTGAATCGATGAAAATCAAATTAAAAGAAATGGGTTTCTCGGGAAATACCTGCGAATCGGTCCCATGGAAGAATCAGGCTTCGAACTGCGTCTATTATACTGGATTATGGATTCACTTGGCTCTTCCACTTCTCTTGGTTGTTCCACTTCTTTATGAATCTCAAAATCACTTGGCTGATTTGCTAGATGTCCTAATGGGGGACATGTTCCTGCGAGTCTTTTGGTTTTCTTTCGAAGAACCATTCTTATAGTCGATTGATTAATCGACGATGAAAATTTTATGAATCGACGATTAATCGATGAAGATAATGTTGAAATGGGGAAGAAGTGAAGAAGAGGAGAACTGTTTTTCTTTTTGAGCAGCTAGGTTTAGGTTTAGAGTATTTTGTTTTTGTTTTACATTAAGTTAGGGTTAATTTTAATCAGGGATAGTTATTAGATTAGGGTTAATTTTAATTAGAGTAAGGACAAATTAGTAATCCCATAATATTAGGACATCCCTTAAAATTGTAGGGTAGGTGGCCTAATAGGACCATGGTCCCCCAAAGAAACCATGGTCCCTAATAAATCATATGGATCCATTTTCGTTGTTCTTTTCGTTATAGGAATCAATTTGTTACATGCGAAAATGTGAACTGTGCATAAACAAAATTGTAACAGTTATAAAAACCGTAACAACTATTTTGTTTTTTTTAATCAACCCTAGGAGTACTAATAGGCGGCATAGGGATAGAAGTACTAAACTTAAGGAAACAACAACAACAAAAAAAAAAAAAAAAATTATAGACGAGTTTTAGTTTCAGATTTACTTCTCTAAGAAAGCATCTATGGTATCAATCGATTCAATCCCAATGCTAAGTTTCAATTGTCTAAACCATCATAAGAAATTCCATGCATTATCAAGAATGACGGATTTCCCAGGCCCTGCTCTGGTGCATGGTGAGCTAAGCCTTGCCTCGGTGCAGCAAAGCCTAGCTTTGCACTACGGACTTCTTGTGAAAAAATATTTCTAACTTTTTTTATTTGTTCTGAAATTGTCAGTAAATATAAGGCCGACCTTTTCATATTTGAAGCCTTGAATACGTACCATCATTTTAAGCATTTATAAGCTATAAATCCCAATGCTAATTTTCAATTATCTTATCGATCAGTATTTTTTTTATTCCATTATCGAGAATGATGGATTGAACAGGGCCGGCCCTCGTTCATGGTGAGCAGAGCGGATAAGAAAAGAGACAGTTGCATCAACAAAACGGTGATACTTGTCATATTAAGACTTATACTGTTAGTTTTTCCACAACCCTTGATCAAATTAATTTCTCTAGCTATGAAAATTGTAGCTAGATTTGGCCCTATGCCATTTAATTGGGGCCTATAGATTACTTCCTCTACCTTATACACAATGATAAGGAGCGTCTAAATTTATTGAAACTACCAAAATTACCCTCTAAAAATATTAATATTACTAAATTACCCCCATCAACTCTTAATAATAAACCTAAAACTAAAATCAGTTTTCATTTCTAACCTAAAAACCGATTCTTCATGTTTTCTTCTCCCTCTTTTTCTTTTTTTTTTTGAAACCAAAACTCGTCGATTATCGACGATCCAAAAACGATTAATCGTTTTCTTTCTTCTATAAAATGTCGAAACTATCAAGATACAAACAAGCCACTGGAATCACTTATCGCGGAATTGTTAAAGCAATTGGAAACAAACCGAAGAAGAAAACGGTTACTCGAGAAGAAGCATCTCTAATCGAACAACAACGGGAGGAAATGGGTCGAATCAGGTACTTTTCTATCCACCCAGTCCTCTAAAGTAGGTTTTAGTAACATGCAATCGCTTAGAAGTCGAAATTTTTGAAATCAAAATTTTTCGGGTTTTACAGAATCGGATTATGTTAGTGTAAAAGTAAACCGATTCTGTTTAGAAACGGTTTATTTTCTTGCTCACATAAACCGATTGTTTTGCATGTGAATAGGAATCGGAAAATGTTAGTGAATAAATAGCCCGATTCAGTTATGGTAGGAATAACCATTGTTTTTGTAACTTTTTTTCGTTATAATCGAATTACATATGTGTTCACAAAAATCGATTGTGTAACCTTTGAATTCTTATATGCTTAGTTAATAATCAGACTTTATATGTATATCGAGAAAACCGATTACTAGAATCGGTTTACATTAGCACTTACAAAAGCCGATTGTTGGTTTTATTATCTTAGGAATCGGATTTTATATGTGTATCGAGTAAACCGATTGTGTACCTTGACTTAAAAAAAATGTATTCGATTCCATTGTTGTTTGACGCTTAACTCCGTATTCTACAGGCCAAACAAGGGCAACCAAAAAAAGCAAGACGAAAAGAAATGAAGAAACATGACCTTTCTTCTCCTAAGCTTTTGGGACCTCATCGAAAAGAAAGTAAAAATTTGAATGCTTCCCGCCGAAGGACCACAGGCCAAATGGATCAGCATCAACGACCCACCACCTCAACCGGAGCAACCAACACATGAAGAATCTGATTCCGATACACCTACTGAACAAAGTGATGAGGAAGTTAATGAGGATCAAAGTGGTGGAAATGAGATAGATGAAGAAGAAATTGGCGACAAGGAAGGTGGTGAAGAAGAATGTGAGGATGAAAGTGATGAAGAAGAGGGTGAGGATGAAAGTGATGAAGAAGAAAGTGAGACGCAAGTTGATGAAGATGTGGGAGAAGTTCAAGAACAATTCCAAGGAGGAGATGCTCAAGAACAAGGTAATACAGATGGCAAGAAGATAGATGTTCCAAAGAAGAAGAAAGGTGACCTGCCCGACCCTCTGAAGATGTTTCCTCGCGGCCCTAAGGATCGTGTTTACTGGTTACCAGGTGATGGAGGACAGATGTTATGGGGGTAAAAAGACAGTTGGGCCGCCGTCGTTTTCCATACCATAGTAAGTATCTAAACCTTATGCTAATGTAACATAAAAATTATTTTCCGTGTAGTGTTTTGATTGTTGTCCACCGGGTTTGTTTTGTTTTATAGGATCACAGGGATGTCGTTTGTCATATGAAGCCAGGAACGTCAGTGAATATGATGAGGAAATGGCCACTGGAAGGAATGGAATCAACTGTTTGAGAAGTTCAGGAAGTAGTCGATCTAGTCAATTCTACGGGTTTGGTACCTGCGGTCGAGAATTTGGTCCTTGGTTATGACAAACCTTTTTGTTCCTCCTTTGCCGAGAGACATTACGGGGGAACGGATACTTTGCATCTTCCGTTTGGCGAAATGACCATTACTCCAAATGATGCGAAGTTCATTACCGGGATAAGCATAGAAGGTAAATTCGTGAAGAACGAAGACTACGTGTAAGAGCTTGACTGGGACAAGATTTACGCGTTTACCAAGAATGTTTTCCAATGGGATGAGGAGAGGACCAAGTCAAAGATGCTAGCAGGCAAGGCAAAGCAGAGGATATTCCATCTCTCGAAGCTCAGGGACAACTTCATGGGAACAAAGAAGCTTCGTGCCGAGGGAAAAGAGGTGATGTCGGAACGTATCATTGCCACGGACAATGCGTATGTCCTCTACGTCCTGGGAGTTGTTATCTTCCCCGACGTTTCCGGTTTTCGTGTGAGCGCCAACTTTATCCAGCTGTTGCAACCATTTGACAAGATTCACGAATACTCTTGGGGCACTGCCATCCTTGCAAACTCGTTGAACGAGTTGAGAAAGGCTTCTATGGCTCGAAGGAACCAAATCGGAGGGAATATGGTTTTTCTGCAGGCGTGGATATATGTGCACTTCCCAATATTTACTCAAAGGGCTTTTGAGAATAAGGAATGGTACCACCAGTATTATGGAGACAAGTACACCTACAGAAGTAAGCCGAAGAACCAAAATAAGGTTTATCTGAAGTTGAGACGCCAGTTGGACAACTTGACAACGAAAGATGTTGTCTTTGATCCTTACAAGGAGGAATTGGCTAAAGGAAAAGGAAAAAAAGGTTGTGCGCAGAGAGCAAAGTGATTATTTTGGGCCTTTGTTTCACCCAAGAGGATATGTAATGTACAACCCGACGAGAGTCGCAAGACAATGCAGTTACGTACAAAAAATCCCAAAGGAGCACAAGATGTTCAAAATCAATGAGAAAAAACCAAATCATATGATAATGATATTGACATTGTTCACAAGCCTTTACCATCATGTGATTATTGGGAAGACAGAGCGTTTCACAGATATCCTTTGGATGGTCCATCTCAAACAGATGATGATTCAATTCCAGGTTACATGCCGTGGTACCTCAATGTTTCGCATACTTGAGTGATACGAGTAGATGAGAGGCCCAAGATAGAGGACAAAGATACAACTCTCGAATGCATGGTGTGTATTGTTACTCAATTACGGTTTTGTTAATGTTATTAGCGTTTTTTGTTGAGTGTTTGTTCTTTAAAATGGAAACAGAGAAGCCGAGTCGGGTACTTGGTAACCCAAGCAAAGCTACAAATCATGGAAGGGAAAAATGTTAAGGCCAATGAAAAGTTGATTGATGAATTGAACAGTCTCGAAGATGTAGAAGCTGGTGCAAAGTTTGGGGATCTGGAGGAGGAGGAGCCAAATAAGAAGAGGAAGAGAGCCACCCCCCCCCCCCCCCCCCAAAAAAAAAAAAAAAAAAAAAAAGATGTCTGAAGGTGCATCGAGCAGCACCCAACCTGGTAAACGAGGATGCGGTAGACATGATCGTGGTGGGTATGTTCATGAATGAATTGTTATATTCATGTTTATGTCTTTAACTATGGATAATTATGGAGTCAAAACTTATGTCTTGTCTTAAACTTATTGTCGAATTATGTTTGGTTATATTCCTAGTTTATGAATGACTTAATCTGGTTTCTTTTGAAAATTGTTGGTGTTTTTCCAAGACGCGATAAAATAACCAACTACAATGTGTGCGCAAAAAATGCAGGATTCTGGCATTTTTCAGTCAGAATCGGTTTACATGTACCTATATGTAATCCGATTCTGACAGTTCCCCAGAAGTTCATTTTCAGAATCTGTCTTTGTGGGCGCCCATTGTAATCCGATTCTCATGAAGAAAAGTCATATTACTTTTTTTTTTCCAAGAATCCGACTATATATACATCCGAAAAGCCCGATTATTGAAAGGAATAATTTGACCACCAGGTTCAGATTAAGCATCGGTCTATGTGGACACCCCTTGTAATCCGATTCTTATGAAGAAAAGTCCTGTAACTTTTTTTTGCCAAGAATCGGATTATATATGCAATATTAAAATCCTATTATTGAGAGGCATATTTTATATGATTTTTCGAGGAAAATACCCTTTGAGACTTCATCTATATAGGGACCGTTTGAAGATTTGTGTCTCGTAAAATCGTTTGCTAATACGTTATGGGAACGTCCGAATGAAATCTATTCAATGTTTTGGAAGAGAGTTAAAGAGTTCTTTTACGGGCGTACGATGAATCCCAATAACCGTAAATGGAGAGACTTGGCTTTTCGATTCCAATACATAAAAAGCGCAATGCGAGAGTACGTAAAAGTTAGAAATATGGTGTACAACTATCATCCACGAGCTCCTCTTAGGGAAAAAGTGAGTAATGCGATCATTTTATACCTATGTCAAAAGTTCACATACTAACATTTAAGAATTCATTGAATTTCAGCTGGAACGTTTCAATGGGCTATGGAGAATTCGTAATGGGGAAACTAAGTTCATTCACCACAAAGAATATACGACGTTGTACCGACGTGCTCGGAGGTTCATTGGCGAGCATTTGGTGTGTCAAATTCTAGAATTCTCATACTGAATCCTATATATGTAGTGCACTAATTTCCTAAATTATGTAATGAATATTTTGTTTCTGAAAGTAAGATATAATCGGATTATATGGACATATATAAACACCGATTTTTGGAATCAGTTTATGTGGGTATTGACTAAATTCCGATTCTGGGTTTACATCGTCATTCGGCATAAACTCAACCCAGAATCGGTTTACAAAGTCACTAACATCAACCGATTCTGGATCGACTCTTTTGAAAAAAAATTAAAATTTTTACAAGTGTTGATTATGCATTACTGAAATTTAATTTCAGGATTAACTTGATTAAACATTATTTAATTATCCGAAATAGCATTAATTTAACAAGGACATATTAGGCATTAACATAAATAGTGGATAAGGGGTTTCTATGAATTATTTCTTAGTGACCCTATTTTTTCATGTAGCTATAGGCCTAAATTAAGTGGCATAGGCCCCAATTTAGCCAGGATGAAAATGGTAATAATGAGCTCAACAACATCACTCATGAAGTAGGATTTTTGGTCTCTTACTCTGTGTCTTAAACTCGAGTATAAGAATCATTCAAGCACGTTTTCTGTTGGAATATACGGTGCATTATAGATCAAGAAGACCAAGTCTGTAGCAATACCTTCTAGATTATAGGATCAAGTCAGCTCGTAAATCCTGTAATGTAGATAGATAAGTTTCACCTAGTCAAAGATATGGTTTGCTTCTTTATCTTCTAGGTACATATCCTATCAACTATAAATAGGATCAATCTTGTAAATGTAAAACATCCCCGAACACTAAGTCTGGAGATCAATCTAATTCACCCTGCGGGGTTCTGTCAGTGGACGTAGGCGTTAGTGCCGAACCACTTTAATCTCTTGTCTTCTATGTTTGATTGATTTAGTTTTCCTGATCAGTGATCCCTCGATACCCATAATTTATTATGGTATCAGAACGTGGAGATCTGCTTAAATCGCTTCCGCAACAAAATTAAGATTTTGGTTGTCGCATAAACAAACGTTTTTTTTATTTTTTTTTGTCCATCTAAAGTAGACGATAATCTTTCGGTTCTCAAGCAATCAACAGAGAGAGTTGGTCACGATCTTGCATATAAGTTCGTGGGTTCTAGCACTAAAGGTATTTTTCATCAAGTTTAATTTTTTTTTTGGGTGTTGTCTTACTTGCAAAACTATTGATCGCATCAATATATGCTCTCAAGTCTATGCAATAATATCTAAATCAATTGATTTATTGGTTCTAATCAATTTCCATGACTAATGGGAATTCAGTAACTCATTAAGCCAGATGAGTCATACAACCTTTTTGGTTGTTCTTCAGGAAGTCAATTTTTTTTGAACTTTCGTTATGGGTCACCGTTGTTATCAACTATACGACTCTGTCCTGCTCATGTTTCATATTTTTGGGAATATATTCATCACAATCATAATCCATTCTCTATGGATTTTCTCGGAACCTTTTCGAAAATCAGTTTTCATTCAAGAAAACTCTCCTTAACAGTTACAATATATCTCAGTGACTAACTGTTATTTTTTTGTAATCAAACTCATTATCTGAGTTTCTGGGTATCGAACATAACCTAAGGTTGTTTCGCTTTCTATCAACACCTAATTCAGGGTTTAGTTCCTCTACTGTTCGGAGTTATTAGTAGATGTTTCATGTTTAGCAATAATCATTGAGTGTAAAGCTTGCCAGTACTTGCAAGTTCAATTCCGAACTGCTCCAATCATTACTGGTACAAAGCTAAAGTGATGTACGTTGTTGTTGATTGTTCATGTATCAGAACATGAAGTCTTCGTACCTTATAAGTTTGTTGATTGATTAATCAAATCATTAACTCGCAACACCATTTTCGATTGAGAATCCTCCTCTGTCATCTTTGGTGATCTCATGTCAATATGACCATATCCCATCTTGCTCCTGTGAGCTATTTAATCTATCTTTTGATCTCTATATGATCATTTTATGTCTGTTTTATTCTTCATGTGGTTATAAAAAAATATATATATATTAATCATGTGCATTGGCAGTCATCAAGTCTGCATCGTTTCTGTGAATCTAAATTGTTGTTTCCTTTAGTCAAATCTGATTTTTTAATCAAAATCCGTTTTACATCTCATCCAAACTGATTTTATTCCAATAATTGTTTATAATCATCCTTGTTGGTATAATCTCTCAGTTCTTTTTTAACTACAATCATAAGTAGTTTCTCATGGTTGATCCCATGATCACAGCAAACCTTATTCAAAAGGAATAAGTTCTCATATCATACGTCTGTTAGTTGACGAAACCATTTTGGGATTTGTTTACATTTGCAGTCAAGCCAACTCACTGACTTACCCTATATATTTTTCAAGCCCAACCAAGCCATTTAACTACTCAGATATTTTGAGTGTATTTGTCACTCAAGGAAAATTTCAAAAGAAAGTCAAGACCTGTTTCAGCAGTTCGATGCTCGTTTTGCCTCATTATTGTGTGTCTTAATTGAAGATCCAGTTCGTCTCAAGCGTGATCTTCGAAGTCCAAGTACAAGATATGGAGGAAGATATTGAAGAAGAACAATCAAATTGCAGGCTTTAATTACATGAGAAAGCCGGCTCATAAAGTTCAACCGCCAAGGTCCGTGAAAGAAGATCATATACCATTGTCGAAGTACGTTATACAAAGTTTCTTTACAAGGTTTGTTTTCAAGATGTTGTCCAAGTTGCACACTTCAATTCTCTCTGTGTGCAACTTGTGGGGGGTGTTGGAATATACGGTGCATTATAGATCAAGAAGACCAAGTCTGTAACAATACCTTCTAGATTATAGGATCAAGTCAGCTCGTAAATCCTGTAATGTAGATAGATAAGTTTCACCTAGTCAAAGATATGGTTTGTTTCTTTATCTTCTAGGTACATATCCTATCAACTATAAATAGGATCAATCTTGTAAATGTAAAACATCCCAGAACACTAAGTCTGGAGATCAATCTAATTCACCCTGCGGGGTTCTGTCAGTGGACGTAGGCGTTAGTGCCGAACCACTTTAATCTCTTGTCTTCTATGTTTGATTGATTTATGTTTTTCTGATCAATGATCCTCGATATCCGTAAATTTTTTTTTTTTTTGCAAGATACAAAATTAAATAAGATGTTTCAAACCTCCAAATAATTAGGAAAAGAGCAAAAACATTGTGGTACCCCAACTATAAAGATTCGTTAATAAATAAAGTGATAAAAGACTATGACTGCCTTCGAATATGAATATATACACCACAAAGCTCTCAGCATCCTGTATTATTTTTCATTGCACCATTTTCTTTTATTATCCTTCTAAGCTTTACGTGGCTCGCATGAATCCCCCTATCTACATTGTATAAAAAAATTGTAGTTATGTATTCATCCAATTAGGTAAACATGAACATCCCATTAGTATTCCCCTTCGTCAAAGTTTCCCTATAAAGAATATTAATGGTGGTCACGAGCTCAACAACAACATCAGTGAAGAAGGTCTGTTTGTCTCAACTCTTGTGTCTTACTTTGAAAACGGGAATCCTTTATCCACGTCTCCTTCGGCAGACTCGTCATAGAAAATGAGATGCAAGTTGAAGTTCCAATAGATAAGGAAAAGAGCATAAATTTGTGGTAACCAATTGATAAGGAAAAGAGCATAAAGACTATAAAGTCCTATATACGTAAATGATTATGACTCTGTATTTTAACTATGAACACCCACATCATATACGCCACAATCTCTCAACATCCTGCATCCTGTAAGTTATTTATCGCCACCATTTTATATCTTTTCTTAGCTATACGTGGATGAAAGGATTAGCATTGGTCATGCTTGAGACCAAAACAAAATGGCTACGTGTATCCCCTAGTCCTAGTGATAAGAGAACATGACTTTGAGTTACAGTTTTGAATTTTTCGTTTGCTGCTCTTATAAAAAATCTCAACACATTAAGCGTTACTGGATTATATTAATTTTTTACCATTCATTGCATGAAGCATGTATGAGTAATTTACCGATCACAAAAAAAATGTATGAGTAATTTAGTATCATGCAATTGCGCAATTACAAAGTGAAAACCGTTTATCATTCAACTTTGGGTTATTATGTTTTTTTTAATATAGATGTATTGAGCTCACTTGCTCCTGCAGTTAGCTTCATAAGATCATTCAATACATTAGAATCCACATTTTTGAGAATTGAAATGATTTTTATGAATTTTCTCAATGGGATCTTGGAGAAAACCAATTGTTGGTACATCTTTCACCCAATAATAATCTACAAATTATCTGTAGTGTTTTACCTGGGATGTTGAATATAAATACCCGTATGAAAACTTAGGGTTAAACTTAAGGAAGTGTTTCAGGCTTCTTCAACTCCAATAATGATTATGGTGCTAACTCTAGAGAAAATAGGGTCAGAGATTCATTGGATTGATTCACTGTTTATCGAGAATGATATCGTTTACATACATATAAAGTAGCTATTTTGTAATTTATTTGATCATGAAATGTAAAATTAGCATTTTGTGTCATGAAAGGAGAATAAACTTCTGGCAATAGGAGGCTACATTCCAATAGCAACTAGTGTTCAAAATAAAAGGGAAAATAAAGTAAACAAGAGAGGAATCCAAGTGAGTAAATAACTAACGTGAAATATGACTGACTTGTTGTGTATGAATTAGGGCTGTCAACTGGTCTGGACTCTAGTGTCTTTTGGTTAGGAATCGGTTATTAGAATCATTTTTGGTCAGCTAAAGTTTCGGTTCAATCCATATCAGTAAATTACTATATTGTATCCATGGGTTCTCTAAAAAACAATCAAATTTCTTGATAATCATTTTATTGTATCTTTATTAAGTAATCGGTTACCTGAATCAGCCGATTCTAGATCTCAATGAACCAAACATATATGCCAAATTGTCTCAAGTATTGACATCTTTGTATCCTGTATTTTTGTTTTGTAACACTCTAGCCTTTACACTTCACGTGTCTCTCATAATTTCTCATGTCCACATAAACTTGTGTTGCATTTTTGTCATCTCTCTATATTTTTTTGTAGCCATGAAAATTGTATGCCAAATATGCTAATGGTTCGATTCGGTTGTCCAAGAGAAAGTTGTTACATGGTTGCACACTTGGACTCAATTAATATCCTCTAGCTTTGGCTCAAATGTGTATTGCATGAAACATGAATATGGAGACACGACGATAGCACATCTAAAAAACACAAACCGTTTAGGGTTAATAAATTCATATTCCATGATGAATGATCTATAAATTAGATTTATTCTTACAATTTGCTTCCTTTAAACACTAAAATCCATACATGTACCAAGTATGCAATGAAAACTAATGAACTTACTCGTTGAGATGTTGGAGAAAACCAAATATTGGGACTCTTTTTATCCAAACCTCATGTATCAACTATGTTAAAGAGTTTGGCCAAGAGTTTGGAAGTGATGGTAAATTTTTCAAATCTATGGGACATGTCTAGGGAAGATTTAAATTCTAGTAAGATATTAAACATCTTCGTTACTTCAGACTTTCACGTATTATTTTCATATTTTCCAACGATATCACTAGTGTAAGATTACCTTATCAGTGTCAAAGTTTCCTCAAAATTTCTGGTGTAATAGTAACTTTTGCATATGCCATAACTATTCAAAAAATTTCTTCCCAATTCTTTTCCATTGTAAACCACAAAAAATGAAGTCGATATTTTTGTCGCAAACCTTCCTGTCTTTGGAATCGTTTGGCCACGTCTCGTTTATATTGGACCCCTCTATACAAAATGAGATGTCAAATAGTACTATTCCAAATAAAAAGGAAAAGAACATAAAAAGTGGCCTACTTAAAGAGTAAATCAACGACTATGACTGTGTTTGAACCCCACATATACGCCAGAATCACTCTCCATCTGATATTCTGTTTATTTTTCTTTGGACCGTTTTCTCCTCAAACAATTTATGTGACTCCCATGATTCCCCATACAGTATCTTCAAAATTTCTCATCCAGCAAAAGTAGTCGCGGAGATGCGTCAAATCCTAGTCATACTATTCTAGCTTTACAATTTACTTAACACCTATGAAAAATGTGAATGAGAATACGCTTACTCTTACTCTTACACATTTCATAAGCGCTAAGGTTTATGAATTTCGCAATGAAGTAGTGTAGCCAGAGAGGTGTAAAACGTACCGGACTAGCACCAACACGGAACATCTATTGAATGAAGGCGATAAATGACATTTTCAAACGGAAAGATGAAATTAGGAACTACTTAGTAGCGCAGCGGATTCCTATCACCTTTCCTGTAAGGAAGGTTGAGAAAGATAGAGAGTTCAACCTCACCTTATTGATTGATAAATATTTTAATTATGTTATAATTATAAGGCATTCTTGTAAAAGAAAAAACGAATAACGGAAGATGAAAATCTTATGAAGAAGAAGATACTACCTGGTACCACTTTAAGAGCCATGTACATCGATAGTGAATAATCTTGTAATAGTGTTGACCAGAGAGGTTATGTGAACATGCCTCAAAAGATCCTACAAAATCCAGGCTTCAGTTACGTTTTTGTTGATTCCTGCGTATAAAAATGATATTACTACATCAATTATATGTTTTCTGACTAATAAAATGAACCGAGAATCATGCTACAGTGGAATCTTAGATTTAGAGAATCCCAGAATCTTACTCCATATGCAGTGGAGTTGTCCAGGATCCCACTCCTTGCGGCACCCACTATCACAGCAGGATCTTCAAAATTCAATTTATATTTCCATCTGAAACGGTTGGCGAAGAATCAAGTTTTTGATCATATTATTAAATCATCACCTAATGCAAACAATATCGTTGTATATCTGTATATTTGATACTACTACATATCAATTGGCCAGTTTTGAATAAGAAATTGTAACATATAAGTAAGACAGCATTTTATTTCATTTATCTATCTTGTTAGGAGCAGTTTGGCAGCTTAAGTTTTTGTTATAACAATGTTGTTCTTGATTCGATTTATAATCAATCATTCAAACCATTTTAAAATTCATATGTTTGGTTCCTAACCTTCACCTACAAATTATCCCATGTGTTATGTGTACGTACTCCTAAGTGTGTATAGAAAGCAAACATGTCTCACGTAAAGACTGTCAACTAGTCGGCCGGCCATCAAATTTTTTTTAACTCCTATAAAAGTTACCAAACCAGCACAGTATATCTGAATATAAGTTAAGACTGTTAGAGAATAATCAAAAGTTACCAAACCTGCACAGTATATCTGAATATAAGTTAACATCTGTATATACTATGCATTTTGTACAAATATATTTGTAAATATCTAAGGTACCTGATCAATAATATAACGACCAACCTATTCAACTACAAAACTACCGAACTAGTTGGCGTCACCAATTCAAGTATAGCCACGCCAAGCCAATAAACAATGTGCCTTAGGCTTTTGAAAGATCTCTATGATGATAGAGTAAGTAAATACTAGTATATCCTTGTTTACGTGTGGACACAAAAACCTCTTTGGTTTCTCTTAAAACACAAAGGAAAAACTCCTTTAAATACCCCGTCATTTCTTTCTCTTAATAAAACCATTTCATCACCATTAAGCTTATACAAATCCTAAAACCTCAAGTCCCTTCCTCTCTATTATTTCTCTCTTTCTTTCTTTCTAAACTTCCAAATATGCTTAGGAGAGCCAAAAGCACTTTAGTTTTACAAGAGTCCTCTTTGTTTATCAAAAAGGATTCTCCAATCTCTTCCCAAGAATCAAACAGCATAATAGCAGTTAAACCCACTTTCAAATTGAGTGGAGGATCGTTAAAAACATCGTCGAATGGTATCTTTTCATCAGTCTCGGAATCGAACTTTATGAAAGCATGTAGTCTATGCAGAAAAAAGTTAAGTCCTCTGAAGAATATATACATGTATAAAGGTGATCAAAGCTTTTGCAGTGACGATTGCCGGTGCCGGAAAATACTGATAGAGGAACTATTGATGGAAGAAATTGACGAGGAGACAATTGAATTAGTCCCAAGAAAAGAGATATCCTCGTCCTCTACACATTTTGCAACAAATATAAATGTTGGAAATGGTCTACCACCACGGAGAAATCATGTCCGAGCTGCAGCTTAGATTTGGCACACGTCGTCCGTTGTTAGAAATTTTTGCTTACGATATCCATTTTTTTTTTCCCCTCCCTACCTTCTGTAGTTTGGATGACATCAAAATAGAAGATTTACTAAATATGTCATTTTTGAAGGCAAAATTTTGTGTTTTGTTCGCCATCGATTTCTTTAGTTTCTTGAATTCAGATTAGATATTTAATTAATTAATCTTTGTTTTGAGCCAAGTGCTCAACGACAGCAGTTATCCTCACGTGTACGAAAAATAATGCTACACCCACCGGATTCACTTTGGAGTTTTATGAGAGTTCTTGAGACGTAATATTAAGTTAGTTTTGAAAATTATGTCTATACTAGATAGAATCAGTTTTCACCGCCAACAATTGGATTGAACTACGCGGCGAAAGGGAGAACTCACCGACATCCAGATCGCTGTGCCGAAATTAACTCCATTTGTTTGATGGTGATGTACAGTAATGGGAGAGTACTCTCATGCAAAACGGATGGCAAAATCTGAATGGTCCGATTTGGTTGCTCAAGAAACCCCTCAATCAATAACGCACTAAAATGTTTACTTCATGAAACATGAATAAACTACGCATACTGTTGAGAGTTTTTCAATTCAAAATCAATGATAAACTTTATATATAAAATGTACACTTCTAATTCATTAGACCTTAAAATTTACTACTCAAAATCAACATTGACATCCATATATGTATACAATTAGAAAGGACTTTGGGGGATTTTCTTAATGAAGTATTGGAGAAAACCAAATATTGGGCATATTCTTACCCAAACTAACTTTAGTAGTTATTTTAGTTTAATTAGTATATGTATATGTAAAACTAAGGAGATAAATTAACTACTAACCAACAGTAAAATAGTTGGCATTGCGACTGGTTGTAATTATTGATAAGAAGAATGTTAGCATTACAAATGGAAAGCTGGGTTCTTCAATGGGTGAGAAAATGCTTTGCTTACTGAATTTTTACCTGCAGTGAGAGAAAACCTACATGGAATGAAGGTTTTGATGACAATAATTAGACAATGGAGACGGCAATAATGTTGACAACCAACATGGTATTGTTACCTACTATTACCAAGGTTCAATTAGTGTTACTCTAGATATTCAAAATGGATGGAGCTAGCCGTGTAACCCAGTGAACCAGTAGGAAAAAGGGCTGGGTCACCCTTGATCCAGTAATCTGTTAAAAACCCAGTAAACCCGATGAACCGGACGGTTCAACCGGTAAACCAGCCGACCCAGTTGAGTTTTAACCCGGTTCATCGGCTTTTAAAAAAAAAACAAAAAAAGAAAATGTTACCGGAAATTCTTCCCTCTGCAAGTATTCAAATAAACAGTCTAATGTGTTATAAATCAATATGATTTACGAAGATGTTCTTAGTGTCTAAGTTTATGGTTTACATATCTTGGACACCAAGTCTTCTATTTATATAAATAAAGGCTTAAACATTGTATTATGTACACATTAATAGAATTTCTTCCCTCTTCTTCTCTCTATTTTATGTCTCTCCTTCTCTACTTTTTAGTTTCACAAGACGTTATCATGCACGCTCTACACTAAACTTTAAAATCGTTTCTAAGAATAAAAAAAAATCAAAGCGAGATCGCTTTTCTAATCTCTTATTTTTTATATTATCATGGTAGTTTTAGAAAAGGGGTAGGATCCGTTGACATGGTTATATTGACATAATCTTCACATTTTATGGCCATTTTTCCTACTGAGCCCAACCGACAATGAATTTGAAGTTAATTGTTTGGTGACATGTTCCTAATATAAAACTCTACATTACTACCAAAAATAAGAGTATTCCGAAATATGAAACTTCATCATCCACAAATTTTAATTTCAACCGTTAATATTCAACGGTTAATATTCAAAATCGTAGATGGCGGTTTTATACATCTCGGAATGCTCCCATTTCTGGTTGGAATGTAGAGACTTATAAGAAGAATATGTCACCAAAAAATTAGCTTCAAATACCTTGCCGTTTGGGTTCAGTAAAAAAAACTATAACCATGTCAACGGATTATGTCAATATAACCATGTAAGTGGATCCTACCCCGAAAAGAAGGGGTGGGATCCGTTGACATGGTTATATTGACATCTTCACATTTTAAGGCCATGTTTTTTACTGAGCCCAACCGTCAATGAATTTAAAGTTAATTTTTGGTGACAGATTCCTCATATAAAACTCTACATTCCTACCAAAAATGAGAGTATTCCGAAATACGAAACGTCATCATCCACAAATTTTAATTTCAACCATTAATCTTCAACGGTTAATATTCAAAATCATAGATGGCGGTTTTATACATCTCGGAATGCTCTCATTTTTGGTTGGAATGTAGAGACTTATAAGAAGAATATGTCACCAAAAAATTAGCTTCAAATTCCTTGCCGTTTGGTTTCAGTAAAAAAAACTATAACCATGTCAACGGATTATGCCAATATAACCATGTCAGCGGATCCTACCCCGAAAAGAAGGGGTGGGATCCGTTGACATGGTTATATTGACATAATCTTCACATTTTAGGGCCATTTTTTCTACTGATCCCAACCGGCAATGAATTTTAAGTTAATTTTTTGGTGACATGTTCCTCATGTAAAACTCTACATTCCTACCAAAAATGAGAGTATTCCGAAATACGAAACTTCATCATCCACAAATTTTAATTTCAACCGTTAATCTTCAACGGTTAATATTCAAAATCGTAAATGACGGTTTTATACATCTCGGAATGCTCTCATTTTTGGTTGGAAAGTAGAGACTTATAAGAAGAATATGTCACCAAAAAATTAGCTTCAAATTCCTTTCCGTTTGGGTTCAGTAAAAAAAATTATAATCATGTCAACGGATTATGTCAATATAACCATGTCAACGGATCTTACGCGAAAAAGAAGGGGTGAGATAAATTAACTACTAACCAACAGTAAAATAGTTGGCATTGTGACTGGTTGTAATTATTGATAAGAGGAATGTTAGCATTACAAATGGAAAGCTGGGTTCTTCAATGGGTGAGAAAATGCTTTGCTTACTGAATTTTTACCTGCAGTGCGAGAAAACCTACACGGACTGAAGGTTCAAATTCCGGTTTCATTTTGAAAACTATGTAGTAGTTTTTATTATTATTCTCCTTCCAACCGTGTACTAATATTTGATCCTCCTATCTTTGTATGTACTCTCGCCGTTGTTGGATGATAACCATACCTTGCAAAGCATCTCGTGGCACTCACAGCAAGTTATGCATCTCATAGTGATAAGAAACCTTTTTATGTACTTATTTTATGTCATCTTCTTGTTAGTACTGTTAGTTGATTCCCTAACTGATTTTCTTATTCCTATTTTATACTCTTTTAATGATTTTCCATGTGACTCTTTGGTTTTAACAAAGAGAAAAGGAGTTATATGCGTATGCTCGGTCAAAATGGCCTAAGCATGATGGACTGTTCCTTTATAAAAAAAAATTTTGAAACATATGTTCCTTTATAATGGATCTTATATGTCCGACATACACCACGAGAGTTTGGATGGTTATTTTCGATTTTTTTTTTTGGTGCACTTAAATCCATTGGTTGATCCATCCATGGTATTTGTTTATGAAGTGCGAGTGATCAAATTTTCCAAATATAATTGATCTCTTTTCTTCTCCAATATCTTTTTTATAGAGAAAGAAAAAAAAAACCCATCAAAAGATGGTTTACAGTTTCTATACCTTTTAATTAAACCGGAATCACCAAAAGTTGATGTTTTATTTCTTCTTTAATTTTGCATAGAAAAAAAGAAGAAAAAGAAAAAAAAATCCATCGTAAGATGATTTATAATTTCCATTACTCTAGTAAAACTATAATCACCAAAAAAAATTGTGTTGGTTTGATCACCTTTACGATGATTAATCTGTAGGATCTAAATATCGCACAATAGTAATGCTTGCGAGAATGTAGCAGAGCCTGCGAAATTGTAATGAGAGCCTGAGAGAACGTAGCACGGGATCCGAAAATGGGGGAATATGAGTTGTACTCCACTATATATGAGCTGTCATCCACTATGTAATATCCTATATAAAGAGAAAGACAAGAGAGAGAAAGAATAATAATCAGAAAAGTATACACATTTTAGGATGAGAGAGGGAGACACAATTAGAGAGAGAGAAAACAGAATTTGTATTATTATTATCTTCTTATTCTTCCCCAAAAACCAGAGAGAGAGCTCCAAATACTCATTAATGGAGTCTCAATGTAATTCATATATAATTCAATGATCATAGTGAAACCTAACGCCGTGGATGTAGATCAAATTGATCGAACCACGTAAATCTTATGTCTTATTTTCTATTTTCATTATCTTTATCTTAATTTTCATATCAAATAAGTTTAGATCTAGAAATCATAGTCATGATAATACAAGAGGTGTGTTGTAGGATTTCCTGCAACTACATTTTGGCTCTAGAAACAGGGAACGAGTAAAGGATTTATCCTTCCTGTAACTTGTTGGATCAAGAAATTTTCATGAAGATTAGCTACTGTTCATATTTTTCTAGATCTACAAAGTTTAGGTTCAAAAATGGAAATTTAATGGAAGAAATCACACTTTCAGGGAGTAAACATCATCAACAATTCAAAGACATGAAAAGAGTGAGAGAAAAAATTAGTTGTTGTGGTGAAATTTAAGGAAAAAATGAAAGTTTCAGTGGAAGATTTTCATGTTCAGGAGAAGAAGGCAAATGTGAAAGAAGTTAAGGAAGGACGAAGAAAAGATAAGAGGCAGATGCTGCAATTTAAATCACAAAAAGAAAATTCGCACAGATGGTTCAAGGCTGAGCGAACAAAAAATAGGTCACGGGTTCGAACTCGCAGAGACACATATTTTTCATTTTCTTCTCATTTGCATTGGAGAATAAAAGAATAAGGAAAAAAGTTATGCGTTAATTTCGCAGAGAGGTTCTTGCACAATTGGTCCAGAGAGCAGTATGTGTGTTCGTGGTCGCAAGTTCGTATTCGCCTGCGAACATAGTTTTCTTCTTTTTTACAGAGAGCGAAAAATGATAATTTCGCAATATTGTTTCATTATTTCGCAAACAAGAGGAAGCACAATTGGTCATCTGCGAAGTTAATGAGTACATGGTCGTGTGATCAAGTCCCAACACCTGTGTATTTTTTCGCACAGATATTTCTTTGATTATTTCGCACAGAAGAGAGTTGGTGATAATTTCGCAGAGATATTTCGCAAAGAAGAAACTTGCACAATTGGTCAGGAGGCATGAATGCAAGCATCAGGTCGCGAGATCAATTGTTGCTTCTCGCTTGAAAAAAAATTTACGCGAAATTTATACAGAAGTGCCTCTCACACAGTTGGAATTTGATTACTTCGCAAGAACTTTGATTACTTCGCAAGAGAGGCTTAGCACAATTGGTATGGTGCGAGAAAATCCAAGAAGCAGGTCAAGGGTTCAAGTCTCACTTCTCGCACTTCTTTTTGCTGCGCGAAATTCATACATTTCAAGGCATTTATTCACTTCTTTGACAATAACAGCGAATCACATAAAAGCTAAGTACCACTTTCCTTGAACATTTTACTTTTACAGAAAATAAAAGATTTTTGATTTGATTTACAAAAGGCGATATAATCGCAGAATTACAGAAATTTCAGAATTACAAAGATTCCACAATTACAAAAGAAACCCAGAAAAATCTCGCACAGATCAATTTATATATTTCTCTTGAAAATTTTCTTTGTTTAAAATGAGAATGATTTCTAACATGGAGAGTAGTAGGAGGCAAAATAAGACCTTTCATCAACAGGCTAGTAAGACCTTCCATCCACAGGCTGCATAAGACCTCATTAGGATTATTTCCATGAAAGATGTTTATCGGATGAGACGAAACAAGTTATACAAAGAAAACCAAAACAAAGAAAAACGAAAAACGATTTGAACTTGCAATTAAATGAAAATTTTTGATAAAAGAAATGTTGAATACTAATCTAAATTCTTATTTGCATTACAGCACAACATGAGGCAGAGAACGTGGAGTATAATTTCGCAATACTTCTTATTCGAAATCAAGGATGGATACTTCTTATACTTCTCAAAGGATACTTCATACTTCATACTTCTTATATATTTCGAGGATTGAGTACTTCTTATACTTCTTCAAGGATACTTCGTACTTCTTATACTTCAAGGGTTAATACTTCTTATTTACTTTGCAACGCTCCGGAACTTCACAAAAGAATAGAGGCAAGTACGTACTTTTCAAGTCCAATATTCTTTCGCTCGTTCCTCCAACAACTAAAACAAGGTGGATTTTTCCTTAAAGATCGATCTTCAAGCAATATTCAAGGAAAAAGAGGCAAGATGTAGGATCCAAATATCGCACAATAGTAAAGATTGCGAGAATGTAGCAGAGCCTGCGAAATTATAATGAGAGCCTGAGAGAACGTAGCACGGGATCCGAAAATGGGGGAATATGAGCTGTACTCCACTACATATGAGCTGTCACCCACTATGTAATATCCTATATAAAGAAAAAGGCAAGAGAGAGAAAGAATAATAATCAGAAAAGGATACACATTTTAGGATGAGAGAGGGAGACACAATTAGAGAGAGAGAAAACAGAATTTGTATTATTATTATCTTCTTATTCTTCCCCAAAAAGCAGAGAGAGAGAGAGCTCCAAATACTCATTATTGGAGTCTCAATGTAATTCATATGTAATTCAATGATCACAGTGAAACCTAACCCCGTGGATGTAGATCAAATTGATCGAACCACGTAAATCTTGTGTCTGATTTTCTATTTTTATTATCTTTATCTTTATTTTCATATCAAATAAGTTTAGATCTAGAATCATAGTCATGATAATACAAGGGGTGTGTTGTAGGATTTCCTGCAACTACAGAATCACATGTATGGTTGAAAAACCTACGGAAAATTAATTTGATATCTTTGTTTGTTGGACAATGATCATGTGATTGATATCTACAGTTTATAGCTTTCTTAATTACAAGATCCTATGACCATCCAATATGGTTTTATCTAAATAATAAAACATTGGTTTCTATTCCTTCAAAGAAACCATTCATCAACCACAAAGAGTGGATTTTTTTTTCTCTTCAAAGAATAATCATAATGATTTCTTTACTTTTCTTAAGAAGAAACGTATAAGCCAACTAGATTTGGTTTTCCCTATCGATCTTAGAGGGACAAAGTATCATTATTATGGTTTAAACCAATTGCAAATACTAGTGAATGAAAAAAATTGTTGCATTCTTGAGGGATATCGAGCAATTTTAATTTTTCTTTTTGCTATGATCTCCGAAATTTTGGACCGCTCCACTTATAGTTGGAATGCGGTAGGACACAAAAGATCAAAGGGTGTGCACCCGACTTGTTAGCCAATATTATTAGTCCTTGTAGTGACTATATTGATCTTCAATTTAATTTCTTTTGAAAAATAAAGTGTCCACAATCTCATGTCGTTGAGGTCATGGAATTATTTGGAGATTTATTTGCATATTTTATATCTTTTTGGTTATAACCAATAAAATTCATGCTTTGTTCAATTTGTATTTCAAGTGGATTATATTTTTCGAATAATTTTTAATGATTCTTGGAGTCAGTATCTAGTGTCCAACCTGGTATTGTTAAAATCTAGAAATTATTCTAAGTATATGTCATCGAATTAATCGGATAATACTTTACGAAACTTGATTTCGTATATGAGATGCAACTATTTCCACCATAATCAGGGGGGACTATATACACTATCAAAAGCTGGTGCTAATTAACTTTAAAAGTTATATCAATTTCTCTCCCATTAAATAATAGGCGTGAAAATGTCTCATTTAGCTTTTCCATAAGCTTATTATGTCGTTTGAAAAGTAAAATCCAATCACTTCTAGTAAGCATGTATCATTTTAGTACAAGCTAGATAGTGCTTTGATTCTCATGATTTATATCTCTTCATTTGAATAATAGGAGATTATAACGCCCGTGGGCACTGGAACCCGTAAATTTGAATTTTTCAAAGTATGCATACATTTGGGTTATATGGGATCGTAGCAAGCTATAAATTTTTCGAATATTCATTTATATTATTTTTTTGAAATAATAAATGATGGTGGTTGTGAACCCCGACCTCTACAGAGGAATATCAACATATGTGATTGGTTGGCATACAATCCAAATTAGATTTGATTCATAGAATTTCTCGATTAACGCAATTTTGGATCCAAGACTTAACACCTTGAAATTGCCAAGCCTATTACTTGCAGGTTGGTGTAGTCATAATGCGTTATAGGAGAAATAAGTTCGTCGTATAAACGATTTGAGGGTTTTTCTTTTTTCTCAGACCCAATGATTGGTTCAATAAATTTTCTTCTCATATGACACATTTGGCGTGGTAGTCCTTGAAGGACTCATATGTTGTCGAGGAACATATTCAAATTTGTGATCCTTGGAATATTCAAATTATATTCAGGCAGCCACCTGACTTTATTATGTCAGGGTTAACAATCCTTAATGTGTTTCTAAAAAATTTGTACAAAACCAAAAATCCGGATTAGTGATTGATGATATCAACTTTATAGGTCTTTTGAGGAGTCCTTAAAAACACCAAAATCCACGCTTTTGAAGCATAAGTTCTATTTTATTTTCTTTATTAAATCTGCAGTTAGAATTATGCTAGCATAAACTCGTCTTTCAGATAGACTAGAGTTATTATTTTGATGCTTGTTTTCTGTAATACTCATATAGATGAGTTAGCATCCATAAATCGTCAAAAGTTGTACTCTTTTCCCTTCGTTTCAGGTTTTGTCTCATGTGGTTTTCCTGACAAGGTTTTAACGAGGCAACATCTCGCAGGCGGTGAATTTTTATTCAAAATGTTGATATTGTTTGCTTTTCCCTTCGTCCAAATATTTTCCCATTGGATTTTATTGGCAAGGTTTTTAGTAAGGAAATTTATTCAACATGGTGGTCATCCAAGGGGGAGTTGTATAATTTCTGTTATTTGGTGGATTCCCACCATTAACTAGGTCATTTTGTTAGGACAAATCAACATTACAAGCCCTTAGTAATTTGGATGTCATTCCGATTCACATAAGGTATGACCACAAATTCAGTTTTGTTCACTTATGGTAATTTATCTACATCTTGGCTCTATGTTGAAGAAACTACATCAACAACTTCTGCAAATCATCTCGGAAAGATAGCAATCCATGACACAAGTTCTCAATGTGTTGAAGAAGAATGTAAACTCCGCAAAAGTATTATCGAAGGCATTACTGCTTGTGTAACAAATGAAGACTTCATCAACTATCCGACATCTTCATGAAAGCACAGTCCTCTTCTGCATTCAAGAAATTCGTTCTTCAAAATTGGAAACTCTCGACTCAAGGATTTGCACGCCAAGATTTGACTGAAGTATTTATCAGGGGGAGCGCCATCATCAAATTAAGGTGCATTCACTGGACTTTATCGCGTTGTACTCTTTTTCCTTCGTCAAGGTTTTGTCCAACTGGGTTTTGCTTGTCAAGGTTTTAATGAGGCAACATTTGTGTGTCCTGTTTCGAGTCTTTACATGCTTTTGCAATTTCAGGTTTTTCTCTTTTGAGTTTTCCTGCTATATTTGTAATGACTTAGCCACAATGGTCATCAGGGGGAGTGTTACAAACCAATATTATTTATTAAGATGTCCTTCGTGTCTAAGTTTAGGGTTTACATATCTTGGACACCAAGTCTTCAATTTATATAAATAGAGGCTTAGACATTGTATTCTGTATACATCAATAGAATTTCTCCCCTCTTCTTCTCTCTACTTTATGTCTCTCCTTCTCTACTTTTTAGTTTCACAAGATAATGATCTTTTTCATTCCATTAAAGTATCATTCAAACTTAGCATTGAATGATTTTGAAAAATCAACAAACATAGGTTATAAAAAACAACTCATAGTGGAAAATCAAAACTCACAGACAGAGAAAGAAAGAAGTTAATCTTCCAACAAGATAAACAAATAAACAATAATCCTTAGTTTGTTGAATCTGATCTGTTAATTTATAACAATAAATCGTTAATTTCTTTCAAATGGGAGATGGAGCTTCCCGTGGATGTAATAGCTACGGCGACAGAAAGGTACTGCGGGCTGAGAATTGAGAAGACGTGATGCTTTAATATTAGGGTTTTTAACATAAGTGGGATATATATATGGAGTTAGCAAGGGAAAAAAAAGATATTCATTCGTTTAATTTTTATTACACAAACGTGATTACTCATTACTTCCAAAATTAGCTTAATTAGTCACACCTCCCATTTAATGCAAATATTCCCATTTAATGCAAATATATTTGATACCTTATTCGTGGACAAAATAACTTCTTTACAATTTTACATTACCCAAGTATTTTTTATATGATTGGCCCAGTGACCCCGGTTGAACTATTTAATCCTGACCCAGTCACTTTGCCGGTTCGACATCCAGTCCAATTCTTAAAACAATTGGTGTAACCACAACATTAGGGCTGAACATGGTGTCGGTTAACCGTTGGAAACCGACCAAATCAGACCAATAAGCAAGAAACCGAACCAAACCATTTAGATTTGGATTGGTTTGGTAAAAAAAGTTGAAAAACCGACATTATTGGTTTGGTTTTGGTTTGACCTGAAAACCGAACCAAAAACCATTGGGGAACCGATTAATTTTTAAACTTAGTTTCTACCGTCGATTTAAAAGTATTAGATTCTACCAATTGATTTAGAGGATAAATAGAAACCCTAAATCTAATATTTCATTATGATACTCTCCCTCTTTCTCTTTCTCCTTCTCTCAGTCGCCTCCTTTCTCCACCCCCAACAACAGCTGCTGCTACTCGATTTTTTTCTTCCCGTCTTCCTTCTTTTTTATTTGTCAATAACTAAATTAAGATATATTATATATCTTCTTTTGATCTCTAGAATTAGAGTAAGCTTTAACTATTCTTGATTTTTTTTTGTCTGTATATTTGTGTAAACCAATACTATCGGCAACTACGATTTTTTTATCTGTAAATTTGTGTATTTTTTTTTGGTTTGATATAATTATTGGTTAACCAAAAACCACTGGGACAAACCGAAACCAACTGGAACCATTTGGAAATCGAACCAATGGTTAATGGATTGGTTTGGTTTAGATTTTTAGAAACCAATAATATTGGTTTCGGTTTTGGTTTGGTTAGAAACCGAACCAAAACCGACCATGAACAGCCCTACACAACATAATGTAATATATTTCTTTTCTCGTCAAACTTTCCCTATAAAGAAAAATTAATGGTGGTCACGACTCGCGAGATCAACAACATCAGTGAAGAAGGTCTTTTTGTCTCCACTCTGTGTCTGCATTTGGAAAAAGCAGAATCCTTCGACTATGTCTCCTTATGCAGACTCACCATAAAAATGAGATGCAAGTTGAAGTTCCAAATGATAAGGAAAAGAGCATAAATATGTGTGGTAACCAAACAAAGAAGAGTAATAAATGAAGATAGTTATTATAGTAAATGATTATGACTCTGTATTTTAACAATGAACACCCGCATCATTTACGCCACAATCTCTTTTTTTTTCTTTTTTTTAAAAACTTAGACCAAAAAAGTTCTAAGACCACTACATGTTGTTGGCATTATTTCTGCCATTACTCCTGCCAACACTGTTCTTACAAGATAACGCAATATTAAGAGTATCCAAATTTTGGAGTTTATGGATAATTTTGAAACTAATTAAAACAAAAGTAACTGGATTGATTCTTGTGTGGTTGTATTCTTCTTCACTACTTAAAGTTTCATGATAACTGAAATTAAATCTTCCTTTGACAATCTTGTGGTATAGTAACTTAAATCGGAGCAGGATTTCCATGGATTCAGCCTGTATTTCTATATTGGTATGACTAGTCAAGAAGGCCTTATAAATGACGGATGAAGTCTGTTACAAAACACAGTTTATCACGGTTAAGTTTATCACGGTTTTTATCTGTTATTCGAACCGTTATTTATTTGGTGTGACTCTTTGTAAATGACAAATAGAAAACGTTATTAAATATGACGAATAAAATTTGTGACTTTAAATCACGCACAAAATCTATTATTAAGTATCATGGTTATTGTATGTAATACAATAACAAATGAAGTCTGTGAGAAACACTTATTACCACGGTTATTGGGTGTTAAATACAATAACAATTAATATCCGTCATACGACATTTTCATTCTACTGACTCACATTTTGGTATTCAGATTCATATTTGGTATATTTGATTTTAGTTCAACTGAATCTGGACATGAAAAAAATTCAACTAAATTCGAAAATGAAATAGAATCTTTAAAGGAAACCGTAGAAATTAACTGTATTAATTTCGACTCACATCAAATTATAATTTTATTTCAAATATAAAATCACTCATATTCATTGCTCATTACAAAATTTTCAATCCAAAAACCCAAGAAACCAAAAAAAAAGGGACTTGGGAAAGAAAAATACAGTATGAATTAAAGTTCTACTAAGATCCTAAGCTTCCACAAAATTTTGACTGAACAAAAGTACAATTCAACCACACCGAGAAATAACCTTGTTGCACTTGTGAACAGTAGCTCTAGGCTTGTGCTCCCAGCAATAACCTTATTGCAAAACACTTCAATGCCTCCTTCAGCGCCTGAAGGGCAAAAAGTAAAAAAAGATCATTATAAGATAAGAAACATTCAACCAGGAAAAATTTCTCAGTAGATAGCTTGTGGAAAGGGGTGTATCTGCTAGAGCAAGACGTCACATAGAGCCTATAATTTTCATGCAACTCAATTGCTTAATAAACACCAGCAAATAGAGAACGGGCTTTTTTATACTCATGATGCATTAACTAAACCCACCTAACGGTAAATTTAGATATGAGTAAGTAACCTGCTAAATGTCCAACTCTTACGATACTAGTCTTTGGCATGTAACTTTAAGAGAAGTTATCCGTTTACCGTTTCAAATATTTGTGTATCTCACTGACCACCTTTGCAGGCCTGCAATCAATGTATATAGATAATCTGAGTAACAAAACATATGCATGTCAGGGATTGCTTACAAAAACCTCTTATAATAAAAAAAACAACCTCACATACCAAGTAAGAGATTTCAGTTGCTTTCATCTGCATTAAAACCAAAGTACAATTATAAGAACCACAAACAAGAAACCTAAATTTAAAGAACCTAACTGCAAAATGAACCAGTCTTATAACCAAAGTGACGTAACTCGCAATCACATGTTACTATAAGAGCAAAATAAAAATCAGAAATTACAGGTGATCCAGCAGACGAAAAACAATCCACAGTATTGGTGAACTGACCTGCAATAAGATGGAACTTTAAAACTAAGAAGCAAAATAATCCACAATCATAATTATTCCATGCTTTGCAGGTCTCAAGTGGATCATACTAAATTCGAAACCAGTGCAAGCAAACAACTTGCTTCGATGAAACCGTCGTTCGCGCCTAAAGAATTATTTAGGATACAGAACTAGCGACAGTTTGGTTCTGAGTATATAAGAACCAGCTTCCTTTGTACCTATGAAGATGAAATGGTCAGTTTTGTATCCAGATGGTAAAGATATTGTAACTACAAACCAAGTACAAAAGTACGAGGAGTTAACAATTCAGACTTGATGAAAACTTAAGGGTCAACTTCTGAGAGAATGGAAAAAAGATGCTGATACTTGATAGGTTATCCAACAATCCTCATTTCCTATATTCATCCTCTGATACTCAAGAAAAGAGATACTCAAGGCTAATACTTATACTTAATGAGTGAAAAATCTTTTATCAAACACAACTCTGGGATACAGTGAAAGAGTTGCACAAAATAAAAAATTACAAATGGCAACTGGTGGATGAAGTTTCAAGAGATTATACACAAAACAAAGTAAGGAAAAAAGTTGATAGTGATAGGTACCAGCGGAGTGCCATCTATATACACAGTTCTTTCTGTTGAGGTATCACCAGGTGGCGGATGCAATGGTATCCCCTAATTAATAATAATAGCATAACAATTTCTTTAGAACCATATGCAAATATAGGGTGTCAAATAGAATGGTTAGAAAGTGGAATGAGAAAATGCAAGGAAAACAAACCTGGATACGAGCGCCAGAACTAGCTTGCATTTGTTTTATGGTATCACCTCCTTTACCAATGACCAAACCAACCTGATAAACCAAAATTCATCAAATAAATGTACAAGTGGAACCAATAGGTATACAAGGTATACAAGATCTGCAATTTTTGCTTGCCTTATTGTTGGCAACTTTCATTTGGATTGCACAGCTCCAGGTTGCCCTGTGAACCTTCGAGGAACAGCACCAGACCCTCCATCGTTTTCAACCTGCATCGTAATTGATTACAATGTTAATAGGCATCAGATTCAAAGCTCACAAATCAAGTTTCAAAACAATCACAGTGTGGAGCTGATGATGAACTTTGTTCATTGTGGTTAGCCATTTACCTAAACATACACATTGATACAATCATATGATTAAAAGAAAACCCCAAAAAAAAAAAACAAAAAACTCAAACACTATCACTAACAGAAAATTGGGTGATCCACAACTTCTATTAGGGGAGAACAAACCATGAAGGTAGAGTTCTGAAAATCCCTGCAATTAGGTTAATTAACAAAGTATAAAACAATTAGGGTTTTGAATCAATGAAACTAAAGAGCCAATAGGGAATTTATATAGAACATACCTTTGATTAGTACTGATTTTCATGATTTCAGTGAGCAAAACAGAAAGATTTAGGACTTTATTTATAGGTGAGAGAGCGAGAACAATCCCGCCCATTTTCCCCTTTTGATCGCATCACAAAGAACAATTCAGATCGACCAGTTTTGTTTCTTGGTACAAAAGCTGCAGTAACAAACATAAAATCAGAATCCATAAACAAATTCCAGATTCAAAAAATAATCCCACTTTCAATAAAAACCCTAGGTCTTTACAACAATCTTCCCAAATCAGATTTTTTTAATGAAAACCCTATAATCTTACAAAAGCACTAAATCTAATCAAATCAAAATTGAACAAGGAGGAAGAAGAATCATACGTGAAGTAATGGGGTTTGTTTAACGAGAAACAAACTGGTGTTGTTGTCTTTGGGTTTGTTGGAGAATTTGGGTTTTGAGGATGCAGAGGAAAAAGATGGAGACACGGGTTTGAGTTTGAGTTTAGTTTTTACGAATTTTTCAGTGTCTGGTTTAGCAGCTGCAGAAGAAAGAGGCGCAGAAAGGTTAGGGTTAGAACAAAAAGATACGAAGAACGAACAGAAATGAAGAGAGCTAAAAACTGGGCCTACACAAACTAGATGTTCTACCCTCCACTAGTGACCAATAGGTCCAATCCCGAACCATATGAAAGGCTCATGGATAGTGGTGGGGGGCTAACCATTTTAGACTTGTATGGCAACGTGCCATTACACGTGGCTAGCCATTTGTGGGGTATGCAACAAAAGATTTGTAGTGGGCGTATAAATACTAAACATATGTGTCAAACTTATTCTCTGATATAACAGTTTCTCACTAAATCACATAAATTACCAGGTTTGAGAATAACAGTTTTTTTGTGTTAAATGATGGGTCCAACTATTTTTATGTTATATGACGGAATTTGTTTGTGAAACTCTATTCCCGCAATTAAGCCGTCATTTAAAAGCGTGATTAACGGCCCTTTCTAGACTAGTAGCGCTGCTAGTCTTTGACCCATTGGAAACCTAAGTCTGCTTCTCCTGTTACTCCCCAATCTCCATAGTAACATGTGTGTCCTCTGGTACCAGAGTGGTCTGTGTGTCCTCCTGAACGCCTTAATCTCTGAACATCCTGCATCCTGTAAAATATTTATCCACTACACCGTTTTATATCCATCTTATCTTTACGTGGTTCCAATTGACTCCATTTCCACACAAACAAAAAATTGTAGCAATATTTATCTAATAAGACGTGTCTAATCCTAATCATTTTGTATCATCACTAGCATGGGTCATGCTTTGAGACAAGAAGGCTCCGTGCATATCCCCTAGTAATAATAGTATAAGATTTAATTTTATAGATACTTAAATTAGGATCGTGAACTTCATGATAATCACACAATCAAACACGCAAGAATAAGTTTATACGGAGTACCTGGGATCGCAAATCTATCATACGCCGATCATGTTTGGAGTAGGAATAATACCTTGTGGAGGTCATGGTTTCTCTCTCTTGACCTTAGCTGTAATGAGTGGTCATTTCTTAGATACAATAGTAATGGTTATTGTTTCCCTTTCATAGGTAGAGAGAGGACCAGGTTCCTAGGATTTTAGTATTAGACATTAGATCTCGACCATCCATCAAGGAAGAGCATAAATAGGATACTAACTCCTTATATAAACCATGGATTAGATATTTAGCAATATCCTAAATATAACCAGATTCTCACATGGGCGCAATACAGATAATTATCACATAAGAAATTATCTTACATTCTCCCACTGGTCCATGTGATAATCTATAAATGGTTAATTTCAGGAAACATAAGGCGCGCGTAATTTCTAAATAATAACTTTAGTGGTTAACGTAATACCTTGATCAAATAAGCTATTCATGCGAGTCATAGCGGTTGCACATTGTCTTGTCATCAACATGTTCCCTTCCATGTACCACAACATAAATAACTTATTCAACTAGGCCTTTAAGAGGAGTATCATAATGGTCCAGTGATGTCTTTGAGAAAGACGATTTCTGTAAACATTCATCCATTCACATAAATGTATACTAAACATGGATACAAAAATAATTCAGAATCATATTAATAAGAGCTCAATAACTGTTCAAAAATAAGCACATAAAGTAGCTAAAAATAATCAATTACTCCCACAGACCTGCGATTTTAATATTTTCTTAAGAGGTCTTAAAAGGTAATTATTCATTAAGTGCATCTCCGAATGCAATTGTGCTTAAGCGATAAATTAACAACTATTGTTTCTGAATTTCGTAATTCACGCATATATACTCAAGGTTCATGTGTTTTGTTCCCTTCGTATACATATCGTGCTTTAATGTTGCAAAGCTAAGACGATAAATTTCAGTAATGTAGAAACAAACTTTAAGTCTCTAAGTATCGCAGTCATAAATATTCAAACTCAATTGTGGGACTAGTATTAATGGATTCTTCCTTTATAGAATCCATACATCCACAAAAATTGAAGTCTATAAAAACCCAATAAACTCTTGTTGGGTTTTCTAACTAATTATAAGACATAAGTTAAAATAGTATCTCAAAATTCTTGATAGCTTTCCTGTAATTTGTTCTTCGATTCTTTAACATATCAACAACTAGTTATAAGTTTCATATCAGAATTAAGACGTAATAAAGATTAACTTTATATCTTCTATCCAACATGAAATAAAATCTGTTAAATATGTTATTATCTCAAAATTCCTTGAATATTCGATATATGCCTTATTTGAGAGCTTTATTTATCTATATGATATTACGATCACATGGTAAGATTCATTCATATTCTTTACTTCAAAAAACTATAGAGATATGCATAAAGTCAAGATCACTACTCGTAGGTAGTACGTCTTAACATACAAGACCAAGAGTGTGAATTTCTCCCACTGATCTTGAGGTATATGCATAAATCTGTAATAATTTCATACAAAACTTGAAACATTTATAGTTCTGTTGAATTTCATATACCATTATGGGAGGATGCTCAAATTTCATACTTTGACTTTTAAAATTTGTAGACTAAAATTTCTCATTAATGAAGGCTACGTTCACATTTAATTAACGCAAATCTTAGGTCATACTGAGCTACTAATAATACTATGAAAATTCTGAATAAATCTTTCTTTGACACGAGAAAAAAACTTATTTATAATCAATGCATCGTTTCGGAGTAAAATCTTTGGTAAGTCTTGTTTAATACCGTTTAAAATTGTTATTACAGTCGTATTAGGTCAGAAAGACCCACTTTCATACAACTGATTTGTGTCTTTCGAGCAATTAAACAATATCCGACAGTTGACTTTCAACCAATGATTTTTTCTCACATAGCATCAATCCATTAATCAAAATTATTACACATAATATTTGTGAACCTAAAACCGAGTCTTTGCCATTCCATATCAAAATGTAATAAATTCTCGTAAGAAAATCACTGAAACAACATGAATAACTTTCTTTCAATCTCTTTTGAGACCTTGTTAATGCTGGTTCATGTTGTTATCAAAAAATTTCTTTATTGGCATTAGTTATATTATGGAGTATCGGATCAGTAATTTGTGGTCTTTCATTATCTAACATTTTGATAATGAGAAGATTCACAATATCTGTAGAAATCTTAAATAAAGGGATCATTATCATGATTTCTTGAACAGATATATCCACGTACTCCCACTGATTATGCCATCATTAATAAATTTATATTTTCGATTTCAATAATTCTCATACTACGGTTAGAACATTAATAAATACCATTTGGATTATTTAGGAAAACCAATGATCCAGTAATAGTTTTCAAATCCAATTTTCATTCTTTGGAATGTAAGCCCTCGCCTCCAACTGAAAAACCATAACTTAAATTTGATTTAAATTAGGTTTTGTTCTCTTTGAAACTGCTTTACTGGAAATCTATTTAAATTACACAGTTGCAGAAAGAACAAACATCCACAAATGTATAGCCATTATGCATGGCTTATCATGCTTCTAACCATTTTCATAAAAGTATGATTTAGCCTTTTGATATACACTATTATTCCAAGGATAAGTTGGCCTTGTGTATTGAGAAAAAATCCCAAACTTTTGAAGATATTATGCAAAAGATTTAGGATATTATCCTGTTTTATCATACCTTTCACAATATTCACCACCTTTGTCAGACTTTATGATTTTCACTTTATCTATAATTGCCTCTCAATTTCAATAATGAATGTTCGAGAAAACATCCACGGATTGGGATTCATAATGCAATTGGTAGATGTACACAGTAACGAGAAAAAAAATTCAGGTGATAAACAATTTTATCTTCCAAAAAAATGGACCATTAAAAGTCTACAAAATAATCATAATCAACAATTAATAAAGAACAAAAACTGAAATTTATAATAGAGATAAATCACAATTAAGCTTACAATAGTTACATAACTTCTATAAGATTCTCCTGTGGGTAAAAACCTTATCATGGAACAATGTGAGACATGAAAAACATTATTACATATTTTACCTTCTCATACACACAACATTATGTTTGTTTAACACCATAACTAGAATCACCCGTGGGAAACTCACGTACTAAAATGTATTAACAAACTCCAATAATTCTAAATATGTTAAATCTAATATAATGTGAGTTGTAGTCACCTGTGGGTGGCTATTATTTCACATGTATATGAAATATTTATATAACCTTAATGCTTGTTTAAATTTGTGAACCAAAACTACTTGTGAGCAGCATTGTTCTAAAAGTTAAATCAAACTAAGAGGACTCAAGATATACAACACTTACAAGATAAGAATTTAGCATCACTGTGGCGATAACTAAACAATCCAGCAAATATATAGAATTGCAAATATCACACTAGCTTTTCTTGTGACGTTGCATGGTCCTAATCAATGATATGGACATCCTTGATCTGATCATAAAATTAGTCGATTATAAACAATTATGAGTAACCCTAAAACATTAATCATAAACCTTTACTCAAAGGCATGTCATCATACCTAAATTGTAATAATAATAACACCCTTTAATTGAAATGTCCAAACATAATGAACTTTTCGTAAAACAAAATCGAGCATTTAGCAAGTCTATAAGTATAATTCAATAATGAAATTTCGTTGAAGAAAAATTCTTTGATGCATCGCTCATTTAAATATGATACAAACTTAAAGATCATGATAAATAACGGATATATGATGAATTAATATGAAAGGTGTAAATAGTCAACGAGTATCATTTTCAGAAATATGAAGAAATTTATCAAAAATAAAACATCAATTTCATAGAGGATGCAATAAGTTTTGGACAACATAATAAAAATATTCATGAAAATATGAAAAAAAATTTGCAATAGGTTACTCAACTCGATAATGAGTTAATTTATGTTAATTTTCTTTTATGCACTTTTAAGAAATAACGTTTAATCATGTGCCAATTATTTAATTACCATAATGTATGATCAGATATTGTACACTTCAATGTTATCTTAAACATGTGAACTAAAATTACATGTGGGTAATTGTTGTTCTAATACACTTAAGAAAAACAATATTATAAGCACTTCAAATAATAACGATTATGACTGGAAAAATTATTTGACATCACTGTGGTGATTGCCAAACAAGCCAAAAATAATGCCATAATAACTACTAAACCTTGCCTTTACGGCTTGGCGTATTCTTGCTTACAATAAAATTATTATTATTGTTAAGAAAAAACACTATACTATCACTGTGGTGATAACTAAAGAATTATGGCCTAAGAATCTTAAGCACAATAATTTTATACGTACAACTGAAATTATCATTAACATTGGGAGAAAAGTGAAACATAATGACACTAGACACCCTTAAGATTCAAATCAGTTCATATCCATATGATCAAAAATCATATCAATCAGTGTTTTCTTAAATATGTGAACTCCAATTTCCTGTGGGTAAATTTTGTTCTGATATATTTAAGAAAAACATGATTACAAGCATTTGACAAAAATTTTGATCATGACCAAAAGTGATTTGACGTCACTGTGGTGATAGCCAATCAACTAAAATAACGTCATTATCACATGATGTCGATAACTGCTAAACCTACACTTTACGGTTTGCAAATTCATGCTTGTAATAACATTATGATTATACTGAGATATAACACTCTAGTATCACTGTGGTGATAACTAAAGAGTCCCATAATAATTTTAAGTATGATCCCATAAAATTTAAAGAAAAACAATAATGCGAGAGAAACTATATCATAACGCACAAGCACACACACAAACCATATCATAATGCACACACAAATTTAATGGTGTCAAAAAATGGTTTTGATCATAAAATTTATAATGAAACTCGATAAAAAATCGTGTTAGTGTTTCGATAAAGCGGAAGCGTAAGTTAATTTACAATAAAAATTGGTTTCATTAGTTTTAAAATTAATATTGTCTCTTTATCTTAATATTAACTAACACGTATACATGCCCACAAGAAATTATTAATGTTTCCAATTTTTAATGTCTTAATAACCATTCACGTGATGAAAATATTATGTTTATCTTCATTTGCTTTGGAGCACTTATTGATTCATGCCATAAAGATACAATGCCCAATAAATATTTTCTCATTTATATCATATCTCAAATGTACCTCTGTTTCACATACAAGACAAGTAGAATATATGGACTTTAGTAGAACAATTATGCATGTTTATGACTACATGATGTCGACATTCTTCCATTTCATTTATCATCATTATTACGTTCATTATTACCTCATATGCTCATTATATGCCATTATTTAAAAAAATAATATTTTAAAAATGATTTTATTTTATTTACATGCCAAAAATAAAACCATTAGGCCAAAAATAAACTCAATAAGCAAGATATATTAACTTATTTACATGAAATAAAGGGTAGGACATTAGTATTAAATTAAAATATATTTTCCTCCAAAATTAAGTAGGTTATTAATGTTGAAATATATTTTCTTCCAAAATTAAGAAGGTAATATAAAAGTATACAAGAAAATCATAAGTGATAATGGCCACAGGATCTTAAATTTTACAGTATACCATAATTTTCAACCGATTTGATTTTGATGAGATAATAAAAAATCAAACATGAACATGAAATGTGAGCATGATATGGGTCAAAATAATTAGATGTGAAAAGTAATGCAATTCCATAAGAACGATTATGTTCACAGAAGGGGAAAACCAAATATATCAAACCCAATTTTATTTTATTATTCCATATGATTAACGGACGATCATGAGTTCTAAACACAAGCTCTAGATGCCAACTATAAGATTTAATTTTATAGATACTTAAATTAGGATCGTGAACTTCATGATAATCACACAATCAAACACGCAAGAATAAGTTTATACGGAGTACCTGGGATCGCAAATCCATCATATGCCGATCATGTTGGAGTAGGAATAATACCTTGTGGAGGTCATGGTTTCTCTCTCTTGACCTTAGCTGTAATGAGTGGTCATTTCTTAGATACAATAGTAATGGTTATTGTTTCCCTTTCATAGGTAGAGAGAGAACCAGGTTCTTAGGATTTTAGTATTAGACATTAGATCTCGACCGTCCATCAAGGAAGAGCATAAATAGGATACTAACTCCTTATATAAACCATGGATTAGATATTTAGCAATATCCTAAATATAACCAGATTCACACATGGGCGCAATAGAGATAATTATCACATAAGAAATTATCTTACAAATAGAACAAGACTTTGAGTTGCAATATCTTGTTTTTTCATCTGTTGATCTTGCCAAAAGTAATAAAATTGTTGGGATTGGACATGAGTAGTAGTGTTTCGACTTAACTAAATCAAAACATCAAAATGAAGTTTGGTAGATAGACTTTATAATAACTTTAAGAAAATGAGGATATCTTTTTGTGAAGCAAAAAATATTGTTTCTTATTCCTGAAACCTAATTTCGTTTCTGCTTGTCAGAGTCCAGACATTCTAGCATTACTAAATTGTTGCTTATCACATGAAGCATTAATAGAAAACATGACAAATTAATGGCGCATTTATGAAGTACAGGAAGATTATCATTCAATTTTGGGTTATTTCGATTCAATTTCCATCTATCATGTATGTATCGCATACAAATGTAATTTTATATCATAAAGTTTTCTATAAATATAGTTAGCCCACTAGCTCCTTTCTTTAGCATTATAAAATCATTTATAAAATTGGAATTCATATGTCTTGCGAATTGATTTGAATTTGATGAATTTCTCAATGAGATTTTGGAGAAAACCAATTGTTGGGGCGTATTTCACCCAATACTCATACATAAACTACTAGAAATCTTTCACCTATGAAGTTGAATATGTATAAAAATTCTGGATGAAGTTTGAAGAACTCTTTTTGGTACTCCAATAATTCCAATAATGAGTATGGAGGTATTTCAGAAAAAAGCAAGGAGAAAATACCATTGTATTTAATCAATATATTACTAGATGACTGTTTGCATGGTGGGGGGCCGACCGAACTATGGACTTATTCCTCATTTTCTTCGCTCGATTTTGTGTTGCTATTATAAATCTACAAATTCATTCTCTTCTTCTGCAATTGATCGAATTGTATCATTTTTCAATCTAAAAATTAATGGGTCGATGTACAAAATCTTGAGGTCCATCAAATATACAAAACCAGGATATATTTTGTTTTTCTTTTTTTTCTTTTGTAATCTGCAAAAAATCGGAAGAACAAATTGATCAATTATGATCGAATCAATGGACTTTTTGATGATTTTTATACACAGAATTTGTTTGTATGATTGTAGTTGATCGAAATTGGTAAACAATTTAATTAAGAATCTCAAAATACTTGTTGATTTAAAGAAATTGTGAAAAAAACTGATTTTAAAAAGCGTGCGACAAATTTTGTGTCTTCCAAGACAACATATCTCATCATATAGAATGCCTCTTTAACAGTCGGCCAATTATCGAGAATGTCAGATATTGGAATGATCAAGGACAGACCCTGAGAATTATCACTTTGTGACATTTTTTGTTAATAGAGATTAGAAATTTGTGACATGGAATGACAACAAACCTCTAGGGAGGGTCCAATTAGAGGTGGAAATTGAGTTGTGCCAGCATGATCACAGTCCAGTCCAGCCCAGCACGATTAAAACGCGGTAGCTTCATGTGCTGTGGTAGACTAATCGACATAGTGGTAAAGCAAGACGCGTGACAAAGATAAGCACGTGATACAACATGGCACAAAACGCTAAGAAACCAGGTCACAACATGCATACAATACAGTACAATACAAACGAATTTTGTGTATGTTTCACAAAAGAATGTTTATTCTAGCTATTTTTTGACACTTTATCTTCGTTATGTTGAGTTAACTCTATAACAACACATAATACCTAAATATCTAGAACATATTTACTTTGAAAAGGATATAAAATAAATGTGCCAGACACAGCACATCACATCACTATTATTTTCATGGCACAACACAACAAGACACATCACAATTATATTTATGGCACAACACAACACAACACAACATACCCTCGAACACGGCATGCCTTAATCTCTAACACGGTACAACACGAGATATAACATGGGGGCTTGCATTTTAATGAGTTGTGCTGGGCTGTACCGGACGGTTTTATACCTCTAGGTCTAGTCCAATAGTAAACAATGCTTCACATCAAAAGAGAAAATAAAGGAAAATTCCGGAAAGAAAGGAATCGAGTAAGTAAATAACTAATGTGGGTCTGGAGTTGTTCTGTAACCAAGGAACCAGTTGATGGATATTAGAATCAAGTTTTAGTTATCAAATGTTCTAACCCAATCATAATCGATAAAATATATGAAAATTTTATTCTATCCATCGGTTTTTTAAAAAAACAATAAGATTTCTTCTTAATGTTTTTGTTCTTTAAATCTTTCTCCTGTTATCGGTTTGTTGAATGGTCCCGAATCAACTGTTTCTGGTTCTTTATAAACCTCACTAATATGCCATATTGTCTTTAAGTCTGGACATCTATGACATGGCTGTCAAGTGGGCAAGTAAAAATGCGCAACTGTTGTGCATTATCAGTGGCTTGGCCGAGGTGTCAGATATGCGGAGTGCATGTCTGAGTTGCAGCTAGATAATGGCATGTGCCAAACAGGGTTTGGACATGGCGAATGATGCGATATTAGTATCAAGAGATGGAAAATGAGTTTGGCAAGTAAACTGTATGTGTGAGGCCTGCAGGCATGCAATCAAGACTTGCATTAACACACTTTCATCATTGCAGAATGATGCTCAGCAGTGATAGCGCTACTTTGGCTGGCAGACGCAATCATTATATAACAAGGCTAGATGACATGTGTCGGGCACATGGCCTTGACGATTAGAAGTTGGTTACACGAGAGTTTGTTACTTTATGCTTTCGTAAAGGATAGGAAGGCCTCATTTGGCTTTAGGAGAGCGGTTTTGAAAGTTAGCAACAGTTGGCTAACTGCCTTGTGTAAAGTAAAACGTAACTGCTAGTCAGTTACTTGGAAATGGCTTTTGTAAGGCTATCTAAGCCTGATCTTGTTAAGGGATTGGGTAATCCGGAACAAGAAGAGTTTGTAACCCTAAGTGTTCAATAAATAAAAGGCTACGACCTAGTTTAAAGCTAAGTTCTGTTAGTGCATTTGTTCCTTGTTTTGGATTATGTTTATGCATCAAGCAGAGTGTGTGTATTTGGTTGAAATCTTGGAAGATTAGTGAGCAAAACATCTATTTGGTATGGGTTTAATAGAGAATTTAGTCAAGAAGTTGACGTATTGGCTAAGTGTGAGTTGTTTGAGATTGTTCTGTGGAGCACAATTATCATTGTCAAGTTGGTTTTGAATTTGGGTGTTGCGAACCTGTGACAATTCGGGTATCAGAGCCCTGTTTAAGGGTTTCTCTGTTCACGTTGAGATATAGAAGGCTGGTTGAGTTTGTTGTTGTTCTTAAAGTTTGTCGTGAATTGCATTTGAAGTGAAGGACCCACACTGAGAGAGTAAGGCATGGCCAGGGCCGGAGGCATGGCAAGGACGATACGAAGATCACGCCAAAAGTTTACATTAAGGGTATGTGAACTTTATCTTCAATAATCTGCATGCAATAATCATACGCGAAGGATGTCCTCAGAACAACTTGATAAGGGTAAAACGAGTTGTTCTACATATCATAACTGCACTAAGGGTACCGGAGACGCTGCAAGTGTTGATGAGAAACATCACGATGCTGGGAAGGCTCGGCATGATGTTGGCAGGGGACAACATCGCAACATCAGTCGTTTTCTAGGGAGCAAATCACACATCAAGAAGAAAATGTCTTCTAGACTGATGTACGTTGATGTGAAGATCAATGGAGAATGTGGATTATCGATGGTTGATACCGGTGCTACCAAGTCTATCATTTATCCAAATGATTCCATGCCATTGAACTTAACAGTTACTAGCGCGACTAGCACCATTAAAACTGTTAACGCAGAACCACAAACCAGTCGAGAAAATGTTTGCAATACAGATGTGCAAGTTGGAGAATGGAAAGGAAAACTAGATTTTCTAGTGATGGTCATGAATGATTATGACCTGATTTTGGGCATGGATTTCTTTTGCGCGGCGAAGGCGTCGACATTACCTCACAGAAATGGGATATGGATACAACACCCTCAATATTCATGTTTTGTCTCTATGGTGGGGCAAAGTGAACCAGACAAGATACTTAAGCCATATTTGTCTGCGATTCAGGTGAAAGAAGGTATACGCCAAGGCTTGGCTACTTTCCTAGGAGTGTTGGTTGAGATCAAACCAGGAAAGGTAGTAGAAGTTGAGGATGGAATAGCTGAGGTCTTATAAGATTTTACAGACACGATGCATGCAGAACTACCTAAGACGCTACCACCGCGACGCAGGATCGATCATATGATAGAGTTAGTGCCAGGGGAAAGGCCGTCTGCACAAGCATCATATTGTATGTCACCGTTAGAACTTGAGGAGATGCGCAAGCAGATTTATGAACTTCTAGAGGCAGGGTATATACAACCGTCTAAAGCTCCATTTGGTGCTCCGGTTCTGTTCCAAAAGAAGCAAGATGGTTCGCTTCGTATGTGTGTTGACTATAGGGATTTGAACAAGCTAACTATGAAGCACAAGTACCCAATTCCGCTAGTGGTATACTTGTTTGATCGCTTAGCCAAGGCCAAATTATTCACCAAGTTGGATTTGCGCTCAGGTTATTACCAAGTGCGCATAGCAGAAGGAGCTAAACCAAAGACTGCAATAGTAACAAGGTATGGCTCGTTTTAATACTGTGTGATGCCATTCGGCTTGACGAATGCACCTGCAACGTTTTTCAACCTGATGAGTGATGTGTTTGCTGAGTATATCGACCGCTTTGTTGTGGTATAATTGGATGACATAGTCATTTACAGTGAGACTTTGGAAGAGCATGTGAGGCATCTTCGTAAAGTGTATGCAAAACTTAGGGAAGCAAGTTTGTATGTGAAGAAGGAAAAGTTTGACCATACCACAATTACTTTCCTTGGCCATGTAATATCGCAAGAGTGCGTGCATATGGACCAGAAAAACGTAGAGGCCATTATGGATTGGCCTGATCCAAATAAGCTTGGAGAGCTTCGTTATTTCTTGGGTTTAGCTAACTATTACCGGCGCTTCATAGTTGACTATTCAAAGAAAGTATCCCCATTGACAGATTTGTTGAGGAAGGACAAATAATGGGCATGGACTGACGAGTGTCAGCGGTCATTCGATGCATTGAAGGAAGCGGTATCGACAGAACCGGTTCTTCGCTTTCCTAGCTTTGATGTACCATTTGAAGTGCACACTGATGCTTCAGATAGGGATCTAGGGGGAGTCTTGATGCAAGAAGTCCATCCAGTGGCTTACGAGAGTCGTAAGCTTAACGATGCTGAAGGGAGATACACTGTGCATGAGAAAGAGATGCTGGCAGTGATACATTTCCTAAGAACGTGGAGCCATTATTTGTTGGGAACTTATTTCATCATAAGGACGGATAATGTGACCATTATGTTCTTTTCCATCCAGAAGAAACTATCGCCAAAACAAGCAAGGTGGCTTGACTTTTTGAGCGACTTCGACTACAAGTTCGAGCATAAGCCAGGAAGGCTAAATTTTGTGCCAGGTGCGTTAGAAAGTTGGTGGAAGAATATGTTGCAGCACTGACCACGATTGAGGCAGAGTTGTTGCCTCGAATCAAAGAAGAGACGAAGAATGATCAGGCATGTGTGCGCCTGACTAAGCAGATCTGTGATGGGACCGTTCGTAGATATTGGCTAGATGATGGGGTCATTTACGCCAAAGGAGGGAGAATTTATGTACCTAATTCAGGTGGACTGAGAAGGTAACTCTTATGAGAGACACATGATTCCATTTGGGCTGGTCATCCAGGCATGGAATGAATGCATGCTTTGATAGCTCCTTCCTATTACTGGCCTAAGATGGAAGAAGATGTTGAGTTGTATGTGAAGACAGGCTTAGTGTGTCAACTGGATAAGACGGAAAGGAGAAACTTAACAGGATTGCTACAGCCTTTGTCGATTCCAGACAAGCCATAGTAGTGCTTGTCGATGGACTTTATTAACGGGCTTCCAGGCTTTAGCTCGATAATGGTCGTCGTTGATCGCTTTTCGAAGTATGCTACATTCAATCCCTGTCCCCATTCTTGCAATGCAGACATTGCAGCGGATCTATTCTTCAAGAATATAGTGAAGTATTAAGGACTTCCTCGAGATATTGTGAGTGATAGAGACTCACGGTTTACAAGCAGGTTTTGGACCGCCTTGTTTGGAATTTTTGGTTCCGAACTAAAGTTTTCTACTAGCAATCACCCCCAAACCGATGGTCAGACGGAGCGGATAAATACATTGCTAGAAGAGTACTTGCGTCATTATGTGACGGAAAGCCAAGGAAATTGGGTGGTGTTGATTGATACGACCCAATTTTGTTACAATTTGCACAAGAATTCATCAACAGAGTTAAGTCCTTTCGAGTTAGCAAAAGGCCAACAACCATTAACCCCTCATGAGGTGCCAAAGGATAAGAAGCAAGGTCCCTGTCGAGCAGCTTATCGTTATGATAAGTTAAAAACCGAGATGACTGAGCAGGCGCGTGATACTTTATCCAAGGAACAAAGATGAATGAATAAGCATGCTGATTTCCATCATAGAGATGTGGAATTTGAGGTGGGAGACATGGTGTTGTTAAAGCTAACGCCCCAGATTTGGAAGAAGATTTTGTAGTTGCAGGAAATCCTACAACACACCCCTTGTATTATCATGACTATGATTTCTAGATCTAAACTTATTTGATATGAAAATAAAGATAAAGATAATGAAAATAGAAAATAAAACACAAGATTTACGTGGTTCGATCAATGTGATCTACATCCACGGGGTTAGGGATCTTCACGATGATTGTTTGTAATTACATATGGATTACAATTGAGACTTCATTAATGAGTATTTGGAGCTCTCTCTCTCTCTCTGGTTTTTGGGGAAGAATAAGAAGATAATAATAATACCAGTTACTTTTCTCTCTCCTGTCTTTCTCTTTATATAGATATTTAAATAGTGGATGACAACTCATATGTAGTGGGGTACAGCTCATATTATCTCGCGCCAAACTACATTCTCGCAAGCTTCACTACCTTCTCGCAAACTCTCTCTATAACTTCGCAGGCTCTATCTATAATTTCGCAAACTCTTACCGTTGTGCGATATTTGGATCCTACATCTTGCCTCTTTTTCCTTGAATATTGCTTGAAGAGCGATCTTTAAGGAAAAATCCACTTTGTAGTAGTAGTTGTTGGAGGAACGAGCGAAAAAATATTGGACTTGAAAAGTACGTACTTGCCTTTATTCTTTTGTGAAGTTCCGGAGCGTTGCGAAGTAAATAAGAAGTATCATCTCTTGAAGTATGCGAAGTATGAAGTATCCTTGAAGAAGTATAAGAAGTACTCAATCCTCGAAATATATAAGAAGTAAGAAGTATCAAGTATCCTTTGAGAAGTATAAGAAGTATTTAATCCTCGAAATATAAAAAGTATCCGTCCTTCAATGAGAATAATAAGTATTGCATGTATTCATGCGAAATTATTACTCCATTTTTGGTGGTTCTTGCCGAGAAGATAAAGAACATAAAATGTTTTCTTGGTAATCCATAGTTTCCACTGTTCTTTATCTATGAGGGTAGAATTCTTGAGAAAATGTTGAATGTGCGAATTGTTTCTTTATTCTTATCTTGCCTCTGTCTCATGTTTTGTGCTCATGCGATAGCATAATCTCTTCAAGTTGCTTATAATTGTGTGAAATAATTGAGAGATCACATTCTGCAAAATTATGACACATTTGACGAAATTTTGAATCATTCTGCGAAATTCTGAATCACTATGCGAAATTCTGAACAATCCTGCGAAATTCTTAACAATTCTGCGAAATTCTGAATAATCCTGCAAAATTCTGAATAACTCTGCGAAATTCCGAATAATTCTGGCGAAATTCTGAACAATTCTGCGAAATTCTGAACAATTCTGCGAATCTAATGCTTATGTGATGATTTTGTTATGAAATGTGTATGTGATGTTTATGCCATGAAATGCTTGTGCAATGCTTTTATGATGCGAGTATGATGCTTGTATGATGAGAATGCTTATCTATTGCAATGTATAGTTAATGTTTGCGTTACTTAGCTCATTTTGCACGCTAAAATTGATGTAGATTTAAATTTCCTCCATTCTCCATTTCTATGGCTATTTATTTAGTGTATGCATTCCTCTTCGTGTAGTTATTGTTCCTCACAAGTTCTTACTTGTGTTTCATCTTTCCTTTTTCCTGCACTATTAGTATCTCATAACAGTATGATCATAATATCAAGTCCGCGGCATTTTCACTGCCTCAGTTTCATTTCCATGTACATATTCACAAGCTTGTTTGCTTACATATAATCATTCTCGCAAGCTTACTTGCTTACTCATTTTCTTATGTGGTCTTATTTTGCCTTCCTAGCTAAAGGTCTTATTTTGCCACCTCTTGTCATTGCGAAAAAATCGCAGAACGTCTTTGCACTTTCATGCAAAAACCCATTGATCTTGCCTTAAATTTTTATTTTGTATTATTGCCTCTTCAGGATTGTTGCGACAATATGACAGGACTAGATATTCTTGCGAAAGTAAAGCCCCATGACATTCCCGTCTTGCGACGAAATCGCAGGACGTCTTCACACTTTCATGTAATGACCCATTGATCTCGTCTTATCTTTTTCTCTAGTATTATTGCCTCTTCAGGATTGTTGCACAAATATGACAAGCCTTAATACCCTTGCGAGTAAAAAGCCTCATGACATTTGCGTCTTAAGACACTTATCAGCTCCCTAATGGAGAGTGCCGCCCTTATCTCCCCCCCGGTTGCCCCTTCAAGGAGGCATACTTCTACCATACAAGGTTAGCTCCTCCCATCCGGTCTTAACAATAACCAGTTGTTTTCGCAGCCTCTTATCCCTTTTACCTATAGGGCTTATGGTTACGAGACTTCACCCTAAGTGGGGTTTTCTTCGGGCCGAGTGCAGTATAAGCCAAGACTTATCAAGAATGGCAAGGACGCTTCAAACGCCCCTGGCACTCTTGACTCAACCGTGTACCTCGGCGCCTTGATCAGATTCTGCACTCCTTGGGGGAGTCCTTATTACCTTAATCGCCCAACCTAAGTCATATGCTTAAGATGAGAATCCAAGGTGCCCCTCCCGGATGGGCTTTATTGACCCCAAATCTCCATGACTCAGGTTCCGGGGGCGGTGTAACCTTTCCCCGAGCCATGCAACATGTACCCCCTTATATGACGCACTTTAGGTCTTACATTTTCCTCTTGCGAAATTTTATTCGCGAACTAGGGTGTACGCCATAGAGGTTCGCCCCTATCTGCGAAATTTTATTCGCGTTTCTGCAGAATTTTCTCGTCTCTTTGTTTCTGCAAAATGTTCGCGTTTCTTTATTCTCTCATTCATCTTTTCATTTCTGTCATCTCTTTCATTCATTCTTTCATTTCTGTCATCTCTTTCATTCATTCTTTCATTCTCATAATATCATATCATTTGAATCAAAATAAATATTCAAGAGAAATTCTAATACATAGTAAGTCTGAAATCTTTGTAGTTGTGAAATCTTTGTAATTCTGCGATTCTATCGCGTTTTGTAAATCAAATCAAAAATCTTTTTATTCTCTGCAAAAGAAATATTCTAGAGAAATATATAAATTTAATTTTCTCAATTTTCTGTAATTTTGAAATCTCGCAATCTTTGTAATTTTGAAGTCTTTGTAATCTTGAAATCTTAGTAATCTTTATAATCTTTGAAATCTAGAAATCTTTGTAATCGTGCGATTGAATCGCTTTTTTGTAAAACAAATCAATAATCTTTTTATTCGTTCTTAGTATAAAGTAAAATGTTCAACGAAGTGGTACTTATCTTTTATGTGAGTCGCTGTTGTTGTCAAAGAAGTGAATAAATTCCTTGAAATGTATGAATTTTGCGCAGCAAAAAGAAGTGTGAGAAGTGAGACTTGAACCCTTGATCTGGTTCTTGGATTTTCTCGCACCATACCAACTGTGCTAAGCCTCTTTTGCGAAATAATCAAAGTCCTTGCGAAGTAATCAAATTCCAACTGTGTAAGAGGCAATTCTGTATAAATTTCGCATAATAAAAATAAACATGGGAGAAGCAAGAATTGATCCCGCGACCTGCTGCTTGCATTCATGCCTCCTGATCAACTATGCTAACCCTCTCTTGCGAAACAATCAAAGACTGTGCAAAGTAATCAAATATCAACTCTGCGAAATGAATATTTGCGAAGCAAAACTTATTTGGTCACAAGGAAAATCGAACCCATGTCCTCTAGTTTGCATACTCCTTCTCTGACCATCTGCGCTACTTGTTGCTTGCGAAAGAAACACACAATGTTCTACTTTATTCCATTTCCTCGCCTTTAGGATTTCAAAAATGTGCGAAAAATTAAGCTTGATGAGGGATTCGAACTCGAGTCTTACAACTCACTCTAGCAAAGCTTGACCAACTGTGCTACCTCTTGTTTGCGAACTAATGAAACAATATTGCGAAATTATTCATTTTTCGCTATCTGTAAAAAGAAGAAAACTATGCTCGCAGGGAAGTTCGAACTTGCGACCACGAACGTACATATTGTTCTCTTGACCAACTGTTCAAGAGTATCTTTGCGAAATAAATGCACAATGTTTTTCTCTTATTCTTTTATTCTCCCATGCAAATGAGAAGAAAATGAAAAATATGTGTCTCAGCGAAATTCAAACCCATGACCTATCGCTTATTCGCTCCTGCTCAAACCATCTGTGCGAATTTCTGTTTGTGATAGAAATTGCAGCATCGTCCTCTTATCTTTTCTTCGTACTTCCTTAACTTCTTTCACATTTTCCTTCTTCTCCTGAACATGAAAATCTTCCACTGAAACTTCCATTTTCTCCTTAAATTTCACCACAACAACTAATTTTTTCTCTCACTCTTTTCATGTCTTTGAATTGTTGATGATGTTTACTCCTTGAAAGTGTGATTTCTTCCATGAAATTTCCATTTTTGAACTTAAAGTTTTTAGATCTAGAAAAATATGAACAGTATCTAATCTTCATGAAAATTTCTTGATCCAACAAGCTACAGGAGGGATAAATCCTTTATTCCTCCCTGTTTCTAGCGCCAAAATGTAGTTGCAGGAAATCCCACAACACACCCCTTGTATTATCATGACTATGATTTCTAGATCTAAACTTATTTGATATGAAAATAAAGATAAAGATAATGAAAATAGAAAATAAGACACAATATTTACGTGGTTCGTGGCAGGTCCGGAAAGGCGTATAAATTTGGTGCAATGGAAACGGGCCTACAGTAATACCGCAAGTGCACGGTCGTCAGTTGTAGCTCGTGCAAGTACGGGTCGATCCACAGAGATCGGGTGTGTTTCGGAAGTGTTTTAGCTAATTGGTTCCTAGATTTGCTTTGGGCTTAGAAGCCTTTTGGCTTAGATTGGGCTTTGAGTTCTAATGGGTTTGAATGCCCTTTGAATGAATTGGGCTTAGTGGTTTGTTAAACATAAAATGAACTGAGCTTGGGCTCAGTTATATTTAAAGTGCAAATGGGCTTTGGTTCTAGAAACTGGATTGAGCTTTGGGCTCAACAGTTCAACTATGACTTGGGCTTAACATTTCACTAGGCTTTGGCCTTGGTCTTACAGTTGGGCTCAAATTGTTCTCTGGGTTTTTGGAAGTGAACTGTGAGTTGGGCTCAGATGGTTGGGCTTAGTAAATGGAGAGCAAAGCAAGCAGCAGGAGCAAGAGCTGCAGCAGTTTGGCAGCAGCAGCTGCAGAAAGGCAGCAGCAAAGAAGTGGCAAAACAGCACAAGGCCAAGAAGAGGGAAAAACAGTGCAGCAGCACAAGTACTGCAGCAGCAGTTGCAGCAATAGAAGAAATGCAGCAGGGAAAGCAAGTAAGCAGTGAAAATGCAAAACAGAAAATGCAGGTAAACCAAACAAGTGGAAGGAAACAAGACTAACAGTTGAAAATGGATTTATGGATGGGAACTAGGGGTTGAATTCACTCTAATTTTTACTGTGTATTTTCCTATAGGAAGTTAAACACAACTATGGTATTATTTCCAAAGCACTAATTGTCTTTCTACAGCACAACTAGTCAAGGGATTATGACTTCAGCTTGAGTTGCAGCTTATCAGCAGCTCATGAACCTAACTACAAAGCATACTTGGCATACATTGTGAAAGTGAGGTGATGATGAGCTAAGTTCAGTATTGTCCTAAACTTGTTTAGCCTTCTAGAACAATGTGATCAATGTACTACACAATAAGACAATAGAGCTTCATCTAGTCCCTAGCAAGGTGATTTAGAACATGACAAATATTATACTAAACATAGCTTTCACAGTGACACAACAATGAGTCTAACTAACAACAGGAGCATCACACATTAACATTAACAGTGCATTAACAAGAACACATTTAACAGTAACAAGAGAGTCTAACATGAACACACACAAACAAACATTTAACAATGGCAACTAACATGACAACAAATGCAACTAAGGGTGAAAATGCAACTAACAGTTGAAACTGAAATTTAACAGGACAATTAACAGTGCAAGAACAATTGAAATTAGGCTAACCCAAATTGGGTGGAAACTTGGCTAGTCCAAGAACAAGTTTTTCATTCTACAGCACCTCCCTTTTATACCCAAATTAACAAATTAGGGTTTCAACACATTTTCCCCAAAAATATCACTACACAGTACAATTAGGGTTTAACTTATTACCCAAAATTTAGCTTCCAAACTCCAAAATTTGCTCGACCCATGCTTCTTGATGTCCCTCTGATGCTCTTCCTGCTCCTATTGTCCCCTAATTTCTAGCTATTTTACTCACCCCAAAACCTAGGGTTTCAGAGGTTGTGAGATGAAGAAAATAGCTAGGCTAGGGTGTTGTCGGGTGTTGGAGATGGTGGTGGCAGTGATGGAACTGGTGGTGGTGAGGGAATGGTTGCGGCAGAGGAGACAGAGGAGGAGGTGGTGTTCTGGTGGTGGCAGGACATGGCAGGGGGGTTGCAGAGTGTTTGGGGAAGAAGAAGATGGTCGACTGATTTTTGGGGAGAAGGGGGCGTTTGGTAGAGGTGTAGGGTGTTTGGTACTGTAGTGTTGAGCGGTTTCAGCGAGGGATGATGTTTCGCGATCTGGTCCGTGGGATGTGATGATGGTAGGTAGATCGGATGGCTAGGAGAGAAGCAGTTTGTAGCGACCGTTGGATGCGGAACACAACGAAGTCAACGGTTCTAGATTAGGTTAGGTGCTATAGTGTTGGGCGGAACCATCGGGATTTGATGCACAGGCATAGGAGCGACCGTTGGATTCAACTACCATCTAATCTGAAGGCTTGGAATTTCAGCGCTGTGGTGCTTGGCAGAGACTTCCGATTTTGATGCTCTATGAAGGAGCGACCGTCGGATGCTTCTGAGAACTGATCTGATGGCTGAGAACGGAGGCGCTTTTGTGTGTAGAAAATGAGGTTGTGCGCCCACTCTTCGCGGCTTCCTTGCGTAATTTCTCCCGGCTTTTCACTACTTTTCTGCTCTTTTCGCTCCACGACTCATCCGAACTTTATTTATTACCTAAAAATGCAAAATTAATTAATAAAAATATTTATTCTTGAAAACAATGAAAATACAGAATATGGGATAAAATGTAGAATTAATGCGCAAAAGATGAGTTAAAATGCCAACAAAAAGGGATAAATATATACAATATTTGGCACTCATCAAATACCCCCAAACCTGAATTTTACTTGTCCTCAAGTAAAACAAAACTAAGGAAATCCTAACTATACCACTGTCGCTGGTCTCTCGAATGCATTTAGCGTATGCACTAAGCCTTTTAAACCACTAAGTGTCCCTAGTGGACGAGTTGAAGTCTCGTGAAGGTTTACCAGAGGTGTGCCTACAAAACCTAAGGACAAAATATAAGCTCAGATTCCATCAAACGTGACATGTGCAAAACAGTTAAGCTCACAGCAAAATGGAGATGTCAATCTAGCTATCGAAGGCACAATCCTAGCACTGATAACAAATAAGGACATGTGATAAGAGTGTAAAGTGTATCTACACATGTGTAAAGAAAGATCTGAAGTTATGACTACTAATCACCAAGAGATAGTTTCTCAGGCTAAGAACTGAGGTCGAAATCTAGCTAGCTGTCCGGACTTTACGAGAATTGTGAATGAGTTGGAGGTATTTCACAATTACTCGCGTTGTACATCAATGGCATACACCCTCCTTGCTTACAAAAAAACACAAAAGATGACTATTTACATGACTCTTATTTACATTGACAAATCTCTTTTTTTTTGGAACAAGAGATGATGGAATTGATAAATACTTGATTTTTTTTTTTTTTTTTTTTTTTTTTTTTTCTTTTTTTTTTTTTTTTTTTTCTTAATTTTTTTTTTTTTTTTTTTTTTTTTTTTTTTTTTTTTTTTTTTTAACAAGGAAACACTTTTGATACATAACAAAAGAAACAAAAGATTACATGACACTTTGCAAGAGGTAGCCCTTTTTGATGCACCCAGTTAAATTCGATGGTTGTTTTCTTAATGTAACCTCCACCTTCTATCCCAACCAACCAAAGAACAAGCTAGTCAAGTTTCGTTCAGTATTCTAAAGTGATTGGCAATCGTAACTTCCTATCCAACACCTTGAAGATCGAGGCCATACATGTATTGGTAGATCGTGCGCGTGCAAATTTCTTATCACTATGTGAATTGTGCTAGAATCAGGGTGCCTAAATATCTAGACTAAGACTCCTAATAATAATACATATTTGCACAAGAGTCAACATTTCAAGGTAAATGAGCTCCATTTTTTATGATTTTTTTTCATTTTTTTAATTTTTTTGAATTTTGATTTTTTTTTTTTTTGGAATTTTTCTTTTTTCAAAAAGAAGAAGGAGTTCGTTTTTAATTATAGCATATTATCGTGGTATCTACTCTATACCCCCAAACCTAAACTAAACATTGTCCTCAATGTTTCAAAATATGGAAAGAATTAAAATGCACATATGGAAAGGGACATGCTGAGTAGAGTAAAAGGAGAGAGAATACCCGATTTCGGCGAAAGCAGAATTAAAACTCCGTTATTCAAGGCAAAAATCCAACATATTTCAGCCGAGATCATATTGGATTAGCAAAATATATACAAAAGGAACAAAAGGGTTTTTAAAATTTTATCTACTGGATTATATACAAAAAATTCACCATACACTAACAATCTAAAGAGTTGAGGATCAACCCAAAAGACGAAGTGTAGACATTTCAACAGCTTCACACAATAATAACAGGAAAGAAACGCAAGTGAAACTGTGAAACAAAATGAGCTACCCCCAAACCTGGATTTTACAGAAGATATAATTTTGAAAACAAAATCGCGCAGTTTGGGGGTTCATCATGCACAAGGTCTAGCTCAAAATGAACTGTGCTAGGGACGGGCAAACATGCTATTTCCAACTGTGGTTCCTCAAATGTATTATATTTGGAAGCAAAATAGTCCAAGAGGACTTGGGAAGCACACAGTTCCAAACCTAGGTTGGGCATTCTCAGAAAATTGGTTTTATAATATTGGTACAAACCAAATCTAGGTTGGGTGGAAGGCCATCAGATTGTGACTTAGGTAGAAGAATAGGCATATCATTATCAATCAAATCAAAATCTTCTAACTCATCTACACATGTCACATCATGCTCACAATCATCAATCATTGGCAAGTTCACACAGAATCATCAACATCATCAACAATTCTTTCTCATGCATGGCAAATCAGGAGAAATATCACAATGTGACCTAGGTAGAGAATCAGACACATCAAATATATTTCATGCATATTAGTGTCTACAGAAGATTCAACTATTCCTATGTCATGTTCATCTTCACAGAATAATTGTACGAATCCCATGTCAATATCAAAATCATATGAATTACAATGAGTATTAGAAAAACAACATTCATGAAGGTCGAGGGCGAGAAGCCATATGTTATTGAACCAACAGGTTCCACAATATTTTCATGTTCTTCTAACATCATCATAATCATCATAATCATCATCATGGTAGCATGCATATTGGTCCTCATTAAAGTGGTGGTGTCGTTAGTCGATTCATGTTCCTCTAAATTAGGTTCATATTCAACATCATTTACATGAATGGGACTAGACACTTCATTAGGGACAACATACATTTCCTCATGAATTTCCTCCTTTTGTAGGTGAAGCAAAATCTGATCTAAATATGCCTGAATTCGTGATGTAGATCTATCGAAGTTTTGCTCACTAAGTCTGAAAGCTTCTGTGGTGGAGTCTAAATTCATGGGAGTACAAAATTCTTCATGTTCAAATTGTGGTGAATGGTACATGTGTGCATGGTCATTAGGGTATAAAATATTGATCGCAACCCTCAAAGGATTGATTATGGTCCCAATGACTACCATTCTCACAATTCATGGGCATTTCATACCTTGGATTTTCTCTAGATTGCCTAAAATTATGCAAAATATGACAATTCTCAACAGGGTGGTCTAAACTACCACATGCAGGACATGCATAGATTTAGGTTGCCTAAGAAAATTAGATGTGACAGATTCCTCATGTGATTGCATTTCTAAAGCTGCGATTCGAGCTTCTAATTGATCGATCAGTGATGATTGTGTGAGTGAGGCACTAGCAAAATGTTCATTTTCACGTTGTGGCGAATGATGCATGTATGAATAGTCATTAGGGTTCATGTATTGCGGCTCGGGACTTTGAAAATGTCCATAATAATTCCTATGACTATTGACATCATGGTCTATGGGAGGTGCATAACGTGAAGTTTGTCCACACGCAAGTTCTCTAAGGGATTTGTTGTATTCCCCAACTGTAGAAAAAGATCTATACATGATTGGGCTCAAAGCTCAAAATTTGGTTTTTAAGGGATTGGACTTTTTGGAAAAATTTGGTTTTGTTGGGAAAAATTTGGTTTTGGCGGGAGCCATTGGTTTTAATGGGAAAAAGAAAAATTTTGGTTTTTAATGTGGGAGCAGAATAAAATTTGGTTTTTAAAATCTGGGAGCAAGTAAATTTTTTTTTTTTTTTTTTTTTTTTTTTTTTTTTTTTTTAAATAATAAAAAGAAGAAAATAAAAATTTGGTTTTTGAAATGGGAGCAAGCCCACTGTGCAAGCCTCTAATGAAATGGAAGGAAGGCTGCGGCCCACAATCGGTTATCAGCTGGGTTTAAACCCAGAGTCCAAAATACAAGTCCAATGGAAAAATTTAAACAAGCCCACACAAAATAAATACAAGCCCACAAATTAAACAACAAGCCCACACATAAATTATTACAAACCCAAAATAGAAAAATAAAAAAAGCCCAAAAAATTGGGTTAATTATTACAAGCCCACAAATAAAAAATTGGAAGCCCACAGGTTGGGTTCTCTCAATTGAATGGGTTTAGGCTTACCTTTTTAGCACAGCCCAGCTGCTCTGATATTGTTGCAAAAACCCAGTTGGGTTTTGGTTCTTTTCCTTGGTGGCGTCCCAGCAGAGGAAAAACAGGTTCAGAACAGCAGGTCCAACAGCAAATGAAATGAAGCAGATGCAGATGCAAATGCTATGAAATGAAATACAAAATAGCTAAAGAAAAACACAGATAAAACACAGCACCAATCCCCGGCAACGGCGCCAAAAACTTGGCAGGTCCGGAAAGGCGTATAAATTTGGTGCAATGGAAACGGGCCTACAGTAATACCGCAAGTGCACGGTCGTCAGTTGTAGCTCGTGCAAGTACGGGTCGATCCACAGAGATCGGGTGTGTTTCGGAAGTGTTTTAGCTAATTGGTTCCTAGATTTGCTTTGGGCTTAGAAGCCTTTTGGCTTAGATTGGGCTTTGAGTTCTAATGGGTTTGAATGCCCTTTGAATGAATTGGGCTTAGTGGTTTGTTAAACATAAAATGAACTGAGCTTGGGCTCAGTTATATTTAAAGTGCAAATGGGCTTTGGTTCTAGAAACTGGATTGAGCTTTGGGCTCAACAGTTCAACTATGACTTGGGCTTAACATTTCACTAGGCTTTGGCCTTGGTCTTACAGTTGGGCTCAAATTGTTCTCTGGGTTTTTGGAAGTGAACTGTGAGTTGGGCTCAGATGGTTGGGCTTAGTAAATGGAGAGCAAAGCAAGCAGCAGGAGCAAGAGCTGCAGCAGTTTGGCAGCAGCTGCAGAAAGGCAGCAGCAAAGAAGTGGCAAAACAGCACAAGGCCAAGAAGAGGGAAAAACAGTGCAGCAGCACAAGTACTGCAGCAGCAGTTGCAGCAATAGAAGAAATGCAGCAGGGAAAGCAAGTAAGCAGTGAAAATGCAAAACAGAAAATGCAGGTAAACCAAACAAGTGGAAGGAAACAAGACTAACAGTTGAAAATGGATTTATGGATGGGAACTAGGGGTTGAATTCACTCTAATTTTTACTGTGTATTTTCCTATAGGAAGTTAACACAACTATGGTATTATTTCCAAAGCACTAATTGTCTTTCTACAGCACAACTAGTCAAGGGATTATGACTTCAGCTTGAGTTGCAGCTTATCAGCAGCTCATGAACCTAACTACAAAGCATACTTGGCATACATTGTGAAAGTGAGGTGATGATGAGCTAAGTTCAGTATTGTCCTAAACTTGTTTAGCCTTCTAGAACAATGTGATCAATGTACTACACGAATACAATAGAGCTTCATCTAGTCCCTAGCAAGGTGATTTAGAACATGACAATATTATACTAAACATAGCTTTCACAGTGACACAACAATGAGTCTAACTAACAACAGGAGCATCACACATTAACATTAACAGTGCATTAACAAAACACATTTAACAGTAACAAGAGAGTCTAACATGAACACACAAACAAACATTTAACAATGGCAAACTAACATGACAACAAATGCAACTAAGGGTGAAAATGCAACTAACAGTTGAAACTGAAATTTAACAGGACAATTAACAGTGCAAGAACAATTGAAATTAGGCTAACCCAAATTGGGTGGAAACTTGGCTAGTCCAAGAACAAGTTTTTCATTCTACAGCACCTCCCTTTTATACCCAAATTAACAAATTAGGGTTTCAACACATTTTCCCCAAAAATATCACTACACAGTACAATTAGGGTTTAACTTATTACCCAAAATTTAGCTTCCAAACTCCAAAATTTGCTCGACCCATGCTTCTTGATGTCCCTCTGATGCTCTTCCTGCTCCTATTGTCCCCTAATTTCTAGCTATTTTACTCACCCCAAAACCTAGGGTTTCAGAGGTTGTGAGATGAAGAAAATAGCTAGGCTAGGGTGTTGTCGGGTGTTGGAGATGGTGGTGGCAGTGATGGAACTGGTGGTGGTGAGGGAATGGTTGCGGCAGAGGAGACAGAGGAGGAGGTGGTGTTCTGGTGGTGGCAGGACATGGCAGGGGGGTTGCAGAGTGTTTGGGGAAGAAGAAGATGGTCGACTGATTTTTGGGGAGAAGGGGGCGTTTGGTAGAGGTGTAGGGTGTTTGGTACTGTAGTGTTGAGCGGTTTCAGCGAGGGATGATGTTTCGCGATCTGGTCCGTGGGATGTGATGATGGTAGGTAGATCGGATGGCTAGGAGAGAAGCAGTTTGTAGCGACCGTTGGATGCGGAACACAACGAAGTCAACGGTTCTAGATTAGGTTAGGTGCTATAGTGTTGGGCGGAACCATCGGGATTTGATGCACAGGCATAGGAGCGACCGTTGGATTCAACTACCATCTAATCTGAAGGCTTGGAATTTCAGCGCTGTGGTGCTTGGCAGAGACTTCCGATTTTGATGCTCTATGAAGGAGCGACCGTCGGATGCTTCTGAGAACTGATCTGATGGCTGAGAACGGAGGCGCTTTTGTGTGTAGAAAATGAGGTTGTGCGCCCCACTCTTCGCGGCTTCCTTGCGTAATTCCTCCCGGCTTTTCACTACTTTTCTGCTCTTTTCGCTCCACGACTCATCCGAACTTTATTTATTACCTAAAAATGCAAAATTAATTAATAAAAATATTTATTCTTGAAAACAATGAAAATACAGAATATGGGATAAAATGTAGAATTAATGCGCAAGAGATGAGTTAAAATGCCAACAAAAAGGGATAAATATATACAATATTTGGCACTCATCAGTTCGATCAATGTGATCTACATCCACGGGGTTAGGATCTTCACTATGATTGTTTGTAATTACATATGGATTACAATTGAGACTCCATTAATGAGTATTTGGAGCTCTCTTTCTCTGGTTTTTGGGGAAGAATAAGAAGATAATAATAATACCAGTTACTTTTCTCTCTCCTTCCTTTCTCTTTATATAGATATTTACATAGTGGATGACGGCTCATATGTAGTGGGGTACATCTCATATTATCTCGCGCCCAAACTACATTCTCGCAAGCTTCGCTACCTTCTCGCAAACTCTCTCTATAACTTCGCAGACTCTATCTATAATTTCAAAAACTCTTACCGTTGTGCGATATTTGGATCCTACATATTTCTAGCAAGAGAGTGCATAGAGGCCTAATTCCAAGATATGATGGTCCTTTTGAAGTGATAAAAAGAGTTGGTAAGGTGGCTTACGGACTTGAGTTGGCGGAAAGGTTGAAAGTGCACCCCACTTTTGATGTCATATTCTTAAAGAAATACCATCCTGATTTGCTGGACACTTCGAGACAACAAACGAAGCGTGCACCACCAGTAATCAGATCACAATTCGACAATCAAGTTGAGGCTATACTTGATGATAAAGTTGAGGGGAAAAGCAAGAAGAATAGGAGAACTTATTTTCTGATTAAGTGGCAACGGTTTCCAGACTCCGAAGCTTCTTTGGAGAAGGATACTACATTGTGGAAACTTGAAGAACAAATTCAAGCTTACCTATACAAATTCAAGTTCAGCTGGTGCGGGAGGTCTATGACACGGCTGTCAAGTGGCCAAGTAAAAATGCACAATTGTTGTGCATTTTCAGTGGCTTTGCCGAGGTGTCAGATATGCGGAATGCATGTCTGAGTTGCAGCTAGATAATGGCATGTGCCAAACAGGGTTTGGACATGGCCAATGACGCGAGATTAGTGTCAAGAAATGCCAAATGAGTTTGGCAAGTAAACTGTATGCGTGAGGCGTGATGGAATGCAAGAAAGACTTCCGTTATCACACTTGCATCATTGGAGAATGATGCTCAGCAGTGATGATGCTACTTTGGCTGGCAGACGCAATCATTATGCAACAAGACTGGATGACATGTGCCGGGCATATGACCTTGACGGCTAGAAGTTGGTTACATGAGAGTTTGTTACTTTATGCTTTCCTAAAGGATAAGAAAGCCAGTTTGGATTTAGGAGAGCGGTTTGGCAAGTTAGCAACAGTTGGCTAACTTCCTTGTGTAAAGTAAAACGTAACTGCCAGTCAGTTACTTGTCTATAGCTTTTGTAAGGCTATATAAGCCTGATCTTGTGAAGGGATTGGGTAATCCGGAACAAGAAGAGTTTGTAACACTAAGTGCGCAATAAATAAAAGGTTACGGCCTAGTTTAAAGCTAGGTTATGTTCGTGCATCTGTCCTTGTTTTGGCTTATGTTTATGAATCAAGCTGAGTGTGTGTATTTGGTTGAAAGCTTGGAAGATTAGTGAGATGGTTGAGAATAGAGAATTTAGTATTGGCTGAATATAGAATTTAGTCAAGAAGTTGAAGTATTGGCTAAGTGCGAGTTGGTTGAGATTGTGCTGTGGAGCACAACTGCCATTGTCAATTTGGTTTTGCATTTGGGTGTTGCGAACCTGTGACAGCATCTATGTCACGTGTCTCTCATGATTCCCATGTCCACATAAACTTATAATACCGGTCGGCCTAAGTGTAGGGTTATCGAAGAGAAAGATTTTACATTGTTGCAAACACACACTCATAATACCGGCCGGCCTAAGTGTAGGGTTGTCAAAGAGAAAGCTCTTACATTGGAACATCTACAATGTCCACAAGCTGTTTATCGCTATGCAATTCGTATTTCATGATAAATTTTCCATAAATTAGCCACAGTAGATTTGTGCCCGTGCTACGTATCGGACATATTTTTTCTTTTAACATGGTGTGCGCGGGGCTTTGCCCCGCCCTGTGGTGATGTATTTTTGATTTGGTGTGCGCGGGGCTTCGCCCCACCCCGTGGAAATGCATGATTTGGTGTGCGCGGGGCTTCACCCCGCCCTGTGGAGATGTATTTTTGATTTAGTATGGCGGAGCAAATACATTAAATAGGTTGAAAATATATGCAGATTTTATTTATTTTTTTCCTTTTAACTTGGTGTTCGCCCCACCTCGTGGAAATGCATTTTTGATTTGGTGAGCGCAAGGCTTCGTCCCGCCTCGTGGAGAGGTATTTTTGATTTGATGTGGCGGGGCAAATACATTAAATAGGTGGAGGATATGTAAAAATTTTATTTATTTTTTCCTTTTATTTTTTCCAGAAAATATGAGGATTTTTTCCCTTTTATATATTAATTTGGAAAAATAGTCATAATATAACAATTACTTGATTTCCAAATTGAATTTGGACTTCAATAAAATTCCAAACATGGTAAATTAGGTTTTTCTTTTAATTCGTAATTTTTAAATCAATCATATGTTGCCAAGTGTCCTCACCTAAATAATGTCACTTTATAAATTCCAAATTGAATTTGGTTTCCGTTTTTTAGTTTTTTTCCTATTTTTTTTTAAATCAATCATACGTTGCCAAGTGTCCTCACCAAAACGCTTCTTTCACAAAACTCAGAAAAGGTCTATTTCGACCAATAAAAAAAAAGGATTTTCTCACCCTTCAACGCATAAACTTTATTTGTCTAGGCCTTTAAGTCTTTAGATTCTAACAATTTTCTTTTTTTAAACATTAAAATCCATGCATGTATACCATGAACCCAATGAACTTCTTCAGACGTCGGAGAAAACCAAACATGGGAACTATTCTTACCCAATACCCATGCATCAATTAACTTTAAAAGCGCTCATCTTGGATGTTGGAAGTGAAGGAAAATTTGACAAGGCTATGGGGCGTATCTAGTAAAGATTTAGAATCCTGTAAGATATAAGTGATGGAAACAAGCCTCCCATTTTGGGGTTAAAGTAAATCCTAAGAGCCCTATTGTAATGTGATGAGAGTAATTCCGATAGGTGTTGGAACGGTTCCTTCCAGTAAATAGAATTTGAAACCCTTCTTATTAGATAGTTGTGATACTTCCTAAACAATAAAACGAAAAATACAATGTTATGGTGATAAAATTATGAGTCGGAAACTCGCCCACACCAAATAATATAACAATCATAAAAAAAAAAAAAGAATCCTATTATTGAAGCTTTAAATGGATGGATTTTTTGGGACTGTATAGGGTCATGAAATAGTAATCCATAGAACACCTTATCCACCTAATTTCAATAATACCTAATATAACCTTAATTAAATTAGTATTAATCAAAATGATTAACTAAACTAATTAAGATTAGTGAAAGGATTATACTAATCATTAGATTAAACTTTTGATGTAATTTTTCTTTTTTTTTTTGGATTTTCAAGGAGGAGGGGATTTTGATGTATTTTTTTGAATTTTTTTGAAGAAAGTGATGAAATATATCCTGAAAAATAGTCAAGTAAACCTTATAAACATGTCCCCGTTACAGTTTTATTATTCAAATCCATTAAAATAATAAATTTTTTGGGGTTCTTCTAGGGGTTACGGTTGGGATATATTGTCGACACAACCGAAATCGACACTTTACAATGGGAAATAAAGATGTAGGATCAGATACTCGCAGCAATAATGTCTCAGCGAAATTATCAACAACACAACACAACAGCGTCGCAGAACAATTTCAGAAATGACATAATAAACGACGTCAGCTAAAATCATGAGAAAAATATGATGGTCCTGCGAAAATTAGAGAGTTTGCGAGATTAACATTTGTAAGGTTGCGAGAATGTCACAAGCCATATCCAAAAATAATGGACAGATTAGCTGTCATCCACTATGTACTTCCCTATAAATAGTCGTTCAGTTGTAAAGGAAAGAGAGAGATCTTTTTCTGGGTAAGAAGCAAGTAAATAGGAGAGACAAAATCTAGAGCAGTGGTTATTCTTGATTCCTTTATATTTTCATGTAAGATTGTTCAAAGATTCATCAATAAAGTTAAGATTGTTAATATAAAATGAGTTGAATGTTAATGGAATCATATGAGGGGTGTAGTGTAGGATTTCTTGCAACTACATAATGGCGCTAGAAACAGGAAAACTGAAGATAGAAAGTTGAAGATTGTCGTTGAGATTGTTCCAATCAAGAAAGTGATTAAATAAATCAGTGAACTAGTTAAAAGAAAAATGATTAGAGTCAATGAAGATGACAAAAGATTGGAGTGTAATACGATAACAAAAACAATGGTTGATGAATTCCATGAAAACATCAAAGGAAGAATACATAAACGAAATTTTGAAGGAAGGAAGGTTATGGCGGCAGAAAAGACATCACCCTTGAAAGATTGGGAAAAGCAAAAAATCACATTCATGGCGGCACAAATACCAAAATAAAATTTGAACCACACATCTCCATTGGTTATTACAGTGCCTATTACGCGAAAAGAGAAGGGGACAACAACAAAATCCACAGAAGAATGAATATTGAACAGAACTTTAGTCGATACATGAAGTTTAGTGGATATAATATTTTATCATGCGTTCAGGGGAATGGGATTTAAAGATGAATAAATGTCCAGTTCAACATATCTTGTTCATGGCTTTGGAAAATCCACAACAAAACCTAAAGGAGAAATAGTGGTACGAATTCCATTAGGAGAGATCGAAACACACGTGACACTATGCGTGGTGGATATGGAATCTCCATATAATATGTTGCTAGGAAGACCATGGATACATGCGATAAAAGATGTAATATCAACGTTGCATCAATGTATTAAATTCCTCAAATGGTGGAATCCGCAGCGGGAAATGATAGGGTATCGTCTTTAGATAGGTATAAAGGATATAACCAGATCCCTCTCGCTGAAGAAGATCAAGAGCATACTGCTTTCTTCGCCCCTAGAGGTTTATATTTTTACACGAAAATGCCATTTGGTTTGTGAAATGCGGGAGCGACATACCAAAGAATGGTAGAGAAGGTGTTCGCGAAATGGATACACAAAACATTAGAAGTATACGTGGATGACATGTTAGTAAAGAGTAAAGAAGCCAAAGACCATGTACAGGACCTGAGGGAGATTTTTGAACAAATGCGGCAGTATAACATTAAACTGAATTCTGAGAAGTGTACTATTGGAGTTGCATCGGGAAAATTTTTAGGCTACATTGTATCAAAGGAAGGAATACAGGTTGATCCAGAAAAAGTGAAAGCAATTCGTGACATTCCAACACCAGCAACAATAAAAGATGTACATAAGTTGAATGGAATTTTAGCTTCGCTGGAGATATTCATTTCGCGATCATCAGACAAATGCAAATATTTTTTCGATATACTCAAGAAGGGTGCGAAATTCAAATGGACTGATGATTGCGAAAAAGCTTTTCAAGGGATCAAAGAACATCTTATGGATACAACTATTTTACAAAAAGCAGAATCAGGAGAAGAATTATTGATCTATCTTGCGACGACGCCGCATGCATTAAATGTCGTGTTATTGCGAATAGACGCAGGAGTGGAGAAACCCATCTATTATATTAGCAAAACTTTTAATACTGCCGAGAAGAATTACTCAAAGATTGAGAAGCTAATCTTAGCATTAGTTTATGCATCATTTAAGCTCTGCATATATTTTCAAGCGCACAAGATAAAGGTATTAAGAAAAGTACCAATTGAATCAGTGATGAAGAATTCAAAAAGATCACGAAGAGTGGAGGGATGGAATGCACAAGTAGGCCAATTTGATATTAAATATGAAATTTTTTCTTCACCAAAATCACAAGTTGTTGCAGATTTCTTGGCAGAATTTCCATTAGAAGAAGATGAAGCGGTAGAAGAAATGATGGATATAGAAGAAGAACATGGAGATCCAAAAGACTTATTAACAGAACCAAATATATGAGAGATATTGGTAGATGGATCATCAAATGGAGAAGGCAGCGGAGTTGGAATTGTTTTAATTTCGCCAGAAGGAGTGAAGATGGATTTTTCATTCAGATTGGAATTCGCATCCACTAATAACGAAACGGAATATGAAGCTGTGATACATGCCTTAAAATTCGCAATAGAAATGAAACTAGAAAATGCCAGGATCACTAGTGATTCACAGCTAGTTATTCACCAAATAAAGGGAGAGTACACTACAAATGAACCATCCTTGAAGAAATACAAGACGCTCGTTGAAGAATTGTCAAGCATGATAACAGATCCAACTGCGAGATGCATAAAAATACAAACACTTTTGTCACCATCAATCAATAAAGAAGAAGAAGAAGTGAACGTGATGATAATAGACGGTGAAGAAGAAGAAAAAACGAACAATATCGCAGATTGGAGAACAGAACTTCATGCATATTTGGCGAAAGGAGAAACACCAAGAAATAGATTGGAAGCACACAAGTTAAAAATCCGGCCTATCCCATCGGTCAAGTAATAGGGAAATAAGAAAGAAATACCTCCGACGCGCAACAAATAATGAATTAAGAGATGGGCTGCTATACCGAAAATCCTTTAATGGACCATCACTCAGATGGTTGACACGAGAGGAAAGAGAAAAAGTGTTAAAAATGTTACATAGTGGGGATGCTGGCAATCATAGCGGGGGAAGATCTTTGGCACATAGAGCAAAAATGCAAGGTTATTACTGGCCATACATGCACGAAGATGCAAAAAAAAATCTCAAGACGTTGCGAAGATTGTCAGCGACATGGAAAGAAAATACATGCACCTGGAGCACCATTGTCATCTTCAACCAGTGTGTGGCCTTTTGGAAAGTGGGGCTTAGACATTGTGGGGCCATTTTTACCAGGTTCTGGAAAAAAAAGATACTTAATAGTCGCAACAGATTATTTCACAAAATGGACAGAAGTGAAGGCAGTACAACATATTCGCGACAAAGATATCTTTACATTCATATTCAAAAATATCATTTGCAGATTCGGAATTCCTGCGCAGTTGGTATCTGATAATGGGAAACAGTTTGAAGGACATAACATAGAAATGTTACTTAATGCATTTAAGATAAAATGTGGAAAGTCTATTCCTTTGTATCCACAAGCTAATGGGCAGGTAGAGGCAACAAACAAAACAATTGCAGATATATTAAAGAAGAAATTGGAAGGAAATCATAGAGCATGGTGCGAACAAGTACATAATGCAGTATGGGATTATAATACAACTAGAAGAGAAGCTACTTGAATGTCACCTTTTTGTTTAACATACGGAGTTGAAGAGGTGTTACCAACAGAAGTTGTTATTCCGACAACAAAGAGAGAAGCTTGGGAGAAAAATCTTAGTGCGGGTTTGATCTTAAACAAACTTGATGAAGAAGAAAAGGGAGAAAGAGCTTTACAACATATGGAGAATTATCAGCGAAGATTAGCCCGAGAATATAATAAACGTGTCAAAGTACGTGAATTCCAACCAGGAGATTTAGTTCTGCGAGAGACACCAATATATCAGCGAGAAAAAGGTGAAAAATTAGCGAAAAAATGGGATGGAACTTACATCATTAAGGAGATAGTTAGAACAAGAGATTATAAATTAATGGATCCAGAAGGTAGAGATGTTGGTCATAGACTTGACAGACCATGGAATAAACTGTACTTAAAAAGATATTATCCGTAAGACTCATTGAGAAGTTATGGATTCTGAAAGAATAATTGCGAGATTATTCATATCAAAACAAGATCGTGATGTGCGAAACTTTCGCAGAGATAATCATAGAACAATGACATAAAAGAAAGGGGCGAACCTTTATGGCGTTGATTATCGATTTTTCATGGGTTGTAGTAATGAGGTTCAAACTCTCGGACTTGTGAAGGATAATTTTTTAAACTTAATAAAAAAGATAAATATATACAATAAAAATATTAACACTGGTGTGAGAAACTGGGACTAAAGATTCGGCCATTTTTCATTTTCAAGTGGTTCAGAATTTAATTCTAGGCGATTATAGTTCAAAACAAAACAAATATTAACTTTATTCTTTGCCAAAGTAGATTCTACAAAATATTACTTGTATTTTATGAGCATGGCGCATCAAGAATCCCTAGTACTAAGCATACTCCATCAAATGAAATCACAAGTAATTAATTTAAAATCTTAATTCAATTAAAATTAGTGCAAAAAGTAAATAAAAGAATTAATGAAATTACCACATGGATGAAATTCGACCTCCTCCGTCGTCCCAGTGTTGGGTTTTAGCTCATCATGATAAAAACACGCTCAAAATATTGTTTTATTGCTCAAATGTTGTTTACAATGAAGAGAAGAAGAGAAAATGGTGTAAAACTGTAATATGCGACCCACAGAAGGCGTCACAGAATGAACGATAAAACATAAGTGCTGCTGCTGTTTAGACTGCACTGCGACCCACGGATGTGCGTCTTAGACACTGTTGATAAACGACTGTCCTCGCGAGTCCTTTCTTCGTGTTCTTGGTGTTCTTCATCAGCAGCAGCAGCAGCAACAGAGTTTCATCAACTCTTGATTTCTTCTTCTCTGGACCTCCTCTCGACCCCCTCTCTAGTAGACCCAAATAGCCTATTTATACCCAACAACAGCTCCAAATCTCGCCAATAACTCCAATATAATTCTTCATTATGCGGACAGTGAATAACAATATTTTCCGAATATTTTCTTACCAAACTTGGAATTTCTTGCGTAAACTTCCTCCCTCCACGCTCCAAATCGATTCTTCACGACCCAAAGTTATGCTCGAGCTATTCCACATCATCAGAACACGTCCATAACTCTGCATGACGCGTGATTATCATCCTCCAGTGCATGCTTGCCCTGTTTTGAACTCGAGAATCAAAACACGTATTCCAACCAAATTTGATCGAAACCACCACCCAAACTTTGTTCCTTATGCCAAATCACATCTTTCTGCCAATTTTCAGCGATTGAATCGCACTCTAACCCATTCTTTTTGACAATTTAAATTCTGCCAATTGAGAACTTCATTTCCCGCCAAAAACACAAATTCATATTGTTGAAGAAGGTGCCCCTTATCCAGAGTGCTGGGGTGCGAATATCAATTGGGGTGGAAATAGTAATTTTTTTGAGTTCCTCCGGGACATTTCTGGGACGCTTCCGGTGCATTTCTGGGGTGCCTACGGTACATTTCTCTGGGGTGTAAAACACTGCTTTTTGAGCCCATTTCGCCGCAAGGGCTTATTTCTCTAAAATTTCCTACAAGAACACAAAATAACACAATAAGTACTTAATCGAGTCTAACAATACAAAACATTGAGAACAAAATAGACACATAAATGCGTCTATCAAATACCCCCAAACTTATTATTTGCTAGTCCTCGAGCCAATTTATTCTAGAAAGGAAAATCATTTGAACCCCTAGGTGGCCCTAGTGGCGGAGTGTTGTCTCCGGAGGGTTTACCAGAGGTGTACCCACAAAACCTTTACTCCATACCCTAGCTATCTACGCAAAACCTTGGAAAGCACTAAAGAACCTCCTTGGTTGGCATACAATTATTGACTCTAAGAGGAAGAACCCTGATGCGAAATTCCAATTGTTGTACACGAGTTTGCACTCAAGCATACTAAAATTCATATAAGTGACAGAGCTCTACTAAGATAGTTTCACGATGGACATCATACTCGGAGTCAGACTAATCACATGAAAAGATTAAGAAGATGGAAAAAGAAAAATGTAGATGGTTGAAAAGCGAACGGCGTTTCCCATATCTGTCTGAAGGCCTCTGCCAAGATGAACCTAACCTAAATGACTGAGATACCGGTCTGACTAATATTAACACACTGGCATATACAAGGGAACCAGTGGTTAATAATCCTAACTCTAGGTCAACACAACTGGCATATACAAGGGTACCAGTGGTCGACTTTATTAAACACACATTTATTTAAGAACTAACAACATGATTGGACCTTGTGGACCGAAGCGCATGTTTCTTGTCAGCAGATTACATGGTGATTCCCGTGGATCCTGCATTCCACGCTTGTTTAGGCGACGGAGACAGGGAGAACACACACATATTGCTATCCAAGTGTTAGTATTTATTCCGTTTGGTCTACTGGTCTGGTATATATTTTTTTTTTTTTTGAAAAGGTAACTCAGTCACTCTATTTCACCCTAGCAAAGGTAACAACTTGAATCGTGTGCCCCACCAAATCACTTGAAATAAAAGAAAACTAAAAATAGAAAGTGAAAAGGACTCGACGAGATATGGCGAAACTATCATGTTAATTCTAACACCTGAGCTCTGTGCTTTTATGAATAGACTCTATAGATGTTTCCATCTAGTCAGATTGGTTCCTCAACTCCTAAAACAAAAATGTTTCCATCCACTTAGATTGGTTAGTTCTATCCTTAATAGGAGTAAATTTCTAGGCTCTGGAGTTTATTTATTGCAACTAAAAAGTTTCTCCCATACCCCCAAACTTAAAATTAACATTGTCCTCAATGTTCTAAAGATGAAATTAAAAGCATGAACAAGGAGAGACAGTTACTATTTGAAGCAAAAGAGTGAAGGAAGGATATTACCGGGTTGCATGAGATTGGGTTACCTCCCAAGAAGTGCTAAGTTTATAGTCTTCAGCCAGACTAAGAAAGGATTAGTCAACTCGAACCATAAAATAACAGTCGAAATAATTGTGGTTCTTCAAAACTAAATAGGACCAAAGGAAACTGCAATGAACCAAGAAAGTGAACAAGACTAGAATGCCCTTACTTAGTTTCCTGATTAAGAAATTTATATCTAATCGTGGTTCAGGTTCTATGAAAGGGTCTAAATAGAAAATTTTCATTGGCTGCGTTTCTTCATAGGTGGGATCCGAATCATTAGGTCCTAGAGTCTGGAAAAACTCAAATATGATCTTAGAAGCGCACAATAATAACTGAGGATCCTCTAAGTCAATAAGATTTGACTTACACAGCTGACCACAATGAAAGAGGTGGTCTTCCTTAAGAAAATGTGTCGACCCTAATATCCTAAAGTGATTAGGTTTAGTCTCAAAACTTAATAACCGACACATCTTAAAATCAAAAGTTCCCACAATTGGTTGAAAATTTTTTGGTGGGAAAACAAAGTCAATCTTGGTATCATAGCCTGGGTTAACCACATCAACCAGAGGATGGGTTTCTAACAACTGAGCTTCTTTCTGGACATCATTAGGTTCGGGAAAACGTGTATGAAGATAATCTTGTAAGATGGTTGAGGCACAAATGTCAAGTCCTACAGGAGGGTACTTTCTAAGAGTTAAAGTACACGGAGAATGATAATCACCCCCAAACTTAGAGTTTTCTGTGTCTCTAGAAAGACTAGTCACAACTTCCCTAATTTCTAGGTCATCAGATTCCTGGAAATGGTCAATTGATTCTTCTAAGTCAGGTTCATCCCCGCTAATCTCTACGAGTTCATCTAAGACTATTGTTTCTAAATCGTTTGACTCGAAAACAGTACTCTCAAGATAAACTGGTTCCTCTAAACCATCATCGGTTTCGTAATCATCGTCTAAAACGGGGGTATTTCTAGTCAACTCCTCGTCCTTTTGAATAGGTAAATAATTATTAAAATTATTTGGATTTGAACTAGAAATATCATTATAATCATCATCACCATCCTCCTCCTCATCATCATCACAATATAATTTTTGATATTCACGAATTCTCAAGCTTTGTTCCCAACTACATGGTCTATGTTTATAATATTTCTCATAGATCGTTAGAGGTGATTCCTCAATAAAAGTTGGAGTATCCATATATCGCTGCCCACGCATATATTCACCAAGAGTCATTTCCGAAGACGTCTCTTGATAACGAGAATTTCTAGACATATATTCTCGTAACGTCATCTCAGGTGGCGTCTCCTGAAAAGGATTCATCACCGAGGAAACACAAACTACAGAGGAATTCTACACAATCACAAACAAGGCTGACTCGACAAAATCAAACCTATAAATTCTAGCAAACAAAAAGCATGATGGCTCCACTTAGATTGTTTCTAGACCAGCTTCTATCTTTCGAAAGGGAATTCGTTGCAATTTGAGCAAACCCCTCTGGAATCAATCCGAGTCAAAGTAAGTTGAAGAGAGACGAGGGAAGCTTAGTAGAGCTTTGATACCCAAGGCCTCACCGTATTAGAAGGCGGCGCAGTCACGCATTCAACTCACAGAAACCATCATGAACTTTGAAGTGTGCTTAAAGAGCAACCAATATTTTTCGAACGAGTTTCCTATTAAGCTCGTTACCCTATAGGTCTCGTTCTAGTCAAAATTTTAGGCTTAGGATCGCGTTTGGTTTCGTTTTCCTAAGGCGGGCAAGAAGAGAACGGTGATGAAATCCGAACCCTTATCTTGTATTGGCCAGGCCTTGCCCTTTACTAGGAATTTAAAACAGCCGTATTCAAGTCCTCAACATATATTCACCTTAAGGCAAACAGTAAACCCGCTTGCAGGAGATTCGCGGGTGTTTAGAAGTTTAACTCCCGTACCAGACGGGCGAAGAACCGCTGTAGTAGACTCGGGCCACTGACTCCGGTGTCAGTGTGCGAACCCGAGGGGCCAAGACGATATAGTAATCATCGTCCTTCTTTACAAACAGTTTGTATTTTGTTTTTTTAATTTATAACCCTTCCGTAGGGTTTTAAAAATAATGTCCAATGTTCAATGTCCGGAAAAAAAAATAATGTCCAAAAATAAAAGATTACAAAAATAAAAACTTTAATTATAGTTTCTAAAAAAAAATTAATAAAAAAAAATATCTAAAAAATAATAATAAAAAAAAAGTCCTTCGTCTTCTTTCCGTTCTTTTTGCTTTAAGCTTTGCTCCTAGTGTTTATGAAATCGCCAAAAATATTTGACAACTTCTTCTTCTTTTTTTTCTTTTCAATCCAAGCCTCAAAACCTGTATCGCATAGACAAATACCCAAAGAACGTAAAAAAGAACAAAGAAAAATAAATCTAAAAAAAAAAATTCTACTTAAACACAATTCCGCGTCGGCGGCGCCAAAATGATTAATAATTTTTCGTGGTTGTAGTAATGAGGTTCAAACTCTCGGACTTGTGAAGGATAATTTTTTAAACTTAATAAAAAAGATAAATATATACAATAAAAATATTAACACTGGTGCGAGAAACTGGGACTAAAGATTCGGCCATTTTTCATTTTCAAGTGGTTCAGAATTTAATTCTAGGCGATTATAGTTCAAAACAAAACAAATATTAACTCTATTCTTTGCTAAAGTAGATTCTATAAAATATTACTTGTATTTTATGAGCATGGCGCATAAAGAATCCCTAGGACTAAGCATACTCCATCAAATGAAATCACAGGTAATTAATTTAAAATCTTAATTCAATTAAAATTAGTGCAAAAAGTAAATAAAAGAATTAATGAAATTACCACATGGATGAAATTCGACCTCCTCCGTCGTCCCAATGTTGGGTTTTAGCTCATCATGATAAAAACACGCTCAAAATATTTATTTATTGCTCAAATGGTGTTTACAATGAAGAGAAGAAGAGAAAATGGTGTAAAACTATAATATGCGACCCACAGAAGGCGTCACAGAATGAACGATAAAAGACAAGTGATGCTGCTGTTTAGACTGCACTGCGACCCACGACTGTGCATCTTAGACACTGTTGATAAACGACTGTCCTCGCGAGTCCGTCGTGTTCTTGGTGTTCTTCATCATCAGCAGCAGCAGCAACAGAGTTTCATCAACTCTTGATTTCTGCTTCTCTGGACCTCCTCTCGACCCCCTCTATAGTAGACCCAAATAGCCTATTTATACCCAACAACAGCTCCAAATCTCGCCAATAAATCCAATATAATTCTTCATTATGCGGGCAGTGAATAACAATATTTTCCGAATATTTTCTTACCAAACTTGGAATTTCTTACGTAAACTTCCTCCCTCCACGCTCCAAATCGATTCTTCACGACCCAAAGTGATGCTCGAGCCATTCCACATCATCAGAACACGTCCATAACTCTCCATGACGCGTGATTATCATCCTCCAGTGCATGCTTGCCCTGTTTTGAACTCGAGAATCAAAACACGTATTCCAGCCAAATTTGATCGAAACCACCACCCAAACATTGTTCCTTATGCCAAATCACATCTTTCTGCCAATTTTTCAGCGATTGAATCGCACTCTAACCCATTCATTTTGACAATCAAAATTCTGCCAGTTGAAAACTTCATTTCCCGCCAAAAACACAAATTCAAATTGTTGAAGAAGGTGCCCCTTATCCAGAGTGCTGGGGTGCGAATATCAATTGGGGTGGAAATAGTAATTTTTTTGAGTTCCTCCGGGACATTTCTGGGACGCTTCCGGTGCATTTCTTGGGTGCCTACGGTACATTTCTCCGGGGTGTAAAACACTGCTTTTTGAGACCATTTCGCCGCAAGGGCTTATTTCTCTAAAATTTCCTACAAGAACACAAAATAACACAATAAGTACTTAATCGAGTCTAACAATACAAAACATTGAAAACAACTGGTTGTTGTTAAGACCGGATGGGAGGAGCTAACCTTGTATGGTAGAAGTATGCCTCCTTGAAGGGGAAACCAGGGGGGAGATAAGGGCGACACCCTCCATTAGGGAGCTGATAAGTGTCTTAAGACGCAAATGTCATGAGGCTTTTACTCGCAAGGGTATTAAGGCTTGTCATATTTTTGCAACAATCCTGAAGAGGCAATAATACAAAAGAAAAAGATAAGACGAGATCAATGGGTTTTCGCATGAAAGTGCGAAGACGTCCTGCAATTTCGTCGCAAGACGACAATGTCATGGGGCTTTATTTTCGCAAGAATATTTAGGCCTGTCATATTGTCGCAAAATTCCTGAAGAGGCCATAATACAAAAGAAAAAGTTAAGGCAAGATGAATGGGTTCTTGCATGAAAGTGCAAGAACGTCCTGCGATTTTGTCGCAATGACAAGAGGTGGCATAATAAGACCTTTAATTAGGAAGGCAAAATAAGACCACATGAAAAAACAAAATATTTATTAATATTCATAACAGATCATTTCTCACAAGAAAGATAATGAGAGGCAAGTATGGGAATCAATATACAAGAGGCATTATCTTTCTCACCAGCAAAATACTAAAAGGGAAAATTGATTCCAAAGTTGGTTGAAGAACATTATTCGCAAAAAATAATAAAGATGAGATAATTCAAGAAGATAGAACTAGATAAGAAGCTCATGCTTCAGTATTAATTCCAGTAGAAGGAGATAATAGACGTTCTTCGCCAATATTCTCATTATCGCCAACCTCTCCTTCATTTAGATTCCGATCTTCACCTTGATTAGCACCTTGATTATCGCCAGCAATTACTTCTTCAGAAGAGATTTCTTTTTCGTTTTCATCTTGATTTACACCAGCAGTTGCTTCCTTATAAGGAATCTCTTCTTCATCTTCCAAAAGACTATCCTCTGCACCACTTTCATAATCATAATCACTGTCAGCAGGACGAGGAACTTCATCAGCATCTACTTCCAAAGGTTCGATTGATGTAGGAGGAAAAAATTTAGACAATAAAATATCATTTACAAGGACTTCAGCCCGGAGATGAACTTGACGAAGAAGTGCTCTATGATGATTCCTATCTTGAATATCCTTAAAGTAAGCAAGATAATCAAGTCTTCTTTCTGCTCGGTCGCGAGAACCAGTAAGGACAGAGACGAGTAATGCATTTTCTTTGCGAATTTTGGCATATTTAGCCTCCAAAACAGAAATGGAGGAATGAAGATTTTTCTCAGACTCTGCGAAAGGTAGAATACAAAATTTTAGTAAGATGAAGAACTCAAAAAGATATGACAAAGAAAAGATAGTTAAGGCAGTCAAACTATTATGACTACCTTCCTTTTGCGAAATAAGATGTTAAATGAAATTCATACAACTATTCTCCCAACGATCCATTGCATCATCAAATTTATCTCCAACTAAACCTTTAAGTCGAGACTGAAGATTTTTCTCTTTAGAAATAAGAAAGGCATTTTTCTTCGCAAGAGAAGAATAAGATTCTTCTAATTTGGAATATTGTTCTTTAAGTTGATTCTCCTTTACACTTAAAGCTATTCTACCTTGAATGAGTGTATCTCTTTCAGCGATAGATGACTCTGTTATTTTTTTAAGTTCATTTCTCAAAGAGTGGAGAGATTTCTCTTGGTCATCACATACTTTCTGAAGGATGCCAAGTTTTTGCGAAGATATCACCATCTTATTTAAACAAATTTGTTTCTCTTGAGATATAGTTTTATTCTCATCTGATAAAGATTACATCCCAAGATTAGCTTTAGTTAAAGAATAAGAGAGGCGAGACATTTCATTACTTAATAAATCTTTCCTCTGAACTAATTGGGTATTTTCATTGGTAAGATTATTTATATGATCAATAGAGTATGAATAGAGGTTATCATCAAAATCTCTTTATCAACACGGGCTTCTTCAACATCAGATTCAAATTGATATCTCTCCATTATTCATTTCTGGTTTAAGGCTTAACATGCGAAAGAGGGATTTCAAGGATAATTAAATATGGGAAGGATAAAATCATTAGAAAGGAAAATTGAAGATACAGATAAGGAAATCATACCTGTCAGTTCATCATTCTTCTTACGAAGGTTGTCACGATCCAGCGAAATATTCTGAAGCTTTTGATTTTCGAGACGAAGAGCATTACACTCTTTTTCCAAAGTTTTTTGCGAAGCAGCTCTGTCAGAACCGAAATACTTACTCATAATTTCACAAATACCAGACTTGACAGGATTAATGGGAGACTTCTTGTCATCATCCAGGACTTCAGACAAAACTTTGAAAGCAATATCTATTTCTTCCACGGTTTCTTTCGAAAAGGGAAGAGGCTCAGGTAGAGAACTGGCAATGATAGAAGGTTGAGAAACATTATCAATAGGAGGAGAAGAATTTTCATTCACAGAAGGATCAATAATGGGGGTTTCAATCATTGAAAGGTCAGTTGAAGAAATGAAATCTGAGGCAGCTTTTTCGCGAATTGGAGATAATGGTTTAACTTGCGAAGATGTCGCAGGGGTTTTAGAAGATATAAGTAAGTGGAATGGAACAGAGGTTTCAGTGGTTTTAAGGTGGCGAGATTTCTTGAGAGGTTTATTGACATCCTTATCACCCTGCGAATTACAATCCAGATAAGAAACAGAGGCAACAATATTGTTATTAGAAAAGAATAATGTTTCTTACTACCTTCTGATTCGCAGACTTCCTTTTGTGTACAACAATCTTATGCTGCGGTTTGGGAATATTAGGGTTCTGAACCGTAAATTTGGTGTTGGAGGCGTTTTTGCTGAAATAACAACAGTATGGGAATCACATAAGCAACATCATTAAATAAAGCAGTAAACAAGATCAATTTCAGCAAAACCCATAAGAAAGAAAAAAGAAAACTAACCTCGACGAATCCATGGAAAACATAAGCAGGAAGATTAATTCGTAAAAATTAAGAAAGTTACAAACATTGAAGATCTTCAGAGGGAACAATATGGAGATGAAGAAGAAAATAAAAAGAGTAAAAGAAGAAGAAAGAAGAAAAGTTGCAATGGCATAATTTACGGAAGAATAATAGAGTTGCAGAGATGAGAGAATAAAAAGAGAAGAGAAAGTAAAAAAGAAATGGAAAGAAGAGTAAGAAGAATATATATAGAGAGGATTTTCTACTCGAAGAAATAAACACCATTAATACGAAAAGACGTGAGCGGTTAAAAAGAAGCAGTTACAGAAGACGTGTCAAGAAATAGATGGAAGAAAGGATACGTGTGATAAATGCAGAATATGAAGAAATGAACAGTTGCGGCATTTCTCACATCGTTCTCTACTTCGCAGAGAAGATATGAGAAGAGGCAATATGTAGGATCAGAATCTCGCAACAATAATGTCTCAACAACAATTTCATAAATGACATAATAAACGACGTCAGCTAAAATCATGAGAAAAATATGATAGTCGTGCGAAAATTAGAGAGTTTGCGAGATTAACATTTGTAAGGTTGCGAGAATGTCGCAAGCCATATTCGAAAATAAAGGACATATTAGCTGTCATCCACTATGTACTTCCCTATAAAAAGTCGTTCAGTTGTAAAGGAAAGAGAGGGATCTTTTTCTGGGTAAGAAGTAAGTAAATAGGAGAGAGAAAATCTAGAGCATTGGTTATTCTTGATTCCTTTATCTTTTCTTGTAATATTGTTCAAAGATTCATCAATAAAATTAAGATTGTTAATCTAAAATGAGTTGAAGGTTAATGAAATCATATGAGGGGTGTAGTGTAGGATTTCCTGCAACTACAAAAGAACTCCCAGCCGAAAGTTTTTTTTTGTATTTTCGGAACAAATTACGCCTGGGAAACCCAGTCGTATGATAAGTTACGGCAGGAAAAACCTTGCCGCAACACAACCTCTGTTTATTCTTTTTATTTTTTATGAAAATCAGAAGTGCATAGGTCTAGGAATTCCTAACCTTAAACATATAGTTACGGCTTTGATTAACATTTCACAGCTGTATACCTGCTTTACGACTAAATATTCAACATTTCCCGGTCGTAATCTCTTTTTCACTGCTAAAGATTTAGCATTATTCCAGCAGTAATGATCCTATACTCTATACAAAAAACTTTTATATAGTTGAACTCATTTTAAGGTTGAGTACCTAAGAATTTGTATCACTACATACTCGATCTTAAATTGAATATGAAAAATCGAACTTGTACTCTGTTTGAAATCGAGTATAAAGGGATACTCATTTTAAAATCGACTATTAACTTATGCTCATCTTGAAATCGCTTATAGCTTTGTGAAAAGACGAGGGTACCCAAATATACCTCAATCTAAAAAAATTCCACCTATAATTCCTTTCTCCGAAAGTGATTTTCTATGGACAGAGTCGATACAATACAACTAATCGGTTCACACTTCGTGTGATCGTCTATGGATACGAGATCGAGACAATACGAAAACAAGATAACTTGTGTGATTGACTATGGATACAGGATCAAGAGAATACAACAACAAAGTATGTTTACTTGATAAAAGGTTCGGACTTAACCAAACACAATAGGATTTCTATCAAGTAAATAGGAATTAACATTTGTGTATTTTACTTCTAATTATAATAAAACAATTATAATTGCGGAAATAGAAAAGTAAAATACACAACAAGATTTTGTTAACGAGGAAACCGCAAATGCAGAAAAACCCCGGGACCTTGTCCATAATTGAATACTCTCGGGATTAAGCCGCTATACAAAACCTAAACCAACTTCGTATAGTTGAGACCAATCAACTAAACCTATAGTTCACCTAGTTCCGTCTATATCCCTGCGCCTCCAACTTGCAATAAGTCACGCACTTGGAACAATTCCTTTGGTTCGTATTCCAAACAGTAAAGGAACAACAAATCTTTTTGGTAACAACTCTTTTCAATCAAGTCATATGAGTTTGACAAAAGGCTCTTCCGTTTATCCCAATAAACTCCTTTGTCAAGTTCTTAGATCTATCTAATAACAACTACCAAAGTAATTGTCAAGATTTTGCAGTCAATACTTTGAATGCCGATCTACTCAACTAATCAATCCAATCTATCACTAAGATAAACCGATTATAGTTGGATCATTTTCCATCCGAAACAAGTATTGTGCACAACAAATATTATGAACCCAAATCAGAAATCTTCTTCGTCTTCAAATCTTCTTAGATCTTCAATAAACACCTGCACACAATCAACTTGAATCTCTTGTGAGAAATCACACACAGAACGGAGTCTGTTAACAATGGATTATCACAAGATGTCTTTAGATCTACAAACAGTCTAAAGATCCCCGTCGAAACTTCGATCTAGTTTGAGTGAATCTTATATCAGAAGAGAAGATTCTCAATCATAAACAAACTAGGTGCAATCAAAGTTCAACAACCGTTAGTCAATTAAATCAATCAAAAACTAATAATAAACTGCAATTATCTATGTTCCCACCAACGGTACTAATAGAGCTTCTCAATCCCAAAGAAGTCTTTAAACCGAGCGGCCGTAAGAGATTTCTCCTAATTAGGTTACTTTCTTCTCCGAATAGGCGGCTCCACCAGTAACAACACAACTAGGTAGTTTTGCTTGAAATGCAAACTTCAATATTTATAGACCAAGGAAGTTTGGACACCAAGAAATTTCCAAAACCGAAAATATTTTCAAGATATGCAATATATTTCCAAATTTGGTTTTCATAATTCCTGGAAATGCTTTGTCCAAATATTGACCGGAATCTCACTAGAAAATCTCCAATTAGTAAATGCACATTACTAATTTTTATTTTCTAAAGATATGCATTTTAATTGTTGGAAATTAAAAGCATAGAAAGCTAAAAACCTTAATTAAAAGATTCTCAAGTTATTTCGATTCGGGATTCTCCTTTAGCTGTTAAGGAATATCTTTGAACAATAAAAGATAAGCGTTATTGCACATGTTCAAAGTATGTCAACATCTTTACTTGGTAAATCCTTTTTCATATTTACCATCTTGGAACCGATTTTCCACACTTCCAAAACAAGTTTAGAATTGGTTCATCTGACTTCCAAGAACTATGGTTTCACGGTTCTACCAAAACAAGTTTCGGTTCTACCACCATGTGGGTACTAGAATTAGTCGCGCTAGTTACCAAAACTTGGTTGACTATGTACTAGGATTGGTTCCTACATATATATGGTATCTAACTTGTATTTGGTGCACATGTTCATATATAGGCACGGTTACCAATAACTAAAAACGTGTTGCACATGTTCATAGGATCGGTTCCCAATAACCGAAAACTTGATGCACCTCTTACAAGGATCGATTCCCCTTTTATGATCGGTTGCACCTCTTACTAGGATCGGTTCCCCAATGTCTAGAGTTGGTCCTACCAATTACAACAAATCGATCATACCATCTCAGGTGATTACTTAAGATCAGTTTCACTAATAAAAGTCATACCAATACAAAAGTCAGGCCTTATGAATAGTTTTACCAAGATACATAAACAAGTTATGAGCGGTTATGCTAAACACACGTATTGGTAATTCAAAAAGATTTGCAATGAATAACAATACAAGTAAGCCTAGCGATTTCCCTTTCGATTCACAAAACAAGTTCATGAATTTACTTCCTTTAAACGAATGTAAAACATTGTTTCCTAGGACGAAATCTTCACCCATACCCATACATAATCACAATAGCATTCATACGATTATGTCGATGTCTTATATACAAAGTTCAAAAGATAAGTGTTATACTTCGTATTGTATTCCTTAATACTATGTCTAACTAGAGTATAATCATTCACAGCTTCCCAGTTATGTTTTCAATATGCACGAGTTGAAAGATACGTTAGGGAATGAAACAGTTCAAGTCAAATATTACTAACCTCGAGAGGAAGGATGATGTCGTCGTTGTAGCTCCTTACTTCTTCACATTCTTCAAGTCTTCACGTAATACTTGTAATGTCTCATATCCTAATACTTTCAAGCTAACCTATACGAAGTTGACTCTAGTAAATAATCAAGCGACTCTTTAAATGAGTTTTGATTCACTAAAATATGACAACCAAACTTGACATACCAACGCTTGGTGGGTTCAACCGAGCTATGCTCTAAAACTTTGTACTCATTTTGAACTTGCGTATAACTTTCTATTTATTTTTAAATAGAGTATAAACATATCATTTTGAATCGTATAAAACCATACTCATTCTGTAATCGAGTATGACTTATACTCTATTTGAATTCGAGTATAAAGTGATACACATACTCTTTATTCATTTTGATATTGGGTATAAAACTTACTTCAAATATTCATTCTGCATTTTTTGGTTAACTTACAGCTAGGAAATGATGAACTCCTAGCCGTAAACATTATTACGTCTAGGAATTCATCATTTCCCAGCCGTAAGTGAAGAAAATATCGGCTTCCTAGCCGTAAATGAACTACTTACGGCTCGGAAAAGATGAACTGTAAGTGAAGAAAATATCGGCTTCCTAGCCGTAAATGAACTACTTACGGCTCGGAAAAGATGAACTCCTAACCGTAAGTATTTCCTGAAAATGAAATTGAATAATATTTTGATCATTTTAACGTATTTAAGTAATCAAAAAATATTAATGGGTTTGTCGATTCTTACCTAATAAAAGTTATGGATGGAAGATTATAAGGTTGTTTAGCTGTTTCAATTTCTTGGTCCCATCAAAAAAAAAAAGTTCATGATTTTGATCATGATTGATGTAGGAAAAGAAAAGAGAAGGATAATGGATTTAGTGTTTTTTTTCTTTTTTTTTAATTAGATTAAACTGGGTAATAAGGCAATATGTTTAATTTACTGGGGATAGTTTTGATATTTTACATAATTAGGTCTCCCCGTATACACACTTTGATTATATGTATCATTTTAAGCCCCAAAATCCATCCCCTACAACCTTAATAATAGGATTCAAAAAGAAACACATAAATTTTCTCCATCGTTAACATTCAATCATTTCCCTCCTTGTCAAAGGGGGAAAATTCGGAATATATTTGTCTCATACTTTCTGTCTTTGGAATCGTTTAGCCACGTCTCGTTTTCATTGGACCCCTCTATAGAAAATGAGATGTCATATAGTACTACTCCAAATGAGAGGGAAAAGAACATAAAAAGTGGGACCAGCTAAAGCGTAAATCAACGACTGAGACGGTGTTTGAGCCCCACGTATACGCCAGGCCAGAATCTCTCTCCATCTGGTACTCTGTAAATGTTTATCATTTGGACCATTTTCTCCTCATACAATTTATGTGACTCCCATGATTCCCCATCCGATAAGATGTGTCTAATTCTAGTCACATTATTCCATCTTTATGCTAGACTAGTACGCCTATGAAACATGTGAGTTTTTATTTGTTTTGTTTTAAGATAAAAGTTGGAAATACCATATAGTTCTAGAAATAATATATTAAAGAGAGTTTGGTCCAGTTGACTCAGTCAACTGTCTGTTTGGTCTTTTTGGAAAAATATATTATAGTTTGGTCGTAGGGTGATGTCATGAATAATGTAATTGTCATCTTGTAGTGGCAGAAATATTCTTTTAGATAAGGACCATATATATAGTCAAAAAGTAAGAGAGAATAAATCATTTTCAGATTTACTTTCTCTCACCTTTTTTTTTTCCAAATATACTTTTTCTCTGGTTTTTTCTTTTCTTGTTGCTACATAGAAAAGATGAAGATTTTCTAGGGTTTTAATTTGCAGAGATGATGTGAAAGAAGAAACGATGCTGCTACTGTTGAAGCTCATCGTCTCCATCTTTTATTTTTCGTTTTCGTCAACTGTTGATGTGAAACAAGCAACAAGATGATAAAAACGACGGAGAAACAAGAAGAAAACGATTTCATGGATCTGTTGTTGAAGACGACAAAGATGATGATGCTGCAGTTCATCCCATAAATGAACTCTATTTTTTTAGGTTTTTATATGGAGTTCATTTCTGGAATGAACTCTGGTTTTTTTAGGTTTTTATATGGAGTTCATTTCTGAAATGAACTCTGTTTTTTTTTAGGTTTTTATATGGAGATAATTTCTGGAATGAACTCTGTTTTTTTAGGTTTTTATATGGAGTTCATTTCTGGAATGAATTCTGTTTTTTAGGTTTTTATATGGAGTTCATTTCTGGAATGAACTCTGTTTTTTTAGGTTTTATATGGAGTTCATTTTCTGGATTTTTTAGGCTTTTATATGGAGTTCATTTCTGGAATGAACTCTGGTTTATATAGGTGATTTCTGAAAAAATAAATAGAAATTAACAGGAGTTCATTTTAACGAATGAACTGCTAAAAAAAATTAGTAGAAATTAACACGAAAGGGTACTTTTGTCCATTTAATATTTTTAAATAATTATGGACCAAACAGTAAAGGCATTTTCCCAAAAGACCAAACTGATTTGGGACCACCTAAAAAAGGACCAAACGATATTTTTCCCAAGATAAAATCACTAAGAAAATTTACTAATAAAAAAACAAATGAAACGAAACGAAAATGGACATAAAGGCAGAATTTTATGGAAAAAGAAGTAGAAAGAAAAAAAAATCGAAAAAGCAAAAACAACATATTTACATTCTTAACAAAAAAAGAAACTTTTATTTGAAAATTAGGTTCAAGAGTTTTTCTGTAGATTCCCGGTGTTGGATCAACATTTTTCTTCTTTAAACCGCGCAAAATATGTAGGTTCAGAATCTCGCAATGATAATGTCTCAGCGAAATTATCAATTACACAACACAACAGCGTCGCAGAACAATTTCAAAAATGATACGATAAACGACGTCAGCTAGAATCACGAGAAAGCTGTGATTGTTCTGCGAAAATTAGAAATATTGCGAAATTACATTTGTAAGGTTGCGAGAATGTCGCAAACCATAACCTAAAATAAAGGACAGATTAGCTGTCATCCACTATGTATTTCCCTATAAATAGTCGTTCAAGTTGTAAAGAAAGAGGGAGGTCTTTTTGAGTAAGAAACAAGTAAATAGGAGAGAGAAAGTCTAGAGCAGAGGTCATTCTTGATTCCTTTATCTTTTCTTGTAAGAACATTCAAAGATTGATCAATAAAATTAAGAGCGTAAACCTAAAATGAGTTGAATAATAATGAAATCATATGAGGGGTGTAGTGTAGGATTTCCTGCAACTACATAATGGCGCTAGAAACAGGGACGTATCGAAGATTATTCTAGAAAAAATTGAAGATTAATACTGAGATTTGTAAAGATTTGGAGTGATTGATTAAGAATTTTACATAATTTCTTGCAATTCGTTAACATTGAAGAAATGGCTAGGAGAAGAAATACATCAGAACAACCGACTACTGTTAGAAGAAGCAAGAGAATTGCTGGGAGAGAAAGAAGTGAAATGGGAGAATATACTAGAATGAGAAGTAATAGAGAAAATCAAATTCAACCACCAATTAAACAAACACTAGTACAAGGGAGGAATACATATTATGATAGGGTGAGTATACACACTTGGCAATCAAATTCGGCAGAAGAAGTAGCAGAAGAGCAACAAACCAGAAACTATAGACAGGCAAAGATAAATCAAGAAGCAGATGAAGGAATAACTCATGGAGATGAAGAAATTGGAGCGTTAGAAACGTTGAGACGAAGAATACATGAAGAAAGAAGAGCTGAGGCAGAAGAACGTGCAAATCTAACAAGGCAAAATCATGAATTGAGGATGGAAAAATATGAGACTACAGAGTAGAAGATCGAGAAGCATTACAAAAATCATATTCAAGATCGACTAGAAGAGAAATGAGGCGAAATTCACCCACAATCAATGCTGGAAACAATATTCAAAAAGAAATATCAAATCATAATGAGGAAAACCGCGAAAATAGAGAAAGAGCTGATGATCGTTACGTTCCATAAAATGAAACTTTTGATGATGAGCAAAATGGTAGAAATCAAGAGAATGGACAACGTCAGGGATGAAATGACCACGATGGCGAAGGAAATCGAGAGGAAGGAAGAAGAATTTTACATGAAAGAGAAATTCAAAGAAATCAACACACGATTGAAGAAGAAATTGAAAGACATTATGTTGAACAAGCACGTTTAATCTGCGAACGTGAAAGATTGAGAGCGGAAATGGAAGAACAAGAACTTCAGGAGACAATTCGCCAGAACAATCACGACAATCGAGAAAGAAGGCGTACACAAAACCGGAATAACGGTAATCTCAATGAAGAGTATGACAGAGTATGACAGAGTACAGAGGATGGCTGAAAGACAACGAATGGAATTGATAAGAAATGAACAAAATCATGAAGGAGAAAATGAGAGACATAATCATTTGCGAATTCAAAATAGGAGTGAAGAAGAAACTCGCAGAAGAAGACGAGATGAAGATAATGAAGAAGAAACACAAAATTTCACGAGAGAAGAAAGACATGAACGCAGAAGAAGAGAGGCGAAATTAAAAAGACCAATGAATCAAAATTCAGGTGTAAATAAACAAATCTTGAAAGAATTAGAAGAAATGAGAGGAATTCTAAATAATAGAGGAGAAGTAGGCAGAAGACAATTGGATGAAGCAATAAAAGAAGCTGCGAAAACTCCATTTACAAGGGAAGTACAATTAGGAAGAATACCGTCGAAATGCAATTTTCCCGCATTAACCATCATTTTCGATGGAACAACTTGTGCAATTCAACACATTAAAGCCTACGTGAGGTGCATGTTGGAATGGGAAAATCATGACGCCGTATTGTGCAAATATTTCGCATCAAGCTTAACAGGAGAGGCGTTAAAGTGGTTTGAATGTCTACCAAATAATACAATAACATCCTTCAATCATCTACAGGCTACATTCCTAGGGGCATATATAAGTAATAATTCTTCGCGACCTGGTATAGAAGATGTGTTTGGATTAAACCAGAGGATTGGCGAAAGTTTGAAGCACCTGACTAAAAGGGGGAGAACTATGTGTAGCGAAATGGCTAGACGTGTATATGATAGATATCTTATATTATCATTTATCAATGCTATGCTTGCAACAAACCTATTTTATGTCCAAATTTTCAGAGTCAAGAATACGATCACAATGACTGAATTGCGAGAACTTCAAAAAGAATACATTGCTCTAGAGGAAAGGCAAAATGAAATGGAATCATATCCAGTTGCGAACACCAGCTCACAAACAGCGAATGCAAGCTTATTACCCAAGCTAATAAACACAGTAGCGAATACTTCGCAAGTACAACAAGAGAAGGTGACGGGTAACAATCAACAAAAACTGGTGGCTATGGGAAGACGAGATCAAGAAGAGTATGAAAGAGAAAGAAATTTCTACAATCGTGGTGGAAATAACAAGATTCAAAGACTCGATAAACCACAAGAACCTTATGGAGGTCAAAGACAAAACTATAATAGAGGACAAGGAAGTCACAAGGTAGTATGGGAAGAAATCAAGATGCCACCTCTAAATGCAAGTGTGGAGAAAATATGGGAAGCTATAATTTTGATGGAGAATATACCAACACTATGGAACATGGGAACGGAACCACCTCCAAACCACAGAAGCCATGAGTTTTGTTCTTATCATCATTTTCATGGACATACAACAAATGATTGCAGAAATGTAAAAAGAATTATTTTGAGAATGATAGATCAAGGAAAACTAAACCATTTTTTGGTAGAGCACCCACAATCTCAACCATTACCACCACCACCAGAGCATCACAAAGTAAACACGATGAAAAAGAAGGAAACATTCTTCATAGAAGTTGGTGCAAAAGCAAAGAATCTATTCTGTCACTCTATCGTACATTCATATAAGACAATCGAAGATTTTCATGACAATGTTTTGAGTAGAGTATTCGCAAGAGATAACGATGGAAGAGAAATTATGAATATTGCGAAAATCTCGCCACTAGAGGGATGGCAGAAACAGATCATTTCTTTTACCGCCGAAGAGATTCCCGAAGGTGAAGAGGTACATGATATTATATTGGTAGTAAAATTAGAAATTAATCCAAAACCGAAAGAAGATGAGGATGATGAAGCTGAAGATTCATGGGCAATTAATAGAATTCTAATCGATACTGGAAGCTCTGTGAACATCTTATTTTATCATACTTATAAAACTATGGGAGGAAGAGATGATGATCTTATACCTTCAACATATAAGATATATGGTTTTAATGGTACTGCTAACAAGCCTAAAGGGGAGGTTACTATGCGAATTACATTGAAGGGAATATCTTCCGAAATCTTATTCTGTGTCGTTGATGTATAATCACCCTACAATGCGTTGATTGGTCGACCTTGGCTACATGGGATTCTAGCCACCAATGCATCAAATTCCCTCACCCCAGTGGTGTAGGAATCATAAAGGGAGATTGGATTGAAGGAAAAAGGTGTTATGAAACTGAGATAAAATCTTGCGAAGGAAGAAAAAACACACCATTTATCATCTTTGGATTAGCGAGGAGTTGTATTTTTACCAGAGTGCCAGTCAATATCTTGCATGAGAATTTTAGCTTCATCAAAGTTATCTTTCCTTTTTAAGCGAATACCCCAGCGAGTATTCTATTTTTTCATGAAGATAAGTTCAGAGTTCTCAAAGAAACTCGCTACTGTGTATTTCTCATCAATTATCTCTAGGTCTGCGAATTTAGGATCCCTAAGTTCTATGGAGCACAAACATCCTTTACCAGCACCACGGTTAACGAACTCTAGCATCAAACGGATGCAGTCCCCACTCAGTTGGAAGATAGCTCGCGAAAATCCTGAGTGAGCGAGAATTTCATAGAATAAAGGAAGATCTGGGTCATAAAGAGGAATAGGGAGACCTGCGAGAATCTGACCTAGCGAAATTATGATTGATTGATCATCACAGTACTGATCAGAGAAAAGTTTGACAGAAAGAATTGATTTGGCATTTTCAGCAGGAATGGTAGAGAGTGTGAAACCTTTATCAGCAAGATCTTTTTGGACATCTTTCAAATTCTTCTCATGTCTATGAACACTTGGAGACATATTTGAATATAGAGTATGAGAATGAATAAAAAGTAAGAAGATTCAAGGGAGAAAAATTACAGTAGCAGAACTTGCAGAAGAATAACAGAGTTGCAGAGATGAGAGAATAAAAAGAAAAGAGAAAGTAAAAAGAAAGTGGAAAGAAGAGTAAGAAGAGTATATAAAGGAGATTTTCTTTTACTCGAAGAAATAAACATCATTAAGACGAAAAGACGTGAGCGGTTGAAAAGCGGCGGTTATAGAAGACGTGTCAAGAAACAGATGGAAGAAAGAATACGTGTGATAAATGCAGAATATAAAGAGATGAACAGTTGCGGCATTTCTCACATCATTCTCTACTTTGCAGAGAAGATATGAGAAGAGGCAAGATGTAGGTTCAGAATCTCGCAATGATAATGTCTCAGCGAAATTATCAATTACACAACACAACAACATCGCAGAACAATTTCAGAAATGATACGATAAACGACGTCATCTAGAATCACGAGAAAGATGTGATAGTTCTGCGAAAATTAGAAAGATTGCGAAATTAACATTTGTAAGGTTGCGAGAATGTCGCAAACCATACCCGAAAATAAAGGAAAGATTAGCTGTCATCCACTATGTATTTTCCTATAAATAGTCGTTCAAGTTGTAAAGAAAGAGGGAGATCTTTTTGAATAAGAAACAAGTAAATAGGAGAGAGAAAGTCTAGAGCAGAGGTCATTCTTGATTCCTTTATCTTTTCTTGTAAGAACATTCAAAGATTGATCAATAAAATTAAGAGTGTAAACCTAAAATGAGTTGAATAATAATGAAATCATATAAGGGGTGTAGTGTAGGATTTCCTGCAACTACAAAATATGCTGAAACCATCTGGTGTCATTTTATCCAGAAAATATTTTATCATCATATTTTTCCATAGCGATGCTAATGAAAATGCTGGATAATCATCATATCATTATTATCTTTAAATATTGCTAGCTCACAAAATCTATTAGTATCTGTACTAATATCCATGGCTAATTCTTGTGAATGGGTATGTAACATGTTTCTTGATTTTTGGTGAATAAATCTCACCTTTCTCCTTAGATAAATATGCCTAGGAATTTATTTTTAGAGAACTATGACTTACAATATTACTAGGACTTACTATATTAGGGCTTTCATTAGCACCTTTTATTGCAATTTCCTCAGTACAATGGCTAAGTATTAAACAAATTCATGTTGAACACTTACAATAAGTTCACTCCTGTAATATCTCTAGAAGAATGAAAAATACCACAAAACATCAAAGTCACCGCTATTTTCATCACCCCAAGCTCATTTCTTAAGGGAGAGATCATAACCCAATGCAGTAGTGTTGCATAAGAACACATGTTATGGGGATATACTGGCCTGAAATAGTCTATCATATAGACTTTTCAAAATGGAGAAGAAAGGAAGTGAAGTAGTGTATTCGATCCTATGCGAAGTCGGAATATTGTAATGACCTGACCCTCAATCAATATTGTTCCCATTTAGCCACTACGGTTATTCAGTAGGATTTATAATGGACATCGATGTGTCATCCATCAATAGCTTCTCGGGAGGTCACCAATCCTGAAATGTTCCCCTCCCGAGCAGGCTAACAACAAATATCTAACTCTTGAGATAATTCTGTAAAAAAGGTATCGGTATGATATAGACTTTTCCCGCCTCTTGTTAGACCAGTATCTAGCACAACCTCCTTACTCTCGCACCCGAGCAAAAAAAACACATCCATATATAGTTGTAGTCATGCCAATTATAACCGATTTTTTTTCACTTTCTTAGGGAAACTATCTAGCAATGTGGAATTTTTATAGGCACTAGCAATTATCCGTCAGCAGCTTCCGAAGAGGTTGCTCATCCCGTGACTATTTTCAATTGAGCACGCTCAACTGAGAAATTTTACTCACAACTCTGACAAATGTATTCATGTGGTATTAAAATAATTTTAGGATATAACATTACATATATTTCATTCGGCCAACCACTGGCGAATATTGGTCTCTCTCCCTTAATCAGAACATCCAAGCACAGATCTTCGATTTTCCCTACCAGTTATGAGATCAGTACCTCGCTCAACCGCCCAGCGTACTCTATCGCCTTCGACAAGTGATCTGTCATCGAAGATGATACTATTTTTAGTGACCTGACACTCTACCGATACTGTCACTACTTAGCCACTACGGTTATCTCGCAATATGAGGTGTTCAATGGGCACTAAAGCGGTCATCCGACAGTATCTTCCAAGGATACTATTCATGCATGAATTGACTCCGCCCGAGTACGTTTAGCTATAGAGTTTTTTTTCAAACTCTAAAGAAAACTTTGTTGAAAAGGCCTCAGTGTTTGTTTAGGGTACGTCATTACTTATATTTTGTTTGGTTAACCACTTATGAAAATTGGGTGTTTCAATCTCACCCCATTCATGATATCAATACATGCCCAATCCGTCCAGCATACTGTCTTTCAGTCGACATGTAATTGTACCTAATACCATTTGTAATGATCCGACCGTCGATGATATTGTCCCCTCTTTGACACTGCGGTTATCCAACAGTGTAAGTTTTTCAAGGGGAATCACCCCGAGCATCCACAAGCATCTTTTTGGGAGGTCACTTACTCCTAGGTTTCTCTGGGTCCAACCATGATTAAATGTGAGCTCTTTCTAACTTTGAAGCCAATTGTGCAGAAAAGACCTTGGTGTGATATGGACGTTCCCAACCCCTTGTGAGTTTAGTATCTAACCAAACCGTATGGCACACTTTCCCACCCGAACACATGCAATATGTTCTTAATGTTAATGATTCCAACTATCACCAATATTGTTGTAATAGCCCAATGCTATTAAAAAATGTGAATTTTTTACTAGTACTATTGCAGTTATTCAGCAGCAACTTTCTGATAGGTCATTTATGCAGTGATTACTTTCTTTTTTTCTCATCAAAGAAGGAGAATATATTCAAAGAATGAAAAAATACATAACCCACTGGCCATGAAGGCTAGGAAAACAGACTGAGCACACTTTCCCACCCCACAATAACAGTATAGGTATTAATGCCCTTAAAACAATCCAAACCCCTAGACCAATTGAAAGCATCGATTTTTATGTTTCTAATAACATCATTCAACTTGAAAGGTTTTCTTTCAAAAGCGATATCATTCCGAGCTTTTCATAAGCCCCATGGAATGGCTGCAGGGAGTCTTTTCCACAGTTGGAGACCTTGAGCAGAAAAGGGGGAGTTTTTCCAACCCACAATGACATCTTTCACTGCTTGAAACAAGGTCCCACCACCAGCCAAACCGATGAAGTAATTCCAAACACGCAAGGCAAAGGGACATTGCAGGAGTAGATGGTCTTCGGTTTCTTCAGAAATGCCACACAAATAACATAGATTGGGAGAGTTCAATGCGGTACGCCTATGATGAAGATTACTAAGAGTAGGCAGTCTATTCAAGCACACTAGCCAAAGAAAGAAACCAACACGATGTGGCCGGGCCCCGGACCACACTTTAGAGCTAGGAAAAGAAATAGGAGGGTTTGTACCTTGAGAAAGACGTGCGTACGCCGTCTTGACAGTAAACATTCCTTTCTTGTCACCCAACCAAACCAACTGATCCTCTTGATTAGGTAGGAGGACAATCGACTCCAGCAAAGACAACATAACTGAAAGTTCAGAAATCTCATTATCGTACAGACGTCTTCTATGATTAAGCCCCAAGTCCTAATAAAAGCCATTTGCACTATCATGATAAGCTGCGAGGATACAAGTATTTTTGGTGCTAGAAATGTTGTAAAGACTAGGGCAAAGGGCAGAAAGAGAACCTTGAATGCACCATTTATCTTCCCATAAACGTACTCTATCGCCCTTACCAATCTTAAATTGACAGAGCTTGAAGAAATCTTCGGCAGTTGAGTAGATATTCCTCCACAAACTGATACCATGCTTCCCCTTAGTCTTGTGATAGTTCTCCATCCAAAGTCTACCGGACCATGCTTGTCTTTAACAACTCTTGACCATAGAGGTTTAGGTTCATTACCAAGTCTCCACCACCATTTTTGGAGAAGAGAGCAGTTTAGATGCTTTAAACTTCTAATACCCAAGCCACCAATCTTTATCGGTTTACAAACATTTCTCCAACCTACCCAATGATGTTTCTTAGATTCAACCGACTCATCCCATAAAAAATTTCTAATAACTTTCTCAATGGAATTTATGACTTTAGTAGGAGCCGTGAACAAAGAGAAATAATAGATTGAAAGTTTTTCTCACAAGTCAACCGACTTATCCCGTGATTACTCTAGGCGGAACACGTTGAGATGGAAAGTTTTTCTCACAAGTCAGCCAACTGTACCCATCAGGAATCGGCATGATATAAGAGTATATCATTCATTCACTACAGATATTCCATTCGGAACCAATGCCAATATTGGGTGTTACAAGTACAGATACATTAGACGGCAGACTTAACACCTTTTTAGTGTAAAACATAGCTTGGGCTTGAGCGAAAACAATGGAAAGATAACTATTTCATATATTTAAGCATTCTTGTAATATGTTACATAGAAGAAGGAAAAATGTAATTTGTTATATAGTGAAAAAGGAAATGGGAAGATACAGTTTTATGAAGAAAATACTACCTGGTACCAATTTATTAGCAAGGTACAGAGATCAATAATATGTTGTATGATTGACCAAATAGGTTATGCACTTGTGTCCAAAGATCATACAACAACAAACCTTCAGTTACGTTTTCTTTGTTTCTTGCATACCAAATGTGATTGCTAAATACAAATGAACCGGAAATCCGGCACATGAAGTTAGAACAGGAGATCAGGCTGCAGTGGAATCTAAGATTCACAGAATCTCAGTCAATTGCACATGGAATCGGAACTCGAAATCAGGCCACATTGGAATCTAAGATTCCCAGAATCTCAGTCCATTGCACATGGAGCTGAACCCGAAATCAAGCTACAGTGGAATCTAAGATTCCCAGAATCTCAATCCATTATTGCACATGGAGCTGTCCAGAATCCCGCTCCTTACGGCACTGATCATCAAAAGATATACGAAACTCAATTTATTTTCCCATCTATAACGGTTGGCTGAAGAATCAAGTTTTAAATCATATTATTAAATCATCACCTAATGCAAACAGTATCTCTTGTATATATTTCAATATGTATATGTAGTTAGGATTATTCCGGCAGCTCAATTTTCATTTTAATAATGTTTTTCTTGATTCGACATATAATCATTCACCATTTTTAAATTCATATGTTTGGTTCCCAAGTACTAACCACCTTCAACTGCAAATTATCCCATGTGTTGCGTACAACTAACTACTAAGTGTAGATCCTAGTTAGTAAGTTCGCGAATGATTCGCGAATCATTCGCGAATTTTTCCGTATCACGAATTTTACCGTCTTATTCGCGTACGTTTGCAACTCCGAACCCAAGTCGCGTATTATGTGGCATTCCCGGATTATTCGCGAACCGTTCACGAATTTTACGTATTCCGAATGATACGTCCGCTTAATTCGCCATAAATTCTTTAGCTTTTACTTTTCAAAGACTCCACTTTTTGGGCTTTACTGCCTTCCGAGCATACACGACCGAATATTAGACGTGTTGTAATTTTTATGAAACAAAAACGACTGAAGAGATTTGAAGGTGAAGGTGAGAGAGATCTCAAACTCACTAACCAAGCATCTAAACCACCATACGACGTCCTCTTGGATAACTAATGTTGTATATATTATTAATATCATCATATTAAGTTTATTTTTTCTTTAAATAACTCACACATATGCATAAAAATTGGTTTATGACCTTATAAATACAAATTATTTGTTATATATAGATACCGAATTTTCAGAGCCGAACTCACGTTTATAAATCGAATTATACACGTACGTATGCCGTTCCGAATTACTGACGAATCACGTCCCGTTGACCGAATTTTGGACCGAATCTGGATTTTACAAAACCGTATAATACTCGTACGTTTGCCGTTCCGTACGTTTGCCGAATCCCGAATTGCTAACTAGGGTGTAGATAGGAAGCAAACATGGTCCCACTGACAAACTAGTCGACCGGCAGGGCCAGACCAATAGGGGAAACAGGGAAAGTCCCATTTCGGGGCAACAAGGCCTGGGGGCAACAAAATAGTTGTTATGTTATTTGGGTTTTTGTTAAAAATAAAAATATTTTACAGGCTTAGTCATAATTGTGTTGTGTACCGACTGAATATTGAATAGCCGGTGCTAAAATGGAAGTGTTTTACCCATTCCATCGGATAATCATTATCGGGAATTACAAAAGAAAAAATTCAATCATAGCTTTTAGGATTTAGGAGTGAAGTTGTAAAGGTTTTTTAATTCTCATCTTCAATCTCTAATTCTTCTTTTGTATGCCTATCTATCTTCATTCTCTTGATAGTTAAATTCGCTAGTGTTATTGTCCGATCATTGTAGAAAAAAATGATCATTGATGTAATTATGGGGGCAACAAAAATAATTGTACGCTTCAGGGAAAAAACAACTCAGGACCGGCCGTGCGGCCGGCCATCTTAAACTTTCCTTCCACTCGGGTAGTTGTTGGCAACAGGACTGCTCGAGGGTTACTAAATCTCACGGGAATTACCGATATGAAGTAAATCCAGTAGATTATAATTCCTTGTAGCATCCTTACGATATAAACGGTCTCACATCAATCGTTACAAAGATCATCCATAAGTTAGATGTTCGGCACATTGTTAATTAGTGATCTACTAATAGTGTTACATTGTTGGATATTTTCGTCGGTAGTTATGTTTTGCAACTAATATCCATGCATCTTCAAACGCGTCTTGGTGTAGACATGTAGCTGATTATATGAACCTTAAAAGAGAACATTTTGTGTTTAATTAGTTTGGAGATATTTTTATTTTTTTGGTGTGCATTTAAAGTCCTTAGAGATTGATAACTGTAGCCATTTTCGTTTTTGATCGATGGAGAAAGAATATGTCGATCGAAAGAAGGCATACCAGAGACTTGAATCATGTTATTTTTTCTTTTTCTTCTTTTTTTTCTCCAGGGAGTTTTGGCTTTATCTCTTCTAATGAGTTTAGCTTTAGAAAAAGAATATTAATAATTCAACATGCATTATAGAAATATCTTCCTAGATGCCTAACCAATATAACGACTAACCTATTCAACTAGCTAATAAGTTGGCGCGACCGATTCATGTATACGTATCGAACCACGCGCGTCGAGATAGCAAACATGTTCCATAACGATAGAACTGGAAATTAGAGCACATTCTTATTTGTGTGGACTAAAAAAAAACTCTCTTTGAAATACAAAGAAAAAACCCCTTTAAATACCCATCTCATTTATCTCAAACCAACCATATCATCACAAAGCTCATACTAATCCTAAAACCTCAACCCTCCCTCTCTATTATTCGAGTGCTTATCTCTTTTTCTTTCTTTCTTTCTTTCATTCTTTCTAAATATGCTTAGGAGAGCCAGAAGCACTTTAGTGTTACAAGAATCCACCTCTTTGCTTATCAAAAAGCAGGATTCTATGATCTCTTCTCAAGAATCAAACAGCAACATAATTGCAGTGAAACCCACTTTCAAATTGAGTGGAGGTTCATTAAAAACGTCGTCGAATGGTATCTTTTCATCGGTCTCGGAATCGAACTTTATGAAAGCATGCAGTCTATGCAGAAAAAAGTTGAGTCCTCTGAAGAATATCTACATGTATAAAGGTGATCAAAGCTTTTGTAGTGACGTCTGCCGGTGCCGGAAAATTTTGATAGAGGAATTATTGATGGAGGAAATAGAAGAGGAGGAGACCACAATGGAAGTTCCAACGAAAGATATAGTATCATCTTCTATATATTTTGCAACGAATCTTGGAAATGGTCTACCGCCGCGGCGAAATCATGTCCAAGCCGCAGCTTAGATTTGGTGCAGGTTTTTTGTTAGAATTTTTTGCTCAAGGTATTGATCGTTACACTTTGTAATTGATCTTATATATCTATTTTTGGGTTCTCTTTTCTATGTTTTTTTTCTCCTCCTAATCACCTCTTTGGGTGAGCCTTCTGTAGTATATGGATGAGGTGAAATTAGATGATTTACCAAATATAAGTCATTTTGAAAGGCAAAATTTTGTGTTTTGTTCCCCATTAATTTCTTTGGTTTCTTGAATTTAGTTTCAGTATCTCATGAATAAACCTTTCTGTACGAGCTCAGCAACACGTGAACAAAATAATGTTACATGCACCAACCGAATAAGCTCCCAAGATTTTTCAGGATTTTTTTTTACTCAAGATGTGGTGTTAAGTTAATTGTGAAAGTTATGTCAACCGTAGAATCAGTTTTCATTACCAATGATTGGATTAATTTAAAACAAATTCTCTCTGTCGGAAAAAGTGAGAAGCCGAGAAACTTGCCGAGGTTTTCGCCGGCTCAGCAGAGATTAACTACACTGATTTGGCCATGTATTTTTCTGAAGACCCTCCAACAAAAATGAGATGTCAAATAGTGTTCCAGATATAGAAAAATAAAAACATCATAGTAGGGCCAACAATACAGCGTATAATCTCCACATATACGCTAGAACCTGTCTCCTGTATTATTTGTGTTCAGACAGTTTTATCCTCCAACACATATGATGTCCCCATATCCACATAAAATAAAAATTTCCCTCTAAAACTGTGGTGGAAATGCGTCAATTCCTTATCATCTATCTCATTATCGTTATACTTTTCTTGGTCCAGTGGAAACCGGAAAATGCAGATGCAAATGCGAAAGAATAAAAAGAGGTCACATAATACAAATTCGAACGTGGAAAAAAAAGGTCATCGAGTATTTTTCTTTATTGACATTTCTACCAAATTCCGAAATTGACATCCTCAATTTGTTGATCAACTTTGATTGGATAGCTATCACTAGATGACTGGGTCTGCGGTGGCGACCGACCTGAAATTCATCTACGTCACAACGGGAAACCATTTGGAACGGATATAAACGTTCCTAAATGGTTATGTTACACACTTTATAACTTACACAGGTGAACAATGGGATGAGTTAAGACTTTAGCTCAGACAAGAATTTTATTTGTTCCTTTCTGGATCCGTGTCCCTATCTCTGATGGAACGAATGAATCAGAAAATAATCGAAGTTAAAATGGAAATGATGAAAGTAATCGATGTTAAAATTGAAATGATGAAAATCGGAAGATAGTAAACATTTGGGTGCCTTTAGCGGATCCAACTCCCACACCTAACGTCTTTCACTGTCATAGAAACGAATCTAGTTTAATTCAAGTTTGGGTGAATAAAGGTAGGCTCGCGTATCTGTTCGAGTTATCACCCGCCGCAATCATATAGTAGTTATTTAAGTTAGAAATGTGATATTTATAAAAATAAATAAATAATAATTTAATATTCAAATAAGACAGCAGTTTAGTTCAATTATAAGTTTGCCAGCTTAATTTTTGTTTTGAAAATTATTTCTGTTCAATTTGTCTAGTAATTCAATATGTTTAAATACAATTGTTTGGTTTCTTAATTTCCTACGACTATATATAAGTTTTTCTAGAATCTAATTTTGCTTTTTAGGATGATTTAAAAACCTACCCAAATGCTAAATTAAGGTGCGGCCGGGGTGTTCAAATTCAACAGAAGGAAGATGCTTCAAGGAAAAAAAAATCAACATAAGGTACTCAAATTCTATATATTGGTAGATGTTTTATTTGATGCTAGTAATTCCTTGTGAAATTTGGTATCCATTTTTAGATTGTTTCCTTACTAATTGAATTTTGCAGACCTCAAAAAATGGAATTATTAAATCTCCATTACTATTCATGTTGCTGATGGTGGTCAATCTATTTCACCTGGCTTCAACATCTCTTCCTTTCATCAACACGAGCAGATCTCTATTATCCCCTTCAATTTCAACCTGTTGATCCAGCTCTGCTGCCCAATTGGAAGCTGCTTTTGCTCCCTTTGTTATCAAATCTGAGATGTTGGTGAAGAGGATCGGAATTCCCCTGGCACCATTGCAGTTTCCAGTATGATAAGAGAGGATTAGCCCAATGCCTGTTGTACCTTGGCTTGGTTCTCAGATACCCACATTAATTTCAGAGAAAGGAATTGTGGGAGCTTCCAACTATTCATGTAAGTTATGTGAATTTGGTTTATATAATTTTTCCCTGAATATGAAATATGCAAATTTGTGTTAGGTTTATCCATCACAGCTGTATGAAGGTTTATGTAGTTTATTATCTGTTTTTCCACTTTATGAGTTGGGATGGAATTTTGTTCAAATACCATTGTGCACATTTGTTTCCATATATGCCAATTCACAATTGCACTGAATTCATACCATTTCAAATTATTTCCAAATTTTCAGTTCTATTGAGACAATTTGTTAATCATTCATGATAATCTCTGTAATTTCCATAAGCATGTGAAATGCTGATGTTCAGATAATACCATACTTGTTTTGTGTAGTTGAAGTTTATAAATAGGTGGGTCTAAGTCTCATCATTTAGCTTGCATACATCACATCTAGGACCTATGTATGTTATAACTTTAGCTAACCTCGCATTCGTGGGGAGGATAGTGTATGCACACTTCCAAGTAAATATTTTGACAAAGGGGGACACATTAAGTTTCCCACATTTTGGTTAGCAACCAAGTGGTCATAGAGGGATTTCACTATGAATTCACCTGTCTTGGATAAAGGCCAAGTTATTGTGTTCTCTCTCCATTGCCAGCAATCCTGATAGATAAAACTATGTCACTAGTTTCCTCATTGAAGATGAACCTTATGAGATTTTCATCCCATCGGTTTCCATCTATGATGATTTGATCAACTCTTTCTATGTTGGTCGGGCAATTTAGTGGTTTACTAAGATGTGGTTTTAATCAGGAATCCAATAATCCCTCCAAATATTTATTTGGGTACCATCTCCAATAATCCATAAACTCATATTCTTTGTATTTGATATGCCTGATAAGATACCTTTCCATGTATAGGAATCCGAATCATTCGGGATTATGGAGATGTTCATTAGGTTTATTTCCTTGTAGTATCTTTCTTGAAGAATTTGGGCACACAGCAATGTTGGTTGTTTGATCAAGCTCCATCCCATCTCGGTGATCTTGGCGTAGTTGTATTTCTCCATGTCCATAAAACCAAGACCTCCCTCTTGTAATGGTTTGCAGAATGAAATCTAAGTCTTTAAGTGGATGTAGTTCAGCTTACCTAGCTCATTATGCCAGAAGAAGTCACGTTGGATATTGTTTAGCTCTTGGGTGATCTTTTTAGGTAACTTAATATATATTGAAGTAACAAATTTTATTAAAACTGCTTTTCCAGCAGTGTTGACATCCCTTCCTTTCGAATCCTTCAATCTACCCTTTAGGTTGTCAACCATAGGGTGGAAATCGTTGATTTGGGATTTATTTGTGAATAGGGGGCCACCAAGGTATGTATAATTCAGAGGGATGTTTTGAACTTGGAAAATGTTCGTTATCAGCTCTCCATCTTGATCCGGAGTGTTAGTACCAAAGAACACTCCAGAGTTGTTATAATTTATCATCTGACCAGAGATAATGCTGAATCTTTCAATAAGGCTTTGTAGATTCTGAGCCTCCCTTGTTGTAGCATAGCAGAAGACGAGACAATTGTCTGCAATATGAGGTGGCTCACTGAAGGTTTTTTTTTAATGATTTTTATACCATGAAGATTTCCTTTATCTTTTGCCTCCATTATCATTCTAGAGAAGACTTACATACATATAATAAAAAGGTATGGGGAGAGAGGATCGTCTTGTCATAATTCTCTAGTGGGAGAGTAAAATGAGATAGGAGAACCATTTAAGAGGATAGCAAGGCTAGTAGTGGAAATGGATTGCTTGACTAACTGGCACCTTTTTCTGAGAATCTCATTTTTCTCATAACACTTATTACGAAGTCCCATTCGACTCTGTCAAAGGCTTTTGATATGTCGATTTTCAGACCCCTTGTTTTCCTTTTTTTCCTCATACAATGGATAATTTCATGGGAGATGGTTATATTACCAGTTAGTTGCCTTCCTGGGATGCAAGCCGACTAATAAGGAGAGATTTTTTTTAGGGAGAAGCACTTTCATCGGATTAGCAATAATTTTGGATATTACTTTGTAGGTAGTATTACAAAGAGATATGGGTCTGTAGTCCCATGGGGAGGTAGGATTTTGAACCTTAGGAATGATGGAGACACGTAATCTTTATATGTCTTTTTTATTTACGACCACGATGAATGAAAAAAATAAGGTTAAGTGGAACAGTTTTGCGAGATTGCTAATAGGGGAGACCGAAATCGGAGGGGAGCACCAAGCCCAAGGAAAAACATGTATAGTTTTGTTTGAATTTTGGTACATCCCCTTGATTTCAATCCCCTCATCAGCAGCCTTGAAATTTTGGAGTCCAAATTTCGAAATCATGTCCAAGATAGACTAAGGATTAAAAATAAGATCGACATAGTGAAGTGTTCATTTTGATATCTTAGAGATATTCATAGTTATCTTCGGAATAGATTGAAGTACAAAGACAAGATATATCATATAGAAAAAAACTAAAACAGTATCGAAACGACAGTTTCTTACCTGAAAACATATTCGACACAAGTTTCAATGTGATTTTGGGATTGCGTTTGGAAGTTGCAACCGAACTTCTTGGCAAACTATGTAAACCATGGCCTATAAGTAACTACTAATTTACTCTGAGCTAGCATAACAAAGAGAGACTCGGTACGATAGTTTCTTGTTAGTAATCTAGAAGAGAATAATTTATTCGCTTAAAACTTGTTATTGTACTTGTTTTTATTTCTTCGTTCATCATGATTCATGTATCGATGTGAACTCTACCTTTTCAATATTATGTAATGAGGTATAAGGGTTTTGTTATCCATACACAAGATACGACCCAATCATTAATTTAGGAAATATAAACAATAATAAACAATATGAAAGATAATGCGAAATTACGTTGTAATATACAGATTTTTATAGATTCTTTGAAATTCTCTCTCTACAAATTTTTATCACGATGAATATAAGATGATGTTAAACAAATTCTATAAAGATTCTGATTTTTCAAAATCGGCTCTATTAATGTACGCTTTATGTACGCCTCTTTTATATAAAAAAAAAAGAACGCGCGATTTGGGGATACTTATATTAATTGGGGGATATAAATTACTTTCCCCAACCAATAGTGTCTGCTAAGGGGTGTTTTTTGGGGGCAAAATACTAAAATACCCTTCCCTCAAAATAAAAATCTAAAACTTAAAATCAAAAAACAAAATCATATCTCCCATTTCCATCTTCACTGCCGGCATTCTTGTTAGGGTTAGGGCTTTGAAACCTAAATATTCCCAACTTTGAAAAGGATTTTTTTTTATTTTTTTTACATTTTGAATGATGAAGACCATGCCGAAAGTGATGAAGACCATGTCGGTAGTGATGAATACCATGCCAGAAGTGATGAAGACCATGCCGAAAGTAATGAAGACCATGGTGGAAATGATTTTTTTTACATTCGCCAGAAGTGATGAAGACCATGCCGGAATTGAAGAAGACCATGCCGAAAAATGGTGCCGATATGCTTGGTAACTAACATTCAATGCCGTAACTAAATGCCGACATGCTCGATAGAAATCTATCAATACCGTAACTAAATGCCGACATGCTCGATAGAAATCTATCAATGCCGATAGACAAGTGAAAACAAATTCAATTTTCTGGATACATTACATCATGTGCCGGCAAAGAAATTTAAGCATTATACTATGCCGTTAGCAGTAACGGCATGCTCGAGAATTAACTGATTATGCCGGCAGTGGACTGATTAAAACCAGAAAAAAATTCAAACGGAATAGGTCGAACACAGCCGAGAGGGGCTATCCCCCGGATAGCGTCGAACATTTATGAAAATTTCCAACAAATATCGGCATGGATGGACGGCCGACTACAATTCCATGACATGTGAAACAATGGTGCTCCGGCATTGATATAACTACGAATACCATGCCGGTGATGTTTTGCAGGTGCAGCCATGGTGAATCCAAAATTACATCTGGAGAAGATTCAACATAAAAGACACATTTGTTGCTAATGTGAAGACTCAGAGACATCTCTTTGGGCACTATGGTCACTCATTTCAACCAAAAATTTTGAACCCAACCTTCATACTTCTAATCTCTCCAAAATGATAAAGATTTCTATAAATCATTTTCAAACTAATCAATTAACATAACTAATTATTATTAACCACTAAACCTGATTAATGAGGGGTGAATTAGGAATTAGTGAAAATACATGGATATGGGGTGACCTTGATTTACTATTTAAATCCCGTTTTTGTCTCTTTCTTATATTCCCCAATTATGCGTTCTGGAAAAAAAAAAAAGAACAAGAAAGAATAATAATTAATATTTTGTTTTTTTTTCGGCAGTACTCATCAAGGTATAAAGGTCACCCGTACACTTAATTTCTTATTTGTTTTCCTTTTACTTCTGGAGACGCGACTATTCCCTTCTTTTGACTCATGTTCTTCTTCTTTTTGGGTGGTACAAACCCTTTGTACCTCTCTTTCGATCATGCTTACTTTTTATCAATCAAAAGAAAAAATTTGCAACTAGTATTCGTCATTTATCCCTACCATTTCCCAATCTTCATGTTATTTTTATCACAAAATTGATTAAAAATATCAGCTACTAAACCACTACCCCCAAGTCAAGCTGGTGCTTGTTGGTGCACCACAACAATTCATGGATGAAAAAGACATTTAGATATTGATACTGTTTAAATGGACAAAAATGTAAAAATGGCTAGGATGTAAACAGTTTTATCCTAACCATTTTCAAATATTTTTTCTTATTTTTAATTTATATCAGGATGCATCCGGTTTCATCCTTACTATTTTTTAAGTTTAAATCAGGATGAATCTAGTTTCATCCTTGCTATTTTTTTGGTGTTCATTTCACCCATAATAATTTTTACTCGTCCATTTAAAACATGTTTTAAAAATATTTGGACAAATGACTCATTTTCCATATTTTTATCTCAATGGAGCACTTACTTCATGACATCTAAACGCTTTAATAAAAGAAAAAACAAAAATTCGTGTTGCATTAGCTATATGGGAGTGTCTAGTTTAGGTGCATTCGGTGGATCCCGTTTACTACACCGGTCGGTCCGGTCCTAACCACTTTAATTGTCATAGAATCTACAGTTCAGTTTAGTGTCGGCTGAAACAAAGGTAGGCTCTAGTGGCGTTTTTGTTATCACTTATCACCTAATGCAAGCAGAGTATCAAACGTTATAATTTAGCTAAATTTAATTAAAAATATCGTAACATCCAAATATGACGGCATTTCGTTTAATTTATTTTAATTAGGAGAATTTAGCCGGCTTGAATTTTTGTTTTAAAAATTATTCCTTCATTGAATTTGTCTTTTTGTTTTTCTTTTTTTTTTTGGATAATCAACATATTTCAATTCATTCAAATCAAGACAGTGATTACATATTTGCTTACAAGAATGACAAAACCATCAAAATAACAGATAATCAAAACCCTAATACAAATAAGTACATCAATTACATGTAGATCGCGAAGAGAAAGAGCGATAAGCCGCAAAGATATCCAAAACAATTTTATGTATAAGGGAAAGATGATAGTATATCCGGAAATATATTCCGACCATTTAATCTGATTGTATTCTTCTTTCATAAGAGATGCTCCTAAAACAAAGGAGTACTTTGCCCATAAATTGTCGATCCACACGAACACGGATGCGCGATGCCGTGATAAATCGTCGATGTTTTTGAATCAGGAATATCAAGCTACGAACCAGCCATTAAAATTTGAAGAACTCTGTAGGGGTTAAATATCGCACCCATAGGTATCATGCGAAGCGGTATTACTATAAGGGGGCGAACGTACTCGCACGTATTATATCCCAGATGACGAAATCAATGACGTCATAAGGTCACGAGTAAAGTGTGAAGCCAGTGCGAAGTTCATGAGCACGTGCGAGAAGATCCAATACACGGGTGCGAACACATCGCACGTCAGATTCGAAAATAAGGACTTTATTAGCTGTCCTCCACTATGTAAAATTCCTATATATAGGACCAACCACCCTTGTGTTGAGAGAGATCTTTCTAAGAATTGAGGTAGAACTATAGGAGAGAGAAAATTATTTGCTCCCCAAGTTAGGGTTTTATCTTCTTCTTTCCTTGTATTGATTTCTAAGCTTAATAAAATTCTTATAAGTGTTCTTCATGATGATTTCCTAGTTTGTTATATAGATTATCTATGGGGTGTAGTAGTGAGATTTTTCACTACTACAAACTCGACCCACAACGACGAAGAAAAATCGTCCCAAAACGACGAAGAAATATGTCAAAAGACACAAAAAATGATGTGATAACTTCTTATTCTATTATCTATTGTCAAAAACTTTAAAAGGAAAAAAAATCCTTGCTCAGATCTGGTCCAAAAGGACCAAATTTGAGCAAGACGACTATTGAGTTTTTTTTTTCCTTTTTTGAGAAAGGGAAGGCGAAGAGAAAGAAGAGGATTTGTTTGTTTGTTTCAAAATAATTCATTATTTTCAAATACAATTATTTTGCTTCCCTAACTTCTTACCAAGTTAAAAAAAAACATATTCAAGTGTTTTTTATTCTCACAACAATAATCAAGTGTTTGTAAAAAAATGCCCTTCACATAAAGTGTTTCTAGAAGAGGATTCTTTCATGACCAGAGAGCAAAATAAAATCTTAGAAAAATAAAAATAGTAATCAAACTACTAAACTATGATGGGTACCAAATATTCATGCGAATCGAAGTAAAATAGTCTTGCTAACACACAATTTCAGCACAACCACTCATCCTTTTTAGCAAACCACTTGAATTAAAGCATCACAGATATCATGATACCAATATTCAGTGATCCCCATTAATCATGTCATCAAGCATAGTGAAATACGTCACTAACCTTGAAATCCTCGTAAGAAACCCCAAAATCACAAAGCGCAGAAAAGCGTATATCCCGCAAAAGGAAAAAGTCGTAACACAAAACATGAACAAAAACAACCTAAATACGTAAAGAAAACATAAAGAACATAGACCAAAAACAATAAAAATTGAAACAAATGCTAGGTCTAAACCTCGTAGAGAAGAGGAGCTTAGATTTTCTCCGGTGGAGCCTATCTTAGCTAGTGTGAACAGAGCCGATCCTGAGGATGTTCAGCGTGTGCGACGCGCAGCGCCCGGATCTGTGTTGGGCCTCTTTTTTCTGGTTTTTTCTCACTTAAAAGAGAGTAAAAGAAAACCAAAAGTATGCGAAAGAGACAAGAATCCTTGACCATTGGTCCGGTGAGGAAAGGACTCAACGACCAGACAACCAATTTCTTGGTGATATTTAGTGTAAATCTACGATATATATTTCATTTCTTTTTTATTCACTGTGAGTCTACCACTGCCAAGAGTAACTAACAACTTATTATTTTTGAATTTATATATAGAACATACGTGCTTGTGCTAGCACGATCCAATTTACACCTCTACCTAAATCTTCATTTAAAATGGAACAGAAGGAATATGTTAAAACTGGCTATAATTTAACGTCGGATTGGATTATTGGAAGTGTAAAACGACTTTTCCTCATCATATTTTTATTTTTCTTAGTTGTTGATAACAAATTGATTTTTTAATGGTGGACTACATTATCCGGAAAAGAAAAATTAACCATATAAAAAGGACCTATAATTAAGTTGGCACAAGGCTTTTCTCGATTCAGGATTGGCTCTAAGTGTGAAAATGACTATAACTGGAAAAAAGAGTTGTTAGAGAGGAGAGAGAAATACAGAGCCACTTGTGGAGGTTAATTAGTTAGGATGAATGTCAATAATTTTTATAAGGTGCATGCGCTTGTCGCCGTCGGTCTTCAATTATGAAAATGCTCACGCAATATGATGCTCACTACCATTAAAACCTACTTTCATCGTTCAGAGATACATATGTAAGATACCACTTATATCTTGCATTAGTTAATTATAGTTGCTAGATACCTAAGTACCTAACCCACAACATCGACCGACCTCCTCAACTAACAAATAATGGCGTAATCAATTTATGTATGCGTATCAAACCACGCGCGCCAAACCAATAAAACAGTGTGCTTTCGGCTATAAATATATCCATGATGATAGAGCATCTAGTGTACATTCTTTGTTTATGTGTTTGGACATAAAAACCTCTTCAGGTTTCTAAAAACCACCAAGAGAAAACCCTTTAAATACCCACCAATTCCTCTTCAAATCATCACACCATTCACAAAGCTTATACAAAGTGTAAAAACCTTAACTCTATTTCTCCATTCTTTTTTTTTTTTTCTGAATATGCTTAAGAGAGTCAAAAGCACTTTAGTTTTACAAGATTCTATTTCTACCTCTCTGCTTATCAAAAAGGATTCTATGATCTCTTCATCTCAAGAATCAAACAACATATTAGCAGTGAAACCCACTTTCAAATTGAGTGGAGGATCATTGAAAACATCTTCCAAAATGTCGAATGACATCTTTTCATCATCGGTCTCCGGATCGAATTTTATGAAAGCATGTGGTCTATGCAGAAAGAAGTTAAGTCCTCTGAAGAATATATACATGTATAAAGGTGATCAAAGCTTTTGTAGTGACGATTGCCCTTGCCGGAAAATTTTGATTGATGAATTATTGATGGAAGAAATGGAAGAAGAGACGACAATAGAAGTTCCAAAAAAAGAGATAGTATCATCTTCTTTACATTTTGCAACAAATGTTGGAAATGGTCTACCACAACGGCAGAATCATATCCCAGCTGCAGCTTAGATTGGGTGCATTTTTTTTGTTTTTGTTTTGATCTATCCTCATTTTTGGGTTCTCTTTTTTAATGTTTTTCTTTAATTTTTCACCTTTTGACCCCTTTGGGATGAGCCTTTATGTAACATGGAAGAGTTGAAAGATAGATGATTTGCTAAATAATGTAGTATAAGCCATTTGTAAGGCAATTTTTTTTTTTTCATTCCCATTAATTTCTTTGGTTTACACCAACCGGAAAAACCTCCAGAAAAACTTCCGCAAACGCCTTATGATCTCAACAACAATTTCCCTTATGCGATTAAAGGCATACTCAATAGTTAAAAATCTTGAATGTCCGTAGTGTTAACTCTACTTTGTACCTTATTTCCACTAAACTTATACTAAACTTATACTCCACTAAACTTAATGTCCGGAGTACTTTTTTCCACGTAAAGAAGCTTTCGTTTTTCTTTGCAAATAAATTGGCTGTAAAGTTTACGTACAATTTCGATTTCCATAGCCAACAGTCAAATATGCTTTTTCCGTGAGAAGAAACTTCGATTTCCCTTCCTTCAATTCTTTTAGCTTGGAACATGACTTTAAAACCTGCCGATCAAAAAAAAAAAAAAAGTTCTGTAAAACCTAGAACCTCAATTTTCATAGCCAACAGTTAGATATGATGCCGCCTAAAAAGAAATCAGAATCATTAAGCAGGGCTCCTATAGTCCTATGTAGACAGTAGACCCCTTTATCAAAAATGCGATGTGAAATATAGCGTGCCGAACGGAGAATAGAACGTTAGAGTGGGACCCGGCTAACAGTGTATAATCCCCGCATATACGCCAGAACCTCTCTCCTCTATTGTTTACTTTTTGGACGGTTTTCTCCTCTCCCGATTCCCATTTCCACATAAATATAAAGTTCTTAACCAGATGAATTTCCAGCTAAAGTGTTGTGGAAATGTGTCAATCCTAGTCACATATTCTTTATGTTTTTCCTTATGCACGACAAATATAAAATCAAATTCGACGAAGAAAATTAGGCCAGGGGTACAATTGTACAAGTTTATAAAATTATGGATTTAGACCAATTCAGAAGACCATTGTCATTTTAGACGCGGTTTCTTTGATTTCTTTAGGTCATGTTACTTCGATATGCATATATTAGGAGAATTTTGGTTGGATATTTTCAAGATCGCATCACTGCTATCGGCAGTGGTACCAATTGGTTTTGTTTGGTTACAATCAAAACTAATTATTGTGCCTCCTAATATGGTTTTGTCTTCTAACTTATTGAGTGCTTCTAAAAGAACTTGGTTTTTTTTTTTCAAAGAAAAAGATTAAATTAAAGAGAAAAAAAAACCTTTACAAAAAGTAAAGGGAGTTACACAGACATAAGAGTCTCCCAATTACTCCAAATGAGACTAGGAGAGCAGACTTGAAAGTTTCAGAATCGCAAGACCATACAAGTACAAGTTGTTTAACAAGATCAATAATCTCAGTCGCCTCCTTCTTTCTATCTCCAAAAACTCTCCCGTTCCTTTCCTTCCACAATCTCCAACAAATAGCATAATGGATAATAATCCCTCATACTGATTTACCTCTACCTCTCAAAACATCAATAGTCAAAGCTTCAAACAAATCAAATAATGATTTCGGCATTGGCCACGAAATCCGAAAAGCTTTAATGAAGTAGTTCCATACCTCAAAAGAATAAGGATAATGCAAGAACATATGATCTGTTGTTTCTCTATCATCATTACAGAGAACACACAAATCACTTTCTATCTCCATTCCTCTATGCCTTAACATGTCCCTAGTTGGAAGAGAATTATGAAAAGATGCTCAAATAATAAAACTGACCTTACGAGAAATAGTATTCTTCAATAGATGCTAAAATTCTCCAAAATAGACAACTCATCTCCACCTTCCACGAGATTTAGAATACGAACATCACGCCTAAGAACATCTCATTCTAGCTGCTCGTTAGCATTCAAAGTTCTCTTAAAAATACACTCCCATCTGTTACTTCTAATCATGTAAGTATAAAAGAACTTGGTTGATCTATCGAGGATCTGTAGCGTTCCAAATTAATCTAGTTTGGTCTGAAACAAAATCAATTTGGCTCATTTATGCGGCAATGTCTTCTCATAACTATGAAATAATTGATTTGTTTCTAAAGGAGGCTTTGATGGTCAAAAATTGGTAGATCCCGATGAATATAAAACAAAATTGTCTTGAACAAATTCTATAGGGATTCTGATTTTCAAAACAGCCATTCTTAAACAAATTTTTCTTTTTTAATATGTAGGGTTGGGGTTTGAGGGGCGGTTTTTTTCTCTCGGTTTTTTCGTTGGTTGTAAAGAATTTTTGTTTTCAAAATCGGCTCTATTAACATATGCTTGAGGTAAGGAAGAAGGACAATTAATCTTTGTTCCTCTTTTTTTCAATAGTACTCCTCAAGGTACAAAGATTGTCCGTACCTCAATTTCTTATTTGTTTTTCTTGTACTTCTGGAGACTGACTGTTTCCTTTCCCCATCTTTTGACCGAGACCGCTCCTTAGCTCCTCCTCTTTTTTTCTTGGGTGGTACAAACCTTTTGTACCTCTCTTTCGATCATGCTTTCATTTTGTTAGTCAAAAAACATTTTTTGCAACTTGTATTCGTCATTTTCTCATTCCTTTTATTTTTATCTCAGTGGAGCACTTGCTTCATGACATGCTAAAGGCTTTAATAAAAGAAGAAAAAACCAGAATTTGGTGTTGCATTAGTGTCTAGGTTAGGTGCATCTCGTGGAACCCATTACTACCCCTAACGCCTTTAATTGTCATAGAAAATCTTTCGATAGTTTCAGATTAGTGTCGGCTGAAATAACTGATGTAGGCTCGACTCGAGTATCTGTTCTTGTTATCACTTATCACCTAATAATGCAATCAAATTGTTGTTATTTTAAGTTAGATGTAATATCTGACTAAATTTAATATATAATATTAATTATATAACGTCCAAGTATGACAGCATTTCATTTTAATTAGGAGAATTTTGCCAGCTTAAGATTATTTTTTTTTAAAATTATTTCTTCATTAAAATTTTCATTTTATTCACTATTTTCAAATGCAAATATTTAAGCGTTTGTAAAGAAAAGTTGTTCACCTAAAGTGTTTCTAGAAACCGTAATATGCCTTTGGTAGTGTTCCGCAAAGTCATTATGTGAAGCACGACCACTGATACCAATTCCTCTTACAAGATGGATCAAGCATAGTAATATGATTAATTAAAGTGAAAATCATGCTTTATCCTTCTGTAATAATTGATTAATATGAGAGGACAAATTTCTCCTGGTGCTTATCAGTTATCAGTGTCACCATACCTACCGACACTTATCACTTATCACTCACGACTTTAAGAACATATTTCTAGAGTCTACTTTACTGTTTTTGAATATGTCATTTACCGACTACAATAGAAAATGAATAACATACCCCAGCCACGATAACCAAAACTCATTATGCTCATCAAGCATATTAGGTCACACAACTAGGAGAGTTACTTACCATCACTAAAACCATACATTCTGGAGAGTGGTAAATAATTTTAGGGTGAATGTGAATATCCTAGTATCAATAACTTACTAGGTTCCATTTTCACACCAAAAGCTTGTCAATAGAGTTGTTAAAGCTTTCAAGATCTCATGGCCTATGATGAGACCTTGTTACATTTGTATGATGCTTGGATTACGAATGTAATGCATGGAAGAGGTAAAGAAGTTTGGCAGATAATACGATCTGCAATTTGCTGGATTCTTTGAAAAGAGAGGAATGGGAAAGTTTTTGATGGTCGTCAGAAGAGTATGGCTGAAAATATAGATCTTGTAAAACAACTAGCTGTTACATGGTCTTGCGACATTGATATGTTTAAATTTGTAACTCAAAGTCTCGTTTGGAGTAATTAGGAAACACTTAATGAGTGTGTAATTATTCTTGTAATGGTCTTTTGAAAATACAAAGTGATTTTTCAGCTTTTTTATATCATATTGTCTTTCCTAACTTAAGAATAATTGCTCTCGAACTGGAATGACCGTAATTTTGGCTGATTGGACGATCAGAGGGAGTCTTCTCTATTCTATACAGTGATTTGAATAAACCCCGTCATGAAATGGTTGCTTCATTTTCATCTAAATTCTATCAAATTGAAAGGCAATTGATCACTTCATATATTCGGTCTAAACAAATCGACTTCATCTTCAATTGCTTCTATTTTAAATGAAAATGGAAATGCGTGGTGTAAAACAGAATTGAAAAACCGTTCTGTATAATAAAAAAAATTAGGAACAGTTATATCCAGAATCATAAACATCGCAAAATAGAAGTATATTAGTTAAAATTGGTTCGCATCGAATTTGCTCGAATTTTATCCGCCACCACCGTGCAAACGGCCGTCTTGTGTCACGATACACACAGGTTATTTGCAGCGTTACTGACGTGCCCATCATCTATAAACCTTAGAATATTGAAATGTACAACTCCATTTTTATTACAAGAAAAATAAATATTTCAATCACTGTGGATATTAAATGGCGCATATGTTTTCAGTCCCTAATTGCGCAGGTGTTCCCGCAACTGAATGCACACTACAGTTGGAATTGATTACATATTAATATCATGATTGAGACATTTATAGCACTAATCAAACACTAACTGCACGCAAGTACCTGACCAATATAACGATTCGACCGACCTTCTCAACTAACAGACTACCTGATAAACAAGTTGGCGTGATCAATGTATACGTGCCTAACCACGCGCCCCAAAGCCAATAAACAACATGACTGTTCCAGGGGCTACTAAAATTTCATAAGGGGTTACCAAATCCATACAACTCTAGCCACTGGATTGGTAATCCTCCATGAAATGTAATAACCTCCCTGTAGCAACCTTGATAAACAATTTGCATTAAGCCGGCTCTAGAATGATCCATGACGATAGGGAAAATAGTATATTCATGTTTCTGTGGTCAGAAAAACCTCTTCATGCTTTCCAAAAATCACAAAGGAAAACTCTTTAAATACACACCATTTCCTCTTCTAAACACAACACACCATTCACCAAGCTTAAACAAATCTTAAACCCCCCCTTCAATTCTCTCTTTCTAAATATGCTTAAGAGAACCAAAAGCACCTTAGTTTTGCAGGATTCTTTCTCTTCTTCCCTAGCCAAAAAAAATTCTATCTTTTCTCAGGAATCAAACAATAACAACAACTTAACAGTAGGCAAACCCACTTTCAAACTGAGCGAAGAAGGTTTATTCGAACCATCATCAAAGATGTCCTCAATTTTTTCTCAGGAATCATCAAACTTTTTGAAAGCATGTGGTCTGTGCAGAAAAAAATTAACTCCACAAAAGAATATTTACATGTATAGGGGTGACCAAGCCTTTTGCAGTGACGATTGCCGGTGCCGGAAAATTTTGATAGAGGAATTACTGATGGAAGAAGTAGAAGAGGAGACGACAATGGAATTAGTTACAAAAAGACAGATATCATCATCTTCTGCACATTTGGGAACAAATATTGGAAATGGTCTACAACCACGGCGAAATCACGTTCGAGCTGCAGCTTAAACTTCTGTCGGATAGTTAGGTTAACGATTACAATTAAGCTTTTGTAAATTGATCATAATCTTTTGGGGTTTTGTTATGTTTCTTTCTTTAGGACTAGAACAACCTTGTAAGATGACTCTTTTTTTATATTTTCTTTTTGATGATCTTGTAAGATGATGATGTACTTAAATAATACAAGTCATTTGAGAGGTAAATTTTGTGTTTTTTTCTCTTATAATTTCTTGTTTGAAGATGTTTGAAGGTGTTTGAAGTTGATAAGATTTAACTTTGAATGTTTTCTTCTTATTAAGTTTCCATTATTGAACTTAATTTCACCTGGAAAGTCCAAAGTACTTTATGACAAAATCTAAGGAAATCACTTCAAGTCAGAAAATCTAACACAATCCCTGCAATTTCTGACACATCTAAACTCTGTCTGTCTGGTTGACAATTATGGAATCTTATGCATTGCTTCATTTGTAAAAGAACAAATAGTTTCCGCATTGCTTGTAATTTTTTTTACTAACACCTAAATTGTCTTTTGAGGAAGGTGAAAAGGGTTGAAATCCGTTTGTACGGAAGATTTTGAATCTCGATCTCCGCCACTTTTTAAGGTTATGGTTCATCTCCTCGGACCATTTCGCCGTTAAACAACTCTTTTTTAGAGATGTCGTAAATCTGAATGTACATTGGGTCGCCGTTAAACAACTCTTTTTGTCGTCGTTAAACAACTTTTTTTCTTCTTCTAGAGATGTCGTAATTTTGAATGTCATGAATCACCGGGTCTTTTGGTATTTTTCTGGATTTTCCATGGCACATTTGGAACTAGATTTTCCTTGCGTTTTTAGGGGCCACCCGAAAGGATTTAGGGGCCATCAATTTATACCCAGCCAAAGACTCTAATTAAGGGGTACCCTATATGATATTGAAGTTACATAAATGCCCTTCTGGTAAACCTGTATAAAAACCAAATCAAAAAAAATTCTACTCATTTCAACTCTTCTTCTTCCAGTTTCATATTATCTTCCGATTGTGGAAGAAAAAAAAACTTTCCCTCGTTCTTGTGTTCAACCGAAACATCGCCGCGAATCGTAAAATCAAAACATCGTCGATTCGTTTATAAAACAATGGATAAGGGAAATGAAACCCACGGACCTAGAACCAAAAACGTTGTTCGGGGTATCGATCCAAAGATTGGGATTTTAGCAAGAAATAAAGAAATTGTTGCTGCAAATGAAGAAGAACGCGAAGAACGCGAAGAAGAAGTACCCGTCGATGTAGTCGGTGGTGGCGATTCCGATAGTCAAACACTTCGTCAACTTCAAATGGCCCCAATTAGGTAAGAATCTATCATTTTTGGGGTTTATTTCGCTTTAATTCGACGAATCGAGAAAAAAAAATTCTAGGATTTTCGGTTATTTATCCAGATTCGGGCGATATTCATGCTTATTTACTTCCGAATGTAGTCGTGTTCTTCATTTCTCAAGAACATCGACAGTATTCGAGAGAAATATTTTATGGTTATCGGCCGAATATTGTTGGCCATATCTTCCTGGATACAAACTGGTAATAATTGGTAGTTTAATGAATATTTTGGCTCCCGAATATATTTAAGTAGACGCACAGTATTCGGAAGTACACTCACTACCGAATATATATATATATATTGAAAAAATCTCAAAATTTCTGATTTAGGAAAAATCCCATTTTGGGGCCAGTATTTATTCGGAAGACAATATAATGTTTTATACCTCCGATTGTGTAGGATAAAATTTTAGAGTTTCTGAACTCCTGTTGATGAATATTCGGTTGTAAACATGTTTAAATATATTCCGATTGTTTTTCATTCGGGAAATATATGTGTCTTCTTACTTCCGAATTTGTTCATTCGGGTTATAGTTGTGTACTTTGTCTTCCGATTGTGTAGGATGAAAAATTTAGAGCTTCTGAACTCCAATTGATGCATATTCGGTTGTAAATATGTTTAGTTAGCTTTCGATTGTTTTGTATTCGGGAACAGTATGTGTCTTCTTACGTCCGAATGTGTACATTCGGGTTATATTTCCATACTTTGTCTTCCGGTTGTATAGTTTGTAAATATTGTTCCTTTCTTTGTTGTTTAGACAAAGTCGAGAAAGGAGGAAGAAAGTGACAGCTAGTGCTAGGAGGGAAAGGAGTGCCAAAGATAATTCAAGTGCTCAACAAAGCTTACAAGAACAAAGCAGTCAACAAGGAGTGCAACCAAGTGCTGAACAAAGTGTAGAACAACAAGGCAGTGAACAAGGGGTGCAACCAAGTGTTGAACAAGCCGCTCAACAAAGTGCAGAACCAACTGCTCCACAGGTTACACCCCACCATGAAATTGAACCAGTTGATCCAGTGCCAAGAGTAGAAGAAGAAGGACAACCAAGTGGTACCCAAAAATCCAAAAAAGGAAAAGATGGTGTAAAGAAGGATATTGCTAAGAAAGCATCACATCTTGTCCCTCAGCACTTGAAGAAGAAGGGTATTCCAGCAGGCACAATCCTTGGGCTACCGGCGGATGGAGGAAAATTGCTATTTGGATACAAAGACTCATGTGCCAGAGAAATATACGAAACCGAGGTAATAAAATTACTATTTTTTATTAATGTATTGTCTATGTGTTATATCGTAATATTTGTATTAAGGATTTTTTTATGTACTTTAATAGGATCATCAAGATGTGGTTCGTCTACTCAAACCTACCTCCGCACCAAAAAAATGCTTACGTGGCCTTTATCCGGTGAATGTGAAAGGTTCAAGTCAATTGTTGCCAACTCGGGGTTAGATAATGCCGCCGAGAATTCATTGTTGGAACATGATCGTGTGGCCATATCGGCGTTCGTGGAGAGAATGTATCCTGAGACCGATACTTTCCATATGCCGTTTGGGGAGATGACGATTACTCCGGATGATGTTGTGCAGATTCTTAACCTTCCCGACCAAGGCACAACTGTGAAGTTTAACTACACAAAGCAGTTAAGTTGGGCACAACTTTATGCTCTAACTAAAAAGTGCTTAGGTTGGGATGAAGAGACAACAACAGCAGAGTTTAGGAGGCATGCAAGTTACAGAACAAGACATATCAACATTACAGCTTTGATGAATATGTTCTGAGGCACCTTGGAGAAGGAAAAGAATGGAACGTTAACTGATGGGCAAGTGAACCACGCTGCCACCGCATATCTCCTTTGTGTATTTGGATATGTCATATTCCCCAATACTTCTGGCAACCGGATCGACGCCAACCTTATACAACTTTTGGATCCTCTCCATGAAGTCGATGACTATTCTTGGGGCACGGCATGCCTAACATTCTTGATGGAAGAGTTGAGAAAGGCTTCGAGGATAGGAACCTGCCAAGTTGCCGGGAACGTGGCTCTATTGCAGGTTTTTTCTTTAACTCTATAACTCACTCTATAGTTATTCGGTAGACAATACATATGATGCATATTCATAACTCCAAATGATGCATATTCGGTAGGAAATGATCCATCTCTCTTTCCGAATGATGGTTATTCGGTGGCTAGGTACTTATTTTGTTTTCCGATTATATATAATCGGAAATATTCTTTTGATATTAGAACCGAATATACAGGCCAGAAAAACTATAGGTTACTGAACTCCAAATGACGCATATTCGGTAGGAAATGATCCATCTCTTTTTCCGAATGTTGGTTATTCGGTGGCTAGGTACTTAGTTTTATTTCCGATTATACATAATCGGGAATATTCTTTTGATATTACTACCGAATATACAGGCCAGAAAAACTATAGGTTACTGAACTCCAAATGACGCATATTCGTTAGGAAATGATCCATATCTATTTCCGAATGTTGGGTATTCGGTGGATAGGTACTCAGTTTTATTTCCGATTATATATAATCGGAAATAATGTTTGCAAATTACTACCGAATATACACAATCTATTTACTAAAACTTGGTTTCTTATGTATATAGGCATGGATCTATGACCACTTCCCTATCCTGAAGTTGGCCGGAGAGAACCCGGGGTGGTGCAAAGGTACTCCTAGAGGAACAAAGTATATATTTGAAGACAACCGTTCTAGGACAAAATAGCAGCAGTTGATTCGCATGAGGGAGATTTTGGACCAATTGAATGCCTCAGACGTATGCTTTGATCCATACAAGGAAGATCGAGCCAGTTGGCATATAAATGTTCGATCGTACTTGTCCCTTTATTTTGGACCATTGTGGCACCCCACAGGATATGTGATGTATAACCCCTCTAGGGTAATGCGACAACACGGGTATATACAACATCAACCAGTGGAGAAAATGGGGGATTACTACAAATTGGAGTTGGAGTTGTGCTCTTCTAGTGGTGATAATCTCACGATTGTTCACATAGACACACCTACTGTTCTTGATAACTGGGATAAGAGGAATGACTTCATTATCAACACTGGTAGACGAACCACCCGAGGTGATGAAAATTCTCCAGACTATATGAGTTGGTATAACAACGTATCACATCCTTTGGTTATCCGTGAAATCAAATCCAACACTACTGCGGCGGGTTCAAGTTATAATTGTATCATCAAAGACAAACCAGCTGGTTATGATAGACTGGTGCGTGTTCTTATATTTTTGTTCATTTTATATTATTCCTATAAATCTTAGGTAATTACCGTTTGATGTTATGTCATTACGTATAAAAAACAGGTGAATAGGTTCAAGCATGTTTCCAAAATGTTAACTGCATGCCTGAAGAGCGGAGATCCCATGCCAGCTGAGAAGATCAAAGAGGCTAGAGACCTAGTTGATAATATGGATAACGAAGATTATGCTGCCCAGTTTGGGGAGAAAGTCACGAAGAGGCTTCCGCCCAAGGTGGCAGTATCAAAGACGGGTAAAAGAACTCGAGCTTCATCGAGCGCTGAAGGTGCTCCAACTGAAGGTGCTCAAACCCGTGGTCGTGCAGGACTGGGAGGTACTCACGGTCGTAAAGTAAAGAAGAGAAGATAAATGACAATGATTTATGTTGTACATTCGGAAGTTTGGGTAACTAAGTTTACTTCCGATTATTTCAAGTTCAAAATTTGAAAAGTATCAGTTTTTCCCAAATTCTGATTTTTGGGCCATCGTACATTCGGGACTTTACAAAAAAAAATTATCCTCCGAATATTACAAGTTCAAAACAAACCATGCAGGTTAGACAACCCATATTCGGAAGTTTGGGTAACTAAGTTTACTTCCGATTATTGCAAGTTCAAAATTTGAAAAGTATCAGTTTTTCTCAAATTCTGATTTTTGGGCCATCGTACATTCGGGACTTTACAAAAAAAAATTATCCTCCGAATATTACAAGTTCAAAACAAACCATGCCATGGATCTAGGTGGTTCCAAGGGCCAATATAGAAGGTTAGACAACCCATATTCGGAAGTTTGGGTAATTAAGTTTACTTCCGATTATTGCAAGTTCAAAATTTGAAAAGTATCAGTTTTTCTCAAATTCTGATTTTTGGGCCATCGTACATTCGATACTTTACAAAAAAAAATTATCCTCCGAATATTACAAGTTCAAAACAAACCATGCCATGGCTTTAGGTGGTTCCAAGGGCCAATATAGAAGGTTAGACAACCCATATTCGGAAGTTTGGGTAACTAAGTTTACTTCCGATTATTGCAAGTTCAAAATTTGAAAAATATTAGTTTTTCCCAAATTCTGATTTTTGGGTCATCGTACATTCGGGACTTTACAAAAAAAAATTATCCTCTGAAGGAGGAGGAAATCAAGCCTAAGAAGCAAGGTCAAGAACAATTCCATCATAGAGAAAGATTAAAACAAGTTGAGAAAGAGACCGAATGGATAAAATATTATTACGTTGTGAAAGATCTACCCAAAGAACAGCAGGACGATCGTATATTTTGGATTAACGTTTCCTTGGGTCCTTTTGTTGGTAAGTACAAGAAGCCACGCCACAATTATGAACCATCACATGTTTCTTCAAGGGTGCACCATGTTATAAAATTGTGCACCGAGTACAACCGTATTCTTGCTAGGCACAGAGACGACAGGTTTGCGGCACAAGATGCTTATTCCAAGTGGAGAGGAGAGTCGTTTCTACATTTCGAAGCCGCGTTGATTGTTGCATCTCGGACTGGGAAAAAAGAATAACATGTGATGTTTGAGTGCTGTAAATTCAAATTTTTAATATTAATCGGCGGTTTGATAAAATATGGAATTCCCGAATATGACTAATCGGATTGAAGTGTTATAATACTGTTGTTCCGATTACATAGTTTCAAAAAAAATTATAGCCGTGCCTCGAAATACCCACCAAATCGGAGGTTATTAGATAAGTCAAACTGTCGAATATACTATATTCGGAATCCTATCGGTTACCCAAAACACCCGATTTATGCAAATGAATGTACACAGTTTACTGAGTGTAAAAAATGATATAATCGGAATCTAAAATATATAGTAAAACAGCCGAATATAAATAACCGGGAGATAACTTTAATCGATAAACATCCGATTTTCAAGTTTTCGGAAATTTTATTTTGAGGCCACTGTTATATTCGGCAGTCAAATAATGTTAAACTATTACCGATTGTAAAGGATAAGAATACTGAGTTTTGAAATTTTTTGAGGAATTCGTTTTTGGGGCCATTCGGAGGTAAATAACTCTACATAACTACCGAATGTAGATTTTTTTGGAAAACCAGTTTGGGGTTTTTTCTCATATTCGGCAGTAAACTACTATCTTGGAACTACCGAATATACATATTTGGTACTCAGTGTGTTATATTCGTAAGTTTATTCGAGAAATTATCTACCGAATATGGGTAGTTCATGGCATTCAATGCATGAAATAATCGATTTTTCTTGTTTACAAAAGCACACAAACGCATGCAAATCGAGTATTTGAGTTTCTTAACACAATACCTGTGTTTTACATGCATCGTTAGCTTCAATATCAGGCGATTCTCCATTTTCTTCCATGAAAGGGTCGTTTAGGTTTTCCTCTCTACAAAAGTTTGGATCATTCGACATATACCACAAATCGTCTTCGCCATGATTCTCACCTTCTTCTTCATATCCATCCATTTTTGTAGTGATAAAATGAGTTTTCCCTTTTTTTCTTCACCTTCTTCTCTATAACTCTAACAACTCAAAAATGAAAAAGAAATGGAAAAAATGAAACAGAAATCATTTTAATACTGCACCGATTACAATCGGAAGTCTGGGTAATATTTTGGCTTCCGATTGAAATCGAAGGATAAAAATGTTATCATATCCTCCGAATATATAAGGATAATTTTGCCATTACGAATTACGCGAGATAAGGACTGGCTACATTTTCCCTTTGGTTGACCTTTTTTGTTTTATTGTTGGCCCCTAAATCCTTTTGAATGGCCCCTAAAAACGCGAGCTAGATTTTGGTGTGTTGTTGAGGCATCTAATCCCACTGGTTTATGTCTTCTCCGATTGACATCCATTTGTTTTTCATAAGGGCAGGTGTGTAGTCCACAGTTCATCCTGATTTCCTGGTCCCGGTGTCTAATTTCCGCCTAGACGCCTAGGCCACGTCTCGCCTAGGTGGTAGGCCCTAATAAATTAGTAAACTAGCGAAATGTCACGTAATGCTCCCACTAAAAAGGAACAGGACATCACGAGTGGGACCCACGTGACTAGATTCCGACTGTGTGTGAGCCTCAAAATTCAGCCAGGTGCATTATCGCATTATCTTATTGGCTTGTTTTTCTTCGACCATAGCATCATCATCATCATCCTTCCACCACCACCATTGTTTGTTTTTGACAGGCTCACATGGTTTCACACACTTGTTTACACTGAAATGACATCACGTGAGTTGTTGGAAGTGTGTCGAATCCAAGTCAGATGTTTGTTTCTTTGTGATAAAGAAATATGTTTACTCGGTGTGCAGACGAAAACACTTATCGCGGACCAAATCAATTGTACGTCCAGTCCAAGGCGTGGCATTCAGCTATCGGTTGGTTGTCGGATAAGCAGTTGACATCTAGCATTTTCAGTCCATGTACATTGAATAATCTTCTGCTTGTAGATAAGAAGTTTTGACTAAATGTTTTCCTAAGATCGAGTCCAATGTGTGTCATCAAACATAGTGAAATTGAGTAAATTTCTACGTAAAATCATGTTTTAAGTTTGGACTTCAACAACAAGAGGGACAAGATAGAGACAGAGAAGACCCGCTACCGGTTGCTATACGGCTTATCTGACCCACCATTCCTACAGCCGTATGTCGCCCACCTTTCCTGATATTGTTATGGTCTGTGTCTCCGGTGTCTCCCTGACATGGGTAATATAGAATCGGAGAAATAAGTGCAACTTAGAAGAAGATCACATCTTCAGAACTGATTAGGGTTTGGGCTTTAAAGCTCGCTCTTTGGTTCGTGGATGGTTGATTACAGCTGGTTTAAGCTTGCATGATATTTTTGCGTTTGACTGTGCTTGTTTGGGAAATTATGTTCTTGCATTTATTTCTTTTTTCTTTTTCTTTTTTCTTCCGCTTCTTCTTAATAAGCGTCCCCAAGATTGGGATCTCCTAACATTTTGTTTATTTGTAAATTCTTCTTCTATTTCTAATATATTTTCCTTTCAGTCGAAAAAGTCTTGTGCAAAGGCTCTAAGCACTTATAGAGATGCCAAATAGCTAGCGTTACAAACATACAACGGATAAGAACCAAAAACACTAACGAGACCCCTTTGGTTACCAAGAAAAGAGTAAAATGAATGTGACTGCATGTGTTAGGATCCCCACAAATATGCCAGAATCGATCAATTTCCCACGACAACTTGTGCTCTGTATTATTTCTCTCTTTTTGGACCGTTGCTTGAATCATCCTTCGCACCTTTGTGTGACTCACATGGCCTATGCCATATCCACATAAAATGGTTATTATATCACGTGAATTATCTTGATATTAGTCCATTTCATTACTTATTATGTCTATAATAAGCTCATCCAAATGTGTCAAAATCCTATACAGATGTAAAGTTCATCCCTTTTTTGGTATTTGCATGCACAGGTGTAGTTTGTATCGATCTTATCTCTTGGTGAAGGGATGACAAATGGAACCCGAGGGATCCAAGTGTATAGTAAATTTGACAGAATTTGGATTGGCACTTCACTTTTTCCCTGCTCACATTAACATTACTATCTTATCTTAGCAAATCACTTCAGGATACTCTTTTAGTTCACATCTGGAACATGATCCCTGCAGCTATTGTCTGTGCCAACGGAATGTACGAATCTTCAATGTCAAGACAAGGACACTCAGGTGAAATATCTCCTCTACTCAAGGGTACCCTAACAGTGGAACAGAGTAAATTTCTACATAAAATGATTTTCAGGGCTCCAACAGGAAGAGGGACAAGATGGAGACATAGACAAACCCTTACCGGTTGTAATACGGCTTATCTGACTGACACACCTTTTGTATGGCTGTGTCTCACCCACGTTTGGTAACATTGTTGACATTCCTACAGTCGTGTCCCGGTGTCCCCGTGAGATGGGTAATATGGAATGAGAGAAACAAGCCCAACTTCGTAAATGATTACATCTTCGTTACTGATCAGGATTTGGGTCTGGAAGCTCGTTCTTTGTATCTTGGATGGTTGAATGGAGCTGATTTATGCTTGCATAATATCTTTTCACATATATTCTGCTTGTTGGGGAAACTATATTCCGGCATTTTTCTTTTTCTTCTTTTTGCTCCTAAGACTTGGTCCTATGGTCTTCTAATCTAGCATCTCGATTGGAAGTCCGCGTAAGCTAGGACAATCTCCTAAGTCGTATGGTAGTTATAATTTAGCATACTAGATGCGCTGAATCATTTAGCGAAAAATAGATTTAGGAAGCTGATTTGAATCACTCAGCGAAAAGTAGATTTAGATTGCGCTGAATGGTTCATTATATACGAAGTACTCAGGCCCATGGATAATAAACTTGAAACTATTAACATATAGGCCCAAATATATTATTAACCTTAAAATTAGAAAAATTTCATCATCCAATTGTAGTAATCAGAAAACAATCATAACCATGTCCGATGATGACAAAAGTTTTACACGAAAAATTATCAAAATATTTCTCCACGGGTAATAAAATTTTAAGGAAGTCTAACGGCTAGATAAAAATATATTCATGGCACCGTATGACAGCTCCAATTAATTCTGTGGACACAGATGGAAAGATCACGTATTTTGGAGTACTTCCCATGGTTTGATCTTTATAAAATCATTACAAAAAATTAATAAGGACTACATGTAAAAGATATAAAAAATATAGCGTAATCCAACTGTTGGAATTTAAAAATTGGCTTCAGCCGTCAGATCAAAAAATAAATCTAGATGCGCTGAACCATTCCGCGAATAGGTGATTTTGATTGCGCTGAACCATACAACGCAACTATCTCACTACTAGTTCACTTGCGAGCAACTACTTGGAGAGAGAACTAGTGTTAATAAATAAACAACACTTGTTGTTTTTTTAATTACAACACTTTTTGGCTAATTTAGCAGCCAAATCTAGCCCATGGGACTTAGTCTAAGCTTCTCCAGGATGGGATCTCCTAAATTGTACATCCGTAAAAAATTTACCTTCTAATATATTTTCCATATACAGTAGAGCCTCTCTATATTAATACTCTGAGGCATCCACAAAATTATCAATATAGAGAGGTACACTTAGAGAATGTAAAATTTTAAGTTCAGTATGTGTTCAATGTATTTACATATTTATTGTTCCATACACAAATACATGTACGTATCTAGGAACTTGTTAGGCTACTAGAGAACTTTGATGTTTATGCCAATTATAAATAGTACTATTACGTGTAGTAGAAGATAAATCATCAATTTACCAAAATATCATGCAATGTTAGGAAAAAGACTTGTATGAATGATAAAAAATTTATATCAAGGTTTAGATTTTTTTCAGTATATTGTTGATTATTGAAATATAGAGGTAAACTCCTTAAGGAGGGACTGTAAAAAACTATTAATTAATACTAAACTACGGAGGTTATTACTATTTATAATTGGCTCAAATTGGAACCATGACTTTTTATTAAAATATAGAAGTTATTAATATATGGAGGTTCTGCTGTAGTCAAAATATAAATCTTCTGCAGAGACTCTCTAATCACTTAAAGAGATGTCAAATAGCATTACAAAGAAACAAAGGATAAGAACCCAGAACACTAATGAGACCTTAACAAAAAAGAGTAAAAAGAATGTAGCAGCATGCGTTAGGAACCCCACAAAAATGCCAGAATCAATCAAATCACTCGATCAAATAGGTTGTCGAATTGAGATGACAAATTACACAGATTTGTGTTTCAATCACCTAATTTCGATGAGTGGATGGATCTGAGATGGTTTTTGATTTACGGGTTTGGGTTTGTTCGAATTCGATGCCGAGAAGAAGAATCAGAGATGAAAAAAAGGGAATCTGAAACGGGTATTTGATTTGGATTAGCAGATGAGAAAGCAGAGAAGAACATCACTGATGTTCATGGGTTTGAGTTGGAGAATGGTATGATTCAGAGATGGGTATTCAGCAAGAGGAAAGCCCTAATATGTTAGATTTCTGACGGGTGTATTGTACACTTAACGGACATCAGTAACATACAGTTAAGTTTTTTGATGTAAACCAAGTGTAAGTTATTATTTAGTTGTAGATACTCGCATAAGTGTTGTATATCCACGATTTTGCTAACGGTGTTATAAACTGTCAGTTAAATACAGGGTGTAAACATAGTGTAATTCATGTTTTAATGTTTCGACCAATAGAGTCCCGCCACTTATCATCACCAGGCTTGCTCTATATTAAAGCTTTTATCTAATTTAATTTGAGGGAGTGTCACATTTACCATGTGACGTTGGAGTTAATGTGACTTAGCATTTTAAAGGAGGAGAGATTATGATCCGCTCAGGATTGTTCTTCCATCTTTTTCACAATTTCGAATCAATATTATCTCGTACTTGTATACGAATTTAAAGCGAAAAAAAAGATAAAATTCGTTCCAAACCCAATAACATAAACCTGAATACTACATATCATGGGCTTTCTCTCTTATCAGGTACTACGCCCAATGGGCCGAGTCCAATTAAAATTTCTCAAAATGGGTGACTCTGTGGCTCTGTCACAACCGTGATGGGCAATGAGCTGGAAAAATGTCAGCTAGTAGGGACGCATTATGGTCTTCCATTCCTACGGCCATCATTTGAAAGATTCGAGAAATGATTGCTCGTAAGAACGGTAGACAAGATTTCATCGAGACCATATCTCTAGGTGGGAGATGCACCGGTGTAACGTACATTCTATGTGGGTGCTAATTTTTAATTGGGGGAAGTGGAATACAGATTTGACCGATCTACGAATGGAGCTAGTCGGTAGGTTACACGCATCAATTTGTGAATGAAGCAAGCGATCTTACCTTTCCATGCAAAGATATGCTGGTGCACACAATTGACAGAGTAAAGAAAAAAAAGAATGAATGAAAAGAGTCACAAGAACAATTTACTGAACATAAGCCCAACAGTTGAGTTGTTTCAGACCCTTGGTGACTGCCTGACAAGGTTAATGGCTTAATGCCCACATCGACTATGTGCTCAGCCCATCGGTTTGGTCTTTGTTTGTATATGAATTATTGGCATTTGCTCTTTGCAGTAAAATCATATTGATAATATTACTGGTTGCATCATTCTCAATTTCCAACTACTTTCGAAATGAGTTTTTAAAGTTGAGATATTATGGGGTTTTCACGTTTTCCATACTAACCCAATGAGCATCATGCTAAGAGAACATCCCATGTCCCGCAAATATGACAGCGTTTTTGGAACGAAGGAAGTCATTTAAGATATAGCGCGCAACTCAGCTTGCTTAGAGGATCTTCATGTTCACGAGTAGTCTTTATAGAATTGTTTGAAATCCAATCGTTTGCACTCAACCTCTCGTAAATTTGTGAAGAATGTGAGTTTATCTAGACTGCAAATGTCATATAATATAATTTGAGTTCCACGCTTACAAATAAATGGTGGAGATCTTTTATGGGTTTTCAATCACGTGGTGAAGAATTATTGGTTCAAATAATCATAGTGTGCATTGATTATGCAAAAATAGTAAACCCTGCACTCCAATTTTAATTGCAATTGCAGTAAAACTTTTTTAAAATAATACTCGATAATATAATAGTCTCGCTAAAATAATAAAAAATTTCAGTCACGATTAGGGCCTTTAGTGCTAAAATAATAAATTCGATAAAATCATAATATAATACATTTCAAAAGTTCCCCTTAAACATTAATAGGTCCCAAATATTATACAAAATAATAATTCCATTAGAAAATAAAAAATAATTCTCATACACATAAAATTTTCTCACAATATGATTCAACGTTGGTTTGTTTTTCTCTGAAGTTTATATCAAGTTGTATCTCATCTTTAATAGTTCGTAGTGCACTCATAAAACGCGGAATCACATTCTTGTATTGCAATAAGAAATGTTGTAGTGTGATTGATGCTTGGAGTGCGTTTTTTCTTGAAACCGGTTTAAAAATCTTTTTTCATAGAAACTAATAAGATTTATTAATTTAAAAACAAATGCATACCGTTTTAAAAATATTTCCGTTAATATTTTTTTATCTTTTTTTATATTTTCCACTTCTTTTATATGTTTATCTATTAATTTAACTTTTTTTAATATGAAAATTCTCGTGTTTTTCCAAAATTTTTTTTCAAATTAAGAATTATTCTTTAAAATAATATATTATTATTATATATATAAAATATTTTATCGATTAAGTAATATCTCTTTAAAATAATAGAATTTACTATTATTTTATAGAAGTTTTAGCCTAGTTACACTAGGCATATTTCCACAAGTGTCCCAATAATTCGGTGAAGTATCACATAAGGAATATTCAGAAATCAACTCAAGCCACAACCAAATCTCGCAAGATATGTGCAGCCAAGCCGCAAGCCATGTTAGAATACAGAATGTGTTAAAAGAGGAAAACGTGGTTAGAGAGGGAGATCCATTAGTGCAATAGTATATACTTCTTTTGTGGCCTAAAAATTGTTTATATACCAATCACTCTACCCACTACCACTACCACTTATTAATCCAACTCCCAACACCTCATCTTCATTCTTGCAAACACCAATAATATGCTTATTAGGAGAAGCAAAACCACTTTCTTTTTAGATATGGACGATGATCAAGATTTCAACTACAAGGAACCAGATACTTCTAAGCAAACAATGAGAAACTCCATGATCTCAAATGAAGCATCCTCATCTTCATCAAATTCATCAGTAGGATTAAGAATACTCATATATAATCATTCTGCTTCTCCTCAAGAATCAAAAAACACAGTCTTACTGAAACACACGTTCAAATTGAGTGTTTTAGCTTCAACATATTCTCAAGAATCAAGTTTTCTGAGATCATGTTGTCTGTGCAAGAAAAAGTTAAGTCCTGAAAAGAATGTGTACATGTACATGGGTGATCAAGGTTTTTGCAGCGAAGCTTGCCGGTCTAGGCAGATTGTGAAGGACGAGATGAGAGAAATTGAAGCATCAACCAAAAGGATATTGTCATCGTCTCCGTACTGTCCCAAAAACGTTCGAATTCGTCTACCGTCTCATCGGGATCGTATTCCAGTAGCAGCATAAAGCCATTTTGCGAACTAGAGCCGCAGCACAGATCCATTGCGGTATTTTCTTTTGGGATTTGATAGATCAATAATCTTTGTAATTGATCATACATTTTTGGATAGGTAATAGGTTGTTTCACTTTTCTTTCTTCCTTTTTTTTCACCCCATGGGCCTTTGGGTGAGCCTGGCCCTTAGTGAATATACTAGTGTATACCAAATATACCTTTTTTTTACTATGCATGCTTGTAGCATGAAATTGGAAGATAAGGCGGATAGTGACTTCTTTTTCATCAATCACATACATCACTTTTTTTTTTCTTATAACAAAGCTCAGTGGGTTTATTGACAAAAGAAAATAAAATGAAAATTAGCTGGCTAAGCCTGACCTCAAAGAAAATGTAGTGGCATAAAATTAGCTAGAAGATGAATTAAAACTAAGTAAAGATGCACAACAAACATAGACACGAAGATATACGTGGTTCGGTATGATTATTTATGTCCACGGGGTGAAAGGATGAATGTTATTATTTCTTTTTTTTTTTATTACAAGGTGTTCTTCCTTTTCAAATGGTGTAACTCTCAAACTCTCAAATGTAATGTCTTGTTTCTCTCTCTTTCCACCTGCCTCTCTCTCTCGACCAGCCCTTGTATTTATAGGCCAAGGTCGAAATACAACATAATTACAGTGTTGGTCACATTACATCATTTTAGTTGTTCCCTATCGGGCATGTGTTGGCGCTCGCCCATCTTTCTGGTATGGCCGATAGAGTCTTGGTCTTTGATAGTTCTTCACCCGAGGCCGAGTCCTGATCGTTTGGTTGACACGATGTCTCCCTTCTTTCTTATCATCTCGTTGTTTGACCAGCTTCCTTTGTCTGACCGAGTGCTTTCTGATCGTCCGTCCGACTTGTCAGAGGATAAGAGTCACGTCCCATCCGACAACTGTAGGGCCATCACGTCCGACCCACGTGACACCTCGCTCTTTCCGCTATTTGGTTTTATCCTGTGCTTCGCCGCTCTTTCCTCTTTGGTGTATCATAACTTAGGACCTTGCCACCTAGCCCTGTGGATTATTTACGCCTACAGAAAAGAAGAAACAAAACACCATACAAATTTATCAAAATATATAAACCCGAATGGTGTAAATGACCACGACCCATAGCAGAATGAGAGTTGAGAGCAAAAAAAAATAGAAGGTTTGAAATGAAAATGTAAGTTCCTAGACATTCCTCTGTACACGATCGACGACCATTTCTTTGTATATCATTTTCGACGACTATTTTCCCTGTGAATGATTGTTTGGTACCAAAATTTCTTTAATAAAGAAAATTATCAACTAAAATTTTATATTCATGCCATTGTACCAAATTTTCTCCAACTTCGTTTCTAAATATTCAATCCCCATCTCCATCAGCATTATCCTCAATACATATTCTCCAACACCCGACCCGATTTACCATCATCGTCCGACCCGACCTGATCAAATAACAGCCAACACAATTTTTCATCATGCACGGCTAGTAAGCTGAAACCCGACCCGATGTGCAGCCCCACGTATTAAAGTCAAGAAATCGCGACTCAGTCCAAGTCAAAGGGGTAACATACCAAAGGCCAATCACGCGTAGACAACGTTACGCACCCCTTAACCGTTGACCCTCTCTGCAGACCCCAAAAACCCCAACTACCAACTCGGAGAGCACTAATATCATGTATTTTACCCACCAAGAGGGAAGACTAAATCCATATCTTTCTGTCATATATGACACAAGAAAACCTCAAACTTCTTTCAAATTCAGAAAACTGAATTTCTCGATATCCATTCCAACCTCAACTTAGGTTTTCATCACGGGAGAAGTCGGGACAATATGGTCCGTCAACTAACAGTTCACCATCATGCTGGTGGTTGTTTTTCTACTGTCAACGTTCCTGTGGTGGCGGTTGCGTTGTTTGTATCGGTAACAGTTCTTGTAGGTCTATGTGCCAAGCACACAATAAGGCGACGGCAGCTTGCTAGGGAGAAACTTGGCTGTAATCCTAATGATTCAAGAGTTACACCCGGTTCATCTCCATCCAGAGGACTTTTCGCAACGATAACTAACAAAGCTTTTCCTTTCATGAGCAACAAAAAAAGTGGTGATCAGCACGGAGAAAATTATGAAATCGTTGGTGATGGTGGTGTATGGCAAAGAGGAATATTGATGGGTGGAAAATGTCAACCACCTGATTTTTCCGGTGTTATTTACTACGACGTTGCTGGTAGACAGCTCTCTGAAATACCGAGATCACCTCGTGCTAGTCCGTTTCCGTCTAGCTTCTCATTTCCAGCTGCAAAAGATGGAAACTTTTAGTTCCCTGTGTGTTTGTTTTCTTATTGTTTGTATATGTTTCGTCTTGAGTAAATGGAATTTGTCTCGGTTTTTGTTTACTTATTTTCCCGGTTGAATTTTTATTTTAGAACACGTAACCGAGATGGCTTGAACACGGAGCAAGATCTGTGAAACACCACTTTCCAATTTCCACCGTACAAAGACTCCTAGAGTAGACTTAACCCAACAGAACTTTCAGGAGTTAACACTTCCAAATTGGGATGTTAAAGCCTTGTTGTCGCAAACAGATGAGTTGGAGCCCAGTGGGAGTGTTTGTGTTTAGTTGTTTACTCCTGAGTTGAAGAAAAGAAAAAACGTTTTTGCCTGCCTACATGGCTTTCCAAAGAATTACTTAGAAGGGAAAAAAAGATCCAAATGACAGTTCGACGAATAATTCAGATTAATTTTATGTTTTTGTTTAAGAATCAATTATTAGGTCAAATCGATGAGCTAATGACAAAATAATTATACTCGTGTTTACCAATTCTGATCAAAAGAATATTCCATATCATAGAAATTAAATAAGTTCCAACCCTCTATTGATTGGTTGCTAATTATCTTAAATCTAGTAATTACTCTCTCCCAACTAATCTAAACACAAGTTTAGTAATACTAATATTGATTCATAATATTATGGAGAAACTCCTTGCTCAGAGATTCGATGACAAAACTTTAAGCGTGCCGGAATCATATGTATTCCCACCGACCGGGGAATTTTATTGTCAAGGGATGTGAGGTGATTGACTTTGGAGATATAGAACGTGTTGGTGGTAACCGAATCACGATTCTTCAACACACATTATGAAAGCTAGTGAAGAATTTGGCTTGTTTCAAGTAATTTTCCAGTCCTTCAGTTTTACTTTTACATAAAGAATGATTTTCTGGGGAACATGGTTTTTTTGGGACCATCATCTTTTAGGCCACCTTCCTCGTAGTTATAAGGGGTGTCCTAAAACATTGAAATGATTAACCTATTCTTAACCTAATTTAATTTAAAACCAACCCAATAACCACCTCTCTCTCTATATATATAACCACCACCACCGTCGATTATCACCACCCACCCACCCACCACCGCCGATTACCACCACCACCAACAACAACCACTGATTACCACCACCGTCGATTACCACCACCACCACCTCCAATTATCACCACCAACAACCACCGATTACCACCACCACCTCCGATTACCACCACCACCACTATATATATATAGCTTAATTTAAAACATTAACAAAGACATTCTCACAAACCCATTACTTGTCATTCGTTTTTGGTTGAATAAATGAGAACTAATCATCAAAATGAGTTGAAAATGGAAGTTGCAGAGAGGTTTAATGGAGTTTTTTTCTTTCAGTAAAAAGTTCGGTTATCACAAATTATTTTTTTCTTAACCGAACTCAAAGTTCGGTTGATTCGCAAAAAAATATTTTTAACCGAACTCCTTGTATTACAACAATACAAGTCCATAAGTTCGGTTCGTTCGCAAAACTATAAAGTTTTCTTTGTAACCGAACTCTACTTATAAGCCCAGTTCGGTTAATTCGCAAAATATGTTGAAGTTTGCGAACCAACCGAACTTCTAACACTAGGTTACTTTTAACCTGAAGTTCGGTTGGGAACTTGGTTGCGTTGAAGTTTGCGAACTAACTGAACACACAAGATGTACTCAAATAAATTGTCAAGTTCAAAGTTCGGTTACCTACCATTTTATCCTAGGTAACCGAACATTGCACTGTACGACCAAAACCTCAATTAACGAGCGAGTTCGGTAACCTGCATGTTTGGAAAACGTAACCGAACTACACTTTCAGGTGTGTTCGGTTACATGTTCTTGACATATGGTAACCGAACTACACTTTCAGATGTGTTCGGTTACATGTTGTTGACATATGGTTAACCGAACTGGCCCAAATTTACATTAAAAATTTCATTTTTTTGAAAGTTTGGAACAATTCAACCAACATTATCTAAGTTTGAAGCATACCTGGGTACCCAAATACCCTTCCTCCGGTTGTGGTTGGTAAAATCTATCGTTTTTCATGTTTTCCTTCTTCATCTTCTCTAACTTTACTCTCTCAATAGTTCTACTTCTTTAAAAAAAAAACTCATCTGATTTTTTAATCTCACTAATTATCTTTAACTTAATTATCTCACTAATCATTACACTAATTCTTATTAACACTAGCTAATCATCACCCAAAATTAATCAGGAGGGTAATTTAGGTATTAATATAAATATCTAGATAAGGGGTGACCTAGATTTACTTCTAATGTCTTTACCCAAAATAAAACCATGGTCCCAAAAAAAATGATGGTCCCAAAAAAATCATTCTGCATAAAACTATTCAACTGAACTCACTCGGCTTGGGTTAGCCCAGTTGGGAGCATGGCCTCATCCACACTCAACGAGCATTTATTATGAATTTTCGTTTATGTAGGTGATTAACCACGGAATCCAGGAAACAGTAATTAACGACATGATACGAGTTGCAACAGATTTCTTCGAAATGCCGATCGAGGATAGAATAGAGTTATACTCGGAGGATTCAAAGAAACAAGTAAGGCTTTTATACTAGCATCAATTATGATAAGGAAGTTGTTCATATTGGGAGAGATAAATTGTGCCACCAATTTATAGAAAACATTTGGATAAAATAGCAAAATTCTTGGCTCCGCCCATAACAATCTCCAATTATGCAAAGCTGTACCACCAATGAATGACGTTCACATTAGAACCACCACCTATACCTAGACCAGCAATGTATTGTAACGCTTTTGACTAGACCGTCACCAAATGCTCCAAATCCCATAATTACAATCTCTGGAATCAAGATTCAATTTGTGCAATAATATTGCTTCAAGTCTCCAGTGATGAACACGACCATAACTAGGGCTGCACATAGCATTTTCTTCAAAGAATCTATGATATGGACTTGTGAGTAGAAGAACCATGAGACACTCGCCACAAACGTGTCAGTGTCGCTGTGTCATGCCACGTTCGTGTAATGGAATCTTACAGGCTATGCCACCAAAAAGAAGCCAAAAACGAATGAAAGAATATTCAAGGAATTTTGTTTTTGCCAAAACAATGCAAAGCCACGTCTTGCGAGACCATGATTTTCTTTAATTAGTTCAGACCAGAGCAGAGCAGTAGTGCTCTCTGCTGCCTCGGGCTAAGGTGCGCGCATGGACCAGTTTTTGGCATCCAGAAATTTAGACTTCCCAGAAAAGCATGAAATCTTGGCGCAGTTGATAATGTCATGCAGACATGATAATATGAAGTACGGTCGCAGACTCACACATATTTGTGGTTTTTGATAAATTTTAATTTTATGAATATATTACTTTTGAGTTGTAGACTTGTAGTTTCAGTTCACTATATAATTGTCTTGCCCTAGAGGTGTAAATTGGGATGTGCACGATCACAGCCCAGCACAGCACGTTAAAATCTGAGCGCAGCACAGCCCAGCACGTGATTTAGCCGGCACAGTCCAGCACGTTAGTTTTGTGGGCTGTGCAGGGTTAGCCTGATCGGCACAATAGCACAGCACGCGGCACGGATAAGCACGTGGCCCATCCCAACACAACACGTTAAGAAAACACGTCATAGCATGCACAAATACACCATATAACAAGGCATAATACATCAATTTTTTTGTATATTTCATAAAAGAGTCACTATTCTAGCTAGTTTTGACATTTTACGCTGGCTTTGTTTATAACCACACATATAATACCTTAATATTTGGAAAATATATTTCGATATCGTTGTTATAATGTCGTCACCTAGAACATTAATTTACATGACAATAATCCAATTTTATGTTTGATGGGTAATTTCTTTATATTGAATAAATTTGTTAATTTTACTTGAAATAATTTCAAATGATATGTTGTCTATTCAAATTCTCATGATAATGTCCGACTTAATGTATACATTAAGTGATTTCAAATTGTTTATAGCACGTGTGCCAACACGGCACTGCACATCACGTTTATTCGTGTGTTGTGTCAGTGGGTTGTGTTGTGCCTAGCTTTTGATTAGTAAAGCGCAACACGGCACAATACATTTAAATCGTTGGCACAGCACAGCACGGCACATGGCACGTGAAGCACGCGACTTCGTGTGCCGGGACGGCACGTTTTACACCTCTATTTTGCCCCATCTTTGGCACCTAAATCTGTATACCAGTGTCTATATAATTGAAACACTATGCGATTCGGCAATTTGTATTAGCTCACTCCACCGTTTTCTTTGCCAAAAAACTAGTAGTATGTTTTATTTCTTTTTTGAGATGCCAGAGAAAATTAAAATTACAAAAAAAAAAGTGAACTCTCTGTTTTCCTTCTGTATTTACAATGCAGTGGGTCCAATATTGATTGATATTGCCTTTTTGGACCCAGAGAAAAACAACGAAGAAATTTGATATCTATTTATCTAAAGACTTGAAGGCCTAGACAAATAAAGCTTCCACGTTGAACGGTGAGGAAACCCTCCCTTCCTATTGGCCGAAATAGGCTCTTTTTGAGTTTTGTGAAACGAGCGTTTTGGTGAGGACACTTGGCAATGTATGGTTGGTTTAGAAAGAATAGGAAAAAGTTTAAAAAAAGGAAATCAAATTCAATATTTAAGTGAGGACACTTGGCAACGTATGATTGTTTTAAAAATTACAAACTTAAAAGGAAAACCTAATTTACCGTGTTTGGAATTTTATGGAAGTCCGAATTCATTTTGGAAATCGAGTAATACTATATTAGGCTAACCCCTATGGGCTAGATATCTGGCTGCTAGATTGGCCATCCACGTCAGCATGGGAAACCTCCTAAGTCCTATGGGATGGCGAATCTAGCAGCGAAACGCTGCACAGTTAAGCGTTGAACGCCGAACAGTATAGCGTTTAGTTAACGTCGAACCAACCAGCGTTTAACCTGGTCAGCTACATTGACAACGCCGTTCGGTTCAGCGTTCAAAAGAATCGATACATTCAACAGAAGATCGACCTTCTCCCCCATTTAAATCATCACAAATAATCAATTTGAATCTTTTTCAAAGAATTCGGACTTCCATAAAATTCCAAACACGGTAAATTAGGTTTTCCTTTTAAGTTTGTAACGCTGACCAGAGCTATGTTGACAACGCCGCTCGGTTCAGCGTTCAAAAGAATCGATACATTCAACAGAAGATCAACCTTCTCCCCCATTTTCATGTCTTCACGAAATTTTCACTTCTCTCCCGAAAATGTTTCTTAAAGATCTTGAGTTGTAGAGTTTTTTTTTCAAATTCCTTCCATGGGTTTGTTCTTCGTTGGATTTGTGATCGATTGAAGGTGGTTTTGGGAGATTCCATCCCGAGGTAAGAATTTTAAGTTTCAGGTTAAAGTTTTATGATTTTTGATTTTTTGCTGCGATTTCATTCAAATTGATGATTGATATTTGGTATTTAGATGATGTAGATGATATGTGTATGATTTAAATTGATTATTTGTGACGATTTTCTTTTTTGGGGGATTTAATTTGATTATGTGTGATGAACAAAAAATGATTTTTTTTTGTGATGAAAATGAATTAATTTGTATGATTAGTTTGTAGATAAAATTTGTAGGTAAATTTATATAATTATTTGATTAGTTGTATGATTAAGATGAATGATAATGATAATTTGTATGATTAAAATGAATGATAATGATGATTTAGTTTGTATGGATGAATTGGTAATGATAATTTAGTTTGTATGGATGAAAATGAATGATGTAATTATATTTTTTTCATCTTTGTTATTGATTGTAGTACGAGTATGGATGAGTTGCTAGACTGGTTGGATATAGTTTCGTCAATGAATTGTGATAGACATGTATGTCAAGATGTTACGAAAAACTCTCGCAATGTAAGCTTTAGAGGTAGTTTGAAAGATGTTGAAGAGTATTATAAAATTGTAGTGCAAGATAATCCGGTAGCACAACGATTTTGTGATAATTGTGTCTTTTCCTCTGTTTTTGAGTTTAATTTTTCCAATGGGGATAGAGCCTTAGTTGAATCCGTAGATGAGAGATGGTGGAAAAGTACCAGGAGCTTTCATTTTCGGGAGTTTGAAATTGACCTCCTTCCTTTAGTTTGGTACATGTTAACGGGGATTCCCACTGGTGACCCTAGTAAATGACCAATAGTTATACCGCAGTTGGGTAGTGATCTAACATATCCTGCTTTGGATGATTTGTATTTTTCGGATATCAAAAATCATGGTCCATGGGACTCTAAGACTAATACATTTTCCTTAGGTGTCTTGAAAAGACACATTAAAAGTAGAAAAGACCAGAATAATATTGAATGTGCAGTGACATTGACACGAGCATTCTTTATGTGGTGTTTGGGTCACTTTCTTCTAACGCAGTCTACTGGAAAAGTAGATAAACATTGGGTTCTGTTGTTTGCTGGGGTTGGGGAGTATGATTGCGGTCTAGATTCATTAGGTAATACCTATAAATATCTCGACGATTGGTCAACCAGGGGTACGAATTTAGATACCTATAAATATCTCGACGATTGGTCAACCAGGCGAACTGGCGGAAGTCTCCTTGCCGAGATTTTCTGCTGAGTTTGGAAAACTCTGCTGGTTGTCTTAAGTCCGCAAACTTGTTGGCGTACTTGAGTGGGTTATGATCTAAAGATGTGCTATGAATATGAAACTTAAATTACTAAGGAATGCAGTATGCAAACCGTGGCTATAAAGTTCATGGGCCGATTCAATCGAATTGAAACATCTTTGTTTCAATTGTGTGTTGTGTAGTTACATAAGATCTCATAGCAATTGAACAACTCTCTAACTAGTTTATTTGAGTCAATTCAACTAGTTATGGTGAAGAAGAACAAGGTTAATATGAAATGCTCATATGGTTGACCTTTTGGGTTACTATGTTGAACCAACATACACGTACACGTTTGGGCACGTTTTTCACAAACTCAGTAAACATATATCTCAAGTGTGTGTGACAACCTAAGTTTTTGATCTAACGGTTGAGAAATATTAGCTTGAATCTAAATAAAGTTTTCATCTAACAGTGAATATTGATTGCTTTGTAACTAAGGCAAAACCCTGATTTGAAGACTATATATAGGGGACATCTAGCATTGGGCAAAACTAATACCCACACGTGTGTGTGATACTAGTGCGCTCGCTAGAGTCGATTCTCCTCTAACCTTTGGTTTTCTTCTCTAAAACCAGGTTAACGATGTAAAGACTTCATTGGGATTGTGAAGCCAGACCGATACTACTTTTATCATAGTTGTGTGATCTGATCTTGCATCTTCTATCGTACGAGTACAAAATTTAATTGGCTTGAGATGGTGAGAGTTCTCCGATAGGCAAGATAAAGAAGTCACAAACATCTTCGTCTCACTATTTGTGATTCCTCGACGTCCTCTTGTGTATTCAAGTAAGACTGTTGAGAGGTGATTGATTAATCTAGGCTGTTCTTCGGGAATATAAGACCGGATTATCAATTGGTTCCTATTCACCTTGATTTCATATCTTAAGACGGAACAAAAACCTAGGGTTTTTCTGTGGGAGACAGATTTATACTTTGATAGAATTTTCTGTGTGAGACAGATTTGTTTATTATCAAGTCTGCGATTTTGGGTTGCAGCAACTCTTGGTTGTGGGTGAGATCAGTTAAGGGAATCAAGTGTGCAGTATCCTTCTGGGATCAGAGACGTAGGAGTACAACTGTACCTTGAATTAGTGGGAGACTGATTGGGGTTCAACTATAGTCCAGTCCGAAGTTAGCTTGGAGTAGGCTAGTCTCTGTAGCGGCTTAATATACAGTGTGTATTCAATCTGGACTAGGTCCCGGGGTTTTTCTACATTTGAGGTTTCCTCGTTAACAAAATTTCTGGTGTCTGTGTTATTTCATTTTCCGCATTATATTGTTTATCTTTATAATTGAAATAATACAGGTTGTGCGTTAAAGGTTAATCGATTAGAGATCCGACCTTGTAGTTGTCGATTTCATTGATTAACACTTGGACATTGGTCTTTGGTATCGTCCAAGTTATTCCTTGTATTTGATAAAGACTCGCTATTGTTTTTAGCTTGAGTAAAAATCAAATCAAGAGAGATATATTAACTCCTTGAGATACTTTTATCTAGATTGAGTCTGACTGTCTAGTTGATTCTCTAGCAAAGTATTTCGGAGTTAGTCCATACAGATTGCAAAGCTAAATATTGGGTGGTGTTGTTAGACCCCCGCTTTTTAAGTAAGTATGTTGTGGGACACCAATATGAGTATGCACTAGATGTATCCAAAAAGAGAGTTATGTTTTTTCACTTTGAAAATCGCACAAGAGTTAGTTGTTACTTGGCGGAGAGATTCCATAGGAAGATTACAGGTGAGATTGTGGTCCCGGCAAATCCTCCAAATTTGGAAGTAATTGTTGACAGAGATATTGTATTATAATTGTATCAATATAACACTTGGTGGACGAAGAAGAGTGTTGGAGCTTATGTCACTGATTCATACCATGCACAGAACGTCGATGAGATAACAGTGGGTAGCTCAGTTGTTCCTCGCCGTTTGTTACCTAGTCACCCTCCTTCTGACATGATGCCACAGACATATACCTATTACACACAGAATGAGCCCCCATCACAACTGCCAGAGATAGATTTCAGTTTACGATTTTCCAAGGAAGCCGGCGTAGAACGTCAAATACAAGTTCCAAGGGCTCCTTGTCCGTATAACTTTCGGGAGATGAATTTGACAATGGTAAGTACATTTACATTTTGTACTCATTTTCATTTTAAGTTTCTTGAATATTTGACTAAATTCTCTAATTTATATACTTGTAGGATGATTGCATTAGGTTTATGGAAAAACAATGTTCATTCCAGATTGGATCTCGTCAAGTCGCATGGGACGAGTCATAAAAATTGTCTACAACTTCATGTTCCTCATCTGGAAGATCTACATCTTCTTCAGTACCATCTATCCAATCCCATCCTCCAAACAATCCAAATGAAGCTAATACATCACAAGACCTCACATTAGTTGGTTCATATGAATAGGCTACAGTGCAACAATTTTACACTCCTATGGTCGAAGATGGGGGTACTACATCACAATACCAACAACAAGGAAATGCACGGTATCAACAAGGAGAAAATGAATTTACAGATGCGTTGTTGGGGGAAAGCAAGCCTAACATTGTTTATGATACTCAGTTTAACCAACAACCCTATAATTTCTTTGACCTGAATTAAACTCTAAGTACTATTTATTTTTATGGAGTGTTTTAAGTTATTTTTATTTGTTGTTCATGGAGTGTTATACTTTTAAGTAGTATTTATTTTTATGGAGTGTTTAGTTTATTTTTATTTTTATGGAGTGTTATGATTTATTTTTCTGGAGTGTTATAATTTATTTATTTGTTGTTTATGGAGTGTTATACTTTTAAGTAGTATTTATTTTTATGTAGTGTTTCGTTTTTTTATTTTTATGGAGTGTTATGATTTATTTTTATGGAGTGTTATAATTTATTTATTTGTTGTTTATGGAGTGTTATACTTTTAAGTGTTTTAAATTTTTTTATGGGGTGTTATAAAGCTTTATGTTTTTGTTGTGTTAGGTACATTATGCAGGGAGCTTTGAGAAGAATTTTGTTTGGCCTTCCGGATGATGAAGATGATATTGAGACGAATGTTGTAGCAGCGGATACATTTTTGGAGACGTAGAGGAGGCAGGGAATACGTCAACCCGCAGCGAATGAAGTCAAGACCCGTCAGACGGTGCACAGAAAACGTGTAGATGCGGATGCTCGTATGATGCATCAATACTTCAACTTCAATTGTATGTATGGGCCAAAGAAGTTCAAAGGTCGGTTTTCTTTGCCTCGTCCACTTTTTCTGTGAATTTTAGAGCAAGTTTGTGATTTTGACCATGATTTTCGCCAAAAAACGGATGCTTGCGGTATTCCTGGTCATTCTCCATATATGAAAATGGTTGCCGTCATGAAACATTTTTCCAAAGGCATTGCACCGGATTCCTTAGATGTTTACACACAAATGGGAGCGACCACTATCTATTATTATGATATGAAGTTTATGGATGCAATTATTTGGATTTGTAATGGTCGATACATGCGTCAACCTACCGCTCAAGATACAGAAAGGATTTTAGCAGAAAATGAAGCTCGGGGATTTCCTGATATGCTTGGTAGTGTCGATTGTTTTCACTGGGCATGGAGAGCATGTCCAATGGATGAATCAGGATCCTACAGCGGGTATAAGCCATATCCCTCGGTTGTTTTGCAGGCGGTAGCTACATATGAAAGATGCATCTGGCATTCCTATTTTGGGTTGGGTGGGCAGAACAATGATCTTAATGTCTTTCATGCTTCAGGTTTGTTCGATAAACAACTTCTTGGTGTAGCACCTCCTTGACATTATCAAATCAATGGAAGGAATTACGACCAGTGGTACTACCCAGGAGATGGTGCATATCCTATGTATGGTTGCATCGTGCAAGCATACAAACCCGCCTCAAACAATAGAGAATCTCTTTTCAATCAATACCAAGAAGCTAAAAGGAAGGACATAGAACGTGCATTTGGAGGTCTAAAAGGTAATTTTGGTATTATATTGAAACCTTGTCGTGATTATAAAATATCGGACATGAAGGCAGTTATGAGGGGATGCTTGATAATGCACAACATGTATGTTGAGATGGAATATCACAATGCGGATTGGGGTAGGGTCACGGGAGATGAACCTCAACCGCCAATTCAAGGAAACGTAAGGCTAGGTCCTCATATATTGTACAACCCTGCGATTTGGGGACAACTTCGCTTGGAACTCACTACCCACATTTGGAACCGACACAGAGAAGGTTTAAGGAATGGTGATTTTCCAAACATGCATATGGAGGATGCCTTGCCGGAAGTTCATGAGGGTACAACAGACGTGAACACCGATGAAGACCAATATGACCCTCAAGGAGATGGTGCATTTTATGAGAATGGAGAGTAAATTTCATAGTGATAAACATTTTAATTAGTAGGAATTTTAATTAGTTCTTGTAAACTCCATAATACTCTTTTTATCACTGAAGTACGTTTACAATTTAACTAGAACTTCATATTTAACTAGAACTTCATAATACTTAAGTACATTTACATTACATATTTAACTAGAACTTCATATGCATACTTCTTCATAATACTTCTTTGGTGATATCCCATACTTCTTCATAATACTTCTTCATGCTTATGCTTTATAACCAAGTATCTCCAAAGTGGTGTTATGAATGAACGGCATTCCACGCTTTGTTTCATATAAAGTCATAGCATCCTCACGATTACCATTTGATGCCCTTAATGAAATGACAAAAATCTTGCAATAACGCTTGATGTTTCCTAACCGAATTGTAGTTGTTTTTTGCATCTTTCATTAGCATTACCATTGATTCTCATAAATTCTTCAACAACTTGTTCCCAAAAAGAGTTGGTTATTAATTAAGTGTTGTTAACTTTGCAATAACTTCTAACCAAGTCATTGTCTTCAGCAATTGAGAATGCAACCATGCTTGATTTTTGAATTGAGAATTTAGGTGAAAAGAAAAGAGAGTGAAACTTCACAAGTTTGGGGTGGGGATTTTGAGTTCATGTGTTGAGTTTATATAGAGATACGAAGTGATCTGAGTTTGGGATGAAAATGTAGCCGTTTGCCGAAGCGCTGAACCAAACAACGCTTTGCATAACAGCCGCAAGATCAAAAGTGACTGTTGCATCTCAACGGCAGGAAATGCAGTGATGTACCATTCCGCGCTCTGACGCTGAACCAAACCGCGTTAAGCAATCTTAGCCATCAGATCAAGATGATCATTGCATTTTCAACGACTCAGATTTAGTAGCCGTTTGAAACCTCAACAACTATATTTTCAGGCTTCCCTATAAATAGAGGACTACTTCTCCTTCATCCCTCACACCAAAATCAATTGATTATCTTCTTCATTGATTTTCTTCTTCTTCTTCACATAATTTTGTCCATACAAAATTATGGCACACTTTACTATAAGAGAAGAAGAGGCAGTAATTTATGGTTGGGTTATAGCAAGCAATGATCCGATTTATGGAAAAGATAAAAAAGGTGCAGTTTTTTTGAGGAAGATTATTGAAGAGTGCAATAAAAGAAAAGGTCTCGACGGTGTCGAAAGAGATAAAAAGGCATTGCAAACAAAGTGCAACACATTGAGAGACGAAGTGAAAAGATATATTTCACATGTTAGGCCTTACTTTCAAAATAGACCTACGGGGATGACCGAGGTGGATTATGTACGTATCTCAATTTTTTTTTAATGTTTTCTTTCTTCCATTTTGATCTCTTTCTTTCTTTCTCTAAATTTTTCCTTTCATTTTTTCCCAGTATCTTCATGGAAAAGAGAATTATGAAGCAGAGACTGAAAAACTTTGGAAGCACGAATCGGTTTTCCAGATCCTGAAGACTTATCAACCCGATTACAACCCAGTGGTGAATAATGATGATGGAGTCGGTACTTCCACTCAACCTACTCAAGAGACTCGAGCTACTCAAGAAAATGAAGTTGATAATATGGATGAAGATTTGGAAAATATGGCAAGGTTTGGTAGCACTTCATCTACTCATAATTCTGAAACCTCGGACATATCAAAGATAAGACGCTATTTCGAACAAACAGATGATGTTAGAAGTGGAGGGAGAGATCAAGCAAAGAAAAGGGCTCGTGAGGCTAAAGCATCGCAGAAATCAAATGAAAAAAATGGATAAACTCATCGAACTTCTTGAAAACGCACAAGCACAAAGAGTGGATAAGTATGAAACATAGGAAGAGTATTTGAAGAAGAACAATGAAAACTCTTCAATCTTGGCACAAACGCAGCAAAGAGAATCGGACATGAAGATCCTACGACAACTCTTGGATGAATTACAGGAATGAGAGAAACCCTTTTGCAAAATATGGAAGAACGAGATTTTGGCCCGTCATGGATTGCCACTTATCCCGTAAATTAAAGTGATATATTTGTAATAATTTAAGTTATTTAGATGTAGGATTTCAATTTCAGTGTACTTTTTTGAAACAAACAACCATTGGATTTGAAAATTGGCAAACATATAGAAAATGAAATTCTGGGAAAAATAGCCGTTGGAGGGAAAAAAGAGTCAAGCGCTGAATGGTGCAGCGTCGACAGCTAACGCTGAATGGAACAACGTCGTGGCGAGCGTTGAATTGTTCAGCATTTGTACCCTGGAATATTCGCATAACGCTGAACGGTTCAGCGTTTGGACCACTTTTTGAGCGCTGAATTATTCAGCGTTTCAATCTCGCTGCTAGTTAAATTGCGAGCAAATGCTAGGAGAGAGAAGTATCCATAAGTAGTGTTAACCTTTTTCCCACACTTTTTTCTTGATTTGCAACACTTTTTGGCCAATCTAGCAGTTCAATCTAGCCCATAGGGGTTAGCCTTATGACTATTTTTTTTTTCCAAATTAGTATATAAAGGGGAAAGAATCCACATATTTTCTGCAAAAATAAAAATAAAAAGTAAATAAAATCTGCACATAAATAAAAAATAGATAAAAATAAAAAATAAAAGAAATAAATAGATATTATGACTCTTTTTTCCAAATTAATACATAAAGGGGAAAAATCCACATATTTTCTGCAAAAAAAATAAAAATAAAAAATAAAATCTGCACATATATTCTACTCCCTCCGTTCTTTTTTAATAGGCCAGTTTCTATAAATAAAAGTTTCAAAAAATAGGCCGATTTCCTAATTGGGAAAGCCAAATGTTATTTTAATTTTTGGGACCACTTTTCTCTTAACTTATTTTGATGACAAGTGTCATGTGGACCACGTCACTTTACTTCTTTTGCTAACAAGTGTCATGGGGACCATTTCACTTCACTTCTTTTATTGACAAGTGTCATGAGGACCACTTTCAATGATTAGTTCTCTTAATTTCCTTAAATTTCGCTAAAAACAAAACTGGCCTATTAAAAAGGAACGGAGGGAGTACCTATTTAATGTATTTGGCTTGGAGACCTTGCGCACACCAAATCAAAAATGCATTGGGGCGGGGCAAAGCCCCGTGCACTAAGGATGGCCATTTGCCCCACCCAAACCCATCTCCGTGGGTATCCGGCCCGTTTGGGTAGAGTTTTACCCGCACAAATGGGTATGGGTAATACCCGAAACCTAAGCTACGGGGATGGGGATTCAATGTCCCCATCCCATACCCGCCCCGTAGCTTTCATATTATAAGGATTTAGACTTTTATGCAAGAATTTGTATCTAATTTTTATATCTCTACCACTTAGTCGAGCTTTCTTTCATTTATTATATTCTTGATCGTTCGCTTGTATATTCATCATTTTCGCTTCTTTGTTGTGATCAAACACATTCTCTAAAAGTTAAAATAGTGAAAATGATACAGATAATGCAATGGTTAACATGAACGAAGATAGAAGGAGAAAGGAAAAAGTAGAAAAACTAATAGGTCATTTAAAGGTTCTTTTGTTCATTTTAAGATGAAATTCTGAATTTTAAATTTTAGAATGCATTATTCTTATGTTATTATTTTTGTTTGATTCATATTTAAGTTTTGATTATAACCCTTACATTATTATTTTTGTTTGATTCATATTTAAGTTTTAATTATAAATAAATTTATGTATTAACATCATGTTACGGGTAACCCATGGGAAACCCGTCTCATACAAGTATTTTCCATACCCGCCACGCCCCAATTCATATGGGTAACAGGGCGGGTATGAGTATTTTTTTACGAATGACGCAGTGACTGGGATTGGCATACCCGTCCCATGACCATCCCTACAGTGCACACCAAGTTAAAAGAAAAAAATAATTAAAATTTGCACATATTCTCCACCTATTTAATGTATTTTCCCCACCACGCCAAATCGAAAATACATCGCCACGTGGCGGGGCGAAGCCCCGCGCATACCTAATCAAAAATGCATCGCCACGGGCGGACGAAGCCCAGCGCACACCAGATCAAAAATGCATTGTCACAGGACGGGACGAAGCTCCGCACACGCCAAATCAAAAACATTGCCACTGGGAGGAGCGAAGATACGCGCACACCAAGTTAAACGAAAAAATAAATAAAATCTGCACATATTCTCCACCTATTTAATGTATTCGCCCCGCCACACCAAAACAAAAATACATCGCCACGGGACATGGTGAAGCCAAATCAAAAATGCATCGCCACGGGGAGGAACGAATCCCAACGCACACCAAATCAAAATTGCACTGCCACGGGACTAGGCGAAGCCCCGTACACACCAAATTAAAAGGAAAAAATATACCTGGTGCATAGCACGGGCACAAATCTAGTCAAGTTGAAGTTCGCCTAACAAATATGAATTTGGCAGGTGTTCTTCTTGAATTTATGTAATCAGCCTCCAATTCTTGTTCGACCATGCGGGCTATCGCGACCTATCACGTGACACGCATGATTAGTCACTAAGCTCGGGAAAGGCCGTTCATCTGACACGCATCACTAAAGATATCACGGCCACATGCTACGACACGTGATGCAATCTCACACGGTAAACGACAAATCCAAAACAAAAAGAAGTAAAAGACTCTGTATTCACAACCGAACACGTGTTATAATCAGACGAGGTCTGATTTTGTTTGTTCCTAGTTTCTATCATATAACGGCTAAGATTCGAAGAATCTTTAAATGACTTCTACAATGCTGTGGTGCTATTCTGCTGCTTCATGAAAGGGCGCAAGGACCATCGGGCAGCCATGTGCTGGTGTCAGGTGATATTTAGATTTCCCGTAAAAATTACTTATTTTCTGACTTTTAGTGAAAACTACTTCTTTTACCAAACGAAGTCCACGAACTAATTGATTTTTTGTTGAGGCGGAATTAACCGAAGGCAATCTGAAAATCATGCACGCTCTTACAGTTCAAAGTGAATAAATGCGGTAAAATAGATAAACCTCGAAACGCACTTCAACCTCGTCTTCCCTGGTAGTAGGCTGGTACTAACATAATTCTACTCAAGACTCGTTTACTTTCCCAAGATTTGTGTACGTGCAGGGACCCATACTATTCTTCTCTTTATCGTTCCAATCATATCGGTGTATTATCCTTGCGCAGGGACCATGCCTATAATTGCGGGAAAAAAAAGTATAACCAATCACTCAAGTAATCATAATGAATTCTTTATTAATTTTTTAGGATTATAGTTGGATACAATGAATAACAATGACTTTACAATGACTTTACTTGCTCTCCAAATAAACTTTCTTTCTCCTAGTTTCTTGTCTAACACACACTAAAAGATCCCCTACGTGATGACCTCTTTCCTTTATATAGTGATTCCTCATAGTGGATGACAACTAAGAGATCCACTATTTTCGGAATCATTGTGCGACACATTAGCTCATTTACACTCACTCATTCTCGCACAGCTTATACTTCGCATAGAACATCACACTTTACTCGTGACTTTGCTGACATCATCCAATACGTCAGTTCACCTTTGCCATGTGCGATAGTCCTCGCTTATATCAGATAATCCTTATTTCGCATAATTATTGATATGTGCGATATTTCACTCCTACATTTTGCCTCTTCTCATTTCGCTTACATTGTGAAGTGAGCGATGTGAGAAATTTCCATCCTATAATATCGCATATGTTTATCTTTTCGTATTCTACCTTGCTGACATTCCTCTGGAATTCCAGTTTTTTTATTCACACGTGTCGATCCTTCTTCTTTTTACCGGCTCAAACCGTTTATAACCGGTCGTCTCTTCCACCTATTTATTGACTTCTTTTAAGAAGAATAAACTTTTTTTTCTTCTTCACTAAATTTTCTCTTTCTTCTGTTTGCTTCATTCATGCTGCTACTGTTCTTCTGCTTCTACTGCTGTCGTTCTTCTGCTACTGTTGCCATGGATAAAAATGCAAAGTTTGTTTTCCTCTTTCAAGATTTATCCTTTTATTCTTCTGATAATCATGATTCTTGATTGTAACTGTTACCTTTTTAATTAACCCAATTCCCATACTATTCCAGGAAAAATTCCTCTTTAAGCGCCCTGAGGATAACCGTTCCAAACCCTAATTCTTCTTCAGATGATACAAATAAAGAATCTCATAAGAGGAAAACTTCGCACAACAAAGAAGTAAGAAATATCTAATTTTAACTAAACAATATTGTTGCCTGTATTTCTTATCTACTTTGTTTTCGCAGGTTTCTGATTGTGAGATGGGTGGGGTCAAGAAACCAAAGGCTGAGAAAGCTCGCAAGCCTACAGTAATGAAGTCAAATCTTTCTATTCTTGACTTTGATGTCGCAGACGCCACCCCTTTAGCAACAATTCTAACTTCTGATTCTAATGCCTCTATCACTCCAATTCAAACTTCTGATGCAAATATTTTTGTCACCTTTGAAGAAATTTTTCCTGGTGAAAAGGAAACTGTTGTTGATCAAGGGATGAAAGATACCCCTATTACTGCCTCTGCGAATTCATCGGGTGCGAATCAGACTTCTTCTTCATTCATCTATACTGATCTTCAACCAAATTATGCTAATGTATCCTTCCCTACAAATTTTACTATTCCTTCTCCTCCTATATCCATCACTTCTTCATCATCTTCTTCTCTGTTATTAAATTCCCTTTCTCTTAGCAAAAAAGCTTTGGATAGTGTGAATTTTGCTTCCCAAACTCTGTCTGACATCATCAACTCTGCTCAATCCTCTACTAATGACCCTTGCAAACTTCGCATTTGCTCTGCTTTAAGTATACTTCTGTGCGAATTTCCTTCTGATATATCTACAAGAGATGAGATTCATTCTCAAATTGATCCAAGCTTCCATACTGCTCTAGATGTCTTGGTAAGTCCTCTTTTTCATGTTTTGGCTCAACTTTAATATCTTAACCTTTTATCCTTATCTTCTTTCTTCTTTAGGATTTTCATCTTCGAATGATTCTTGCCGAAGGGCGTTTTGAATCTAGATGCTCTCAATTGGAACTTTCGCAACAAAATGCTTCCTTGGAGAATGAAGTCAATAGGTTGAAAGTGGAACTTCAAGAGGTCCAGATATTAAGGGGAGAACTTCAAGTTGCAAATCTTGAGGCTGAAAACCTTCGCAACCGAAACCAAGAACTTAGAGGTGACTTTTTCTTCTTTGCTTATTGTAACTTATGATATATTTCTTCGCTTACCAACATTCCTTAAATTTCTTCATGCATTTATTAAGATTTAAATCAGAGGCGAGTTTTGGAGAGATACACTTTTCAATATCTTGCTGAGGATACTCAAGCGAATAACGAGAAGTTGCACACTCATTTAAACCAACTAAACAATCAACATTCATATTCACTTGATCAGATTAATAATCTAACCCATTAAAATAACCATCTCATTCAAGAAATTGAAGTATTAAATAGTCAAATATCCCATTTTTCTAAATTGTCACGTAATGCTGATCTAATGTATGAAACATTGTCAGAAGAAAATCATACCTTTTCTAGGGAGAAGCATTCTTTCTTAAGAAAAGAAGCAATGTTTTCGCACCAATATTCAATTCTTCAGAAAATAAACGAAGATCAAGCGCGAGCTTTTCGTTCACTTGAAGTACAGCATGAGACATCACTTAAGGAATTAAATACCCAGAATGAAAAAATCATTCAAAGTAAAATAAATTTGACTGTGAAGAAGAATCAGCTTCAAGAACAATATAATCAATTAAAGAAATCTCATGATGCTCTTAAGAAAAAGAGTAAGTCTCTCTCTGATGATGAAAAGAAGATTCGCTCCCGTCTTAATGGTTCAGTTGGCACTACAAAAAACCCGAGAAAAGGCCACTAAAATCTGGCAACTGCACAAAAAAATTAGTTTCCAAAGCCTTTCGGAACTAGTCAACTGCAACTAGTAGTTCTTATATACTTTGGCAATAAATTGATCGCAACTATTGTTTTTATTAGTTTCTAAACTCTTTAGCAACAAACATATGCCAACAACATGATATACGCTAGTAACCTAATGCTTCCATAACTAGGCAAAGGAAACTTGTAGTTCCTATATACTTCGGCAACATGTTGATCGCAACTCCAGTTTTCGTTAGTTTCCAAAAAAATTAACAAATGTAGGCCAACTAATGTAGGCCAACTACAAAACATACGCTTGTAGCCTAATGCTTTTGAAACAAAGCAGACACAACTACTAGAACTGCTAGTTCTTAAGTACTCCGGCAACAGTTTAATCACAACTACTGTTTCCATTAGTTTCTAAACACAAAACCAAGTAGATTATGTGGCGACTTGAACTCCAGCATTGCGGGTTTAAGTCTAAGTCATCAACCATCCTCAATAATGTTCCGATTTGTAAGCTTTGTGCAGTCTTTTTAACAATATTAGATCACTTTTTCACTGACCTTAACTTGTAAATTATGGAAGAAGTAGTGCAAATTGCTATCACAAATGTACAGTTAAAATCAATACTTAAACTCAAATAGATAAGAAGATCAACTAGTGCTGTCAGTATCTTCCACCAGCTTTGCGAATCCCCATCGAGCGTGTCTAATTTCATGAACCTGATCAATAAGAGCATCATCTGCAACATGAAAGATCCACCTGATATACACTGGGTGTTGCTCTCTCTTGGTGAACATAATTAGAAATGCTAGCAGCTAGCCGGCTCCCCATGAATTCGCACAGCGAGATTCTTACTATCACCACAAGGACAACTAAATATGATTTCAGGATTTCCAAGTTTCCCATTGACTGTATCTATGAAATTAGTAAATGCATCATGGTATTCAGGAGTTCCTATACATGTATAAGATATATGAATTTTAGCAGAAAAAGTCAAAATATTTTAAACATGATAGGGGGATGCAATGATAATTATCCTACGGAGTATATGGCTGCTTAATTGCTTTCGGAAGCAACCAGATGACACTTGTACTAAACCAAAACCTTGATTGATTGGATAAAATCTAGCTAAAGCACAAGTCATGAAATTAAAACTTGTGAGCCAACTGCAGAGAAAACATTTCAAGTAGTTGCTTGAAGAAACTGCAGAAGGACGAACGGAAGTTCACTCATCCGCAATGTACCTGAAAAGTAAACCGAAGAAGCAATGAGAAAAAGTGCATAGGAACACAAAAGAAAGTTTACCAAAGCTTAAATTGAAGTAATTGGAAGGAGTTACCTACCAGGGTTTGTAAATAAAATTTGGGGATATCAATGAGCACTCAATCCTTTGCTGGCAACCAGGAGTAACTGCGTGATCCAAGTACACAAGGCATATGCTCCTATTTGTTTCCAACAAGAAAATAGGAAATACACAATAAGAGTTATGGAGTAGAATGAGAATGTATCCACAGAAAGGTACACCAAATAGATACAGTAATAGTCAGAAGAACAAGCATATTTCTCGTGGAAACTAAAGTTCACCCCCATAAGAATGACAATTCAGAAATCACTGCAACAGAACAACTAAAGTTCATCTCAGGTGACAATTCACAAATTGAACATGCTTGGGACAGTTTACGCATTATCCAGAAGCAATATACAGCAAATATACAACAGTCTACTCCATTTCCACTTTTCTTACATGGTGGTTCGAAGACTAATTCTTCATTCAAAGAAGAAGAAGAAAGAAGAAAAACAAAACTCTGTGCCCCTACCCCTGCCAGAAACGGATATATTGACTTAAAGCCACTGTTAAGTTGTTAACCCTGTTACAGCTAAACATAAGTGAAAAATTGGTTCATTTTTAATAACCAAGATATTGGTGTATTTCCTGACCACATTTTAGGTGTACTAACATTGAGGTTAACTTAACTAGTTGAGTAGGACTGGGACCAGACAAGCTGTTTCTAGAGAGATCAGCTTCAAAAAGATTCATAAGATCTCCAAAACTTTGAAGGAGTTTTACCCGGTTTTTTTCTAAGTGCAAACGTTCAAGACTTGTGAGCTCTCCCATACTTACAGGTAAATTTCCTATTAACATGTTTTCATGAATTGGTAATTCTTGGAGTGAAGTCTTACCAATTGATGATGTTAGTAATTCTTGGAGTAAATCTGTTATCTGACGTTCCTCGATATGTTTGGGAAATTAGCTTCTGAAATGAACCTGGAATGCTTCCGCCAAGCCGATTGTATTATGGATGACTGTAACCTCCTGAATTTGCAATTAACGGGTTAAGCTCTTGAATTTCATCTTGAATTCTTTTCTCCTGCAAAATGAAGTGGTGGAAATCAGTTTTTACCTTTGGGGTCCAAGCTAAATGTATTGAAAAAATTCAACACAGAACAGACTTCAGAAAACACCCTATTGTAGGCAAACACAAAGATCAACAGGTATAATAAACCTCATGAAGCAACGGCCACTTCATTCCATTTCTCCCAAAGCCAGGTAATTGGTGCTGGTTCTAGTGTTGATGACATGAGAGGGTCTGCAATTGGTGCTGCTGAAGGGGATGCAGATTCAAGAGGGTTTGCAATTAGTGCTGCTGAAGGTAAAATACCAAGAAAACACACACAATTCACAAAGAAAAGCCTCGAATCCAAACTAACATAACCCTAAGAAGCCAAGAGTAAATGGTCTTTACCATCCGTGTCGGCAAAACGTAAACTAGAGCAAATTGCTGATGCATTAGATCATTATCAAGCCTATACGACCCAACCTAAATCACCCAAGAAAACACCCAATGAACACACTCTTTAATCATAAATAATAAACCCACTACAAATTAAAATTGTGGAAAACTAATACCATTCCAAAAAAGGGTTTTCATAAATGAGTAAAAAGAGATAAAGCCAAGAAATAGGAAGCGTAGCTAAGGCAAATTAATATTGGACTCTTATCTCATTTTTGAACTAGCTTGGAGAAAAAATCTTCTAGTTACAGAGATTTCATAGTTCAAACCAGAGCACCCTCTTCTTCACCACTATAACTACTGTTGAGAATGCAATCCATAACATTGGCAAGTGAGACAATATCTCAAACAGGTAATACATATCAAAATGATGACTAAGATTACTCAAATGAAGGGGAAAAGAAAGACAAGAAGAAAATTACCTCGAACTGATGATTAATTTCAGGTGCTAAATGATACCCAAACATCTAAATCCCCGACACAAACCAAAACCAATACCCAACTCCAACAAAATGAAAACCCTATTAAGAAATCAATATTTTTTCTTTATCAACAAAAGACTCTGAGAAACTAATGTGAATCATAAGAAACTTGAAAAACAAAGATGCAACTCAATTTTACCTTTGAGTAAGGGAAACCTCTATCACCACCTTTCTCAACAGTACTGCAAATCAAAAACTCGCTTCTATAACAGAAGCAAGCCCATTAATGCCAATCAGAAAAAGATCTGTTGGAGAAAATGTTGCAAGATTATGACAAGAACAACTTTCAATCACCATGAGTTCAGCTTGCTTCCTTAACAATTTTTCTTGAATTTTTTTTTCAATCAATCAATTGTCAACACTAACTGCACAAAATCGAAATAACAAATTGATTAAACCCCCCAAAAGAAATGAAATCGGTCAAAACCCCAAAATCAAACGAATCCCACACTTACAAAACCCTGGAAATGACAGGGAAAGATAATTGACTCAAAGATTTAAAAAAAAAATTAAGATCTGAACAACATATAGCATCGACTGCAACTTTCTCGAAGAATACAGAGAGAAATCACAACAAACCTCAAACGTTAACAGCCACTTCATTCCCTTTCTCGCACCACATAAACTCGTGGTTTTAAAGTTTATTTTTAGCCTTGATTTTCCCTTGGTGAAAATGTTTGGTTAACTGATTTGGATTTGGTTTGGCCGGAAAAGGTCAATTTGGAATTTCTGAGAGAAAAAAAGAAGGATGAGAGTTTCTTTTAAACTGTGAGCTAGAGATGTGGGGGATCTGAGTTTCAATTCTGGAAACAAGTTTTGCTTTTTGTTTTAGTTTCTTAGAGATAGGGGAGAGATCAATGTTTTTTTAGAATAATTGATACTGAGAATGAAAGAGAAAGGGTGAGATAGGAGCTGTGAAAAAATTTCTAGTCGAGAATTCTAGAAAAATTCATTGAAATTTTAGATTTCACCCAAAAAAAGGCGCCAGCATTCCCGCCAAATCATTTTCCCCAAAATGTTTTCCCGCCACATAAAAATTATGGTTGAAATTCTTTTGCCACCGTTGAATAAGATGGCAATCCTTATACCTTTTGTGTTTTAGTAGATAGCCGTAGGATTAAAAAATCTAATTTTCTATTGGTTGGATATATATCAGGCTGGATCGCGTATATTTAGCTATGGTGTATTGGTGTGGTGTCTTGTGTGTAACCCGAAATTTGCATTGCTAAATATTGGGATCTTAATTGTAGCGACTATCAATAGATAACAAGAAATGGGTGGATAATGAGGAGCGAGTTGAGTTTGAGGAAAAAGGGTTAACCTGATAAAATCCTCATAATTTAAAAATATATTTTTAGAAAAATATTCGATTTTAATGTCAGAATCTTATTCACTGTCGATTCATTCTCTCAAACTTCAAATTGTTCTATCTCAAATTTCATATATTATTCTCATTATGAGTTTGGTATTGGAATTTGTGTAAACTAAACATGACCAAATTAAAAATCGAGTAAAATTGGTGGATAAATGTGTAAAATCTAATGCAGTTGATTCCAAGACAATCATTTGTATTTTTAGTTCACATGCATTTGGAGCGGTTATTTCTTGGTATAGGCCGAAGTCTTACAAATTGGCGTCTCGAACTCAAAATACTCCCGTGCAATACATTTGTTTAAAGGTTAATAGAATTTGCTTAATCTGGCATCTGCTTACTCCACCATTTTACTCTTTAACCGGTAAAACGTTTTTACAAACGAACACTAAGTTAAAATAATATATAATTGGAGAAAATTAGTGCAATCCGTGAGAAAATGAGTGAGGTCGACCGACATTAGGTAAGACTGGTGAAATTTTGGTTTGAATGGGTAAAACCCCATGGAGTCCAAGCTAATTCCAATAAAATCAAGCGATATTCGATAAGATTGAGGATATAACATATGAAATTGGGTAAGGTCGATGGACATTCGATTAAAATCATGGATAAATGGAGAAACCTACAGAATCCGAGAGAAGAAATCTACCGATATTGAATAAGATTGACGGAACAAGCAAAATCGAGTAAAGTCGACCGAAAATTTAGTTTGAATTGATATGTAACCATATAAACCTATGAAATCTATGGGAAATCTAGTGAGTTGAGCGGTATTGGATGATTGATTTAAACGCGCGAAATTAACTAAGGTTGATGAACATTTGGTGATAAATTTCTGATAACTGAAGAAACCAGTAGAACTGGGATAAAGAGTAAGGATGGATGTTATCTAATCATAAGATGATGGATGACAAGTGAAATTAATTGAAGTTGATCAAAATTGGATTTGAATTGATAAATACCCATATAAACCCATGGAATTAGAAAAAAGTTGCGTGAGGTCAGGTGATATAAAACACATTGATGAATAACATGAAATTGACTAAGGTTCATGGACTTTCAATTAATATGATAGATAATTGGACGAATCAGTGAAATCAAGGAGTAATTGGGTTGTGTTGACCAATATTGGGTAAGTTTGATAGTTAACAAGCGAAACCATGTGAAGACGATGGAAATTCGTTTGTGTCACTAGGTGACCATATAAACCCATGGAATACTTGAGAAATATAATGAGGTTGAGTGATATTGGATAAAAATGATCAAAAACGAGTGAAATTTCCTAACATGGGTGGACATGAGGTTTAAATGATGGATAATTGGATAAACCGACGTAATTCGAGAAAAACTCAGTGAGACCTAACCACATTGATTAAGGTGTAGAAACCAAAATTAAGTGAAGTTTATTGTAATTCAGTTTTAATTGGTAGGTAAGTAACCATATAGATAAACCTATCGAATCTAAAAGAAGTTAGTGAGCTAGAGCGGTATTGGATAATATTGCTACCCAACATGTTAAAATTGAGTGAGATCATGCAATATTAGACATGATTGATAGATAACATGTGAAATCTATTAGAATCGATAGATCTCACCCTATTGTATTACCAACGAGATTATATAGTTGATATTTATTTAGCGGTCATTCATTTGCATCATGTGGGCAAATTTTTTTTTTTTTTGTTATGGTTTTGCTTTTGTTTGTTTTTTTTCTATTTATTTATAAAAAGCTCCAATTTCATTAATGTCAAATCCAAGGATACATAGAATTTTTAAACATGAAGAACCTTTGAGTATCAAGAAGAACAAATTGTAAGGAGTACATGGGCAAATATTACGACTAGAGAGAAAAGGAATATTGAAATTAACTAATTATGAATACAAAAGATCCGATGAAATCAGATGACGGGTGATATTAGGACAAAACCCTACCATTTGATGTATTTTCTTCTCGAGAAAGATATGCTCCATCTTCAATGGAGTAGTTTGCACAAATTTTGACCAAAAAAAGGCATAATCCGGCGACTGGAGCTCCATATTGATGATCTTCAAAATTCTAGTAACTAAAGTACAATAATAATAAAGCTAGAGGAGAAACACTTAAAAGTGTAAATAGAAATGCCATAAAGATGCAACCAAACTACAGATGACTGGAAGAATATATCGTCGGAAAACGATAAAAACCTTCACAAATCTAAACCCTACCTTCCAATCCAAAAGAAACCAATAAATAATAAAATCTAGATACTTATACTGCTCAGATTTTCTCCAGGAAATCTGAGTAGTTTAGAGCTCGCCGGAAATATTTTCCCCTCGACGGAAATCGTTGATGTCTAGAATGGATAAAAGAGAGAGGAGGAAAAAGTTTTCTGGTTCTGCTATTCGTATTTCACAGTCACACAAATTCTAAAAGATACGTATTTTTATTTTAAATTGACAAGTGTAAATTTTGTTTGCATCCATTAATGGAAATCAATAAGATGAAAGCATCACAGAAAAGCTGGTTAAGCCGTTATTAAAGCTTTATGAAATGAGTAATAACCAAAGCATCATTGACAATTTTAGAACGACTAGATTTAACGTGTCACATTCCAATGGACTATATGTTTTTTTTTGAAGGATACATTTTACACGCTAGTATATGCTACCAAATGATTAGTTTCGTGGACCATTTTTTTAAATGATCGTTTGTGCTCATTTTAACATCCAAGTTCGTATGCATTTACATATTTCTTATTTTTGATAAATGTATACATTTACATAAAAAGTGCCATGTTTTGAACGTGTCTACTAGTCTCGTGTTTTAATGGAGGAAGAGAGAGCAAGACAGGAGGCTGGAAATTTATCGTTTTTATGAAGTTTCCTACTTATAGTAGTTCACTCACGTTCAGGTTTCGAACTCGGAGCCAGGTTCATCCCTTGAAGTTGACGAAAAGGGGTCTCTTTGAGGTTTAGGAGCCAGGTTCATTTCTCGAAGTTTCCGACTCATAGTTGTTCAATGATGACGAGGTGCAGTATCGAATTTTATGAAAAGGTAACATATTTTTGATGGTATTTTAGTTATAATTTCTAATCCGACGATCTAAAATTAAGCAAAAAAAAACAAAAATTATCTAACGGTCACAATTCCTTGTTTGGTATGACAAAAACAAACACATTCCTCAATCCGTAACCTATTATCTTAACCAATCATATTGTACAAAAACTAATCTAACGGCTCTTATTATTATCATGCGGATTGAGGAAATTCCACCACAATACCGCTCAAACATCCCGTCAAAATTTTCCTCATTCTTCTAGAAACAGCTACGTGTCACCTCTTCCATTTTTCGGATAATAAAAAAATCGAAAACCACCACACGTACTCTTCACACATGTTTCAGAATTGAGGACCACCACATGTTTGGTCTCCCTCGGTTCTTTCTCCATTCAACTCACACACTTTCTCATCTCAGAAAGAGAAAAACTCTATGTAAACCCTAACTCTTTCTCATCTAAAAAAATCAAATCAAAAGAGTTAATCAATTACTCAGAAAGATAAAAACTCTTTTCACCTCAAACCCCAATTTATGGTATCCGTCAAATTAGAAAACTCTTGATCTACAAAAAATCTCTCTAAAAATTCTATCTGCAACCCTCTGTCATCTGATAAACATCAAACCCAACATCACCTCAAACCTAACTTCACCTTAAACCCCAACTTCATCTCAAGAAATCTCAGCTTAAACTACGCCGATTTACATCTCAACATCAAACTCTGGTATAAATCTCACATGTACAGATTTATTTTTCATGTTCTGTTTGTTTGATACCTGATTTCCTGTATATAATTAGATTTTCATTTTCGTTGTGTTTGAATTCGTTAATTTCTGCAATAATTCGTCACTGATTTCCTGATTAGGGTTTTGTTTTCTTAGCCGAGTTAGGGTTTATTTTCTGAACCGATTCATATGATTTCTTTTTTTTTTTCTTATAACAAATACCCTTTGCTAATAAGCTTAATTAATACACATAGGAAGTATGATTTATTTCTGAAAACCACAAAATGTTCTGTGACTCGAGCGAGTCAGAACAGATTCATGTTTGTTCTTCAATTTGGTTTGCTGATTGTTTTTTTTTCTGAACTGATTCTTGATGTGCAGAGTTGCTTAAGCTAACAGATGGTGGAGTTTAAATGAAAGAAAAAATCAAACCGAGGGATTGTCACAGCTAATGCGAAGGAAATTTCTCATAGTGCAGGCAACAGTAGTTTTTTCAGCGTAGAATAAGATTTGGTATTACATTGTATCTCATTCTTTTTCTACTGATGTTATTTTGAATCCTTGTTGTATATATGGTGTAATTTTAACATAGCTTCTTTTGTATGCGACTTGTTGCTGCTTCAAAGATTGCAGAGAACAAGCCTTGTGATGCGGTGATTTTGTTCCCGGAAACCCATTGTTCTAAAAAACTACCACCCAAATGTCAGGAGATGAAAGTAAGACATACTGTACAATTACACTTCGAATTTTATGTGTGTTAATTGATCTGTGCAACAGTACTGATCTGTAATTTATGTAGAAAACAATGAGGACATGAAAGAAGCAACACTGCGAGGAGAATCTGTTTACAATAAACAAATGTGGGACTGCGGCTGCTAAAGCAAAGGAAATTAATCATAGTGCGGGCAACAGAAGTTTTGCCAGCGTAGAATATGATTTGGTATGCATTAATTGTATCTCATTCTTTGTCTACTGATGTTGGTTCGAATCCGTGTTTTATATACCGTGTAGTGTTAACTTACTTGGTTTGTTTGCAACTGCTTGCTGCTTCAAAGATTGCGGAGAACAAGCCTTGTGATGCAGTGATTTTGTTTTCAGAAACCCATGGTTCTAAAAAATTGCCACCGAAATGTCAGGAGATGAAGTAAGACATACTACAAATATACTTAGAATTTTGTGTCTAAATATATCTCTGCAACAGTATATGATCATGTATAGCTATCTGTAATTTATGTAGAAAACAATGGAGGACATGAAAGAAGCAACACTGCGAGGAGAATCTAGTAAAACTCCATCTGACATATATGAAACTGTCTATAATGAACAACGTGGGAGTCTTAACAAACGTGGTCGCAAAGCTTCTCACACTCACAAGAGTTTGGCTGATTTAAGGGAAAAAGAAATACAATTGTTGAATTGAAGAATTGAGTCTCTACAGACAGAAAACATGCTACAGAGAAGAGAACACGTCGGCTTACTGAAGTCTAATTATAGTTTTTCTTCTAAACATTATCCTTCCATGGTTGTACCAGATTATCAGATGATGAAATGGAGGATGAGCAGAGTCAGTGGGCGAGATGAGGATCTTGATGTGGAAGTCAAATTGATGAGGATGACTATGATGACCTAGTATGAAAACTACATCCGTGACTATCCTGATATGGAGGATCGAAATGTGGGAAGGTGCCATGGATGATGAATTATTTTCTTCTTTATTGAAAGATGACGTGGAGGATTCCAATTGGGAGTGGGCCAGCGAGTGATGCATGAATTTCTATTTTATTTTTGTTTTTGTGTTTTTTTTTTCTTTCTTGTTTTTTTTTTTTTTTTTTCAGGTATTAGGATATTAGGGTAGGGAGGATGATAACGAGCATCCAAGGTGTTATGACTTTTTACTCTTGGTTCTGGAAATGAAATGCATATTTTATTAATTTGTTTTGTCAATGCATACATTATACAAAAAAAAATTGTTAATTAGGATATGATCAAAAATAGTAATTAACTAATTATGAGGTTAATTACGATATTTTCATTATCATATTAATTATGATAATTATTTGAGTTTAATTACGATATTAATTACAAGATAAAACCATATAAATATAATAATTAATTGTGATATTAATTACAATATTAATTACAATATCATCCATGCATACACCCAAAATAATTACAATATCATAGTTGCGGAATTATAATTACAATATCACAGTTGCGGAATGATTTGGGAACCATATGCCAACTAGTAAATTTAATTGTTTAACGATTCGATAACTATCAATCAACTTCAATTTAATTGTCTATACCTATTGAAATTATGAAATCATAGTATTTGGCTACCACCAAATTAATTGCTAAATAAATCCACAACAAGATTTTAATTTAGTTGCCATATTATGTGGAAAGTTACTGACAACTACGATGATTATGTTGTTAATATGTTTGGCAACTCTAGAACAACTGCAAAATTTTGTGGTTTTAATTAATTGCATTTAACTAAGTAACGTATTTGGCTCCTGTAACATAAGTTGCCAAATGAAACCATGGCAACTATGTATTTTTAGTAATTGCCTTTACATTTGGAAACACCCCATACGACAACTTAGGCTCCGCAACTACCATTAGTTGCCAATGTGTTTGGCAACTAAAAACTCATATTCGGCAACCAAACTAGCTTGGTTGCCAATGCTCAAGTTTTTTGTAGTGTGGTGATGATTTTGATAAAGCTATGGAAAGTATGAAGAATAACACCCTTCTTGACTGCCTTGTTACTGTTTAACTATTTCTTTGAATTTCATTAATGCGAGCTTTATTTCCAATTTTGATAGTTTATTATTCTTCGCAGATTCTGAAAAGTCACATCAATCTACTATTGCTCAGTTGAGATCTGATTTATCCAAATTCGCAAAGAGCGTTTGAACCTGGAAGTATCTCATGCGAACCTTGAACTTTCTCTTTCTGCTTCTCGAGACAGAGCGCAAGAATACTCGCACATCAACAATCATTTTTAGAGATCAATGCTAGAAACCTTGAAAGGGGAGCTATTCGCAAGGCTCATTCTAGTGCTCAATCTGTAGTTAATGGAATTCTTCTAAGCAACTCTCTTCCTGCAGTAAAGATTCCTCATCTTAATGTAAGCGAAGATGAAGAGTACCCTGAACCAAATAGTGATTATGAATTTGTGAGCGATGATGAGAAAGATCAATAGGATGAAGAGGATCAAATTGAGAAGGGCAAGTCTGTTGATAAGACTAATGCTGAAATTGAGAATCCCGGGCCCAATATTGATGCTGAAAAGTCTTTGGTCGAACAAGATGTAGCTGTTGAACATGTTTAATTTTCTTTTCATCCAGTATTTCCCTTTTTTGTTTTGATACATTTTGAACTTGTTTGTTACAAGGAAGATTATATTTTTTTATTTCATTTCCCATACTTGCCTCTTATTATATTTCTTGTATAAAACAAGTGTGTGATCTAATGAATTTTGAATTTCCTGCAAAACAGTCATTAGTTTGTATATATTCTTTATCGTGAGGTCTTATCTTGCCTTCCTATGTAAAGGTCTTATCTTTCCTTATTTCTGTGCGATGACATCGCAGGCGGTCTTTACACTGTAGTGTATCGACCCATTGATCTCATCTTATCTTTTTCTTGTATTATTTCCTCTTCAGGTTTTATCGCATAAATATGATAAGTCTTAATACTCCCTTGAGTAAAAAGTCTTATGCCATTTACGTCTTTTGACACAATTCAGCTCCCTAATGGAGGGTGTCGTCCTTATCTTCCCCCTGATTGCCCCTTCAAGGAAGCTTACCTCTATCGGGTTAAGGTTATGTCTCTTCCCATCCAGTTAATTCAACAACCAGTTGATTTCGCAGTCTCACATCCTACTACCGATGAGGTTTATGGTTGCGAGGCCGCACCCTAAGTGGGGTATCTTCGGACTGAGTGCCTCATAGTCAGGATTTGTCAAGAGTGGCAAGGTACGCTCCAGACGCCCCGGGCACTCTTGACTCAACCGTGTACCTCGGCGCCCTGATCGAGTTTCTGCACTCCTTAGGAGAGACTTCCTCACCTTAGTCTCTCAATTTAAGATTATTATCTTAGACTGAAAATTTAAGGTACCTTTCCCGGATGGGCATTTTCGTTTGTTCTCACCCCAAAACTCCATGACTCAAGTTCCAGGGTCGGTATAGATTTCCCTTGAGTCATGCTTTCTAGATTTTCCGACTATGACGTGCGATAGGTCTTACTTTTTTGCCTCTTGCATGTATGCGAACTAGGTTGCACGCCATATTCGAATTCCTAGTCTATCTGATTAAAAATCATTTCTGATGCCTTTTATTAAGGTCATATTTTGAGGTCTTACATTTGCCTTTTTCTTAAAAAAAAGTTTCTTAAATATGAGCGAACTTTTCAAACTTGTTTACTGAATCAAATACTAAATCCCTGTTCAAAGATGAGGATTCATATTCTTAACCTCTCACATGTGTTAACTTGTGCGATGAAATTCGCAAACTCCTATGGATAATATTTCTTCAAATATTGTCTATTCCAAGGACGATCTAATCTTCGACCCATATCTCTCCCTTCGGGATCCATTAACTCATAAGCTCCATTTCCAACTATCATTTTTATTATATAGGGTTCATCCCATTTCTTTTCCAATTTCCCATCTCCCCATCTCTCATAAATTGGGATTTCTCGCAATACCAATTCCCCTGGTTGAAATTCTCTTATCTTAACACATTTACTGTATTCTCGAGCTAGTCTTTATTGATAATTTTCCATATGTTGCAAAGCGACCTCTCTTGCTTCTTCTAAGTCATCAAGTTTTGCTATAATTAGATCTGCACTTAGATTATTCTCCCAAGCTTCTTTCTTTTTTGTTGGAATGATAACCTCTGTTGGTAACACAGCCTCTACCCCATATGTTAAACAGAAAGGTGACATCCCCGTTGCTTCTCTCCTTGTTGTCTTGTAAGCCCATACGACATTATGTACTTGTTCGCACCATCCTTTATTGTGCCCTTCTAACTTTTTCTTCAAGTTATTTGTGATAGTTTTATTTGTTGCTTCTACTTGTCCATTACTTTGTGGATATAAAGGAGTAGATTTTTCGCTTTGAATTTTGAACGCATTCAATAACATTTCTATATTCTCACCCTCGAACTGTTTTCCATTATCAGATACTAACTGTGCAGGAATACCAAATCTGCATATAATATATTCAAAGATGAATGTGAATATGTCCTTATCACGAATGTGCTGAACTGCTTTTACTTCAGCCCATTTTGTAAAATAGTCTGTTCCAACAATTAAATATCTCTTTTGCCCAATTCCTGGTATAAATGGTCCAACAATGTCGATCCCCCATTTTTCAAAGGGCAACGCATTTGTTGATGAATTTAGCATCGCTCCGGGTGCATGTATCTTTTTGCCATGACGTTGAAACTATTCACATCTTCTTGAGACTTGTTTCGCATCCTCATGCATGTATGGCCAATAGTAGCCTTGTATCTTTGCCCTATATGCGAGTGACCTTCCTCCGCTATGATTACCGGCATCTCCATAATGTAATGCCTTTAATATTTCTATCCCTTCTTTTCGCGTAAGACATCTGAGCGAAGGTCCCAGGAATGATCTTTTATAAACAATGCCCTCCCTCAATTCATAATTCGTCGCACGACTTTTTAATTTGTGTGCCTCCAACCTTTTTCTTGGTACTTCTCCCTTCTCTAGGTATAAATGGATTTCAGTTATCCAATCTTTATCTTCGCTCACACTTTCTTCTTCCATATTTTCTATTGTCATCACATCTATTTTAGTTGCTTCTCCTTTCTCTATAGATGGTAAAAAGAGTGTTTGTATTTTTATGTCCCTTTCAACTGGATCTATTAACATGGAAGGTATGAAGGCCAATGCATCTGCCAGTTTATTGTCCTTTCTGCCTATGTGTCTCCAACTTATTTTTGGAATTCGCGCTGCTAAATCCATAACCAACTGTTTGTATTTTTGCAAAGATGGTTCATTTGTACTATATGTACCTTCTACTTGGTGAATTACTAGCTGTGAGTCACTAGTTATTCGTGCATCTTCTATCTTCATTTCAATTGCTAGCTTTAGTGCATGTAGAACTGCCTCATACTCAGTCTCATTATTTGTGGATGCGAAATCCAGTCTGAATGAATAAGCCATTCGCTCTTCTGTTGGTGAAATGAATACAATACCAATACCATTCCCTTCTCCATTGGATGATCCATCCACTAATATTTCCCATCTATTTGAATTCCGGTCAGTTAATAAGTTTTTAGGATTCCCGTGGTCTTCATCCACATCCATCATTTCTTCTACATATTCATCTTCTTCTAATGGAAACTCTGCGAGGAACTATGCGATAACTTGAGACTTTGGTGAAGATAAAATCTCATAACCAATTTCATAATTTCCTAATTGTGCATTCCATCTTTCAACTCTCCCTGATCTTTTTGAATTCTTCATTGTTGGTTTAATTGGTACCTTAGTTAATACCTTAATCTTATGAGCTTGAAAGTAAATGTGAAACTTGAATGATGCATACACCAATGCGAGAATTAACTTTTCAATCTTTGAATAATTTTTCTCTGCTGAGTTGTATGTTTTACTTATGTAATATATTGGTTTTTCTATCCCGTCATCCGAGCATAATAATACTGCACTTAACGCATGCAATGTCGATGCTAAATAGAGTAGCAATTCTTCTCCCGGCTTGGCCTTTTGCATAATGAATAAATTCACTAAATAATTTTTTATGCTCTGCAATGCTTTATCACATTCTTCCGTACATTCAAATTTGGTCCCCTTCTTTAATATGTTAAAAAAGTATTTACACTTATCTGAAGAACGTGAGATAAACCTTCCCAACGAAGCTATCAATCCATTTAGCTTTTGAACGTCTTTCACTGTTGCAGGGGACGGCATATCTCTAATTGCTTGTACTTTTTCTGGATCAACTTCTATTCCCTTCTTGGATATTATGTAACCCAAGAATTTCCCTGATGATACACCGAAGACGCATTTTTCTGGATTCACCTTAATATTGAATTTTCGCATCTGCTCAAAGATTTCTCGCAAATCATCAACATGATCCTTCGCCTCTTTACTCTTAATTAACATGTCATCGACATAGACTTCTAATGTTTTATGTATCCACTTTTCAAATACTTTTTCCACCGTTCTCTGATATGTCGCACCCGCATTCTTCAATCCAAATGGCATTTTCGTATAGCAGTATAAACCTCTTGGTGCGAAGAAAGCAATATGTTCTTGATCTTCTTCATCCAAAGGAATTTGATTATAACCTTTATATCCATCCAACATTGAGACTCTTCCATTTCCTGGCGTCGATTCTACCATTTGAGGTATATCTGGTAAAGGAAAACTATCTTTCGGACACGCTTTATTTAAATCAGTGAAATTTATGCAGATCCGTATCCCGTTATTCTTTTTTGGTACTACCACCGTATTTTCTATCCATTCTGGATATTTCGCTTCCCTTATAATCCCTGCATCCAACATCTTTTGCAACTCCGCTTCTATTTATGGATGATAATCAATTGTGATCTTCCTTATTCCTTGCTTAAATGACTTTACATTCTTTTAATGTTCAAATTATGACATGCGACAGATGGATGTATCCCTGGCATTTCCTCCATACTCCACGCGAAGATATCATTATATTCTCGCAAGATATTTACCGTTTTTTTTTCTTCTTCTTTATCCATTTTGGTTCCTATTTTTAATATTTTTGGTTCTTCTTCGGATGCAACGTTTATTTCTTTCGTTGGTTCCACTGCGGTAAAATTTGCTTTCGGTTCTTCCATTGGTGTTGGATCCTTAATCGTCTTAATCTGTTCACCTTCCTTCGCTGGTGCTTCACTTGGTATTCCTTTTCCCTCTTTCGCTCTGATATGCATATCCGAAACTCTTCCTCCTTTTTTAGTTCTTTTGATTTTCTCCAGCGATCCTTTCGCTTCTTTGCTTTCCCTTCATAATTTCTTACATCTACCTGATTGCAAATCTTCGCACTTGTTACATCTCCTTTGATTTCACCTGTACCACTTGGGATTGGAAACCTGATGCACTAATGTAGTGTTGATGCTACAGCTTTTATCGAGTGCACCCATGGTCTTCACAATAACATGTTGTATGGTGATTCTATATCAATCACACACAGTGTTATCTTTGTTACCACTTCTCCCAGTAATATTCGCATCACAATTTCTCCTTTTGGTTTTGTGATTGCTTTATTGAATCCATGAACATTGTAAGTTGGATGTGTCATCTCTGCATCTTCATATCCCATTGCTTTGAATGTGCGATAAAATAAGACATCAACTCCACTTCCTGTATCTATCAGTGTTGTATCAACCGTCCATTTTTCTGATTTCGTCTTCATTACAATGTTTTCTCCTCGCTCAGCTGTGACTGTAATTACCAACGGATCTATCCTCTTTAAATTTTCTGCTGGAATTTCTTCTGCTGCAAATGTAATCTCCACTTTTTCTCATTCTTTTAATGAAGATTCTTTTTCCACCGTTTCCACCTTCCTTCCTTCATAATTTCGCTTGTCAATTCTACCTATTATTCTTTCTTGAAAATCTGCATCAGAGATTGACGTTTTAGTTATAGAATTACATTGTATATCTCTACCTCTTCCTTGTATTGTTACGATTCTTGCTTTCTCCATAGATTCTTTATTATTCTTCTGTACTTTCCCTAAAAGTTTCAGATCTATCTTTTGAAGATTTGGTAACTTATTAACAGGATTTATCACCCAAAGCTGTTTCTGGCGCCAAAAATGTAGTTGCAGGAAAACCTACAACCACACCCCAGTGTATCTAAAACAATCACTCAATAATCATAATGAATTCTTTATTAATTTTCTAGGATTATAGTTGGATACAATGAATAACAATGACTTTACAATGACTTTACTTGCTCTCCAAATAAACTTTCTCTCTCCTAGTTTCTTGTCTAACACACACTAAAAGATCCCCCTACGTGATGACCTCTTTCCTTTATATACTGATTCCTCATAGTGGATGACAATTAAGAGATCCACTATTTTCGGAATCATTGTGTGATACGTTCGCTCATTTACACTCACTCATTCCCGCACAACTTATACTTCGCATAGAACATCACAGTTTACTCGTGACTTTGCTGACATCATCCAATATGTTACTTCACCTTTACCATGTACAATAGTCCTCGCTTATATCATATAATCCTTATTTCACATAATTATTGATATGTGCGATATTCCACTCGTACAATGCCAGTAGCTTCGGCTTATTGCCGGTAGTACCCTTGTTTGTGGACTTCAGTATCATGGAAATTAGAAGCAAATTGCTACCTAAAATCTCCTTTTAGATATGAGTTTATGGTTTGTTATTAAGTGGTTTGTTTGACAGGCCCTCAAAAGAAATCCTAGTGATGCAGTTATGCTATCCAATAGGAGTCTGTGCGATGTCCACTTAATGTATGTATCATGTAAGTGGTTAGAACTTCAAAGTGAGTTTAAGCATCTAGACGGTCCAAGGAAGAACCTACCTGTGCCTGTAATTCTACTATGCACAAATGACGAAGCAGCCTAAATATCATATGTTTACCATTGATAAGAAGTTTTGTCCCAAATTGTAAAATCTTACGATCTATATAATTTGTGAGTTTCCAAGTGCATTACTATATGAAGTTTTTAGTAATTTTTTTCTAACTTTTCCTTCATCTTGTCCCCTAGCCCCGGAGTTTGAATATTGGACATTCATGATTAAATGGATAATATGATCCCTAAAATCTTATTATATATATCAGCACCACCGAAAGCATGGTTGTTTTTTTTTTTTCTTTTTAAGCAAAAAGCATGGTTGTTGGTCATGGGAAGCACTTTGAATTCATGATTTATCACATTAATTATATTTTAACATTTTACTCATTTTGCCTTTCTATCCTGTTCCCTTGATTGGCGTTGAATATTGAATTCATGATTATCACATGCTAGTTCCTCTTTTTTTTTTCTTTTTTTTTTTTTCCCTTCGTGCTCTGTGTTCACAAGCTAGTTCTGTATAAGTAGAAAGTATTGATAATCAGCATTTCTTCACATATATACACACAAGATCCTGAAAATATGAACCATCATCAGAATATGGCTGGTGGCCAAGTTAATACGCATTTTTACCTTGTGTTCTTCATTATCTTCTTCTGTTGTTGCAGTGTCTTAGTTCAATCTCAAGTTCCAAAAAACAAAACTTTCAGAATTATAAACCAAGGAGACTATCAAGATGTGGTAAGTGAATATGGGTCGACTTTTCGTTTTGCAAAACCAAATGCTAATTTTAATATGGATCCATTCGGGTTATATTTCTACAATACCACTTTCAATGCATATGTTCTTGGAATTGGTGGTGGTAGTCCTTATCAAAACATGATGTTAAGAACCGATAACCAAATTCATTGGGTTTGGGATGCTAATCGCAACGACCCAGTTCGAGAAAAGGCTACTCTCACTTTCAGTAGAAATGGTAACTTAGTCCTTGCTGATGTCGATGGTCGTATAGTTTGGCAAACTTACACAGCCAACAAAGGTGTTACCGGAATTATCATGAGAAAATATGGGAATTTAGTACTTCATGACAAAAATGGGAGGTTTGTTTGGCAGAGTTTCCAGCATCCAACTGATACCCTTGTTGCAGGTCAATCACTTCAGCTCAAGGGTAATAGTATAAAACTCGTTAGTCGTACATCAAACCGCAACAGTTGTGATGGTCGTTATAGTATTGTGATCGATGACAAACACGGATTGACGATGTATAAAAACACTTCGGGTAAACTTGTTCGATATGCAGGTTGGGAAGCAAAGGGTGTTTCTAATGTAACATTTCATTCTGTTACAAGAATTGATCCGGTTCAACCAGAACCGAGTTTCGAAGAAAAGGGTAATACAAGTTATTTCCTATCTCTAGGTTTCTCTGCGGGGGAGAAAGCAAAAACTCACTCTAAAAGAGTTATACTCAAAATAATGGCGACTACTTTTGGTCACTATTCACATCTTAGATTAGAATCAGATGGAAACCTAAAAGTTTATAGCTACACTTTACGACAAAATTTTCCAGAGGAAAGTTCTTGGAAAAAAGATTATGCATTCTTCGGAGATACCGTGAAAGAATGTGCATTAAGATCTAAATGTGGTACATCTGGGAAGTGCTATGGGAGACTGTGTAGTGCTTGCCCTCGTAACCGTTCGTCAGGTTGCATGATCACTTCATGAAGAAATCAATCATCTTCTTGTTTAGCTTTTACAAACTTTGTGAGTTGATTAAGATTCAGGCATACGCCTTGCTTATGTCTACTACTGTTGGTGGTGTGTTTTTGTTTTCTTTAATTGTTGTAGAGAATTTCCGATCTCAGATTGTGGGCAACTCCATCGGCTTCACCCACTTAGAGATGCATCTGCCTGTTCAGTGGGGGGCCTTGTACTTCAAATCAATCTAATGAAGTGATTTTCCAAATTTTAGTAAACAAAATTACAATCATTTCATTATTAATCAGAAAAATTCTCTATGGATTTTTGTGTTCTTGTTTGATCTGAAAACCCCACACCAAACAACTTTTTGGTGGTTCTTCGGTAAATCAAGGACTTTAGCCCATTAAGTTCTAGCTAAAGTTAGCCAAAAAGACGCAAGTAATTTGCAATTCTGATGGATGCTCACAGATATGACAGCAAATTAAAAAGAAAGTGTTGGTCATACATAACGAATATATATGTAAATTGAACAAATCAAATGCGGAAACGGGTTATTAGTTCGTACCTTGTAATCGCTCCAAATGAGGATGATGTCGAATCAGCGGATCACTTGCGTTTCACGTTCTTGAACCTCCAAACTCGGCGGTGAGTAGGTGCCACAAAAATGAGAACAAACTATATTTTCACAAACTAAATACCGTATAGAACTTCTACTTCTTCTCCAAAGGACACAAAGGAATTTTAGTGATTCTACAACTAATGTTTGAATACTAGAAGACTTTGCTAGCTAACTTGAATGCTCACCTAGAACTATCTAGATAAATCTCCATACTTGGTTTATCTCTTGCTAAACTCACTACTACTTCTAATTGTTGTTTCAACAAATGAAACTAGAAGCCTATTTATACTCAAACTTCAAGCATCCTTTCTTGGCAAGTGTTAAGGAAGAACCAAACACTTGGAGCTAGTACTAACACTTGTTAGCATGGAGATAAACACATGGAGTAAGTGATTAAACACTTATTATCATCATGCAAATACATGGTGGTCACCATGGCTTGGTTAGTTGGAGAAGGATTTTTTCTTTTGGCAAAGTCAAGCACATGACTTTATATACCCATCCAAGATGGACTTTGGACATGCACACCACATGGGTGCCCATATTACCAACAAAAACAAAAGCAAGACCACGTTTTGCGAAACGATGAAATATCTTTAGCTCATACCAGAGCAGTAATGCTCTGCTGCTTCCGGTGAGGCTGCATGGACCATAGGAACATGTGACCATGTTATGGGAGTCCAGAAGTAGGACTTCCCAAAGAAAGAGCACTTAAAATTTGGATATTTCTTAATTTTTTTACTCAAAAAGGCATCAAACAAACACAAAATATGGAATTTGGGAACTGTTGATATGGCATGATGAAACTATGAAGTTCGGGTGCGATTGAACATACACATTTCTGGTTTTGATAAATTTAAATTTTATGAATCTTTTGCTTTGGAAACTGGAATGTAGTTAGTTCATTATACATTATCTATATACAATTTGTCTTGCTCACTTTTGGCACCTTCGTCTGCACAGCAATATCCAAATTGCTCACTCCTACTGTTATCTTTTGTTATAAACTACAGTACTTTTTTTCCTTTTATCCTATCTATATTTTTGAGAAGCCGGAGAACACTGATTTTAGGGAAAAATGGTTTTCTGTTTTCTCATCGAATTTTTCCTGCAACGAGTTTACCTTGGACAAGCCTGGCGCTTATGGTTCCAAGCAAAGAAATCTTCTTTAATAAATCTAACTTGGACTAGTGCTTTTGTTAACCTTCAAATTTCATTCATCTTATGTTAATAATTTTACTGATCAAACATATTATATATTTTTCTCTAAAATGTCTTTCAACAATTGTGTTGGAAAATTCTAGCATCGGGTGATTTTATCATAAATAGAATTTTCCAACACAATTGTTGAAAGATATTTCATCGGGTGATTTACTTAGTAGACGATGATATCTTAGCCAGGCAAAAAGTCAAATTTTTATAGGGTGTTTGGATATGTTTTTAGAAATTACTTTTTCATTTCAAAAAATCGAAAAACGAAAACTCAGTTTAGATATAGAATTTCTAACATGAGTTCTAAAAACAAAAGAAAGTATTTGTGAAACAAATATATTTGTTTGTGACTTTTGCTTTTGATATCAGAAAGCGTTTAGTATCGACCAATATCTATTAATGGCCGACAACTTTAGCTAATTTCATCGATACCACTGCGAGAACCAAAATAGATATTCAATAAGATGAACTATAGGTAGAAGAACAATCATCCAACTCGTATTACAAAAGTATCACGGTATCAGTGTCATGGCTCATGTCACGTTCATGGGATGGAATCTCACGCCAAAGAACAAAACAAATGAAAAGCATGGATGTTTAAAGAATCTTGGTATTGGCTAACACAATGCCACGTGTTGCAGCAGCCGGTGAACACTCGAGAGCAGTAGCGCTCTGCTGCCTCAGTAGATGGCGCATGGACCATGGAATCACTGTCATAGTGTCATGTTTTGGGCTTCCGACTCCGCGGAAAATCAAAAAAATAAACACAAAATTGGTTAAAAAAATCAAAATCAACAATTCTTTTGTGAAATGGACAGTTAGATTTTGATACTGTTTAAATGGATAAAAATGTAAAAATAGGCAGGATGTAACCAGTTTCATCGTGCCCATTTTCAAATATTTTTTCTTATTTTTAATTTACACAGGATGTATCCAGTTTCACCCTTGCTATTTTTTAAATTTAAGCTCTTACTATTCTTTTTTAGCCATTTCACCCAAACTATTTTTTACTCGTCTATTTGAACCGTGATTTAAAAATATTTGGACAAATGACCCATTTTCCGGAAAAAAAAAAAACCACAGTTTGGATATTTTCTTATCTTTACTTAAAAAGCAAACACAAATAAAATAAAAATAAAACTTGGGTGTAACAAATCAACGAACTGTGAACTGTGATTACACATTACTTGTTTTGGTAAGTTTAAATTTCGTGAATGCATGTATTTTCTTGGGTTGTAGTTTTGGTTTAATTCCATTATTATCGACATACAAATAAGTGTCGTCTTGAAATCTTGGCACCTTAATTTGTTTACCAATATCCAAATCGAGGAATACCATAATATCCAAAAATTCATATTAGCTCACTCGTATCAGTTTTCCTTTTTGCTAAAAACTATGGTGTTTGTTTATCGTCACTTTATTTTTGCTTAAGAAAAAAAACATAACTTTATTTGAGATGTCGGGGACAACTGATTGTATTTATTTATTTATAATATTAGAAAAATTAAGTTGATATGGAGACTGTGTATTCCTCCAGATTTAGATCGTATGGTCACTCCAATAAACTTAAGTTTGGATCTGAAAAAGCTAATATGGTCTCTCCAAATGGTAATCAGCCTCAAGCTCCTGTCAACCTACTTTGCTAGCCCAATATTTAACACTTTTTTTACGTTGCTTGTGGTTTTATCATTGTATATGTGAGATTCTTGACTACCGTATATGCATTCAATCTTGTGTATTCTTCTACAGAATGTTAGCTTGATGTTTTAATTTGATTGGGAAAGTAGTTGAAGATCCAAAGAAATCGGTTAGACTTTATACAAGCATCAATTATGATAAGGAACATATTCATATTTGGAGAGACAAATATTAAGCACCCATAGAGGAACCCGGATTCAAGACTAGGGGTGGCTTGAAAAAAAAAAAATTTGCACAGTGGCAAAACAAAGAGATTACCTCTTAAACGAAGCTCCTGGGATAACTTGTTCCATGTACAACAATCATGCCTCTAAGAAAATTTGTATGTATTTTGTTATGAGTAGGTGATTTAACCAATTTCATTACGGAGAAAAACTTTCTGACGTTGAAACAGGAAGAGTCAGACAATATGAATCTTCCATTGCTTAAAGTTGATGTCTAAGTTCGTCCAGTTCAGTTCTTTGGGTACACATTTCTTCGGGTTCAATGCCTAATTAGCAAATCACATAAAAAAAATAGAAATACAGATTATATGAAATGTCAAAGACCTCTGATCTCAGTTCCACTTTCCAACTCTGGCAACTTTCTGCTACCCGTGAAAAAAGTGGGAACGTAAATATATATGTATGGTATTAGACTTCACCCTGCAACACAATGTCATAGATTAAATAGAAAAGAATTTGGAGGAGATACCATAAAACATGACCAAAAAAAACTCTTTTACCATTCGAAAACAACCATGATGATTGTGGAATTTGAGCACCATATCTAAGTAACTTAATCTGCGAATTCTCGTAAAGACTCAAACAATCAAGTAATCTAAAGTACCCACTAAAACCCTAAAACAAATATTCCTTACAAATCCAAATAAAATCCCCAAATCAGAAGAATCAACAAAATCAGGTTAAACAACTAATTCAATTAACATCAAAAAATTAAACTGAAAAATTCAACTTTTCAATCATACGAAGTTACAGTTTACAAACCAAAAAACCTAGTGATAGTAATTTTAAATTAAGAAAAACCCATCCCCATTCATGAAATTAAGTAAGTTGATCGAATTTCATCTGATCACCCAATATATGACATCAAATCGTATCACCTTACCTAGCCTATGGTTTTTTCCTGCTTTCCATGTCTTTCTCCCGCTCAAATAATTAAGAGATGGGAAGAAAGTTTCTTTCTCTTTTCGCATAAAAAGAAACTCTCATGGGTGGCTTGGACTGGGCTTGTCGAATATTTCTTTATCTTGTGGGGGTGGCTTGGACTGGGCTTGTCGAATATTTCTTTCTCTTGTTGGGGTTGCTTGGACTGGGCTTGACGAAAATTTGCCTTTCATTTAGAATCATTTTTTGGGGACCGTGGGTTTTTCGAGGGGACCATGATTTGATTAGGCCACCTTCCCTATAATTATAAGGGGTGTCCTAAAAGGTGGAGATGACTAGTTTACCCTTTTATCTAATTAAAATTATAACTAATCTACAACTTCTTCTTCCTTTATTCTACAATTTTTCTTCTTCTCTTCTTCATCAATATATGATCATCTAAACCTGATCGTATACAAATCTAATCAAAATCATCAAATTTTCATCGTCGTCGATTCACTGAGTTTTCATCGTCGATTAATCAATCTTTTATAAACAAACTTATCCATAAATATTTTCCCACAAACCCATTACTTCTAATTCGTTTTTGATTGAAATTTTGATCCGTAGTCATCAAAATATGTTGAATTTGGAGGTTACAGTAGTAAGTTCGGTTAGGATAACTTTGAAAAAAACCCTAGTTTTACAACCGAACTTTTAAAAATGAAGAACACGAAGAACAGTTCGGCTAAGAATTTTTTTTTGCCTAACCGAACACCTGAGTTCGGTTGAGTCGCAAAAATAATTTCAAAACCGAACTCTTCTCTATATAGCCAAATGTTGAGTTCGGTTTAATCGCAAAAAAAAATCCTAACCGAACTTTACTCAGAAAACCCATATAATGAGTTCGGTTAACTCGAAAAAATAATTTCAAAACCGAACTCTTCTCTCTATAGCCAAATGTTGAGTTCAGTTTAATCGCAAAAGAATTTTTTTTTGCGAACTTAGCGAACTCTGTTGTTTAAAGTTCGGTTACAACGTGGTCGAGTCGACTGAACCGAACAAACTCTGTAAACTCAAGCATAGTAGTTCGGTTACATTTGATTTTTCATCAGCTAGCGGAACAAACAAAAACTCCATTAAAGCTCTGGTTCGGTTGCCTGTGATTTTGGATTTATTAACCGAACTGCATTTGCAGAAAGTTCGGTTACATGTTCTTCATATAATCCAACCGAACTTTGTTGACATGGTTGAAATTTTTTTGTTACAATTTTGATTTTGAAGATATTTTAGGCCATTTATAACAACATTCACTAAGTTACAAGCATACTTCGGTACCCAGAGGATGTTTTTTCTCCATATTCACCCATCTCAAAATAATTTTTTTCTCCATTTTCTTATTCTTCTATCACTTTAGTCGCTCAATAATTCTAATTTAAAAAAAACACAATCTATTAATTTAACCTTAATCAATGATTAATCACACTAACTAATCACTATACAAAAATTATCAGGAGGGTAATTTTGGTATTAATATAAATATTTAGATAAGGGGTGACCTAGAATTACTTCTAATGTCTTACCCAAAATAAAACAATGGTCCCCCCAAAAAAGGCTGGTCCCCAAAAAACCGTTCTTCATTTACTACCAAGTAAGCGAAATATCTTTTGCTAGGTGTGGCTTCAGCCAGCCCTAGCCCGGGCATAGTTCCGCCCCTGCCCATGTCACCCTGTTGAGGATTACAATTGCATCCATGCCTTCAAAGCCAACTGACTACAGGTATTTTGTCTACAATCACATTGTGTTGACGTTTTTTACATCTAGCAGAAGCATGTTTAGTCTTTGATATCCACAATTTATTTTCATTTTTATTCAAGAATGTAACTGGGACACATGTAAAAGATGCAAGACGGGTCTCTTTGAGGCTACTACTAGACCTGATAAGTGAAGGTTTGGGTTAGGGCTGAGCATAAAAACCGTAACCACGGTTTTTATCCGTATCCGTCCGCAAATTTGCGGGTGAAAACCAATCCGCTAGAGTTATGGACCGGACACGGGTGCAATCTCAAATCCGCACGCGGTGCGGTTACGGTTGCGGGTGCAATCTCAAATCCGCGGATTAACCGCACCGTATGACAATTAGGGAATTTAGTAAATGTATTAAGGATGCTATGGGAAGTTGTATGTTTATATATAAACATCTTTACATTTGTAAACCCTAATGGATATTTTCTTCTTCGAGAGGAACCGAACAGACCTCTTAGTCTCCTCTCCTTCCTATCTTCGATTCTTCGTCAATTAGGTTTAATCAATCCGGAATTTTCTATAACATCTTTATCGATTTGCAGAGAAGTAAGTAACGATTAACTTCAGTATTAACTTCAGTTTTAATTACAGAAAAATTATGTTTTTTGATTTTTTTCCCCCAAATCGATTGCATGTTAGGATTCAATCAATTTCTTCGTCATTGGTTCTTCGGTATTAACTTTCAATGTCTCTTTCATGTTGCAGAGATTTAGTTTCAGAAAATGGTGAAGTGAAGAATATACCTTCAACGAGATTTAGTTGCAGTTGACTTGATTGATAAACAAGTGAGGTAATGAAACACAACCCTTGTTTACTAATGAAAATTCAGTTTTTGTTTACTAATTTTTGGTTTGAAAATGAATTTTGTTATTTGAATGGAGATTAGGGTTTGTTATTTGAATGGATTTTGTTAGTTGATCTAATTAATGACTGTGTGTTTAATATAATGACAAGTTATTGTTTTTTGGTTTGAAAATGAATTTTGTTTGTGACTGTGTGTTTAATATAATGACAAGTTATTGTTGTTATTGTGATAAATTAGTTGGCTTTGTTGATGAGCAGAAGTATCTAATTAGGATTATACTAAAAGTATATTGTCAATTCTGGTATACTAGGAATGAAAATATGATGCTTCTTGTACATTTTATGTATATTGTCAGTTCTGATGCAGTTTTAACAAGTATTGTCGCTGATAACCATGTTTCTAGGTTTTTGTTTACTAACCAATGCTGATTGGTTTTTGTTTCTTCTTGTTTATTGCTGCCTTATATCTGTTTGTTAATAGTCCGGACTCAACTAGATTAATGGTAGTCCTGATACTCAATGGTGCTTAGTTCAGATATGTGTTGCGGTTGTTAATGCGAAATCCCAATTTTGATTGATTATGACTCAGAAATATCTTTTGTTTGACGCAACTGCTTCCTGATTATATGTAATTTGTTACTGAACAGGCTTAGAGATTGTCAATATTATGCTTAAGTGAAACTGCGCCACATCTATTGCTTGAGAATTGCTTATTTTTGCTCCCCTTAATATTTCTGCTGTTTGTGACATTGGTTCCTTCGGCTTATGATATATCAGATCAAATTAGGAACTTATGATCAGAATGATGCCTATATTTAGTGTTTACTGATTATCAATAACTCCTCCTCATTTTACAGATGCGGCAGAAATCTTGCAGGAAATTCCAGACATATCTATCATGGATTAAATAAACTAGTACTCGAATCCAAGGTCTCTTTTTCAGTTTTTGGCATCAGAGATTCATATGGCTTTGCACCAGACTTGTTGCATTTGAATTAGTACTCTTTTGTGTTAACTGTTAACTATCTTATGTCCTTTGTTGCTTTTGAATTACTGAATTAATACTCTTTTGTGTTAAAAATCATAAGCCGAAGGAACCAATGTCACAAACAACAGTTTGTAACTTTTGAATTAGGAACCAGTGTAACTGTTAACTATCTTATGTCTGTACTCTAGTTTGTAACTTTCTATACTTAGTTTTTTTTTTGATGTCTTATGATCAAATCCACGGTTAATCCGCAACCGGCCCGCAAAATCCGCTGATCCGCAGAGGGAAAATCCGCGAGTGATTGGGCCGGTCACGGTTTGAATTCCCAAATCCGTAACTTTGACGGTTTGGGTTGTGGGTGATCCCTAATCCGCAACCGTATGTCTGTTGCTTACTCCTAGTTTGGGTCTTAAGTCGGGATATTTTGAAGATCATGGGCTGATGGGAGTTAATCATTACCCACGATGCCCTGACCCAAGTTTAACATTACGCCTAACAAAAACTGCTGACACGATTGTTAAAGGCTGATACCAGCTTTAACGGGGCTGATATCATTTCATATAAGATAAAAGAGTTATAATTGATCCTAACCATTGGATCACTCAAATGGTACGAGCCGTGGCAGGTAGCAGCCTTTAGCAATCATGCTAATCTTGTCACTCTAGTCATTTGTCATTCAAAGGGCTCCAAAGTGGCCTCCAGGTCTTCAAGGATGGTCAATGGATCTCTGTTGAATCTATTACTAATTAATGCTAGTGTGGTAAACCTGGATTACCAATCGCAGGTAACGTGGGTCTGTGTTTGGTAGGTATTTTGTTATTTACTTTTCAAATCTTTACGGGTGTCTATTTATCAGAGTGATAAATCATTAATCAAATAATAATCCGTGTATTAACACCTTGTTTCTTGGTTGATAATTATAGATCATCAAAAATGCAAAACTAAAGAGCACCGATGGATGGAGCATAGAGTGATAACAAGTTCAAAGTCCGCAAAAGAACCTTTCAATCTATGAACCTTTTAATTTCGGTGAATTTTTATTTCGATGTAAGGCAATAATTTACTACTCTTTCTGTTTCAAAAAGATAGACTGGAAATTAGCTTTGCTTTCTGAAATGGACGGAGTAGCATATGATTTTGTTTTTATCACAGTTTTACACCGTAGTGTTTTCAATTTTGTTTTAGTTTGTAACTGTTTTCCGGGATAGTTGATCGTTATTTTTCTGTTAGTGAATATTTGATTATGAAATCAATTCTGAAAAAATTGACGGAGTTGAGATGAATGTACCCCCAATGTTCATACCAGAGCAGTAAAAGTCTGCTGCCTCAGTAGATAGTGCATGGACCATGTATTCGTCGTCATGTTTCGGGCGCCTGAATTCGAGCTTCCCAGAAAAGCACTTACAACCTAGATATTTTCTTTTCTTACTTGTACTGAAAACCAACCCACCAAACAAAGAAAAATATCAAAAAATTAACAAACTACAAACGTTAATAACACAATTCTGGTCTTGGTAAATTTAATTTTCGTTAATGTATTTCTTATGGTTAGTTTTGGTTCATTCCATTTTCTATATACAAGTGTCATCCTCAATCTGGGCACTTTCATTTGTTACCAAAATCCAAATTGAAACCGTGTACCATGAGGCAATGTACTTTCTTTTGCTAAAACTTTGGAGGTCTCTTTTTTATCTCTTCTTGGGACGTCGGAGAAAAATGAAATTTATATATTTTCCCTCAAATTGGATGCCGATGCTATAAGAGGTGATTCCTCCATTTTTACATTGTATTTATGTTCCAATAAATCCAGCACATTGTATTTTTTTTCAAATTAAGAAATTTATGTTTCCGAATTCTTTTTCAACAAAATAATTCTAACAAATCAATCTTATAAGTAGAAACGGATCAAAAAAAAATAAAATAATAATAATTCTCTTTTTGATTTTTGCTATCTCTGGTAGCTCCTTTGTAAATCCTTCTTTCTAATGAAATTTCTCTCTTTTCGATCGAAAAATCTTCAAAAAATTAAGGTCACAAATGTTCAAGTCTTATTCGGCACATACTTTATTCACTAAACAAACAAACTGAAACTGACAATCTTCTTACCCCTCAAATTGCTTCAGACCTTCAGTGATAAACAATCAGGCCACGTTTTGCGAGAGCATGAAATATCTTTAGTTCCTACCAGAGCTGTAGTGCTCTGCGGCCTCAGGTTAGGGGGCATGGGATAAATTTATACCCAATGAAATCCTTTGTTTTGGGTTGAAGTTTCAGTTCATTATGTGTATAAATTTGTTGCTCGCACTTACCAGCACTGTATATTAATAGCTCACTCATATCACTCTTTCTGCTAAAAACTGTGTTTTATTTGTTTACATTATTTCTATTTGAGATGTCGGAGAAAACTAAAATCAAGTATTTTTTTTATAGAAGAGAACACCGTTATTAAGAAAAGTGTTTATTCCACTTCTACATCATATTCATGTCTCCAGAATTCAAATTTGATGAACCCGATGTGCTTGGTTCCAAAGATTCTTTATTTGTGCAACGAAATAATTGTTACTAAAATTCTTGAGAAAGGAAAAACATATCGGATTTTGTACTGCTAGTGTTCTTCTTAAAATTCATATGATCAATGTTGAAATCTCATTTGGCCTATTTTACTAATGGAATATTTAGACTTTTTGCATTATACTGTCTGTTTCCGGTGATAAACATGAGCATGACTATATGGCACAAAATAACATTTCCGGGAAAGAAGAACAATCATGAAACTCTACAAACATATCAGCGTCATGTCACGGGCATGTATTTGATGGAATCTCAGCAAAAACACAAACAAATGAAAGTAGTAAGAATATCCAAAGAACTTGTTTTTACCAAAACAAGGCCACGTTCTACGAAGATGATGAAGTCTCTTTAGCAGTTCTTACCAGACCAGAGCAGTAACTAGTGATCTGCTCAGGTTAGGGCGCATGGTTCATGGGATATTTTTCATGTTTTGGCATCTAAAATTTTAGACTTCCCAGAAGAAACATCTACGGCTTGTATGGATACCGTTCAGGAAGTTATTTTTCGACTCCTAAAAACAAAAAAGTTAAAAAATGGTTAGTGATATGTTTTTACTTTTAACTTTTCGAATTGACTTCTGCTTATGGATAATACGACATGAAAGTACAATGAAAGCATAAAATATGGGTGCAGTTGAACACACATTTCCGATTTTGATGAGCTTTAATTTTGTGAAGGGAAATGATAGAAAAGGCACTCAATTCACGCTACTTCCACGCCTTCCTACGTGTTAACCTGATTTGGCTTTACTTGTATTTGTATACTTTACACATATGGAAAATGGGTCATTTGTCCAAATATTTTTAAATCCTGGTTCAAATGGACGAGTAAAAAATAGTTTGGGTGAAATGGCCAAAAAAAGATAAATAATAAGGATGAAACTGGTTTCATCCTAGCTTAAATTTAAAAATAAGAAAAAATATTTGAAAATGGGCATCCTGACTATTTTTACATTTTTGTCCATTTCAACAGTATCAAAATCTAATTGTCCATTTCACCCAGGAATTGTTGATTTTGGTCTTTTTGATCTGAGATTTCAGATCCTCTATCTTTTCTGCAACTATTAAACTTCCCCACCCCGAAAACTTCTCTCATTTCACCATAAATCAACACTTTTATTATAGGGAGGGAGGGTTTGGATCAAGGGGGTGGGAAAACCGTACTCAACTCACCTTATCAAACATATTCAATATTTTCCTATGACTCACACGGAAATTCCCTCGCACAAAATCAATAGTCAGTTCCAAAACAAAAGACTAAACACTCCTTTCTTCCTTCTTCTCATAAACCGTAACTCCAGATTCATTTAATGTAAAACCAAGATTTTGAATGCTTCATCACCAAAGCCATATCTTCGATGAAAAACGGCGTCAATAGTGGATGATATCATCGAGATTTGAAGGTTGCGTGGGAACCATTTTGAAAGCCAAGTGGGGGAACCGAATGAACTATCCGGTGAAGTTATGTCTTTAAAATGTACTGGATTATTCTGAAATGGAAAATCTTAGGTACCCAACAATAAATCACGATTCTCTACGTATGTTTGTAAAAAGAAAAATAATCATTCCATAAAACCTTAATTCTTTCGTATCAGTAGAAGTGAAACAAAGAATTCAAGTTCACAATAGGGAAAGTGAATACCAAATTTCCCAAAGAAAGAGCAGCTAAAATTTTGATATTTCGAACTTTTTTTTCCTGACATTTCTAGGGACGATCCAAAAGGAATTAGGGGCGATACTAAAAGACAAAAAAGGTCACCCAAACGTAATTCTAAGCTACCCCTTATCTCTGATTTTTCGAAATGGCCATATGCCCTTATATAATCGGGAGCCTACACCATAATCGGTAGGTTAGAGGTGAATCGGTAGGTTAAATTGAAACTGTACCTACCGATTATAGTGTAGATACTTCGGCTAATAATCTCTTTTATAATCGGTAGGTTATCCAACATATATGACTACCGATTATAAGTTGCCCCAAAATGAGTTTTTTTCTAAAATCCTTCGTGTATTGAATTTTGAATCCTGGTATAATCGGAAGGGAATACAACTTAACAATCTACAGATTATAAGGAGTCACAGATCGAACCCTTTCCATATTCCATAGGTTTTGAGTGTACACAGCCAGCCCTAACCACTTGGTTCGTGTTTTGGATGCAGCGTTAATCGGGAGTTAAATATATTACAAAACCTACCGATTATAAGTTGTCCCAAAATGAGTTTTTTCTAAAATCCTTCATATATTGAATTTTAAAACCTGCTATAATCGAAAGGGAATACAACTTAACAACCTACCGATTATAAGGAGCCACAGATCGAACCCTTTCCATATTCCATAGGTTTTGAGTGTACACAGCCAGCCATAAACACTTGGTTCGTGTTTTGGATGCAGCGTTAATCGGGAGTTAAATATATTACAAAATCTACCGATTATAAGTTGCCCCAAAATGAGTTTTTTCTAAAATCCTTCATGTATTGAATTTTGAAACCTGCTATAATCGGAAGGGAATACAACTTAACAACCTACCGATTATAAGGAGCCACATATCGAACCCTTGCCATATTCCATAGGTTTTGAGTGTACACAGCCAGCCATAACCACTTGGTTCGTGTTTTGGATGCAGCGTTAATCGGGAGTTAAATATATTACAAAACCTACCGATTATAAGTTTCCCCAAATTCAAATTTTGAAAGCTACCATAATCGGTAGACATGCTAAATACAATACCTACCGATTATACGAAATCGGTAGATTATTTTGTTAAACAACCTACCGATTGTAATATTCGGTTATGTTATGAGTCAACTTTCTTTCCGACTATGGTATTGTTTGGTTCCAGGAAACAGTTTTTTTACATAGAATAATCGAGAGGGTAATAAAAAGTAAACCTACCGATTATTATTATTCGGAAGTCAAGGTGCACATTTACATTCCAATTGTGGCGTTGTTTGGTTCCAGGAAACAAAGTTTTTTTACATATAATAATCGATAGGGTAATACAAACTAAACCTACCGATTATTACTATTCGGAAGTCAAAGTGCACATATACCTCCCGATTATGGTGTTGTTTGGTTCCAGGAAACAAAGTTTTTTTACACTGAAAAATCGGAAGGCAAAGTATATTAAAAAACTCCGATTCTGACAAAATATTTTGAAAAATCCTCAGAATCGGTAGGTTAATATATAAAGTTAGCTTCCAATTGTGTTCTAAAATTCAACAGTTTCATGTCTCTTCATGTGATTCGCTTGTGAGTCATCGTTAAATACATAAACATAGCCACATAATCATTCATAATCCATACAAGGAACCATTCACAATCCATAAACATAACGTAACAACTAAAAATCCGACACATTGTTTGAAAACGACATAATCCGATACATTGTTTGAAAACAATACAATCCGACATAAACAAAGTTATCCATAAAGTGAACAAAAAACATCAAGAGTTTACAACATCGAGAGTTTACTATTTCTTTCCTTTGACTTTGCGACGAGTTGGACCAACATTATCATTGGTTTCATCAACTTGAGTGCTCGATGATGCCCGAGTTCTTTTTTCACAATCTTTTCAGGTTGCTTGGCTTTTTCCCCAAACTGAGATGCATAATCTTCATTGTCAATGTTATCAATCAATTCGTGGTGCTTTCTTATCTTATCAAGTGGCACAGGCTCTTCGACTTTTATGCAATTAGTGCACCATTTGGACAAACTCTTGAACCTGCCCTTCTGTTTTAAAACATAGCATACCATCAAACGGTTATTACTCTATTTTGACCCATAATATTAGACTAAACTAAAAAAAAAATACGTACCAATCTTTCATAACCCACAGGTTTGTCTTTCAGGATACTCTTGTACGAAGCTAGCTTTCGTTTAAGATCACGGATTACACGAATGTGAGAAACACTCAGGTACCATTCCATATAGTTAGAAGCATTTTTAAAACCTTTATTGGATGGCCTTCCTAGGTTTATCAAGTAATGCGCCCTTCTATCCCAATGCAATTTACAGGATGGTTTATTCTTGTGAACGACCGTGATAGAATCCTTATCAGACGTGCACTCCTCCAGAACCAAAGAGAAATTTCCATGGATTTCCTCCTGGTATACCTTTTACAAAACCGTGTTGTCGCATCACCCTTGAGGCATTGTACATCAAATATCTTGTGGGGTGCCACAACAGTCCAAAATAAAGGGCCAAATCGGATCGACCCGCGATATATCCACCATCTCGGTCTTCCTTGTACGGATCAAAGCATACGTCTTGGGATGTCAGTGAGTCCAAAACCTCTCTCAAACGAATCAGCTGCTGCTCCTTCGTCCTAGAATGGTTGTCATCGAAGACGTACTTTGTTCCTCTAGGATCTCCTTTCTTCCACGCCGGGTTTTCAATGGCCAATTTCAAGATAGGTAAGTGGTCGTAGATCCATGCCTATATTGTCATTTTTACAAGTATTAGGCAATTGAATCTTCAATGGTAGAAAAACCAAAAAAAAAAAAAACAACTATGTAGAGTTAATAAACAATACCTGTAGTAGACTCACGTTCCCGGCCACTTGGCTTATTCCAACCCTCGACGCCTTTCTCAACTCTTCCATCAACTACGCATGGCATGTCGTGCCCCAAGAGTACTCATGCACTTTATCGAGAGGATCCAGAAGTTGTAAAAGGTTGGCGTCTACCCGATTTCCACTGGTATTGGGGAAAATGACACATCCCAATACACATAGGAGATATGCGGTGGCCGCGTGGTTGACTTGCTCATCGGTTAAAGTTCATTTCTCTTCTTTTTCCTTGGTTCCCTTGAACATATCCATCAGAGCACTAATGTTGAACTGTCTGGTTCAATACTTCATGCATCTCTTGAACTCAGTTGTAGATGTTTCTTCATCCCAACCCAAACACTTTTTAGTTAGATCATAAACAACGCGAAGAAAGTACAACAGGTTAGTAAACTAACGCGAGACAATTTCATCTTCGACTTTTCTACCTCGCCTATCCCTAAACAACGCGAAGAAAGTACAACAGGTTAGTAAACTGAATTTCAACACAACCTTCCGAATAGGAATAATCGAAAGTAATAAAAATTATAACCTTCCGAATAAATCTCAATCAGAAGTCTCACAAAACTAATGTCTACCGAATATGCATCACTTTATGTCCAGAAACTACTAATATGGTTCAGCCTAAACAATCGGAAGAAAATTACACAATATATCAACCGCTTAATACGTCTCTAATACTTGTTCTTCCCTAGTATATTCGGAAGTCAAAAACACAATTACATTCCGATTATGATCGATTTAGGCTTCAGTAATGAAAAATGTTCAATAATCGGTAGGAAACTTAAATATTTAGCACCCGAATAACGAATGTTCTTGTGAAATGAAGAAATCGACAACAATCGAGAGTTTAAAACAATTACTAACCTACCGAATATGGGTAATAACCGAAAACCCTAAAAAAATCATGGATTCGACGAGTTGAAGCAATATAAAGTAAATTAATGGTAGAATCTTACCTAATAGACGCCATTTCAAGTTGCTGGAGAGTTTGGCTTTGAGTATCGCCTACATCAGAGGCCGCATCTTCTTCGCGTTCTTCGGGTTCGTAAGTTAAAACCTCTTTATTACGAGAATGCAATCCAATGTTTGGATCCTTACCGAGACAAACGTTTTTGGTTTTAGCCTTCTGGGGTTCCTTTTCTTTCATCTTTATAGAGAATAATCGACGATGATTCGATTCGACGATTAACGATGTATAGCGAGGAGAGGGAGCGAGTTTTCCTCCATACAATCGGAAGGAAATAGGAGAAGAGTAGTTGAAAAGAAATGAAATGAATCCAGGTTGACTTTGGTTTTATATGTCAAATGGTTAATAATCGGTAGGCATTACCACATCATAAGCTATTGATTGTTGAGTAGCCCAAAATCGTTAGGGTTTGTTACTTATATACCTACCAATTATAGGAAGCCCCAAATCGAACCACTTCCAAATTCCATAGGTTTCGAGGGTACATAGCCGACCATAACCATTTGGTTCGTGTTTTGGATGTAGTCATAATCGGAAGGTATATGGATTACATAAACTTCCGATTGTAGGTTGCCCCAAAATAAGTTTTCTTCTAAAATCCTTCATTTAATGAATTTGAAATCTACCATAATCAGGAGGTATTGTTACTCGTAGCTTTCCGATTATGGGAAGCCCAAATCGTTAGCTTTGACAGGTTTTAATTCGTCCGATTATATAGAAGCCAGATACGAGTTTGGCACATAAACGAACTTAATCGGTAGTGTAATCTAGTTAATAACCTTCCGATTAGGTATTTACAATCGGGTACAGTATAGCTTCCGATTATGTAAGGGCATTAACGTATTCTCCGCGTTTTTGGACATCCCTTAACGTAGTGTATAGGTTGGGAATAAAAAAGTCGCCCCTAATTCCTTTTGGGTCGCTCCTAAAAATGCCAGTTTTTTTTTATTGAAAAAGGCAGCAAACAAACCGAAAAGATGAAATTTGGGAGCTGTGTGATATGACATGATGAATGCACGAAATTTAGGGCCATTGAAGTTGAACACACATTTCTGGTTTTGATAAATATATATTTTGTGAATCTTGAGCAGTGACGAAGCCAGACATTTTCCCAAGTAGGGGAAAATTCATATGGTAAAAATCTGTATATACTAGCTGGTATGCGGCCGAAGGCCGCCCAATTTTTTTTTTGCCATTTTTATTGACATTTAAATATTAACTAAGTGAAAATAAAATTATAAAATATTTTAGTTAAATTAGATATAGTAATTTAGATCGTTTTTTTTGTTTTTACGTCGTACATTTGATGTATTTTTATTAATTTTACATGAGTTTTATAATTTAAATCCCATTAAAAATAAATTTTCAATTTTATAAAGCATATTTATCCCCACAAGACATATAAATTACAAAAATTATAAGCCTAAATTTATGGGATTTCAGAATCAAGTGGGATCGGCGGACCCCATTTGTCCATACATCCCTCTGTCCCTGATCTTGAGCTTTGGGTTGTAGTTTTAGACTTAATCCATTTTACATTGTGGAAATTTCGGAGGAACTCAAGTTTGAACCCTCTCGCTTCTATAAACCCATCAATAAGATGATATATATGTATAGCCCAAAATTTTAGATGTAGGGTTAAGATTAGTAGTTTTAGATTCAATTTGGATTTTTAAACTTTCAACAGGACTAAATTATCCTTTATCCATTACAAACTAAAAAAAAAAAATCACTAATTTACAGTGAAAATAATTATGGGCTTAACTGTTGGCTTTATTTGCGGACCTTACTCATATTCGCATTATAGATTCGTTACAGTTGCTACTCGATTAATTAGGCTAGGATTAAGGAGGATAATTAAGATTTTCGGAACGTATATGCATTGACAATAACATTAATGACATCTATCCAGTACGTGTTATGTGTGTCCTATTTTCAAGCCTATATATACTTGGTTGTTATAACTTGCAAGGAAATAGGAACGAACACAATTATGCAACACGCCATGATTGATTTCTGTAACTCCTCCAACACCACCTTCCTTGCTAAAGTCGTTGAATATGAAGTTTTCTTATGTTTTTTTTTCTTTTTTTTAATCTCAAAAGAATAATAATAACTCTTATAATTTACTAGAGTTTTTTCTTTTTCTTTTTAAAGTACTGTAATTATAGATGAAAATGGTGATAATTGTAACTTTCCCTCGACCTGATTAGGTTCTACGGATGAAAACTACGATTTTCACACTTGAAAACTACGATTTTCACACTGATTGTTAAACGTGATAATTAAGATAATCAATAGGTGAAAACTAGAATTTTTGTCAAAAATTATAATTTTCACACTACCTTATTAAGGTTTAAACTTAAAGTTTTCACGTAAAATTAGAATTTTCATCAAATATATTTACGTGTCAAAAATTATAATTTTCACCTATCACACTACCTTATTAAGGTTTAAACTTAAAGTTTTCGCGTAAAATTAGAATTTTCATCAAATATATTTATGTGTCAAAACGAAATATTTCACCAAACTGCGTCTTGTGAAAAGGAAGTTTCCTAAACTTTGGAGATAATTGGGTTTGTTTGTTCGATTGTAATAAAATTATGGGGAGAAACAAAAAAAACGGGATAAAATTAGTTATTTACGCATGTTTTTTAGATGCTATTTAATGAGATATATTATGAGAGAATCATGCTAAATAAGTCAAAGGATCACGTAATTAATCATGGAGTTTTTTTTAGGGATTATAATTTGTTACAATTGTTTTTATATTATATTACACGTAATTAATTTACTTACTAAAAGGTCATTTGTGTAATCACCTCTTACTTATACAAAAAAAATATGGGCTCTTCATATATAAAATTTTAATGGTGGGTTTCATATATAAAAAAAAAAAAAATGGACTACAAAAAAAATTCCCCATTTTACATTATCTATATGTGTAATCTGTCTTGCTCACTCTTGGCACCTTAGTCTGCATACATGGGGTCTACACCATTCCGCAAGAAGAGATATCGAAGAAAACTAAAGTTAGAAAACAGCGATATTTCAGGTTTTTCACTACATTTCCACTGCAGTGAGCTCAACTTTGATAAGCACGTTGGCTGTTCCAACGAAAAAAATTTCTTCTTTAGCGAAATGAATTTGGATAAATCTTCTTCTTAAATGCCATATAATTAAAGGAAAATGGGTCATTTGTCCAAAAAAATTTAAATCATGGTTCAAATGGACGAATAAAAATAAGTATGGGTGAAATGGACTAAAAAAAATAACAAGGATGAAACTGGATTGATCGCGGCTTAAATTTAAAAAATAACAAGGATGAAACTGGATGCATCCTGATATAAATTAAAAGTAAAAAGAAATATTTGAAAATGGGTAGGAAGAAACTGGTTACATCCTGGATATTTTTATATTTTTGTTCATTTGAACAGTATCTTTTTAATTTTTGTCCATTTAAACAGTATCAAAATGTACAAGTCTTTTTCACCCAGGAATTGTTGATTTTGGCTTTTTTAACCAATTTTATGTATAATTAACCTTTCAAATCTTATTCATCCTATTTCTGGTTTTTCTCTAAATGTCTTTCAATGTTTTGTGTTGCTAAATTCTAGGGTCCGTCATGTGGCAAAAATATCCGATACATTAGTACTAATTTACTATTAGCCACCCTTTGCCATAGTTGGTTTGTGATTCGCCCGACAATAATGCAATGTGGCCGTGTTACACATTTGGGGTGTCCTAGACGAACACGAAAACTGAGACTTCTTTATATCCATTATATGAAATGGCGAAGACTAGATTATCAGATAATTGGAAGGTAAATTTATATGGTTAACGCGATAATTTAGAAGAGGCTATATGACAATTGTGCGGAGGCAATTATTTTAGGGGTTGATTTTTAAAATGAAGTATCATCGTAGTTCATTCTAGCGGTTCAATTTGTAGAATGAACTCGTATAATAGTTTAGTTGACTTTAACTCAATAATAACATAAGGAATAATGTTTCTTGTTGTACGGATTTGGTGGAGCTTTATTCGTACATAAAATTTATTATTTTTTAACTTATAATTCAAAAGAGATTTCACTATGAAGTTTTTCTTTATTTATTTTTTAAAGAGAGATGAAAATATATTTCCGGCACTGTTTGGATGAAGACGACATCACCTATAACCGAATAACAATCTTGTGGACCAAATTAAAAATACATTTTAGAAAAACAACTTATAACAATTTTTCTTTTGTGAATTGGTTATATAGTAAAAGAGAAAACTGAAAACTAGGAATCAACAGACTGACCCCTAAGAAAAATGAAAAATTATGTGTTGGTAATTGTTCTCATCAAGGCGGTTGACATCCTAATATTGCAACCTGCCAACATATGTTCTTCCTCGGAGAAAATAGAGTTTTCTAAAACTGAACTTGACAAAGTATTAGACCTGGAATTTAGTTTATCTAAAATAAAAGTTGCAGAAAGAAAATTTGGCATGATTAAACTCCAATTCTGATGAAGAGAAGATTTGAAAGCCTCTATTGCCAATCTATCTGCAACCTGGTTACTATCTCTTGGTGTGTAGATAAATCCCAAAAACTCATCACAGCCAGATAAAAGAAGCATGGTTTCTTTGATAATCGATTCATTCTGCCATTTGACTAAGTTGTTCTTCCCTTATGTAAAAGCCAGAATTCTCTCGTATCCCCTTCCATCTAGAAACACTTTAAGTTCATCTCTTTAGGCCATTTAGCTCCATGCAAAAGAGCTAATGCTTTTGCCTTTTCTGGACATGTTCAGAATTAGACGAAGTCAATAGAAGCTAACTGATACACTATATTTTTTATTGTTTGTACTATGAAGAAACCAGTTAGATGGTAAGGATCCTATTCAGAGACATAATCTTAAGCGACCTACAACCATGTCGCCCTGTTGAGGATCACAAGCACCTATAGCCTTCAAAGTCATCGGACTACAAGTATTTAGTTCATGATCACGTTGCTCCAATTACAAGCTCCTGTGGTGTGTTTTTGACTAGTTATTTTGCAATTATTGGAGATTCTAAATCCATTTGAATTTTAAGGGTGATTGATATTTTACCTGGCTAAATTGGTGCCTATGCCACTTATTTGGGACCTGTTATTAGATGGAAATAAGGTCGTTAGAAATAATTTTCACATCACCCCTTATCCAACAGTTACCTAAGTACCTATTTTACCCCTGATTAATTATCATTAATTAATCGTGTTAACTGTTAATTATGTTTTAGATATGAGATCAACTAATGTTAAAGATTTCTTCAAAACATCAAACAATTTAAATTTTTTAGATTTTTTTTCGTAAACAGTATCCAGAATCGGTTTACGTTCATGCACTTGTAAACTGATTTTGGGTTGGTGTTTCCTAAATTAACATAGGACTTCCATAATCAGTTGACGTTGGCATATGTATAATCTGATTGACAAAATCGGGGTTTTATGTGACATATATAAACCGATTGTTGTCTTTCATAAGAATTATTTTCATTCATTTCATTATTGTAGGATGCATTTAGCACATGCCTTAAGCCTTTAAACCACTAGGCGACCCTAGTGGAAGAGTTGTAGTCTCGTGATGGTTTACATAGAGATCTACCCACAAAAACTTCTAAAACCTCGTCCGAGGAATCCAGTCCGATTCACCAACCATCATCACCTCCGGGGCATAGTCCCGAATTTTGGATACCATGAAGTGATAGCTTGCATCGAATGCGAATGCTTTCCCCTTTTCCTCCAAGTAGCGCGCTCTCATGACTTCATGCTACAAAAACACAACACAAACTTAGTTAGTTAGTGGTGTTTCATTCGGAGATAAAACAAACATGGAATATGTAAACTAAAGGGTACATTATTTATATGTCCCTACTTTTGACACACAATAAATATATCCTTATACAACAATAAATATGTCCCTACTTTTTAATAACCTTATCTATTTAAAATTAGGTTACCTTAATACCCTCATCCATATAATATTTTTCTTTATTTGAAAATGGAACAAATTTCTTCCTCTACCACTTCACCACCACCACCGTTCAACAACCACCACTTACCAACCGCCACCACCACTAATATTCCACCACCACTCTTTTACCACCACCATTACACCACCAACATTCCTCCACCACTACTAGTCCGTCGCTGCCACCACCACTAGTCAGCCACCGTCGCCGCCGCCACCACTGGTTTATATATTTTTGTATCAACAACATGAGTTAATCCAAATAAAAATAGAACCAACAGTAGAAATTGATCCAATTTAGGATATCAACAACGGTAGTTGATCCAAAAAAAAAGGATCAACAGTAGAAGTTGATCCAATTTAGGGGATCAACAATGGTAGTTGATCCACTAAATTGGATCAACGGTAGAAGTTGATCCAATTTAGGGGATCAACAATGGTAGTGGATCCACTAAATTGGATCAATAATGAAAGTTGATCCATGTAAATGGAGTGAACTTGGCATGAGTCGAACACGCATTATCTGACATGGAGTCAGTCATGCTACCATTGCACCACAAGTTCAACATTGGAAGAAAATTACATGATTTAAACTACAAGCATGATTTAAACTACAAGAATGATTATACTTATCCAAAAGAAATATTGTCAACAATAGAAATTGAAAGGATCAACAATAGTAGTTGATCACATAAAAAATTGGGTCAACAATAGGAGTTGATCCAATAAATGGGATCAACAACAGTAGTTGATCCAAAAAAAAAAAGATCAACAGTAGAAGTTTATCCAATTTAGGGGATCAACAACAATAGTTGATTCTCTAAATTGGATCAACAATGAAAGTTGAACCCCAAAATTGGATCAACACCACCATAAATAACAGCCAACAACCACCACTGACAACAAGGAAATCAAGATGCATCAACAAAGTAACAAGTTTGAACAAAACTAGCTAATTAAAATTCATTTATATCTTGAAAAATTTCGATCTCCATCAATAAATACCGATAGTAGTTTGTGCAAGGAGAAACAAACAATCACTCCAACGAATTCCATAGAAAATTAAAAACCAAATTAAAGTGTGACAGAAAAATCATCTTTGTTATCCCAAATCTGTAGAGGTTTACTCATATATACAGAAAAAGAACACCAGATCTAAGTTTATTTTATCGTCATCATAACCGTGGTGGTGGTGTTGATTCTCGATGAAGATTATATTCTCGTTGATTCATCACCAGATCTACGGCTGGGAGACTATTTTCTCGTTAATTCTTCACCGGATTTAAGTTTTACAGCCAAATCGAGTATAAATCGATCTAAATCGATTGTTTAAAAGTTGGGTGTGGTGTTGTAGGTGGTGGATTAGGTAGTGACAGAGCTGATAATTGCAACGATGAAGATGGTGGTGGTGGTGCAGCGATGAAGATGGTGCTGGTGAGTTCCGTTGATTTTTCTCCAAGTGAGAAATAAAGAAGAAGTGAGTATAAGATACAAAAGGTTAAAAATGGGACTACGTCAATAATTTTTTTTGTTGATAATTTCAATTATGCCATCATGGATATTTGTAAAGAGACTTAGGGATATTTGTGAAGGCCCATCAAAAGGAGGGACAATAATTCAATTTCCACTAAAATAAACCACAAAAACACTTATAAATTGTTCAATGGACAAGCTAAAGTAGCTAGCGTTCAAAATCCGATGTTGGATAGCTAAATAAACAAGTATTGCACTTTCGATGACTTGGTGCCTATCATGGACTTGTTGAACACTTTTTCCATTAGAATTCCCAACATCTTGCCTATATTTTATATGCACCTTTGTCCAAAAGGTTTCGGCATCTACCTTATGGAGGATTGATTTTTAATTCGAGCTTCGGCGTACCATGCTTTGGTGATTGCCAAATCTTCGGCAGAGTTAAACGATTCCATTGTGGAAGTATGAAATGAGTAGTTGTGGAGTATATGGAGTGAGAGGGAATAGAATGAGCAATTTTGGGGCAAATGGGGTCCAAGGATGAGGTCTCTGTATATAGAGAAAGTCCCTAACGACTATTTTTTTTTGAAAAAAGTGAAATAATTTGAAATAATAGGTCTTCTCGATGGTTTGTAAAATCCGATTGTGTTTTTATGCCAGCAGGAATCAGTATTTCTTGTGACCAACATAAACCGATTAAAAACATGTAAGAAATTTGAATTTTCACCGACACTAATCGGTTTATATAAATGCATATGTGGTATGATTCTAACTTGAAAAAGATACAGATAAAACAACATTTCTAAGGCATGAAGAATCAGATTATACTGACCCTATACACAAATCGATTTTCTGATGAACCCTCAACAGTCGGATTATGTGAACATATCGAGTAGACCGATTGTGGGCACGTGTTTTGGTACAGAATTATTGAGCATGCATAAACTTGTTTGATACACATAATTATAATTAAAACTTTAAGTGCATTAAGTTCAACACCATGATCATCCAAAATATAAACCTTAACCATCCCAAAAGAGTGTTAAAAACTTAAAACAACCTCAAGTATTATAAACTTAAACTTTTAATATCTAAAACATAAACTTAAAAACTTAAAGAGCAGGAGCACCAGAATCAGCAGCAGCAACACCACCGGGAGCATTTGCAGCAGCAGCAGCACCACCATCAAGAGCAGCAGCTTCTGCTTCATCCATGGCTTGAGCTTCAGCCATTTCTTCCCACGTACCTTCCAAATATCAATGGCGATCCCTCTCAGCCGAAATCATGTCTCTCCTTCTCCTAGTGAATCTCATGACCTCATAAAGCTCTTCTAGTGCAAGCTTGTCTATCAGTGTGAGGGCTTGTTCAAGACGGGTGTCACGCCCACAAGCAAACTTATAGAGGCTTCTTTCTGGCACTGTTTCTGGTGCCCTAAAAATATCCTCCAAGGTGAGATCTCGAGTGTAAAACGCTAGGTGTTCGAAGTCCATATCTGCACACACACACAAAAAAAAAAAAAAAAGCTAGTTAACAATCGGTACATAATTAAACTTATGTAATCTGATTCTAACTACAAAAACATACATGAATGTCAAACACTATTAATCGGTTTATGTGAAACATGTATAAAAAACGATTATGAAAGGAATCTGAAGAGACAATTGCAAAACCGGTAAATTAACAAGCATATAAAACCCGATTGTAGAATCGCAGGGTTAAAAAAATAGTACCCAGAATCGGATGATATTCATGCACTTATACACCGATTCTGGTGATGTATTTTCATATTTCGTTTCTAAACCTAGAATCAGTTGATGATAATCATCATATAAACCAATTACTCTGCATGCTCTTCATGGCGAAGAACAAAACCCAGAATCGGTTTATTTTGATGTGTTAACATAAACCGATTCTCGGTGTAATCAGAGATTTTGATTTTCTAAAATCGAAGATTTAAACATATAAATCAATGAAGAAATGTGAATCATATAATGGGTTGATGGAGATTTACCTTTTTCTTGGTAGGATCGAAAATCGTTGGAGAAGAGGATCAAAAAAAAAATTTGATTAGGGTTTTGAGAATTTGGAAAGATTAGGATGAAAATTGAAAGTTTTTTAGGTTTAGGTTTTTTATATTTTTGGATTTACTGAAAATGGAAAGATTAGTATTTGTATGAGATAGTTTTAGAAATTAATTTGGGGGTAAATTAGTATTTTTGAGAAATTTGGTTGCCCATAGCAATTTGGTGAAATCGGAAGAGAAATTTGATAGGCTCCAATAAATGGCATAGGCCCCAATTTAACCAGAATATTTTATTAATTCAGATTCCACTAAAGATTGCATGACTACGAGCTGCAGAAATTGATTCTTCAAATTTGCCAGTCATCTAAATATTTCACCAATCCCAATGTCTGAAATTAATATTTCATTTGAGCAGTAAATAATGTTTCAGACCTTCAATGATAAACATGAGTCACAGACTCACATGACCATAACTAGGGAAGCAAATAACCAGGATTTTCTGGTGATAAATCTCTTTAGTTCACATACAAGAGCAGTAGTGGTCTGTTGCTTCAGGGCGCATGGACCATGGGGTCACTGTCATGTTATGGGAATCCAGAAGTTGGACTTCCCTAAAACAAAGAGCACTTAAAATTTGGACATGATGAAAGTATGAAACTTGGTTGGAATTGAACACACATTTAAGGGTTTCGATAAAGTTAAATTTTACTTTCTGTTGCTTTGGGTTGTAGTTTAATTAGTTCTTCATATATATAATTGTCTTGCTCACTCTTGGCACCTTAGTTTGCATGCCCGTATATTAATTGTAACATTATATCTATACCATTGCCAATGCATATAGTAGAGTAGCTCACTCCTACCGTTCTAGTACTAAAATTGCCAATGCATTGCGAATCCATACTTCTGCAACAATATTACATGTTTATTCTTTTACCTGCAAAACAGAAATTGAGAATGCAAAAGACAAAGCACATAAGCATGAATGTGAGAAATACCAACAAATGATAAATAGTTATGGATAAATTAGAGAAATGCTTGAGATAATTAGCTTAAGATTAATTATGTCCAACTCACTTTAGGTGCAGCAGCAATTAAACCATTGAATTCCTACAAACTCTTCAATTTCACCCCTTTCTTTGTTTTCTTTTAGATCCTGGGAACAAAGGTAAAACTTAATCAGATTCGTTCTTCCTTTTTCAAATCAGTTACAAAACACTTTAGTAAAACTTGATTTAAAGATCAAAAATCAAATAGATTTTTTTTTCTCTCAATAAGAAAATTAAACGGAAGGATTTGCTAAAGATGGTGAGTTTTGTTAGGGAAAAAATAAAACTGAGAAGGCGAGAGACATTGATACCATAGCTTGATGGAACATCATATGTGAAAATTTGAAATTTGAAATTTGAAATTGCTTCTCGAAATTTGAGCCAAAGCGAATCCCAATTTTAACCTTGGCTAATGTATTTGACGATTATATCCTCGAATTATTTTTACTCTGGTTGTGTGTATGGGGTTCATCAAGTAAAAAGGTCTTATTTAGCCTCTTTGCTTTATAATAGTAAAGATGTTATCTATTTTTAAGATGGGGGAGAAAATTAAAGTTAGGAAAAAGTGATGCTTTCGCTTGTTCGTAGGGTTATCAGTGCAGAAAGCTCAAGCTCGATTAACATAATGTTCTTTTTGGTAATAAGGAGTGTTCTTCATGAATGCCATCTAATAAACCTTCAAATCTCATATATCCTATTTCACTAATCAAATTAACATTTCATATATCTTTCTCTTAAATACCTTTTTATAACTGTGTTGCTAGATTCTAGCATCGGTAGTGTGGCAAGATCATGTGATAGAAGTTTATGTTGATTTTGCATGACATTTGATTTTGATTCTAGTATATGCAAATTTATAAAATAGACGATGATACCTTAACTAGATAGAAACTTTAAATTTTGACCAATACTGGCCGATGGCAGCCAACTTTAGTCAATTTCATCGATACCACTATATTTTACCTATATCTGCGAAAACCAAATCCATATCCCACCCGACGAACTATGGGTAGAACGATCAGTATTACAAACGTATCAGTGTTATGTCACTTGCATGCGATGGAATCTCACACCAAAAGACAAACCAAATAAAAGCGGGAAGATATTCGAAGAATCTTGGTGTATTAGCTAAAGAAATGCCACGTGTTGCAATTGATGAACGCAACCCGATGTTGGTTCCAGAGCAGTAGTGCTCTGCTGACTGCTGCCTCAGAAGGTGGTGTTTGGACCATTGAATCAGTGTCATGTTTTGGGTGTCCCGAATTTAGACTTCCCAGACAAAAGCCGACACTTACAATTTGGGTGCAGTTGATATGACATGAACAACACATATCAAACTTTAAACGTTGAGCACACAATTCTGTTTTTGATAAATTTATATTTCATGAATGTATTGCTTGGGTTCTAGTTTTGGTTCATTGGAATGTCCATATAAATGAGTGTCACCCTCATCCTTAGGACCTTAATATTAATATGTTTACCAAGATCGAAACTGAACAAGCAAACTGAAATATCTTTTTTTATCTTTTTCCTAAAACTATGGTTGGTGTGGGTTGGTGTTTTATCTCACTGTGAGATGTCGGAGAAAACTGATAGTTTTTTAATATAAGAGTTCGGGAAGGGATTCTTCCACTTTAACATAATAGGAGAAAGATGTTCTTAGTTTTAAAGATTATTTAATTCTGTAATTAATGAAATCGTTTTTTCTAATCAATTATTGGAAGGAAAAATACAAATTAAACCTTGTACAGTGTTCTTCAAAAAAAAAAATTATTTAAACTCATCCTTAGTCAGCCTATTCTATTGACTAAATATTTAATCCTTTCACTGCATTGTTTGTTGTTTTGATATTATCAGACACCGCTCGAGATTGGTATGTTTGATGTGCTTGATTTGAATGGAATAGTTGTAAATAAGAGAGGAGGCCTATATAAAAAAAAATGTTTTTATGCTGGTGGGGAAGATTTGGATTTAAAAGAAGGCACAATTGTGGAATATTCTCGAAAATTCATGGGGTTGAATTTTGGCTAAAGGGGCATTATTAATTCAGTATCCTCCAATTATGCCTTCTAAATTGAAACAGAGTAAATTCATCATCAAAATCAATCAATTGATTCTATATTGCTGCTTCTGTACATATGTTCATACATTCAATCGGTAGACATAGAATATCGTTTCTTCTTCATCTTCAAGTTAACCAATGCAAATGAGACTTATCGATATAGATCAAATCCATAAACCGATCTAAGGAACCATTAACATCCATAATTAACAGACAATTCGCTCTAATGGATAATAGAATCATGAGGCGTCGATTGAAATTCAATCACCGGTCACATCCCACGACAAGTGACCAGACAAGGTTAATCCTAAAACAAAAACCCTAAAGTGAACCAAATTAAAGTAAAGCAAAAAAAAAAAAAATCGTTACAGAGGCTGTGGAATGTATGGCTATGCACGAAGCTGTGGAATGGGAAATATCAAAAAAAAATTGAGAGAGTCATCTTTGAATCAGATAATGAAGTTCTTATTAAGTCAATAAATGAGGAAGTTTCCTCTCTTTCCTATCTTTTCTCTCTAAAACTTCCCAAGACAGTGCTTGATTTCACCAATTTTTTCCGATTTTGTTTGTTTGTTTGGTATGATCTAATATTTCAGATCTGCCAGTCATATCAGATAATCTTATGTAAATTATAAATAAATAAGCCATCACTCTCTTAAGTGATTTAGGTTTTAGTTTGTTTCAATAACCAATCATCAATGACATGTAGTTCTTGCCATTTAGATGTTTTCTCATCGCTAATGGTTTATATTGGCCATTTAGTTGTTTTCCTATCTGTAACAATTTGTTCAAGTGTGGTCATATATTCAAGTATATTTTTAGGAAATACTTCATTCAAACATGGTGTGAATCATTTTATACAAGATCAGTGGCTGCTGGTTGTAACTACAATTTTATGGGCGATTTCCTTCTTCTTAATGGAGAATCAGAGTTTGAGGACTCAAAAATTATGGGCGATTTTCTTCTATTTAAAGGAGAAATCAGAGTTTCAAGACTCACAAATCAAAATCAAAATGGTTGAATTTAATTTCAAAAACCATTTCTCGTGAAGCATCGATTTCCTCTTGGAATTGCATGCAATTAGTATGTATGGTGTGCTCTAGTTCCTTTGTAATAGGAATTTTCATCATCACTTGTACTATTTTTTTTTTTGAATTTGATGTACGAATTGGTTACAGTTTATTAATCAAAAATTCGCTTTTTTCCTTCAAAAAAATAAATAAATGATGAAGTTTCCTATGTTCATTGGTTAAACCAGAACATCATCTTATACATTAATTTTTTATTACAGAGTCATACTACTTTTTCCTTGTAAGACAGTTAATAGGCTAAGGAATGGTGTGGCATACTTAATAGCCAGGAAAGCTAGAAGTAATGCCATTAGTTTTGAATACTCAGAAGTTTTCCCACCAGACAACATTACTGTTGGGTGCAGGGAGACATCAGTCTGTAACCTAATTCCTTAATCAATGAAATTATTGGGACCCTATTTCCTACACACCATTGATGGGATTAAACGGTACAATGAGGGAGGGCACTTGTTCATAAAAGAGAGATAAAGATGGCGTGTTCTATTAAGCAGAGGACATTTTAGTTTAAATCATGATGGTTTTCTGTATGTGAAAGACTCAATTTTACGAACCAAAACTTCATGAACATAAGAACATAGAGATTTGTTTACTGTCGGGATTGTTAACTGTCATCAATCCAATACCGGCTGTAACTGTCGCTATTGTTTTGTTGATGAAATCAATACTGACTGTGTTAATCGGTATTGTCGGGTAACACTTTCCGTTGCCGACTGTTAATACACCTGGGGGATACTTAAGGATAATTTAGTCGTTATAAAAATTATTCGTATAAGGGGTTCTTAAATTCTTTCATAATTTTTTTTTTTTTTTGGTATCTCCCAATTTGTATGAGTATCCCCCAATTATGCCTTCATTTAAAGGTGGCTATCCTTTGATTTGGAATTTAGCCTATATTTATAATTGTATGGGTAAGAAAACAAATCTAGCTAATGGGATTGGTGGTTGTCCTAATAACTTCCAAGGTTTTGCTAACGAGGAAACCGTAAATGCAGAAAAACCTCGAGACCTAGTCCAGATTTGAACACCATACTATCTTAAGCCGCTACAGACACTGCCTACTCCAAGTTAACTTCGGACTGGAATGTAATTGAGCCCTAATCAATCTCACACTGATTAAGATACAGTCGCGTTCCTTACACCTCTAGAACCATGCCGAATTCTGCGCACTTGATTCCCTTAGCTGATCTCACCCACAACTAAGAGTTGCTACGACCCAAAGTCGAAGACTCGATAAACCAATCTATCTCACACAAAAAAGTCTATTGAATAGATAAATCTCTCTCCCATAAATATACCTATGAGTTTTGTTCTGTCTTTTGATAAATCAAGGTGAACAGGAACCAATTGATATACCGTACTTATATTCCCGAAGAACAGCCTAGAAATATCAATCATCTCACAATAATCTTAATCGTATGGTAGGGAAACAATATATTTTGGAATCACAATGATGAGACGAAGATGTTTGTGATTACTTTTTATCTTGCCTATCGTAGATTAAATCTCGAGCAAATCTTAGAGAAGATAGTACTCAATCACGATAGAAAACAGCAAGATCAGAACACGCAACTACAGAGAAAATAGTTGGGTCTGGCTTCACAATCCCAATGAAGTCTTCAAGTCGTTAACCTACAGGGTTTTATTAAAACCTAAGGTTAAAGGAGAATCGACTCTAGTCGCAACTAATATCACACAGGAGGTGTGGGGATTGGGTTTCCCAGTTGCTAGAGTTATCCTTTATATAGTCTTCAAATCAGGGTTTGCAATCAATGTTACCTTGGTAACAAAGCATTCAATATTCACCGTTAGATGAAAACCTGATTAGACTCAAGCTAATATCTTTCAACCGTTAGATTGAACTTAGCTTGTTACACACAAATGAAAAGTGACTTCATTTATATATGAGTAACCGTACCTAAACGTGTACACCTTTGTTGGATCAACAATAGTTAACCGAAGTTAGCCGTATAAACACTTTCATATCAACCTTGTTCATAACTAGTTCAAATGACTCAAATGAAACTAGTTCTAGAGTTTTTCAATTGTTTATATTCTCATAAAAGTATACAAGACACAATTGAAGAAAAATCGATTTTGATTCACTCGAATCAATTCATGAATATTATAGCCACGAAACTACAAAACAAAAGGCTTCTTGGGACGGCTAAAAAGCGTCCCAAGAGGCCCAAATCCGTCCCAAGAAGATATTAGTGACGTTTTTCTGACCGTCCCCTGTTCCACCGTCACTAATACTATTTGGTCGTCATTTCTTATAGGGACGGTCATATTATTGCCTTAATTTAAAAATTTGATCACTAATAGGGACGAGTACTCCATGAGCGTCCCAAATAACCCTCTTTAGGGACGGTTTTGAAAAAACAGCCTGTCCCTAGAAGCTACTTATCTTTGTAGTGCGGTTTGCAAAAGATTTCATTCCTTATTATATAAATGTATTAGTTCATGAACAAACCGATTTTAGAACATAACCTACTCAAGTATGCAAACGGGTACGCATACTGTCGTACACTTCCAAGCTTTAGTTGAGTCCAGTAAGCGTACAGGTACGCATACTATAGTACCCGGACTTCAACTGACTTCGCCAGTACGCGTACAGGTATGCATACTCTAGCTCCTGGACTTTACCTGACCTCGCCAGTACGCATACGGGTATGCATACTACATTCCGGTCTTGGATCAACACATACTAAAGTACGCATACTGTGCTCATAATCCAATTATGGTTAAGTGTTCTAAACTCCCATTTAAATCATTGAAACATTCTTAGAAGACGATTATAGCTGTCTCACACAAATTATTAGCTTCAAAGCAATTTTCAAGTGATCGAATGATCAATACGAAACATTCCGAGTCTATATCAAATGACTGTCTCACACAAATCATGTAAGATGTTACAAGGAGATTTTTACATGATCATCTTTTGACTTTAGTTAAGAATATAAGATGAATTTGGTTAAAGCGAAAGCTTACCAACACATATTTCGAGAAATATGTAAGCGAGTGAAACTCAGCTCGAAATATCAAATGTGTGGAATCGAAGTCTATATAGCTATACGACTTTTGTCTCAAATAGGAGATAGAGTAGATAGACTTTTGAGTGATAGATGAGTTCAAGTTTCCACACACCTTTTGTTGATGAAGTTCCACAAGCTCCCCTTAGTAATTCTTCGTCTTCAATGGATGAACGCCGTGAAGTCTAAGACTCAACTACATTTTATATCCTAATCTGAGACTTAGCTATAAGTAAACTAGAAATCAAGACGTATAGATTTTGCAACTAAACTTGACAACAAGCTTGAGATAGCAACGCTTGCGAGTTCAACAAGCAGTGCTCTAACAGTTAGTTGAATGGGTCAGGTCATGAACTTCTATTGGGCTAGTTACAAATATCCTCTCATCTATGTGATCCAATTTTTGATGGTACAAACAGTATCAACGTAAGGTAATCCGTCTACGGCTTTGCGCAGTGTTCACTATAGCTAGACCAATCAAAATTCGCGCAAGTATATATTAGACTGAAACAATATTTAATCTACTGCCATACATGTTAATAGTGAGCATAAACTGTTGATCTACGGTTGATGAAGTTCGCAAAGGATATGGGAATCGACAAACTTGACGTTGGAAGTGATTCCATTTATGTTATAAACTGTGCAAAATAGAGGTAGATGTGTGATCGTTGTCGTAGGCGTCAAAAATAATTACACTTTCTTACTACTCAAAATATATAATGAAGCAAGGGCAAGAAAGGATCTTTCCCACAGAGAGGACTTAGGTTGTCAATATGTTTCGGTTTCCTATATAAAACAATGGGGGGATTTTTCTGATTTTATGTAAAGGAAATTAAACTAAAAGCAAACGAAGCAAAGCAAACACACAAATCAAGATGTAAAGATATTGGTCAAGGATTCGTTTTCATTCACAAACATGCTTTTCAACACAATAACTAGAATTGATATTTAATCTCAACTTTATTAAAAGTCCTAAGATATCTTGATCGCAAGTATATTCCGCTAATTCCCTGATTTCATCACAACCACATTAAAAGATGCATATGTGAATTCTTCCTAGAAAGCAACCTAAAGTGTAAAAGCACAATTAAGTTTAACTCTCTAAAAGAACTAAGTTCTATGGAATAAGACTAATCAAAGCAGTCGAACGTGTAAAAGAACTAATCTGATTTAACAAAGGTTATGATCCACTTGTGACTACTAGGATGCATCACTACAAGCAATACTCACAATTATGCTACTTGCAATCAGGAATTATCACTTTTACGTATAATAACCCTAATCTAGCAATAGAGATGAAAACTAATTCAACCGATTCGCGACTCGACTAAACATGCATTCAAATCATATAACAATATTAATAGTGAATCATAAGCAACAAAGTATGGAGACAAAACTAATTCATTGCATAAATACCACGGTTGGAACTCTAACTTATTCCTTAACCAAGAGAGAGTTATCTAATCATATCAATGGAGTTCATAAACAAGAAGAAGCAACAAAACTATCATGTTCAAACCCTAGGCAGAAGTAGAAGTAAAGATAATCTCCCAAAAGGAGAGGTGTTTAGGTTTAGAAAGACTTATGTTTTATACTTCCAACTACGTCATCCAATCTCTATAGCCGGCTGAGGCCAATTCAAGTTACACGCCAGGCCTAGCCCAATTCACAGCTCAGGCCCAGTAACATTATATGCTTGTCACTTTCCTGGAACTGACAAGCCAACTCCACCTGTTCTAACACCACCAAGACCCTCTTCACCATTAGAAGCTCCATCTCCTCAACTCAGCCATTCACTGCCTTGAGTCACCAGGACCACAGCGCAACACCATTCCATTCCATTCATCCTTTGTAGTTCACTCATATTTCCACGTCTGCGGCATCGTTAAGACCTGCAACCTTGGTAATCAACAGGTCCTTTTCCTCCATCCATCAGTCACCATTACAAACACATTCCAGTGGACAACATGAACACCAGTACTGTCTTCATTTCATCTCTGCAGCTGCATCTTCATGTACTTCTGCTACACAACAAATCTGCATCTCCCTGTATCCTTCAGTTGCAGCTTCACCAGTTCAAGCACAACCAGCACCTCAGCCAATTGCAACATTTCTTCTCAGGCTAAATTTCATCTCTGCATAAATCTAACATACATCTAACCCGTTTCAAGCCTTCTGCAACCAGCTCATTTGCAACCACCGGCACCTGCATCCACTTAGCACTCAACCCATGCAACTGCGACCTCAGGCTCAACTCACTCCAGCACCACCAGAACCAACATCATTTCAGCTTCTGCCTTGCACAACCATTGCAGATACATCATTGCTTCGCAATCTCAGCTTCAGTCCCATTTGCTTACATATGATTGTACACCTGCAGATCCCCATTTAACTTCCATTCTTCAAATACCACCTGCAATATGCTTCCTTCTTGCAAATTCAATTCCATAATATGTAACGTCACAACCTTTCGGTCTCACCAACACTAAACTGCAGCTGCAAAACCCATTCAATTCCAGCCTCTCTTGTTCTTTCTCCATTGCCACCACCTGCAACTCAGGTGCAACACCATCCATACCATGCTTGCACCTTCCATACTCAACATCAGTTCATTAGCTCAAATATCAGTAACAACAATCTTCTAAAAATCTCAGATTAACAGAATCAGCTTATAACCCTCCCAAATTCCATCTGTTGCCATCACCGATTCATCTCCAATTGCAGCTCATAACCCTTTGAATCAGCATCAGTCACCAAAATCATATTATTCTTGACCACAATTCCCATCAGTTCTTCCATCGGCATCAAGATTCAGTGGCACCAGTACTACCATCTTCTAATTCTCAGCTAACCCATTTCTGTATTCAGCTCAAGAACTATCAGGACAACCATCTCTACCAATAAACTCAACCCATTTCTCTGATTTCTCATACACCCCCAATATCAACAGTGAGATCTTCTTCGTTCTTCATCATGTTCAAATCTCAGTTCACAATCAAACCCACAATTGAACTCAACCCACAATTGAACTCAACCCAACAGTGAGATCTTCTTCGTTCTTCATTACAGATCTTCAATCGAGAGCAGCAGCAAAATCCAACAGAAACCCTAACTCTGCATCACCACAGCATAATCATTTCTTCCATTTATGTTCGCATCTCTTGTTCAACCAAGTTCTCAATTCAAACTGCAAATCCTACATCGATTCACAACGAACAGCTTGAACTTCTTCTTTCCTTCTTCTGTGAATTTCTCGATCTCCAATCTACAGCAGCCGTCGCTGGTTTTAGGCGGAAGAAGAAACGAATGCTTCTTCTCTGAATTCTAGGTCTTGTATAGGAATGAATGTGGATATAGGCACCCACTACAGAGATAAGGGCCGACCAAATTCCATGTGGCCTATCAGTTTCAGGGAACTGACAACCTATTCCCAGTTCAACTCAATTGTCAGTTCTACGAGACTGACAGTTCATTCTTCACTTCCTTCTTATGCAACCTAGGTCGCTCCAAGTATCACTCGCATGTGAATTGGTCTTTTTGCCCTTTACACTCCAAATGGACGTTTTCTCTTTCTTTTGCTCGGATTAACTTCATCGCACCTGATAACTCAAAAACAAACATAAGATACATAATTCACACAAAAACTCACAAAAAAACATAAACAATTGATAAATATCAAGGTGTTTACAACACCTATCAATGTGCCTTGGATCATGCTCGGATATGTAGCAGATGTCGTGGTCTGAAGGATAACTTTAGTGACGTTAACTTGAAGCAAAGATTTAAAGAACCTAATTTTGTGGCTGATTATTTGGCAAAAGGAAGCGTTACAAAAAAAAAAGATAAGGTGACACGAGGTCTGTAAGAGTTAGGGGTGAGTATTTGGGATTAAACTCGCGAATCCGAACCGGCTCGTTCGGCCTTTTGTGATTGTGGGTGTCCAATCCGTAGACTATTAAAAAAAATTGGACATTCATATCCACTAAGTTAATGGTTTTCTTTTTCGGTATGCTTATCTTGTTCACTAATATCATCAATAACATCCTGACATCACTATAAAAGATGAAATTAAAAATGTTATTCTTAAATGAAATTGATGTGTTTCTTTATATATATATTTAATGAGAGATAAATTTCTTTACTAATACTTGATGGGTAATGTAACACCCCGATTTTCGGACCCGGATCCTGCCCGGATCTCATGCCAGAAAACCCGAAGTGCCACTTCGATACCATAGCCGAAGCACGACTACTAAGCCCATGCTCGTTAAGTAATTCGTTTGGGCTTAATTAATTTATGTTCATGTTATCGTTTCAATCACAGCGGAATACTTAGAAAATTATTTAGGATAATCTAACCGTTGATTTAACCTAGTTTTAAAGAAACCAAAATCAAAACACATTGTGGTTCTCAAATACTTTTTTTAACGTCGTTCAAGACTTAGGAATTAATTAATAAATAACGATTTCAACATCAAAATGTAAAACTAAAAACATAACAAGGTAGATTCCTAAAATTTTACCGGCTTCATACAAATTCCAAATTTTATCATATTTACATGGATTAATACAAACTGTAATTACTATTGGTTATAAATTTTCTAGAATTTTTAAATGAAGTTTAATAGACTAAGACCACAATCAAACTCGTAGTTGACCAGCACTACATAAAACCAAAACTGTGACACTCTGTTTTATAAAAATTATATAAAATCGTAATCAACTCAAAATTGGATGAGGATTGCCATTTTGGAAAGATAAAAGATAGAGGTTGGCTTTCTCAAAAGACACTAAGGTCTAAAAATAAGAGGATCATAATCTTAAAATAGGATATTTACGAGACATTTACATCTGTCAAATATTTTCTGGATTTAACACGGGTACAACAATTATTTTAAAAATATGTATACTACTCACAAAATTCTACAATTTTTAAATAATGTCCCTTATGATGTTTTACATTTACTACAAAAAGAATAATATCAAAAACTATTGGGAATTTAAAATGAAAATCAGTCAACTCAACATTATACAATATTTCACATCTTTAAATCTAAGATTAATTACATCTTTGAACTAGAATTTTATGCACAAACAACAATCATAAGGACTTAAAACTATTCTATAGGCTCCACGTTGATCAACTCCTTGTCATGTATCAAACCTAGAATTTTTTGTCATAATACGACGTGAGTTGTGACACTCACTAGGCAAAGAAGCAACAAAACATTTTATGCAACATTTTTCAATTCCTTTTTAAAAAAAAAAAAAAACTAGCATGATTAACAACACTGCAAATCCATGGAAACACCACATCCATAAACAAATAATATATTCAATCAATCCGCTCGTCCCACGTGGGTTTAGGGAAACAAAACTGTTCCCAAGGATAACTCGTATCCCATCAAAAATATTTTTAAGAATCACAATCCCAACATTCATAATCATGCTCACAACATCGATTATCATCATTATCATCCATAATAATAAAAACTTGTAAATACGAATTTAATTAAAGAAAACATAAATAGGAAAAGATTTTTGATTGTGTTGCGCCTACCTCCAATGCTAGCCAAATAATCATAGTTAGGAAGGACTAATAAAAAATGGGTCTCCAATAAATATTTCACGGTTGCCTTTCTATTGTTTCTGTGTTTTTTCTTCTTTCTGTTTGCTCCGCCAAAGAAGAAGATAACTAAAAAGATAAAACCTAAAAAATCCCCTAAAAAAGATGTGACAAGCCTGGATTATATATACTCGGTAAGTCGGTGGGTTATACTTTAGTCGGCGCATCTAATTTTTAAGGAGTGACCTATGGCTCGGTTCACATACGAGTCCCATTGTTCTGCTGAAACAGGATGCTAAAGTTACATTCAAATTCTCTTATCATACTAAAAAATTAAGTCAAGAGCGAATCACAACGTGACATGCAGTAAAAGAAAAAATGAAATAGAATATAATTCTCTAATAACACGTTAGACGTAGCGGAAAATCAAAGATAGTGGTTCAAAGTCAGGTCAGGGGGAGTAAGTCTTATCCCACATTTCCTTCCCATTACTAGGGAAATTCTTAGTCTAGTCTAACAACCAGGACAAGTGACAACAACTAATAATTAATATTATTTAATTCATCATAACTAATCCAACGTGTTTAATTCTTTTTAGCTGGAGAGTGAAACGATTTTCACTTATCTAGGTTACCAAAATGAAGTAAAATTACCAGATTACCCTTTTATTGATATTACCAAAATATCCTTTTGATAAAAGACAAAAATACCCTTAGAATTCAGACCGGATATTACAGGTAAATAATGGAAATATTAATAAAGGTTGTGCGTATTAAGTTAATATTAAAAATCAGATGGAATTTATATTAATTTTTCCTTATATACGCTTTACATATCTAGCTTATAAAGCATAGTTTGGACAACTTAGGCAAGACAAAGAGCTGTCAGGATTCAATATTGGGAAAGCTAAATCTACGGCCGTAAAATGATCAGTTTAATTAACTTTCAATAATAAATGTTCTACTAGTATCTCATAATAAATGTTTGTTTAATTAATCAAATAAATATACTTTCATTAACACGGTACATATAAATTTATCTTATCTTAAATCAGTAGACATTAATGGTGGTTGTGATGGTATGCGGAGGTGGTGGATCAACATTGGGGATAATAGTGGTGGGTGTTGGTGAGAATGGTGTTGTGATGACGTTCATGGTATGGTGGTGGAAGAAGTAGTAGTGGTGGGATCAGAAAGGTATAAGGTATATAAATTACTTAATTTTTTTAAAAATTTTTTATTTTATTTTCTTAATTTTTTAAATTTAAACTAATACTTTCATTAATACAGTACATCATAAATTTATCTTATATTAAGTCAATAGACATTAATAATGATTATGATTGTGGGCGGAGGTGGTGGATCAGTGGTGGGGATAATGGTGGTGGGTGTTGGTGAGAATGGTGGAGCGATGTTGCTAATGGTGGTGGTGGTGGAAGAAGTAGTGGTAGTGGGATGAGAAGGTGTAAGGTACATAAATTACTTAGTTTTTAAATTTGTTTTTCTTTTATTTTCTTAATTTTTTAAAATTAAAACTAATACTTTCATTAATATAGTACATAATAAATTTAGCAGTGGGGATAATAGTGGTTGTGATGGTGGGAGGGGGTGGTGGATCAGCGGTGGGGATAATGGTGGTATGTGTTGGTGAGAATGGTGGAGTGATGACGTTATTGGTGGTGGTGGAAGAAGTAGTGGTAGTGGGATGAATTACTTAGTTACCCTTGGTTTATTTTTTTATTTGATATGAGTTTTTCTTTTATTTTTTAAATTTTTTTAAATTAAAATAAATATTCTACGCCAGATTTTTGTTAGTTCGGCACATGAAAGAAGATGAACCGTTGAGGACTATAAAGAAACCAAGCTCTTTCTGAAAGTTAGATACCAAACCAAGATAAAGACCGTTTATAATTGAAAAATTATTTTGCATAAAAAGATGCCTCAGAAGGCTTTATTAGAAGAAAAAAATGAGGAACGGTTTACAATGAATTGAGTGTTAGGCGAGCGACAAGTTGGGCACCAACACCCTTTTGACATATAATAAATTATTTGCGTATAAACTGTAAATAATGTTTTATTTTGCATACGATACCAAAAAATAAATAAATTGTATTAATCAAAATTTTGCATTTGGACAAGTTAGGCAAGATAAAAAGCGGCTGAGATATATTTAGGAAAAAGATATATCAATGGTTTTAGTTGTTTACATCTTGTGTCATTAACTTCACATAATAAATATTTTATTAATCTCTCACTATAAATGTCTTAATAAATATATTTTATTTAAATAAATAATAAATCTGTTGATAAACATTACGGATGATCAGGGTGGTCTTTATGAGTGGTGGTGCATAGAGCCAGTGACGATGGTTTTGGTGGTAGAAAAGGTAGTGGTGATGGGTGGTTCCGGTGATGGTAGTGCAGGTGCTCAGTATGTTAGTAGCAAAGTTTATTCTATGTAGTTAGGACACAAATAACATCATTATGGATGTTGTGGTTGATTTTTTTAATGTGAAAATAAGATGGTTATTAATACAAAAGAAACAATTGCACAGGATGACCGCAAGTTTTTCCGTAAAACAACCCGAGAAAAACCCAACAATGATAATGATAGTAAAGTTTTTCAATTGGTCTCACTACATGTTTCACCCAATGGTTTTTTCAAGACAAATATTAGGTCAACCTAGCAATTCTCGGAAATATAAAACATAACAATTAAATAACATATAGAATAATTATCATTTTATTTTATATAGAGCCAACAAAAAAATGAAAAATGTTAAAATTGACATAATTTTTTACTTACTATGGAGGTCGTGCCGTTTCGACGCGGGTGAAGTTCAAGTTAATTATATATAAGGAATTCACCGGATCATCCGTATCAAACTCGTCGGATGGAATGCGAATATCAAATTGAAATCAGAGACACAATAAGTTAGAGTAGGAATTACTGTTTAATCCAATTTTTCATGACCCAGTTAATGGCTAGTCCACCCGTGAAAAACATTTACTCCCTAGTCCAAAAACATGTTTTTGGACTAGATTATTTACTCGCTAGTCCAAAAACTTTGTGGAGATTATAAAGTGTGTTTTCTAAATGTCTAAAACACCCTTCCAGATCTAATTAGTATCAACAATGTAAATGTTATTACATAGTAGTACTATCAATATGATGATACTATATATTAATATGTACTATACTAGTAGTAACAAAAATATGTTACTAGTAAATTAGGTAACTACTTTACTAGTAGTAACTAGTATACTAGTAGTAATATGTAGTATCAATATGTAGTAACTAGTACGTAGTAACTAGTAGTAATATATAGTAACTAGTAGTAATATGTAGTAGTAATATGTAGTATCAATATGTAGTAAGTATACTAGTATACTAGTAGTAATATGTAGTATCAATATATAGTAACTAGTATGTAGTAACTAGTAGTAATATGTAGTAACTAGTATACTAGCAGTATATATCACTAGTGGAAAAAAGCCGTTTTAAGATAGTCGAAGAGTGTCGTTTTAGCCAGTTATACGTCACTATGAAGGTGCTCTTCAAAGTGCAGTAGATTCAGTGTCTTTTTCTGGAACGACACTTTCCATTTGACTCAAAAATACGATGCTTTCTAGTTGTCGCTAGGTAAGACAGCTGGATAACGTCGTAGATTTAGTTTCATAATATAAAAAAAAATAGAAATTCAGCTGAATTCCAAATCAGATCTGGTGGCCTGTAGTGTTTCTGACTGGGATGAAATAAAACTGCACTAAACCCAAATTACCCAAAAAGAAAACTTATTAAATAAAAATCATTGTACTGGTTGCAGAACTCATAACAGAAATCGGTTTACACTTGGTTTCAATATCAGAAAAGAAACTAAATAATCAAGTCTGAATTAAGACACTGAATTTAAATGACTATAAATATGTCCCCATCCAAAAGCTCACCAGCAGCAAGGTAAAGTCCAGGTACAGTTCTCGAATTCCATCGCAAGATGAGACCTACCTGCAAAACAAAATGCTCTTAGAGTGCAATCAAAAAAAGCCAAACAACATACGAAGTTTCATCCAATGCCTATAAAAGAGATGGAAAACATTGACTCGACATTCCATGATGGCATTATCAAAAAAGTTGAGAAATTATGCGTCCCACAATAGTTGATTATCAGCAAAATAGATCCTAGAATACTAATTTTACTGCAAACATCTAAAAGAAAAACTCTTAAGAAAACTTGTGGTACCTGCAAACATCTAAAAGAAATCAACTTCGACGTACCAGTTCTCACAAAGGAATAAATTCCGACAATATAGGCGTAGCCGAAACCCTGCAAACCTTTGCATATCTGCATCTACTTCATGATAGACACATTTTTGTGTCTAATTTGTCCTCAATGTCCGTATTGTTGGCACTCGATTTTGTACTAATTTTGTTATTTTATGTATTTGTAGGTATTTTTTGGAAATAAATATTTTAAGAAAATTCGGCTCGAAAAGTTGATTTTGGCACCCGGAGGACAAGTGTTATTCGGACTCTCGCTTTTGGATAAGGGGCGACCACTGGATAAGGGGCGACCTTCTTTCAAAATTCAAAATTTGTTTTGGCGGGAAAATTCTTTCCTTTACTGGCAGATTTTCAATTCGACATTTGAAGGTGTTTTAACGAGATTAAAGAGCTTAGACTTAATGGGTATATGTGATATGAGTATATGAAGATATTATGGTGGTTGGGATCGATCAAATTTGTCCAGAAAATCAATTCCCAATCAAAACAGAGAAAAGAATATCGTCTCATTTTTGGAAAGAAAATCACGTAAAAGATGTTGCATGTTTGTGTAGTTAAGCCCAGATATTCTCCTAGGATGCGTATAAATCAGTTTATGAAGATTTCCAAGACAATTAACGTACACAGAGGAAGAAATAAGAAATTATTCTCAAAAATATTTTTCTTCATTGTGAAGATTTTTGAGGAGTTATGGCGAGATTCAATGAGGCTTAGGTGTATAAATAGGTTGCTACTATCACAGGGAAGGGCTGTCGAGAGTTGGGAGTCGAAAGGAGGGCCAGAGGAGCAGAAATCAGAGTTTTCAGAACTCTGTTGCTGCTGCTGCTGCTGCCCGTGAAGAACAAGGAATCGGCCACGGTTCCTTCATCCATTTGCAACTGTTTCTTCAACTGCTCTGCAACGTTTATCTTCATCGCAACAGTTTCTTCAACTGCTGTGCAACGTTTATCTTCATCGCAACAGTTTCTTCATCATATTTTGCAACAGAGAAGTAAACCACAGCATTTAATTTTCCGTCACCACTTGTTTCTCTGTAACAGTCCAACATCGTCTTCGCAACAGGAACTGCTGTTGCGATTTCTCTGTTGCATTGTTTACTCAATTGTAATCAACTTTGGAGCAATAATAAAACATTTTGAGATTATGATTAATATGAGGAGCTAAACCCAACATTGGGACGACGGAGGGAGTCTATTTTCGTCATTGTGGTAAATTTAATTTATTCTTTTTATGACTTTTGCACTGATTAAAAATTGAAAAATGATTTTAATTAATTAGTTATCATTTTATTTGATGCGGCATGCTTGCTTAAATGTTTGATGTCCCATGCTTACGATTTATAACTAATATTCTGAGAATCTATTTTGGCAAAATAAGAGTCCATATATTTATGTTTTGAGCAGTAATTGTTAAGAATAAATAAAATATACCACATGCATGAAGAATTGGCCAAGTCCTTAGTCCCAATACCTCTCGAACATCTTGTGACAAATTTGTACATATATTTTCGTTTTAAAATCTATTCAAGTCCGAGCAACGAACTTTTACTTACCTCTTGAAAAATACTATAACAAAATGGCGCCGCCGACGCGGACTTGTATATAGATTGATTTATTTTTTTTAGGTTTATTATTATTTTTTTTTAGAATTGTTTGTTCCTTTTACGTTTCTTTTTGTCTTTATTTTGCAGGTTCGAAGTGAACTAAGGACTTGGAGAGGAAAAATCTTAAAGCGAAAAGAGAAGAAAAAAGGACAATTTTAGGATTTAATTTTTAATTTTTTTTTTTAGAGTGTGTGAGGAAAACTGTAATTTTTTTTTTATTATTTATTTGGACTTTACTGGACTTGGACTTTGTTATTATTTTTTTAACCCTACGGAAGGGTATTATTATTAAAAAAAAAAAAATTATATAAACTGTGTGCAGGGAAGGACGACGATTACTATATCGTCTCGGCCCCTCGGGTTCGTACACGGCATAGGAGTCGTGGCCCGAGTCGACGACAACGGTTCATCGCCCGTCTGGTACGGGAGGTAAGTCCAATCGAAACACCCGCGAATCTCCTGCAAGCGGGTTACTGTCTGCCTTAAGGTGATAATTGTTTGAGGACGAACCGGACTGTCTTTATTTTCCTAGTAAAGGGCAAGGCCTGGCCAATACAAGATAAGGGTTCGGATTTCATCACCGCTCCCTTCTTGCCCGCCTTAGGAAAACGAAACCTAACGCGAACCTAACCTTAAAATTTGGAATAGAACAAGACCGATAGGGTAACGAGCTTAATAGGAAACTCGTTCGAAAAATATTGGTTGCTCTTTAAGCACACTCCAAAGTTCATGATGGTTTCTGTGAGTTGAATGCGTGACTGCGCCGCCTTGTGATAGCGGTGAGGCCTTGGGTATCAAAGCTCCACTGAGCTTCCCTCGCCTCAATTCAACTTACTTTGACTCGGATTGATTCCAGAGGGGTTTGCTCAAATTGCAACGAATTCCCTTTCGAAAGATAGAAGCTGGTCTAGAAACAATCTAAGTGGAGCCATCATGCTTTTTGTTTGCTAGAAATCTTTAGGTTTGTTTTGGTGGAGTCGAGTCGGCCTTGTTTGTGGTTGTGTAGAATTCCCTTGCAATTAAGAATGTCGAACTGGTATGATAGAAGCCAATACAATGAGTATCGACCTGAATTTGAATATGGACATCATCAGTTTTATGACCATGGTGGGAATAGTAGTTGGGAACGCCAACCTTTTCAAGGTTATGGTTCATACCATGGTGAGCCCAATTACTATCCACACATGCATCAGTCTTACGAGCAAGAAGATTATAGTATTAGTTCTTCGTCTCTAGAGGATACAATCAAACTATTGAAAAGTAGTCCTTTTTATGATCCTTCTGATAATTCCTCTTTACTAGAGTCAACACGTAATTAGCTGAGTCAACGCGTAAGTTAGAATGAATAATTAGTTTTTGACGAAAGAGAACTTCTATAGAGGAACCTCAAGTTGAGGCGATAGCTGAGACGAACGAAAATTGCTCGAAATATCTGAATTCCAAATAGTGTTCTAATTACCCTTGATCAATAGTGAATTTTTGCCTAAAGGACGAGGTTAGAATAAGACTACTTATTTAGATAAGGTTCAATCATCTTCGTACTATTATGATGATGAGGATAGTAGTGATGAAGAATCTGAAATATGTAGGCATAGTGATCAGGAATCTAGTAATCCAATTGAGCTTTATAGTGATTATATTATTTCTACTTCAAATCCAAATAATTTTTATGATTATTCACCTATTCAAGAGGACGAGGATTTGATTAGGAATACCACCGTTTTAGACGATGTAGTATTTCCTTTTGATTACGAAGCCGATAGTGGTTTAGAGGAACGGGTTTATTCTGAAAATGCTGTTTTAGAGTCTAGCGACTTAGAAACAATAATCTTGAATGAAGAACATAGACTCGTAGAGATGAGTAAAGATGCACTACCTGATAATAAATTAGAAGAATCAATTGACCATTTTCAAGAATCTAATGATCCAGAAATTAGGGAGATTGTAACTAGTCTATCTAGAGACACTAAAAACTCTAAGTTTGGGGGTGATTATCACCTTCATAGTGCCTTACCTTTAACTCTCAGAAAGTCCCTTCACTTAGGACTTGATATCTCTGCCTCGACAATTTTACAAGATTACCTTCATACTCGTTTTCCCGAACCTAATGATGTCCTGAAAAAGGTTCAGTCGTTAGAAACCCATCCTCTGGTCGATGTGGTTTGCCCAGGCTATGATACCCAGATTGACTTTGTTTTCCCACCAAATAGTTTTCTTCCAATTGTGGGAACGTATAGATTTCAAATGTGTCACTTATTAAGTTCTGAGACTAAGCCTAAGTACTTTAGGAAATTAGAATCGACACATTTGCTTCAGAATGACCACTACTCTGACCGTGGTCAACTTTGTAAGTCATACCTAATTGACTTAGAGGATCCTAAATTATTTAGGTTATTTTGTGACTCCAGGTTCTTATCTGAGTTTTTCCAAACTCTAGGACCTAATAATTTGGATCCTACCTATGAGGAAATGCATCCGAGGAAAATAGTTTATTTAGACCCCTTCATAGAACCTGAACCTGAACCGCAATTAGCGATAGTTATCAGGAAACTAGGTAAGGGCATGCTAGTCTTGTACATTTTCTTGGTTCACTGCAGTTTCCTTTTGTCAGCTCTTTTTGGTTTTAAAGACCCACAGTTATTCCGGCTACTGTTATACGGTTCGAGTTGACTAAACCTTTCCTACGTCTGGCTGAAGACTTTAAACTTAGCACTTCTTGGGAGGTAACCCAATCTCATGCAACACGGTAATATCTTTCCTTAACTCTTTCGCTTCAAATGGTAACAGTTTCTCCTTGTTCATGCTTTTAGTTTCATCTTTAGAACATTGAGGACAATGTTAGATTTAAGTTTGGGGGTATGGGAGAAACTTTTTAGTTGCAATAAATAAACTCCAGAGCCTAGAAATTTATGCGTATTTAGGATAGCACTAACCAATCTAAGTGGATGGAAACATTTTTGTTTTAGGAGTTGAGGAACCAATCTGACTAGATGGAAACATCTATAGAGTCTATTCATAAAAGCACAGAGCTCAGGTGTTAGAAATAACATGATAGTTTCGCCATATCTTGTCGAGTCCTTTTCACTTTCTATTTTTAGTTTTCTTTTGTTTCAAGTGATTTGGTGGGGCACACGATTCAAGTTGTTACCTTTGCTAGGGTGAAATAGAGTGACTGAGTTACCTTTTTCAAAAAAAAAAAAAAAAAAAAAAAAAAAGACCGGACCAGTTAGACCAATCGGAATAAGTATTAACACTTGGATAGCAATATGCGTGTGTTCTCCCTGTTTCCGTCGCCTAAGCAAGCGTGGAATGCAGGACCCGTGGGAACTATCGTGTAATCTGCTGACAAGAAGCATGCGCTTGGATCCAAAAGATCTATTCATGCCGTTAAGTTAAAAAAAAAAAAAAAAAATGGTTATTGTTATGTGTAGTCAACTGCTGGTTCCCTTGTATTTGCCAGTTTGTTGATCTAGATTTAAGTTATTGACCACTGGTTCCCTTGTATATGCCAGTGTGTTAATATTAGTCAGACCGGTATCTCAGTCATTTAGGTTAGGTTCATCTTGGCAGAGGCCTTCAGACAGATATGGGAAACACCGTTCTCTTTTCAACCATCTACATTTTTCTTTTTCCATCTTCTTAATCTTTTCATGTGATTAGTCTGACTCCGAGTATGATGTCCATCGTGAAACTATCTTAGTAGAGCTCTGTCACTTATATGGATTTTAGTATGCTTGAGTGCAAACTCGTGTACAGCAATTGGAATTTCGCATCAGGGTTCTTCCTCTTAGAGTCAATAATTGTATGCCAACCAAGGAGGTTCTTTAGTGCTTTCCAAGGTTCTGCGTAGATAGCTAGGGTCTGGAGTATTGGTTTTTGTGGGTACACCTCTGATAAACCCACCCGAGATTAACTCGGTCACTTTTCAAGAATAAATTTTGCTCGAGGACTAGCAAATAATAAGTTTGGGGGTATTTGATAGACACATTTTTGTGTCTAATTTGTCCTCAATGTCCGTATTGTTGGCACTCGATTTTGTACTAATTTTGTTATTTTATGTATTTGTAGGTATTTTTTGGAAATAAATATTTTAAGAAAATTCGGCTCGAAAAGTTGATTTTGGCACCCGGAGGACAAGTGTTATTCGGACTCTCGCTTTTGGATAAGGGGCGACCACTGGATAAGGGGCGACCTTCTTTCAAAATTCAAAATTTGTTTTGGCGGGAAAATTCTTTCCTTTACTGGCAGATTTTCAATTCGACATTTGAAGGTGTTTTAACGAGATTAAAGAGCTTAGACTTAATGGGTATATGTGATATGAGTATATGAAGATATTATGGTGGTTGGGATCGATCAAATTTGTCCAGAAAATCAATTCCCAATCAAAACAGAGAAAAGAATATCGTCTCATTTTTGGAAAGAAAATCACGTAAAAGATGTTGCATGTTTGTGTAGTTAAGCCCAGATATTCTCCTAGGATGCGTATAAATCAGTTTATGAAGATTTCCAAGACAATTAACGTACACAGAGGAAGAAATAAGAAATTATTCTCAAAAATATTTTTCTTCATTGTGAAGATTTTTGAGGAGTTATGGCGAGATTCAATGAGGCTTAGGTGTATAAATAGGTTGCTACTATCACAGGGAAGGGCTGTCGAGAGTTGGGAGTCGAAAGGAGGGCCAGAGGAGCAGAAATCAGAGTTTTCAGAACTCTGTTGCTGCTGCTGCTGCTGCCCGTGAAGAACAAGGAATCGGCCACGGTTCCTTCATCCATTTGCAACTGTTTCTTCAACTGCTCTGCAACGTTTATCTTCATCGCAACAGTTTCTTCAACTGCTGTGCAACGTTTATCTTCATCGCAACAGTTTCTTCATCATATTTTGCAACAGAGAAGTAAACCACAGCATTTAATTTTCCGTCACCACTTGTTTCTCTTTAACAGTCCAACATCGTCTTCGCAACAGCAGTTCTGTTGCATTGTTTACTCAATTGTAATCAACTTTGGAGCAATAATAAAACATTTTGAGATTATGATTAATATGAGGAGCTAAACCCAACATTGGGACGACGGAGGGAGTCTATTTTCGTCATTGTGGTAAATTTAATTTATTCTTTTTATGACTTTTGCACTGATTAAAAATTGAAAAATGATTTTAATTAATTAGTTATCATTTTATTTGATGCGGCATGCTTGCTTAAATGTTTGATGTCCCATGCTTACGATTTATAACTAATATTCTGAGAATCTATTTTGGCAAAATAAGAGTCCATATATTTATGTTTTGAGCAGTAATTGTTAAGAATAAATAAAATATACCACATGCATGAAGAATTGGCCAAGTCCTTAGTCCCAATACCTCTCGAACATCTTGTGACAAATTTGTACATATATTTTCGTTTTAAAATCTATTCAAGTCCGAGCAACGAACTTTTACTTACCTCTTGAAAAATACTATAACACTTCACTCTATCCTTGAGCTGCAAAGAAAATCTGAACTATAATTAAATACCGCAAAAAGTAGGAAAACTATGACTATCACATAAAACTCGTAGATGCATAGGATTGTAGATTAGTTGTTACACTGAATGAGAAAAAAAATGAAAAAAGGATATCGACCTTGTTTTCAATATCCAGTAGTCCCTTCTCATGAAAAGAATGCTTTGATTATGCTTCTTTGAAGGCATGGATAATCCTTAACAGTTCATCATCTTTTCTACAAGCATCAGAGGTGAAGTTAGAATGCTTTGTTCAATTTGATTAACATACAAGCATCAGAGTTGAAGTTAGGATGCTTTGTTCAATTTGATTAACAAAATCAGAATTTCTCGCACAATTAAGTTCGCAAAAAAACAGAAGAAAAGAAGCTGGCGAGAGTAGAATAATCTTAGATTAAATTGAGGCGAAAACATAACCTACAACTTATTTACTGCACCTGCATGTTATAAACAAAATATTGCACGCAAGGCCACCGAAAGACTTATTTCTAATTGGCAAACATTTAACTAATTAACATTCATGCAATTAATAGTTTGTACGAACATGAGGAGCATGAATTAGGCTTGGTTGGTTGATGTGAACCCATATAATCATGAACTAGGCCTGACTTCTGCATGATGGGATCAAAAATTAGATAAAAATTACTTTAAGAAATGTATGATTTATCAATGTTTGCAGGAGGACCATGGTAAACATGGTACTTAACAAAAATATCTTGTACTTTTACTATGCCGCTCATATTCCAAAATTACACCAACCAAGGGGTAAAGAAAATCTAGTGATAGCAAGAACAACCCTTTGAATTGAATAAACTAGTGCAACTAGTCTTTAACAATGTTAATCCTAATCCCAGATCCCCCATAACCCAACATCGGAATTTCATACATTGTAGGTAGAAGAAGGAAACTAACGAAGTCGCTTAACCACCACTGACTGCTTAAAAGTAATTAATATTTTGCGTAGTCTAAAGGGAGTACGCAGGACATTTCCATGCAGCCAGATAAATCTATACAAGAGACTGCAATGCCGAGCAGGCCAAACCTTGGGCATCTATTTCTCTAGAATGAACACATGAGGTCACAAAATATGCTGAAAGGATGCTATATATCACTCATTCAAACGCATGGAGAGAGACAACAGGATTTGAATACCACTAGTAATCATTAGCCAATGTCAATCGAAAGTGAAAAGAATCGCTACAAGATGACAACAAAAGAATAAGGTTCCAGTAGTTCATTTTCTCATAGCTCGATTTGGTTTTCCAAAATTTACTAGGAGACTTAAGTGTCATAGCACATGATAAGCAATAAGTATACAATATTCGGGTATTCAAACAGTAGAGCTACAAGAGAGTACCATGAGGACTCTTTAAATATCTCCAGGCAGTTCCACCCAAATGAAGTGCTCCAACAGCACTTCTCATCGCAGCTACTTTTGCTGCTTTCCTGACACTTTCCATCTGTAGAAGAATCGGTGAAAATAAAATTAACAAACTAGTTACAAAAAGGAAAGATCATATTAGGGCATTGGCAAATCTATTTTAAGCCATTCAGTCACTACATGGATTAACAACAATAATTAGCCAAACAATGTAAAATTCAAATTCTCCACATAATCTTCAGAATAAAATTTTAATTCTCCACATACTTAGACCTCAAATATGAAGCACATACATGTCAAGATCAGATAAAAACCTATGAAACACGGATATCTCAATTCCTTTTACACTTACAAAACCTAAAATCAACGAAATGGAAAATACCGAAATTTTGAGAAATTTTGATGAATCTAGATTAAAAAAAAAAGAAACTGGTTTGATTGGAAAAGAGAGAGGGGTAACAGGTCCATGGATAGGATCAATGAAGATGAAAGATTGTGTGCTGCCTGCCTGGGATTAATTGGGGGATTAAAAATGAAGAAAGGAGACTAAAAATTACAGAGAGCTACCTCTGCGAGCTTGTAACATTCGTACAAATCCACGACATACTCCACAGCTTCCAACTGATTATCAGCATCTCCTCCATCAATGTCCACAAACTGAGTTAGATAAATAAAGCAGCATTAGTTAAATAATATGATAGAAATTAGTAGGACGGTGAAACATGACAATGAAGTTCTAAGAAATCTACCTTGCTATGAGCAGATAAAACTGCATTAAGGTTTGAACTTTCTTCCTTGGTGCTTTCTGGGGATTTTCCTTCTTAACCTTCTTTTGTATCTGGACTAATTTCAATTAATTCCTCTTGCTTGGGCTTCACAACTTCCTTCTTCTGAACAAGATTTGATACACTTCTTTTAGCAGCTTCATCATCAATTATAACAACTTGTTTTTGTGATACAGTAATAACCATAAGACATCTGTGAGACATTACACAACTTGGAATTCCATTAAAGAAATATTGGGAAGGGAAAGATTGCTCCATATGTGGTTGATTATTATTACCTTATTGTTATCCTTCACTTTAGATTGTGCGATAGCAAGTAGTTGTTTACAGAATCCCCCGGTGACAGGAAGATTGAACTACTTTATAGTGTACTCTCGAAACTCCATGACTGCCACCAAGAGTGCTAGCAAAACAAAAATCATATACTTAGCAAATGAAGATTATGAAGAAAAAAATCATAAAAACATGAACAATATGATCTGTATACAAAAAATTTCCATCCATACATATAAACTTGCCACTCATATGGAGGACCATAATCGCAACCTTTACTGCTTCTATGAACAAATTTTAAAGCCACCTGCTGATGACAGAACAAACCAAATGTCTTATTAAATCCATAAAACAAAACAAAGCAGTAGATAATAGCTAATAAGGATAGCAGCAGTTCAAAAATGACAATAAGTAGCCATATATCTCAACAAACAAACAACCCAGCAAGCAAAAATCTGAGTGATGGTTAAAAACGCCAGTTTACCACTACATCAGCTCAAACACTCAACAGACAGTATGCTAATACATAAACTATGATCTAAAAGATCAACAATAAACCCTCATCTTAACAAACTATCTCAAATCAGGAAATTAACATAAACAAAAACAATCTCAAAATTAAACATCAAACAACTCATACATGCCAAGAACAACATCATCATTAAACCAATCACCTATCTGAATGGTATTCCAGGACAAATTAAGGAAAAGTACCTCTACGGTCCCAAACCTTTGCTCTTTCACTACCTCCTGACACACGACCACCAACAAAAACTTGCAGAAAGCCAACTTTACATAGCTTTCTATCAACTTTGTAAATTGGTGATCCTCCAACCTGAACAAGCACCAACAAAAATGATAAGTTAAGGATATGACTGAGATCAGGGACAACAACAAAACTAACCATCCCAAACAAACATCCGATCTGTAGGAAAAAGTGGAAAAAAGGGTTTAAACAAAGAAATCCATACAAACCCGCAACTATAAAAATCTAGGAATTCATTCTAATGAAAATCCAAAACATTGATTATATGAAGGAACAAAATCAGTTGATTATTCAATTAAGCCCAAAATTATGCTGCAAATTAATGCAACTTGAACGATCCAAAGTTTTAAGATTTGCTTTCGGATGGGAAAAAAAAAGAAAACCCAACCAATCACTGAATCAAAATCTATTAACAAGCTCTTCCTCAAATATTAAAGAAAACACTGAGAAAAATGATTACAAACCCTTCAATTCTCTATAGCATCTCTTTGCACTACCACCTCCAAGACCACCATAACCACCACCACCTACAAAAGTAAAACTTCAGTTACAATTTATAACAAGATTTTAACACAGATATGAGGATTGTCACAACAAAACTAGCGAGGAAAACAAAACTTACTTCTTGGGTTTTGATCTCTGGGAATACTAAGAAATCTGAAATTAAAAAGTAGAATCAACAGACAGATACAGTATCGTTGGGGTTTTACTGGCCCTCAATGTTACAAAACAAACAACATCATTAGGGTTCAACAAAGAATGAGGAGAAGAGATTCTAAAAATCGAAGTTAGGGTTTCGATCTGTATCTGCTGAAGAAAAGGGGATCTTGGGTCTCTGTGGGAGAAAAAGTGAGAGAGGAGGAGAGAGGAGGAGAGAAGGAAAAAATAGAGAAATGAAAGAGAGAATAGATAAGGTCGATAGTAAAAAAAATCTACCATAGAAACAATACAGACTCGGGTGTCGCTGTATAAGTCAACAGAAGTCCTTATATAACGACGGTTTGACTTAAGTCAGGGTCACTTTCGAGTTGTCCAAACTTTGCGTTACCCCGTTTGTGTCGTTACATTATGTTTCAGATAGCCTATTTTCCACTAGTGATACTAGTATACTAGTAGTAACTAATACTTTACTAGAAGTAAAACATGTAGTATAACATAACAATATTAAGTGTAGTATCAATACATAACATAACTGTATTTATTTATATGCAGTACATAACGTACTGATACTACATATCAATATGTTGACACTACGAATTGATATGTAGTATCAATATATAACATGACAGTATTTATTTATACGTAGTCATAACATATTGATACTACATATTGATATGCAGTATCAGTACATACTACTAGTAACCTACTGCTAGTATGTAGTAACATGCTACTAATAACATATGTAGTATGTAGTAATATATGTAGTAACATACATAATGTTATATGTTAAGGTTCGCAGAGTAATTTTATTCTTTTCAAAACATCTTTGGACTAACGAATAAATATATTTTCTCGCTGGACTAACATTAACCCAGATCGAATTTAGTGGACTAAACAATAAAGTTCTCGTTAGAGGCGAAAACCAGACCGATCCTAATCAAAGTGTCGGGTTAATTTTTATCTTTGGGCCTGTTGTCCATTTAACACACGCACATAGATAAAGAAAAACAGCTGTGAAACAAATTCTAGCGATGGTCATGTGGCCAGTCACGTGACAGACATGAGTTTGCAATCCAAGTCAGCAAGCTCGGGAACGAGCACACATCTGACACGTATCAATTAAAATGTCACGGCCACATGCCATGACACGTGACGGAATCTCCACACAGTAAACGACAGAATTCAAAGAATCTCTGTTGCCAAATTACCACGTGTTGCAATCAGAGGAGGTCTAACAGATCTTGTCTGTTTCTGATTTTAGTTTACACAATTACCGAACGACCCGGATTTGTATAAATGTATCGAAGTTGATGTGGGGGTCTTGTAGTAAAATATAATACACTGCTGCTTCAGGAAAGGGCGCAAGGACCATCGGATTATCATGTGTTAGTGTCAGGTGTTATTTAGAGTTCCCATAAAAAGTACTTAACAATACATCTTGGGTTTTTTTCTGACTTTTACTGAAAACTACTTCTTTTACCAGAATCCATGAAGTAATTGACTTTTTGTTGGGGGGAATAATTTGAAGTTTTGATGGCGTAGATGTCGTTTTTTGGAAACCAAAATCATGCATATACTCTAATAGAAATGCCCTAGAAAACATTTGGGAAGGGCATGCGCTAAATGCTAGAGTATTTTTCACCATCTCTGTATCTAGGGCTGTCAACGGGTCCGGGTCTTCCCGGGTAGTACATGGCCCAGAACCGGACCCGACATATCAGCATCGGTTCCGGGTCCTAGCGATTCCGGGGCCGGTTCCATTATGTGTTGGCCCAGAACCGGACCCGGTAAAGGTCACGGGTAATCACCGGGTCCGGGTACCTATCGGGTAAAAACACAAACTTATATCAGATTATCAGTTATATGACTTCCCAAGTGACCATCTTTAACATACATACAAAAGTAGAGTAAACTTGAGCTTAGAATCCTTAGATTAGGAAAATCAAAGTTACTTTAATTTCCTAGCTATAAGTAAGAATCTGCCATTATATATGATAAATATTAAATACAAAAGTTGGCAGACATGTTTTTAGCCGATAACTGCTCCATCAGTAGATTCAGTACCTACCCTAATGGCTATAGTCTGTCGTATTATAACCACAAAAGTTGACAGACATATCATTCTATAAACTGTAGAAGCCCCAAAAGATAAATGCGTTTTTCCTTCACAAGTACATATACAAAAAAGAAGGATGTAGTTCGCGCACTTCGCATGTTCTTTGGCTATGCCTATATAATGTATATATACCAAAAAGAAGTTCCAACCAGTTCACTAAAGATTTCACCATCATATTTCCAATTGTTCCTGCAAGAGAAACAAAAACAGTTGATCATATTCCCAATTGACCAAAAAGAAGTAACCATATCACAATCAAAGACCTTGCCTGTGATTTAGTAATTTGCTCCATAAATCTTCTCTATTAGTATTATTCATTAGGGTTATCTGATCATACGTATGCAAGAAAACTATGAAATGCTGAAGTAATTCAGAGGGTCATTGTAGCAAAATATGTAAGAGGATGATTGAAAATGAATATACATATATACACAGTAAAAAGTTTCTTGTTTCTACTCTTTTCATGCACTTTATCTTGTTTTGTTTTTCTACCTTTATTTACTTTATCTCATCTAATTGGAGACCTGGGTACAGGGTGCATATTCCAAGGTTAGCTGGTTATTTTACCTTAAATTGATAGTCAGTCAGTTAGACAATGTGCGATGTTGCATCATCATCGTCTGACTCGAGCTCCTCCATTGCCTCCAAAAGAGTCTGAAGTGAAGTACTACCTAACCCATATCCCTCATCTAACACAATAAAATAGTTAGTTGGCGTACAAGAACCATAGTAAATGAATCACTAACTAAAATTGATATAATAGCAAACATGAATTGAATATGTTAGTTACTCTTCAGCGCACTTCTTATCCAATCTTGTGTGCATATCAGAGCTTCAATTGTTTATGGAAGCATTGAAGAACGAAATTTATCTACAACTCTACCACTGGTGCTGAAAACAGATTTAGAAGCCACCGATGACGCAGGAATTGCTAATATATCACGAGCTATCACTGCTACAATTGGATACATTGGTCCATGAAATTTCCACCACCCCAAAACATCAAAACTAGAATCATTCAGATCAATACCACTTCCTTTTCTAATAGGGTGAACATCAGCTGATAGGTATTGCTCTAGATATGTGCGAACAACGTCATGTTGTGAACTTTCTTCCAGAAATGTCGTCAAACCTTTCCTTCTAGAAGTAAAAGAACTTTGAGAAGATGAAGTACTACCACTACTACCAACTGAATCTTCCATGTTCACTTGATTTGTCGAAATGTTTGCTGAGTATACATGAGTTGAAGAAGCATAATGTGTTGCATATTCATTATACAATCTTTTCAAGACTTCCATAACTTCTAACTTCTTCTCCTCGCTGTTACCAGGATATATTAATGGGAAATAGTAATCCAATAATTTCATTTTAAACCGAGGATCTAAAATGGAAGCTATTGCAAATGTTTTACTAGTAAGTTGCCAATATCTTTCAAACATTTTCATCATATTCACTGCCATTTTTGAGATTAATGCATCATCGGAATCACACCACTCACGAAGTTCTAAATACAAAGAACAAGCAGTATCAAAATAACGATTAACTGTCACGTATGACGTACCTGAAAAGAGAATGGTGACTTCATAAAAGACCTTCAAGCAGATTGAAAGACTACTTGCATTATTCCAGTCTTCACTCGTTGGAGCAACATTAAGAAAATCAGGTTCAATCTTCCCGAACCGGTTAAATGCTTCCCGAAATAGAAGTGTTGTTTCAAGCATCAGATGGGTAGAATTCCACCTTGTATCAACGTCTTGAATCAACTTTTTATCAGGAGCATTGACTTGCAAGAAAACTTCTTTAAATTTTTGTTGTCTTTGTGGTGAACCTCTAATAAATTTCACTGAATTTCTAATTTTCTGTATTTCTTCTTTAATTTGCAGCATCCCATGATCAACAATAATGGCAATTACATGAGCAGAACATCGAACATGGAATAATTCCCCATCCAAAAGTAATCCATTATCTGGTTTTAGCTGAGCAAGAAGTTCACTTACCACGACTTTGTTAGTTGAAGCATTATCCAGCGTAATTGAAGCTATCTTCCTATCTATATTCCACTTGTACAACTGCTCCATCAGTACCTTTGCAATGTTAACTCCTGTGTGTTGCACATCCACAGCGTTAAAAGATAAAATTCTCTTCTGAATCTTCCATTCTTCATCAACATAGTGAGCTGTCAAAGCCATATAACCTCTATTCTGAGTGGTATAAGTCCACATATCAGTAGTAAGGCTTATGCGACTCTGTACCTTACTAAAAATATCGTACAAATGCTTCTTTTCCATTTGATAAATCTTTATGCAGTCTGACTTCGTAGTGTTCCGCTTCACAAGTTTAATATTGGGTTGTAATGAAGTCAGCACCCTTCTAAAACCAATGTACTCTACAAATGAGAAAGGGAGTTCATGCAAGATAATCATTCTTGCAATACAATCACGAGTTACTTCTTGGTTAAACTTAAAGTTGTAAGCAGCTACTGACCCATCTTGTGTTTCACTAGCTTTCAAGAACATTTGGTTAATTTGCTGTTGTGCTCCTTTGTACGCCATACAACTATTTAGATGTTTCCTCAAACTGCTTGTCCCATTTTTGCTCTCCACACCAATATTCCTCTTGCAGTGCTTGCATTCTCCGTGTGTTTTCCCTTTTATCAATACCTCTTGAAATTCAGCCCAATACTTTGAGGTTCTTTTGCGTTTACGTGTAGGTGACGGAACCACATCTGTTGTTGCCGCTTCTATATGATCAGAATCAGAATCACCAGTATCACTTGACTCACTGGCTACAGTTTCAACTTCTTTCGGCTCTGCTGAGTTTACAACTTTACTCTTCTTTGCATCCTTCGAAACGGCAGCTTTAGGAGGCGGCATACACGGGGATTTCGAAACGGTAACTTTAGTCTTCTTTATAGGAACACAATGATCACCAACACTACTTCCTGTTTGACTTTTCATGTTGCCTCTGCAAGGAAAACCCAACAAACATCTGTATCAGCCTATCAGGTGTCATAAAGTAATCCATAACAAATTTTCAGAATCATAAAAAATTGCCCATTCACCAGTAATTCAAAATCACTAAAGTAACACCCAATACTGCAAATTAAAAAATTCTTTCCTCTTGAGTAAGAAGAAACAAAAGGGGTAAATTCAAAACATCCATTCACCATTCACAGATTCAATAATAACATAAACAAACAAATTAAAACCTAAAATATCCAATTTCATAGACAAAATGTTACCATAATCATCATCATAATAATCCATGTTTTCAAAATCCCCAAATTCATGAAACCCTAAAACGAAAACATAACTCATAACAAAGAAACCCTAAAAACAAGATAATAATAACCTGAAGAGAGGATCGATGAACCACCAATCAATCAATCAACGTTCTGCATAACATCATCAGTAGTAAACTTGGTACCCTTATCTTTATCAGCAGCAGCTCTACCTTTGGCCTTACGAGTTACGATCCAAGAGCGACTTCCTATCCTTATCAAGTCTGAGCTTAGTAATAACAGTATAACACACTTTGAATCTTTGATGGATTAAGTGATTAACGCCAACATTAACAGTAGATCGGATTCATCGGAATGGGTGGTGAGCTTAATAACTACTTCTGCAGGCAGAGGCAGGAGAAGAAAGTAGATCGGAATAGGGGCGAGCTTCTCATCCTTTTCTTATATATGACCTAATTTCGCTGGGGATTTTACAAAATTAACCTTTATGAAATACCCGAATACCCGCGGGTACCCGACGGGTAGGATCCGGATGGACCCGTTCATAAACGGGTATATATGGGTAATTACCCGCCGGGTCCAAAATGGTTAATGGGTCCAATTTAAGGACCCGGAACCGGACCCGAATCCATCGGATCCGGTTACGGACCCGGGTAATGGGTACCCATTGACAGCCCTATCTGTATCTATAATTGTATCAACCTTGTAATAGCAAACGGAACTCAAATTTTTGACAACCGATTTCATTATCAATACATAAATAGATTTACTTACACTTGAAGAAATTAAGTGGAGAGAAAATAATAACAATGAATGATTGTGCCGGTGTTACTGTTGTACAATGATAAAGTTATAAAATGGTGATATTAGTGATCTGAGTTTGGAGCTCGTCAATATCAAATTTTTTACGCATCGAAGGATAAAAAGAAAGAAAAAAAGAAAAACTGAGCAATTGTGTGATTGAAAACATTAGATGAAAATGAGGAAGGGTGTTAATGGTAACATAAATAATACGAGTGTCATCTTTTTGTTTTTGATAGGACATCTGCCAATGCCACGAAATTATCCTCCCTAAAGTGACATACAAAGGTCAGGTCTAGTGTCCCTTCTATTTCTGTTTTGATTTTCTTTATTAATAAGTCTTTTTGAGAGTTTCGCTTGAAAAAAAAAAGGGCTTCACAACGAAAATTTGAAGAAAAATAAAAATGTGGCTTCACAACGAAAATAATTTAACATTTGAAAATATGCTCTTGCGCCCCATGAGCAAGTAGCATGTATTTTGTCAAATTTAGCTTCCACCATTCGAAGCTGAAATTCTACTACCTGCTCAAGAGTTATCTTTTATTTTTTTTAGAGACCTGCTAAAGTGTTTATCTTTGATAGGTAGTGAGCAATTTTATCAAAGCTTTCGAGGAGAGGGTTAAATTACCCTATTTCAGGGGAACCTAAAATCAAGAAGAATTACATACCATTAGTTATTACTTCAGATATAAAATTATATTCCCAGGATATAAAAAAGAAACACGACGGTTAGACCGGTGTTTTTCTTGAAACATATTGCAATCGTTTTTAATTATGTATTTGTTTAGGGATAGAGAATCATATTCTCTACCGCAATACTTCGTAGCCATAATAAGTCATTGTTAAGGCAGTAAAAAATATCTATCTAGCAGTGCATGAATAAAAGTGGTGAACGCACATGGGGTAATTTGTCTCTGTAACTGTCATGTTATCATTAGACTGCTGTTTGATCATATAATTCATGTACAGTGTATCTTCTGCAACTGTTCTCCCGCGCATGCATGCCACATGCCAAGAACTGCTCTAGAAAAGATTTCTTGAGAATTAATTGAATAGTCCAGAGATTACTAATGAAAAATTGTCTTCTCTAAATCTTTGATTTTTGTTTAGTTTTATCTTTTTCTGCATCTGATACTTCCAAGACTTTTGTTGTTTTTTCAGAGCAGGTAGTTCTTGTAAATTAAATTTACATGCAATTTCTTGTTTGTTAGTGTCAGTTTCTTTTTGGAGAGAAATCATCTACTGGCTAGGGTTCTTCTCAGGATATATTTGCTTACCACTGCTACCCCTAACCTTACAGTTTGTCATTTTCGATTAAAGGTACTCGATTTAGAGCCTTCTTGGCGATTAGAAGCAAAATTCGCTCTAAAATATTAGAAGTAAAATTTGCTTCTCAAAGTCATTCTGAATTAAGGCAACTTATCAAACTGCATTTTGTAGTAAAATTTTGCTTCTTTGTCAATGCATATTGTAGGCGAACATGTTGATTCCTGATCACCCTTGAAAAGAAATGTACCAGGCTGATTATAAATATAGTGTCCAAACAACCTATGGCTCCACCAGCGAGCAAATAACTGCCGTAGTGTGCATTTTGCATCTTTTTTACCCTAGATCTATCCTTTTTACCCTAAGCAATGATAACTTCTGGATTAGTGAGTTCTCGGTAAAGTCTCCCCTATTTGTTTTTTCCACACAATTCTGTCTTCTTCTCCTTGTAACACTGACCATAAAAACTCATACAAGCTTCTTCATTTTCTAAACACTTTCATCACCACCACAGCCACTCCAAACAAGCACTATAGCTAACTTGTTTTTCTTAGTATTATCCTTTTTTCCTTGAGCTTCTACTTTGAGGAGCCATGGAGGTTGAAAATTACCCAACAAGAGATCATCATCATCATCATCCCCACCACTTGTCACACTTGAATATCCATCACCACCACAAAATCATCTCATCATCATCAACCAAGGATCTAACCTTTGAAATCAAAGTTACTTATATGAGAATCATAAGCCTAACAATTACAAACTTAATGAAGAAAACTAGCAGTACTAGTTCTAGTTCATCTATGAACCTTGTTTTCTTACCAAGAGATCTTCATACTTGTTTACAAATCAATGGTTTGACAATAAACCCAAGTGAGAAAATCTCAAGACCGTTGAACAAACATAGATCAGATTCATTAATGTCTGAATTAATGTATGTTAACACTGATAGAATCAAGTTTAAAGGGTTTTCACTTCCTTTTGAAATAGTTCTTCAACATCAAGATGCATCATCATCTAGTAGTAGTGGTAGTGTTCTTGTATCAGGGAGTTTGAGAAGAAAAGTTAGTGGGATGAAAGATGATTGCATGTGGGTAATGGAATGCAAAGAATTAAGTCATGATAGTAAGTTAACTAGTGGTGGTGGTTCAGTAGATGTTTATTTTGCTGGTAGGAGTTTAGGTAAACCTCTTCTTTTGAATGGGTTGATAGAGTTGAAGAAATCACACAAAGGGGTGGATTTTCTTGAAGATGAAAATGAAGATGGTGGTGGTGAATTAGGACTGCTTGATACTACTAAGGTGAGTCTCGAAAATTTTTAATTTTTTCTTCAAAGCTTGATTTGCATTTATCTAAGTCCATTTTTATAGATATTTCTTGAACTGATTTTTAGACTTATAAATCGTAATTAAACTATTTGTGTATTTAATTTAAAATTTCTGAATATACATCTCATGCAACAATACCTTAGATGGTTCAGTATTGCAATATCTCTTTAGTAATGCAATACCTGTTGTAGACCTGACTTTAATAAAGTGACTAAGTCATTAGATTACTCTGATTTCAGAGCTAGTCAACCTTCCAAATTCTTCACCGGTGTTAGCCATCGTTTTTATAATTATCTTGCAAATATTTGTTGACAAAGAATTAATCTTTCATTTTAGATTTGAGTAGTCAATGATTTTTTTTTTTTTTTAGTTTGATGATTAAAAGGAAGAACAGCAAAAGTTTCATTTATTTTCCCCCTTTTCCTCTCATGGTTGTTGTTCTTGTCCCATATTAAAGTTAGAACAGAAATGGTTACACCTAATATAAGGTTTGAGGACATTTGGCATACATGTAAGCAAGATGGGACCCATTTTGTTTTGGAGGGTGCAGGAACTCTATGTGAGACTTGTCCTCTTGTAACAAAAGTTTGTATTTTTTGTAGGAAAAAGAGGGAGCTATTCAAGAATTTGTTGATTCGCACAAGTACAACAACAAACATCATGATCAAAATCATTATGGTGAAGAGGAGAAATTTGTTGTTGAAGAGGAGGAAGAAGAAGTTTCATGGTTTAATGAAGGTGTGAGAGTGGGAATTGGATTAGGTATGGGTATGTGTTTAGGTGTTGGAGTTGGATTAGGTTTAGTTGTTAAAACATACAAGAAGACTAGTGGCAGTTTTATCAAGTTTTTGTTTAAAGGATGATGTGAAGCTTAAACTTACTAACAAAACAAGGAAAAAAAAGTTAAATAGATAGATGTATTTATTTATTTGTTTTTGATGCACTTAATGAAAATGTAAGAAATCTACTACTTACCCCAAGTAATAAGTTGTAGTCTTCAATAAATGATAAAGTATTGCATTTCATACGACATGGTTGTATTACTGGGAGTGAGGGAGTGGCAACAAATGACATAGTTGTAGTATCAATTCAGAAATGCATGGCCATATCGATTCAAGAGTCGTAGAGGGCCATTCTTTAAACCTCTAGCTGCATTGCTGTCTTTTGTCGTATGATCTTTTGGGAAACACTTTATTATACATGGTTAGATATTTCTCCAAGTTTCTTGCCTTCCGATTTGTTGGCTTTTTATATATATATTTGTTATATCCTACACTGTTTTTTTTTTTTTTGGCTCTTTATTTTCCATAGGAAAACAGCTTCTCTGTAAAGGTGCATTACATAGGCAGGGTTAGAGAATATATATGTGTGTCTCTCATGTGTGTGTGACATCTGTCGGGTATGCTTGTTTATGCTTCAAGAAACAAAAATCATCTTATAAAATCATCTTATAGGTAGACTTGTGAAGTATTTATTTATTTGGAAAAAAAAACACCATATTTTCACTAAAGCTCAAAGAACGATTATAACACATACCACCATTATCGGCTGATGCATCAACCCGCCCACCATCACAACCACTATTATCCCCACCACTAAATTTATTATTTATTATTGATGCAGGGCATACTATAATTCCAGAAGATTCCGCTTAGAGGTTTGGTTTCCTAGTTTCAGTCTTTCTTATTTTTAGGATTCTTTTAGATTTCCTTTTAGTTTTCTGTTTCCTAGTTTAGTTATTCTTCAAGCCTATATAAAGGCTAGATTAAGTCTTGTAAGAGCTATCTATTACTCAATCAAATTATTAAACACAAAACTTATCTTTCTCTTCTTGCTTGAATTCTCTTCTCTTCTGCTTATAGCAATCTAGTATTGCTTTCTTTTACCTTGTTCCACATTAGTTGGTATCACCGCTTAGTTTTAGGTTTTCATCCTATCACTTGATCCTTTACTTCGCTTCCGCAACACCTTTTCATTCCTTTTAAGTACAAAAAAAATGACTGCTCAACCAGTTACTCTAGCAGCAATCGAAGCTCTCATCAAATCTCATACCGAGATTTTGGCAAAAAACATTACTGAAACTCTTGAGAAGTCCATGGAGGAAAAATTAGGGTTAAGAGATAACAAGCTTGAAGCAATGCAGAATCACTTTTCAAGGTTGCAAAACATAAATATAGATTTGGATATGCCTGAGCTTGTAGACTTAGAAGAAAAACTAAAAACGATACACTTCAGTTTTTACAGAATGATGAAGTACCTAAAGATGTATTGCGTACTTTAAACATTAAGAAACCGTATGAAGGTTCATAGGTCATTCAAAGAAGAAGCTAGTTTCTCCTACACTCGACAGTGATGATGAAGATGAACGTGAGAACGATCTAGAGAAGAATTGGATTGAAGAACGACGTTTAAAAACTGGTCACAACCCCTTACAGTTCTTTACCAGAATATAAGCTAAAAGCTGATATTCCCAACTTCTCTGGAAATTTTCGTATTGAAGAACTAACTGATTGGTTCTTTGAGGTAGAAGCTTTTTTGAATTATGGAAGTCCCTGAAGATTCTAAGGTCAAACTTGTGACTTACAAGCTCAAAGGAGGAGCTGCAGCCTGGTGGGATAAGATCTGTGATGATCGTAGAAACGCTAACAAACCGTAAATACGTACTTGGACACGTATGAAAACTTTGATCAGGGATAAGTTCTTACCTAGAGACTTTATGCAGCAACTTTTCATCAAATTGCAGAACATTCAGCGGGGGCACGCACTGTTGAAGAATATGTGTCCGATTTTTATAATTTGGTGGCACGAAATCAACTCAAAGAATCTGAAGAACAGTTAGTTGCAAGATTCATTGAGGGCTGAATAGATTAATACAAAATGGTATGACTCATTCATTTTTACTATGGTCGAAGCGGTGCAGCAAGCTATTAAGATAGAAAATCGCCTTCTTCGTTCTTCTAGGACTTATCCATCCAGACAAGGGCGTTATCAAAATAATTCCAGGGGTACCAATTCATCTCAAAACTTTTCTCCAGATACTGTTTTGACTATTCCCAGGCCTCCTTATGATGATGTTAGCCATTCACATCGACAACCTAGCCATATTGTGCCTTATACTCCACCTCTGGCTACACCTATCTTAGCCAATCCAGTTGATCTTCAGCCGGGTCAGCAGTCTCACTCTCTGCAACCAACTCCTCCTACTACAGGGAATCGGTTTCATAACAGGCAACAACAATTTCCACCGCAACAGAGAACTACTAATACTTATGCAAAATTTCGTGGAGATAAGTGCAATAAATGCCAGCAATCGGGGCACACGTCTAGTGATTGTCGGAAATTCAATGCTTTGATTGGTGAACCTCAGTTCATTAATGAAGTCACTGGTGCGCTTAATGAGTTCGAAGATGAAGACTCACCTGGTGATGACGATGAGTTTGTTGGGATGATTCGTCCATTATTTCTTACTCAACAATGCAAGTCTCAGAGACACAGTTTTAAATCCAGATGTTATATTGGGGGTAAAATCTGCAAGATGATAATTGATAGTGGCATTGTGGATAATTATATTGCTGATCACGTAGTTAAGAAGCTTGAACTACCAGTAACTTCTCATCCAGAACCTTACACTGTAGGATGGGTTAATGCCTCTAGCACACAGAAGATTACTCTTCACTGTTATGTGTCATTCTCTTTTGAGGGTTATGAAGACACAGTTCTATGTGATGTCATTAATATGACGGCAACCCATCTTCTTCTTGGCAGACCTTGGCAATACGATCTTCACTCGGTTCACAATGGATTCGAGAATACTTACACTTTTATTCATAATGGGAAAACCAAGGTTATTAGTCCATCCAATTCCACTTCAAACTCTTGTGCGCAGACTGATGCTGTCGTAGCCACTGTTATTCTTTCTTTGCACCCACAACCTTCTTTACATTCCCATGAAGATTCTAAGACTATGATTGAGTTGCCTGCAAAGGTGAAGCCCTTATTATTTCAATATAATGTTTTATTTCCAGATGAACTACCAACTGCATTACCTCCTTTACGGAATATTCAACACTGCATCGATTTTATTCCTGGAGCCTCTTTACCAAACCAAGCACACTATCGCTTGAGTGCTGCTAAGCATGAGATATTACAGGGACAGGTAAATGATTTGCTTACAAAGGGTTTGATACGACCTAGCAACAGTCCTTGTGCCAGTCCTGCCTTCTTGGTTAGTAAAAAAGACAATGGATGGAGGATGTGTATCGATTGCAGAGCATTAAATCGCATCACCATTCCTTATAGATTTCCGATCCCGCGTATTGATGATATGATTGATTTACTGTCGGGCTCTATTATTTTTACTAAGTTGGATTTACGCAGTGGTTACCACCAAATACGCATTCGAGGTGGAGATGAGTGGAAAACAACATTCAAGACACGTGAAGGTTTATATGAATGGCTGGTCATGCCATTTGGGTTATCTAATGCACCTAGTACTTTTATGCGACTTATGAATCAGGTTCTCCAACCCTTTCTCAGTAAATTTGTTATTGTCTATTTTGATGACATACTAATTTTTAGTCGCAGTGAGCCAGAACACCTCCAACATCTTTCACAAGTGTTTCAAGTTCTTGCTGACAACTCTTTATATGTTAATTTGAAGAAGTGTACCTTCATGGCTTCTTCAGTAACATTTTTGGGATATGTGATTTCTACTGATGGTATTCATGTCGATCCTTCTAAAGTTCAAGCAATTGAAGATTGGCCAGTTCCTACTTCTATTCGTGATGTCGTAGTTTTCATGGTTTGGCTTCTTTCTATCGAAGATTTGTGAAGAACTTTAGCTCTATTTCTGCACCTTTGACTGACTGTCTCAAGAAGGAGAAGTTTGAGTGGACGGAAGCAATGGATAAAAGCTTTATTCTTCTTAAAGAAAAGCTTTGTACGGACCAATTCTTGCACTTCCGAATTTCAACAAGCCTTTTGAAATAGATTGTGATGCATCTGTTGTTGGTATTGGTGCAGTATTATCACAGGAGGGTCATCCAATTGCATATTACAGTGAGAAGAATTCAGATGCACAAAAGAAATGGTCTACATATGAATTAGAGTTATTGGCTCTTGTTCAATCTCTTAAGCAGTGGCATACTTATCTTATACATAGGGAATTTGTTGTCAACACTGACAACCATGCTTTGAAGTTTTTGAATACTTCTGCTAAAGTTAACAGAATGCATGATCGATGGCTTTCCACACTCAACAAATACACTTTCTCCGTGAGACATAAAAGTGGCAAATTGAATCAAGTTGCTGATGCCTTAAGTAGAAGAAGTCATCTATTAACTACAATTCGTAATGAGAGTTATGCATTTGACTATATCAAAGACATTTATCCAGAAGATGAAGATTTTGGCAAACTATGGAATCAATGCAGTTCTCAAACTCATGGGGTTGATGATTTTCTTATACAAGAAGGTTTTATTTTTAAAGGGAATCGATTATGTATTCCTCAAGGGTCTTTGCGTTTACATCTTATGCGAGAATTACATGGCAGTGGTCTTGGTGGTCATTTTGGGAGAGATAAAACCATTGACCTGATTGAAGAAAGATATTTCTGGCCATCTTTGAAACGTGATGTACAAAAGTTCGTACAAAAATGCATGGTCTGTCAGAGAGCAAATGGTACAATTCAAAATACCGGGTTGTATACTCCTTTACCAGTTCCTGATGCACCTTGGGTTGATATAAGTATGGATTTTATACTTGGTTTACCTCGTACTGCTAGAGGTAATGATTCTCTTATGGTCGTAGTTGATCGTTACTCTAAAATGGCTCACTTCGTGGCTTGTAAGAAATCAACTGACGCTTCTAATATTGCTTCTTTGTTCTTTAAAGAAGTAGTAAGATTGCATGGGGTTCCAAAGTCTATCACTTCTGATAGAGATACCAAATTTTTGAGTTATTTCTGGAAAAGTTTATGGATGCGCTTAGGCACAGTTCTACAATTCAGCACAACTTCACATCCGCAAACTGATGGACAAACTGAGGTTGTTAATAGATCACTTGGGAATTTGATTAGAGCTAAGTGCCTGGATAATAGTAAGCAGTGGGATGTGTTATTGCCACATATGGAATTTGTTTTCAAAACTTCTGTGAATCGTTCTACAGGGAAAACTCCATTTGAGATTGTGTACTCTAAAGTACCTAATCATACTCTTGATTTGGTAGCCTTACCCACCACACAGAGTACAAACACTGCAGCCGACTCTTTTGTAGACAAAGCAACTGAATTACATAATGAAGTAAAATCTAAACTGGAGAAGTCCAATTCTAAATATAAAGAGGATGCTGATAAACACAAGAGGTTTAAAACCTTCAAGGAAGGGGAGCTCGTGATGATACATCTAAGAAAAGAGATATTTCCAGTGGGTACTTATAACAAAACCAAGGTGAAGAAATATGGTCCTTTCAAGGTTTTAAAGAAGATCAATGATAATGCTTATGTTATTGATCTACCAAATGATTGGAATATCTCCAACACATTTAATGTTCAAGAGATTTTTACGTTTCATGGTGACAATGAACTTCTGGTTTGTTTGGACAACTCGAGGACGAGCTTTACTCTAGAAGGGGGGACTGATGCAGGGCATACTACAATTCCATAAGATTCCGCTTAGAGGTTTGGCTTCCATGGTTTCCTAGTTTCAGTCTTTCTTATTTTTAGGATTCTTTTAGATTTCCTTTTAGTTTTCTGTTTCCTAGTTTAGTTATTCTTCAAGCCTATATAAAGGCTAGATTAAGTCTTGTAAGAGCTATCTACTACTCAATCAAATTATTAAACACAAAACTTATCTTTCTCTTCTTGCTTGAATTCTCTTCTCTTCTTTCTTATAGCAATCTAGTATTGCTTTCTTTTACCTTGTTCCACATTAATTATATTAATGAAAGTATTAGTTTAAATTTAAAACAAAAAAAAAAAATTTAAAAACTAAATAATTTATGTACCTTACACCTTCTCATCCCACTACCACTACTTCTTCCACCACCACCACCATTGACAACATCACTCCACCATTCTCACCAACACCCACCACCACTATCCTTAACGCTGATCCACCTTCCCCGCCCACAATCGCTATTAATGTCTACTGATTTAATATAACATAAATTTATAATGTACTGTATTATTGAAGGTATTAGTTTAAATTTTAAAAATTAAAAAAATCAAATAAAAACAAATTTTAAAAATCAAATAACTTATGTACCTTACACCTTTCTGATCCCACTACCACTACTACTTCCACCACCACACCATGAACGTCATCACTCCACCATTCTCACCAACACCCACCACCATTATCCACAATGCTGATCCACCACCTCTGCACACCATCACAACCACCATTAATGTCTACTGATTTAATATAAAATAAATTTATATGTACTGTATTAATGAAAGTATATTTATTTGATGAATAAAATAAACATTTATTATGAAATACTAATAGAAAATTTATTATTGAAAGTTAATTAAACTGATCATTTTACGGCCATAAATTTAGCTTTCCCAATAAGGCAATAACCGTTCTTTATCTTGTCCAAGTTGTCCAAACTATGCTTTATAAGCTAGATAGATTTTTAAGAGAACCATTAAGTGATCTGATGGTTCTCAAACTTCCTCTTATACGAGAGGATTGATCACCTGTTATAGCAAGATGAAAATATTTTATGTAATCAAAAAAGTTTTTTCGTTTTATAATTTCTGTTTCTGGTCATGAGAGACGAGTCTTATGAATAGGAACGGGTGCTTTGGCCCCCACTTATTTTCAAATTCTAGGACTATATTTTAGTGCGGAAGTGCCACTACCGAAGAACTTTGGCTAAATCTGTTTTTCAAACATTGCCTGAAACTATTATCACATTCTAAACCCATTTTTCAAACATCGCCAGAAACTATTATTACAATCGTTTATCATCTTTTAGATTTGTGAATTACATGTGAAAATTGCACGAATTAGAACTAAACCTCTGCAATGCAATGCATGGTTTTAAGCTATTCTTTATTTCCAAAATTACATTTAAGAAAAATCCTGAACCTTAGAGTGGAACACCAGCAACAAACATACCTCCAGCTATAACCAGACAGATAATCAAACATAGCAAAAGATTGAATCTTAATTTTGGCTTAATCTCGAATCCGAATACTTGGAGTCGTTTCTTAAGAACATAACCAGAGATGACTTCTGCCATGGATTCCAATGGTTCAGTTGTGATTAGCTTAGCCATTTTACCAGCATACTCTTCTTTAACTTCGTAAATGATCGAGGATTCGATAACACATGAGTTTGGGGTTTTCTCAAAGATATGGATCCTGTCCATGTAAAATGTGCACCCCATGTCTAAGTATCCTCCTTCGATCATCACCACTTCTTTCAATCGCTTCTCATGGTTGATCTTCACAAATTTCTCCTTGTACCTCCGTGGCACTGCACCTGAAAGTATTAAAAAGAAGTTTGGGATGTCAGTGGGTAAGACTATGGGCAAGTGGAGGCAGTTGTCCTGACTCACAGGGGAAGGTTAGTTGAACTACTCCTAACACAATAACACAAATAGTAAAATGCAAAATGCAATGGTTAATAGTTGTTAATATACCTAGAGGGAAGGCAATATCCAGTACCGTACCAACTCCACCATTGCCTGCTATGACATCTAGCTTTTCAAAAACACCAGGAAGCAGAACATCTCTAAGTAGTCGAGGGATGTCAGGAGAACTGTAGACGTTCCAAATTGAATCAGCAGAAGTTTGCACCTCCGTTTCATAAGTAATTTCCTTCCTCAGTAGAGATTGCTTCTTAGGAATGTTTCTCTCAGAAACAGATTGTTGCTTCATAGCGTAATTAGAGATAACTTCTGCCATCGACTTCAATGGTTCCGTCGTGATCAACTTAGACATTGCCTCAACACACTCTTGCTTCACTTCATAGACAACAGAAGATTTAATGATACAAGATTTAGAGGTTTTTTCAACTACATGGATCCTGTCCAGGTAAGATGTGCATCCCATGTCTAAATATCCTCCTTCGATCATAATCACTTCTTTTAATCGCTTTTCGTGGTTGATGTTCACAAATTTCTCCTTGTAACTACGAGGTACCGCACCTAAAAAAGTAAAAACGATCTAATCATGAGGAAGTGCGCTACGACACTAGAAAAGTAAAAGTATCATTTTTCCTGAAACAAGACGATTCTGGTATACCTGGAGGAAAAACGATATCAAGAACTGTACCAACACCACCATTCCCTTCGATAACATCCAATTTCTGGAACACACCGGGAAGTAAAACATCTCTAAGAAGCCGAGGAATATCCGGGCAGCTGTAAACTGACCAGATAGAATCAGCTGAGGTTGGAACCTCCAGGTCATACCGAATCTCCTTCTTCACCAAAGAATTTTTGTTGAGAATGTTTCTTGCGGAAAATGATTCTCTCTGGATAACGTAATTAGAGATGACTTCCGCCATCGACTTCAATGGTTCAGTTGTGATTAATTTAGACATGGCATCAGCATACTCTTCTTTTACTTCATAAACAATAGACGATTCGATAACACACGAGCTCAGGCTTTTCTCCACTACATGGATCCTGTCCAAGTAAAACGTGCATCCCATGTCCAAGTATCCTCCTTCGATCATGATAACCTCTTTCAATCGCTTCTCGCGGTCAATGTTAACGAATTTCTCTTTGTAACTTCGAGGAACTGCACCTAAAACATTACAGAAATGAAAGATGGTTAACTTCCTGCACGTAGGAAGAATTTGGATGCAGTAAAATGGAAAATTTGAAGGACTTGTATATACCTGGAGGGAAGACAGTGTCAAGAACAGTCCCAACACCACCATCCCCTTCAATGACATCCAATTTCTCGAACACACCAGGAAGTAGAACATCTCTAAGAAGCCGAGGGATATCAGGGCAGCTGTAAACTGACCAGATAGAATCAGCTGAGATTGGTACCTCCAGGTCGTATCGAATCTCCTTCTTCACTACAGATTGCTTGCTTAGAATGTTTCTGGCAGAAAATAATTCTTTCTGAATAACGTAATTAGAAATGACTTCCGCCATGGACTTCAATGGTTCAGTTGTGATCAATTTAGACATGGCATCGGCGCACTCTTCTTTCACATCGTAAACAATAGACGATTCAATAACGCATGAGCTCTTGGTTTTCTCCACTACATGGATCCTATCCAAGTAAAATGTGCATCCCATGTCCAGGTATCCTCCTTCGATCATGATCACTTCTTTCAATCGCTTTTCGCGATCGATATTGACAAATTTCTCCTTGTAACTTCGAGGAACCGCACCTAGAATATCACAGAAACGAAAGATGATTAAATTGCACTTTGGAAGAATTTGGATACAGTAAAATGGAAAAGTTGAAGGAATTGTACATACCTGGAGGGAAAACAATGTCAAGAACTGTTCCGACGCCGCCATTCCCTTCAATAACATCTAACTTCTCGAAGACACCGGGAAGTAGAACATCTCTGAGAAGTCTAGGAATATCCGGTGAACTGTAAACTGCCCAAACTGAATCAGCTGAGACAGCTACCTCCATATCGTATTTGATTACTTTCCTCATCGTTCTCTCTGAAACACTCGATCACTTAATTTGGCTAATTCTTCTACTTGCGGTTCCGAGTGTTTTGAGATGATGGTTTGTGACTCGAATCACATGTCATGTTTATATGCTACTAACAAAACACAAAGTTACACAATAATTGAAGTTCATCCGACAAGGATGTAATCTGGAATTATTTGTTTGGTCAAAAGGTGATTAGTAGCGTATAAGACTGGCCTTTTGACAAGACTATAGCACGACACCCCCACGAGAGGTCCGTGATGTGCTTATGGATAGAACCCGAGGCAGTGGAAGCTAATTATGGCTTTTATCATCAACAGCAGCCGAAGCATAAACCTGGCTTTAGCTAACAAAATCTCACCTTGTTAGTAATTTTAGTCTTAGGCCAAATAGTATTTACAGAAGAATGATTTTTTTAGGGATCATGGTTTTTTTGAGGGGACCATGTTTTATTAGGCCACCTTCCTTATAGTGATAATGGGTGTCCTAAAATGTTGAAATGACTAACCTATACTTAACCTAATTTAATTTAAAACCAACCAAATAACCACCTATATATATATATATAACCACCACCTCCTCCCACCACCACCGCCCACCACTACCACCACATCCGATTACCACCACCACCAACAACCGATTACCACCACCACCGCCCACCACCGCCGATTACCACCACCACCACCTCCGATTATCACCACCACCAACCACCGATTACCACCACCACCTCCTCCCACCACCACCACCACCGTCTATTTAAGAAATGTAACAACATCAATGCAATCACAATTAAATTCTGTTACATGATAATTTTATCGAGTATAAAAGACGCCAGCCGCAACCTGATTCTGCCATGGGACCACTCCGGAGGTATTTTCCAACAAACCCTTCACTTTAATTTGATTTTGATTGCTTCAATCTAATAGAACTCATCAAAATAGGGTTTTAGTAGGAGTTACAGAGCCATGTTCGGTTAGGTCGATTTTCCAAAAAACCCTAGTTTACTAACCGAACTTCTTGAAAATGAAGAACAGGAAGAACAGTTCGGTTCTATTGGATTTAAAACTAAGTCACCGAACTCTCTGTTCGGTTGTTTCGCAAAAAATTTTAAAACTACAAAGTAACCGAACTCCACCCTTAGAACCGAAAAAAAAACAAATCCAGTCTAACCGGACTGTGTTGTTGTTGCCACTATCTTGAGTTCCAAAATAACCGAACTTAGCCAATAGAGTTCGATTTTTTCGCAAAAAATTTTAAAACTACAAAGTAACCGAACTTAGCCAATAGAGTTCGATTGATTCGCAAAAAATACTTTTAACCGAACTCATTGTATTAGAACAACAGAAGTTCATAAGTTCGGTTCCTTCGCAAAATAAGGATATCACCGAACTTTAGTTTACGAAAATAATGAGAAGTCCACAAGTTCGGTTCGTTCGCAAAAATGTTAAGTTTTCTTTGTAACCGAACTCTACCTTTGAAACTTCGTAACCGAACTCTACCTAATTCGCCAAGAAATAAATTTCGTAGTAACCGAACGTTTTCCTAATTGCATATATGCATATATAAGCCCAGTTCGGTTGATTCGCAAAATATGTTAAAGTTTGCGAACCAACCGAACTTCTAACACTAGGTTACTTTTAACCTACAGTTCGGTTGGGAACTTGGTTGCATTGAAGTTTGTGAACTAACCGAACACAGAAGATGTACCCAAATAAATCGTTAAGTTCAAAGTTCGGTTACCTACCATTTTATCCTAGGTAACCGAACATTACACTGTACGACCAAAACCTCCATTAACGAGCGAGATCGGTAACCTGCGTGTTTGGAAAACGTAACCGAACTACACTTTCAGGTGTGTTCGGTTACATGTTCTTGACATATGGTAACCGAACTGACCTAAATCTACATAAAAATTTCATTTTTTTTGAAAGTTTGGAGCAATTTAACCAACATTATCTAAGTTTGAAGCACACCTGGGTACCCAAATACCCTTCCTCCGGTTGTGGTTGGTAAAATCCATCGTTTTTCATGTTTTCCTTCTTCATCTTCTCTAACTTTACTCTCTCAATAATTCTACTTCTTTAAAAAAAAAACCATCTCATTTTTTAATCTCACTAATTAACTTTAACTTAATCATCTCACTAATCATTACACTAACTATTATTAACACTAACTAATCATCACCCAAAATTAATCAGGAGAGTAATTTAGGTATTAGTATAAATTTCCAGATAAGGGGTGACCTAGATTTACTTCTAATGTCTTTACCCAAAATAAAACCATGATCCCCAAAAAAACCATGGTCCCAAAAAATCGTTCTTACAAAATGAATAAACAGAGAAAAATAAAGATTTGGAAAGCCGATAAACACAATAAATGGGTCCCCATCCGGATAGTTTACAAGGGTGGGCTCACCAACTAAATCTGTCTCTCTTGATTTTTATAAGAACTATGGTTTAAGGCATTTATGAAAACTTCTGGGCATATCAAAGATAAAAATGGATTAGGGTTAATTTGCGTTACCTCTCCTGGAGAAGATCATAATTTGAGTTACCTCCCCTACAAAACAAATATTAGTAAAACCTCCTCTCGTCACTTTTTCCATCCAAACCCGGTTAGCTGAGAAGATCATAATTTGAGTTACCTCCCCTAGAGAAGATCATAATTTGAGTTACCTCCCCTAAGAGCATCCAGCTGTACGAAACAGCTGACTCAGCTAACCGGGTTTGGATGGAAAAAGTGACGAGAGGAGGTTTTACTAATATTTGTTATATAGGGGAGGTAACTCAAATTATGATCTTCTCCAGGGGAGGTAACGCAAATTACCCCAATGGATTATTATATACTAATTTTAAAAGCCCCTTATTCATATATTTTGTTTAATGATAAGACTGTCCTTATTCATATGTTTTATTTCAATTTTATTTAATTTAAAAAAAAAATATTTTAAATTTTTCCTTGACTTTGTTTTTTGTAGTATTTTTGTATTTTTTGTTAAATTTTGGTTCGGCTAACAAGTTATCAGCCGAACTTACTGCTATGAAGAACAATGAGCAGTTCGGTTGATAACCTTTCAGCCGAACCTAGGTGTTTAGAAAACATATTTGTGTTAGGGTGACAAATTATCAGTCGAACGTCACTCTGTAACTGTCGGGCTTAGGTACAGCTTATTCGAGCAAAAAAATATGACAACCGAACTTAGTGTCATTCTTCATAAAGCGAAGTTCGGCTATTATTTTCGTGTTTAATTATCAGCCAAACTGTTCATCAACACCTTTAAATCGAGAAAAAAATGAGCAGTTCGGCTGATGATTCGTTTCAGTTATTAGCCGAACTTAATTCTGTAACTATCGACAAATTGCATTTTTTTTAATTTAGACCTAGTTAATATATCTATCAATCACAAGAAAAAAGACAGAAAGAGAGAAATTGCAAAATTTATAACTATCGACAAAATTGCATTTTTGTGGAAAACACTTTCCATCTTACATTTTAACTGATATAGGAAAGAGAGAAGGAAAGCAAAAAAAAATTAAAAATAATAAGTAGAATTAAATAAAATTGATAAATTAATTGAGGGTGACCAAATAATTTACCTATACTAGGATATCCCTTATCACCCCACCCTAGTTAATTTGGTCTTTTTATATGCCCTAAAATTTTGTTGTACGCCCTAAAACACGGTTTTCTTTACAACATTAATTGTTCTTGACATTTTTAGATATTTTTTTCTTTTCTTTAGAATTGAAAAGATATATTGAAAGAAAAAATAGTTTACAGTATGTACAAGACCAGGTCTTAGCATCCCGCCAAGACCAAAAAGAAAAACAACAACCGGAAACTACAGACATAGAATTGTTTCCCATTGATACAGAACTTGATTTAAAAAGTAACCTTGATGTAAAACTTATCTGTTTACTCCGCTAAGCCCATTAGATCAGTCCACGAAAGCCCAGAACTTTTCGCGGACTACCGAATTTTTAGGCACAACTATATCGAATAACTATCCAAATTCGTCTATGTTTTTGAAACATCCAGTATACAAATCAAAACTCACATTGATTAAGCATAAGTATCAGTAATTATGAATCAAGCACTCACTAAAAGAATCAATATATATGCATCAATAATAAGTTATTTTGAGTGAATTAGAATAAGGCATCTCATTACATGATATCACACTAAGAGTGAGATTAATGTACTTATCTGATTCCATCGCCATATCCTTGTCTTTTTTATCTCGTCTTTCGGAGTCAGCAAACTGCATACCAGAATTTGCAATATCCTTCCGTCATGAATCTTATCGAATTAGATTCCGTCAAAAGATGTTGTTTTTGGTTACAGTGTTGTTTGTACCCAAAATTATTTTTGGGCACGAAACACGATTGAATCGATGATTTGAGGTGTAGTTAGGGTTAGGAAACAAATTTAAGAACAATAGAAGAAACACATAGTTAACGTGGTTCGGCAAGATGTGCCTACGTCCACGGATAAATTCCCTTGGGGAGTGATGTTTTATTCATCTCAGAATTACAATAGACTTGCCCTGCATGCCTATTGACTTGCCTTGCGTGCCTCCTGGCATTAATCTGCCATGCATGCCTCCTTGTATTGATTTGCCCTGTTGGTAGACTTGCTTGACTGGCATAACGGGATGGCAATATGGATGGATGTTGTCTGGCAGCACATCTGACAACATGGGTAGAGACTGGATGGCAGTGCGGCATAGTTCTTAACTGGAAACTGGGTAGAAGGTTAAGAAGGGTAGAGACTGGCTGGCCGCTGACATAGGCCGCCGGCATAGGTCGCCGGCGTTGGCCGCCGATATAGGCCGCCGACGTAGGTAGGCCTCTAGCATCGACCTCCGGCGTTGGCCGCCGACATTGGCCTCCGGCGTTGGCCGCCGACATTGGCCTCCTTCCGAATTCCTAGAAGCGCGACTGGCAACTTGACTTCGATAGTTGACTGACGGTTGACTTTGACCATTGACCTGGCATTGACTTTATGGAGCTCTGGACTTGCTGGTAGCTACTTCAGTTGGTAGGCTGGTGGCAGCTGAATAGTGGCCCAAAACAATATTCTGGCCCAATATGTGGTATTTTTACTCATGGTACAATCATCGCCTCCTCTTAACCTCCAACTTGTTGGGGGTCAAGAAAATTTCGTTTTCCTTGTTCAATGACAAAATTCGTCCCAAGTGTGGATTATTGCTGCTGAAGTGATTGGAAACCTTCCCTTGCTGTTTGCGGAAATCATAATCAAGACGCCTCCAAGTGAGGCTATTGTAACTGGAAGATCGGCGGGAAACAGTTGAGTATGAACCATTGATGTAAGCAAAAACTGAACTGAAGGCTGACTGGTCTGCAACGGGTGTGACACTGGAGCGGAGTAGTGTTTAAAGTAAGCTGTAGCTGTTGATGTAAAACTGAACTGTGGCAGTTGCGTAGAACTAGACTGGTAACAGTTGTTGGAAAAGACGAGTTATATTTGAAGTCACTCAGCTGGAATCTGTGTGAGCTGTTGTTGTAAACGAAACTTGAATTTGCAAACTGTGAGTAATTTCCGACCAAACTGGGTAGTAGTAGATGTTGGTATTAAGTTGTTGTCAATTACGGACTGAGTTGTGGTAGTTGTGAGCAAAAGAGTGTGATCCCTCAATAGTTGGGATGGTAACAGATTCTGTGTGTTGTTGGACCTCCAACTGTCTTTGTTGTGCTACTGGACATGACATCGATCTTTATATATCATCAATAGTTATAAGAATCAGGATAGCAGCAACGATGTAGACTAGATCGCAATAGTTGCTGCAGAATTGGATTGCAATGATTGCGGTAAACTGGACTACGACGACCACAAAAAAAAAAAAACTGTCATCTGCAGTAATGAACAAAACTGGGTTGCAACAACTTTGAGCAAAGCTAGTCTGCATCAGCTGCGATCAGCTAGATTGCAGGAGCTGCGAACAGAGATGTACTGCAGCAACTTCGATCAGCTGGACTGCTTCAGCAACGAGCAAAGATGCACTGCAGCAGCTGCGATCAGCTGGACTGCAGGAACTTCGAACAGAGCTGGACTGCAGCAGCTTCGATCAGCTGGACTGCATCAGCAACGAGCGAAGCTGCACTGTAGCAGCTGCGATCAGCTGGACTGCAGGAGATGCGAACATAACTGGATTGCAGCAGCTTCGATCGGCTGAACTGCAGCAACGACGAGAAAAGTTGGATTGCAGCAGCTTTGATCAGCTGGACTACAATAGCGACGAACAGAGCTGCACTGCACTAGATGCGATCAGCTGGACTGCAGGAGCTACGAACAGAGAAGGACTGCAGCAGCTTTGGTCGGCTGGACTGCAGCAGCTGCTGGGGAACTGGATTTAAACAGTTCGATAAACCTGAGTGTAACAGTTACAAATAAAACCAGACTTCATCATTTGCGCCCAACTGAGTACATAATTGATGAGTAAACACAAGACTGCATCGGTTGCGTCCAACTGAGTGCAGCAGTTGCTTAGGAACTGGACTACAGCAGTTCGATCAACTTAAATAAAGCTGTTTAACATTACTGATTGAAATAATTGCGTCGAAATATTAGGGTGTATACTCGCCCCCTCTTAATCTTGTAACTCGTTGTAAGATTAAGAAGTTCAGGTTTCCCTTTGTTCCGATTTTCAGCAGCTGAATTTTGCATCACATTTAGGTGCTACGTAACTCTCCCCCAAGTGTGTGGAGTGTTACGCAACTAGATCTGAAAGATATACTTTAGACTATGAGGTGTTACATATTTCTCCCCCAAGTGATGGTCATCCATGTTGAAGTGATATGCAACTCGCCCCAGAAGATAGTGATTGTCATGCTGCTCAATGCTCGCACAAGGGTGCACAGCCTTGCTGTATCTTGCTCGTGCATGGAATGAAATTGAAGGTGTCTGCTATCCGAAATCCGCGCAGGGGGCCAATCCCGCTATTCCAGATGCGCGTAAACTTTAAATGTGTGCATCTCTGCATGCTTGGCATGCGGAAATGCTCGCCACATTGTAGATATCTCAATGAACAAAAGTATGCATGATTAGATAAAAGGATGTGAAAATATTTAAATTGTATACGCACCATTTTAAAAGTATTATTGTAGGCACGACGTCATGATGTGAGTGTTGATACTATTCTGGTGGATAAGGGGTATCTTCATGACGATGTCATATTGAAGAAGATGGATCATTCATCTTGGCTCAGCAGCGGCGGCTATATCTGGTGCAGTTAATTTGGTGCCTCGTCTTGGCTCGACTTAGCCACTAGACTTTATTCCAGATTGGATTGCACAAGTTGAATCAAAAATAGACTGCTGCAGTTATATTAGAACTGGAATGCAGTTGTTATTGCAGAACATGACTATAAAATTGCTGAGGATAACTGGACCGCGGCAGTGATGCAAAAAAGGACTGCGGCAGTTTCGATCAACTGGACTGCGGCAGTTGCGATCAACTGGACCGCTTCAGCTACTGAGAAACTGGACTACAACAGTTCGATCAACTGGACTGTAACATTTTTTGATAGCACATTGAGTTTTATAAATCGAACTAGCACTCACGAACTTTGCACATGGTATTGTTGTGGGTAGAAACTCGACGCAACAGCGGTCACGAACATTGAACATGATATGTAGTTCTCACTTACTAGTGGTTGGCGTGCCGCTTGGAACCTCAACGATAAATTTTTTAAAAATCATGATTTTTCACCTCCACGATGTAAGGAATTGAAAGGCGATTTCAATGAGCCAAAAATCACTCAATTCGGACTTAAAACAAAGAAGTTATGGACGAAACAAGATTTCACAGAGCGCGCGTGTCGTGGCACGGTTGATTGGATAACAATGATGACATGGTGGTCGCTGACTGGACCGACGGTGCTGACGTGTTACCAAAATGCTGACGTGGCATAATTTTCGAAAACACAACTACTGACGTGGCAAACAAACTCCGCTGACGTGTCATACTGATCGACCATGATGCTGACGTGGCGATGCTGACTTGACCACCTTGATGACATGGAAGCAGCTTACTTGACCCTTAGCTGACGTGTCAATGCTGACTGGGCAATTTTGCTTACGCGGCACTGCTGCCTGGACGGGGTCGCTGACGTGGAACTACTGACTGGCCGGGTCGCTGACGTGGCACCACTTACTCGACCATATGCTGACGTGGCGTTGCTGGCTGGACCACTTTGCTGACATAGGTGACAGTATTTTTAACGTGGGTGAAATTATCAACTGATGTAGGTGGCGGAACCACTGACCTGGGTGAGATGAACCCCTAGCATGGGTGAACGAGACTTGATAGGGTGAGTTAACCTTCTGACGTGGGTGACAGAACCCAAACGTGGGTGACAGAACCCAAACGTGGGTGACAGTTAAGCAACGAGGGTGAAACAAACCTCTAAAGGGGGTGAACAGTATTGCCGCCGGAAAAGTCGTCGGGCATGGCCGCCGGTGTCGTCCACCGTCCATGGTCGCCGGTGTCGTTCACCGGCCATGGTCTCCGGCTTTTTTTTTATATATATATATATATTTGAAACTTTTCGCAACGCTTTTCAAGAACTGTGCTCTTTGCTTCCGAACTTTTGTAACAGTCCGTACAAACTGTTGTCTTTTTATGTGCCCTTTTGCAACAGCTTTATCCTTGAATTTTCAGCAAAGGTTTTCTGTGGACTGTTGATATTTCTTTAGAACTTCTCTGCAACAGTTTTCTGTAACGGCTATTCGGGATGCTTTTGTTGACCTTTTGAGGAGCCTTTTTGAGATGCTTTTCTGGGGATCTTCCTTAAGATTTCCCCCTCCCATATCTGCCGTATATGCAGTTGGTGTTATTGATGTTGATAGACGATTCAAATGGATAGAGATGCATGTAGCTAGACAGCCCTGCGAATGTGGTAGTAGCGATTTTGACAAACTACGAGCTTGAATATGTTGACGCTGCATTATCTGGGAAGCAAATTCTTCAAATATTGGACTTAGACATGCTACGGATCGAACATCCAGCCAACAATTTTAACGATCTTTTGTGGAGGTCCAATTCTGGTGGCTTATGAAGGTGATAGTTCCAGCAAATATCGAACTGCGAAGCTGGAACGCAGCAGTTGCAATCAACTGGACTGCAGCGATTGCGATCAAAACAGTACTGCAACAATTACGATCAACTGGACTGCAGCAGTAAAGGTTGAAGGCATCCAGAGTGGAAGTTTCTGGAACTTATCATGTTGGGGATCGAACATCCTGGCAACAATCTTGGTGATGTTTTCTCTTCATTTTTTTTTTGTCACGGACAGAACGTCCTGACAATAGTTTCAACAACCCTTGTAGTGATACAGTTTGGGTGGTTTCTGAAGGTAATAGTTTCAGCAAATCTCGAACCGCGAATCTGGGCTGTAGCAGTTGCGATCAACTGGACTGCAGTAACTGTGATTAACTGGACAGCAGCAGCTGCGATCAGCTGGACTGCAACAATTGCGATTAAACTGGACAACAGTAGTTACGATCAACTGGACTACAACAGTGATTTTTGACGATGTTCTAACTGTTTTTTCACAGACATGATTTAAAAGCTTTCTGTATTACTTTTCTCAACGGGAAAACACGATTCCTTTTCTCGTAATTGGCGCCAATGTTTGTACCAAAAATTACTTTTGGGCACGAAACACGATTGAATCGATGATTTGAGGTGTAGTTAGGGTTAGGAAACGAATTGAAGAACAATAGAAAAAACACAGAGTTAACGTGGTTCGGCAAGATGTGCCTACGTCCACGGATAAATCCCCTTGGGGAGTGATGTTTTATTGATCTCAGAATTACAATAGATTTTTTGTGTTCTTGCTAGCCTCTCCCCCTATTTTTGGGATTGTAATTCCCTCTATTTATACAAATGTGAATTAGGGTCTTCCCCTAATTGCCTCCTGGTGATAAATTGTATTAAGTTTCCTTGCATGCCTCCTGGCCATAAACTGATCTGCATTAATTCTGCATGAAACTGCATAAAACTGTCCTCCTGTATTAAGTATGCATGAAACTTCCCTGCATGCCTATTGACTTGCCTTGCATGCCTCATGGCATTAATCTGCCATACATGCCTCATTGTATTGAATCTATTGATTTGCCCTGTTGGCAGACTTGCTTGACTAGAATAACGGGATGACAGTATGGATAGATGTTGTCTGGCAGCACAACTGACAGCATAGGGTAGAGACTGGATGGCAGTGTGGCATAGTTCTTAACTGAAAACTGGTTAGAAGATTAAGAAGGGTAGAGACTGGCTGGCAATGCGGCATTGGCTGCTGACATAGGCCGCCGGCGTTGGCCGCCGACATCGGCCTCCGGCGTTGGCTGCCGACATAGGCCGCCGGCGTAGGCCTCGGGCATCGGCCTCCGACGCTGGCCGCCGACATAGGCCACCGACGTTGGCGGCCGGCGTTGGTTGCCGGGGTTGGCCTCCTTCCGAATTCCTAGAAGCGCGACTTGCAACTTGACTTCGATAGTTGACTGACGGTTGACTTTGACCATTGACCTGGCATTGACTTTATGGATCTATGGACTTGCTGGTAGCTACTTCAGTGGGTAGGCTGGTGGCAGCTGAATACTGGCCCAAAACAATACTTTGGCCCAATATGTGGTATTTTTACTCATGGTACAAACAAGTGTACATTTCCCATTTTAGCCAATATCAATTAAATTAATAAACTCCTGCATGGTTGTAAAAGTACCGTTGTTTGTTATGTTGGATTTTTTCAATAATACCAATAAGTTATCAGTGACTTTCTTACCCGACAGTTTTTGTTATAAAACGGTTGGACTTTTTTATCCGGCGGTTTCTTTTATATATAAACCGGCTGGACTTGATTTGAAGTCCAAACAGTTTGAATTCTAACTGAAATGTTCTTTCCCAAAAGCCACCATTGATACTGATTGGACGTATTTGTTGGTGATGAACACGCATCTTGAAAAGATGCAAATACTTTTAAATAGTGGTGATTGTTTTCCTTTCAAATCATCTGAAACAACATCAAAATCTTTTTGTCTCTAAGCATCATCAAATTATACTATTTTGTATTCTTGATTGGGTCAAGGGAGTACAACCTTTGAATCCAACAACGTTGTTAGGGTTTCATTATATCCTGAAAGCAATATTTTGCTGACCGATTGTACTCGCCAATTATTTGGGAAGGATCAAAATAATTGTTGAAAAGAATCGTAAGGCCTCGAAGCTTAGTGATACAACGTTCTTTTCATTCTTTGTTTTCATCCTCTCGTACCCTGTTTTTCTAAGAGGTCAAAGGTATCTCTTGGTAATAGTCTCTCGTGCATGAGAAAAACTTTCCAAACCTTTTCATTAGATGATCCAGATAGCAGTTTTTTAAATTTATTGTGTTGCTATATTTTCCAAAGATCAACATCTCTCCAAAGGTCACAACAATGTTAAAACCATGTATCAAAATCACCATCAAAATCCAGTTGACGTTTCACCTTATATGTCGAAAAATATTTGTATAAAACTGTTGGAGAAATTGGGTAAAACAGAGGATGAAACACTAAGATAAATGTTGTATTTCCAGATTCAAGGTTCGATTAAGATTTTTTTAGACAAATATTTTTACCCTCCCAATAAATTGGCGATTACAAACGGGTATGCAAAATATTACCGTCAGGATACAATGAAGCCCTATAACAACGTCACTGGATTCAAGGTTTGTACCGCTTGACCCAACCAAGAACGCACAATAATAAAATTCTGATGATGCTTAGAAGATAGAAAACAAGAATTAATTTGATGTTCTTCATTCATGCAAATGAAACCAATCATCACTACTTATAAGGAACTCACAACTATTGAAGATGCCTCTTCATTTCCAATAAAAATCAATAATGTCTAATGGGAATGGAGGTGTCTTATTTGAACCATCACATCCTTTGGGGATGCCACTTCATCTCCAACTAACATTCATTGTGTCTACTCGACACAGGACGCTTCCCTGTCGTGTAGCAGCCATTTCATTTTCTGTGTTATTGAAAATATCCAACACATGTTAGGACCTCTTTTACTTCCATATTCTAACACTTTACCCACTCCACCCAAATATGGCGCCATGACAGTTAGCAGTCGTACTTGATTTCATTTGCTAGATGCAACAAACACAACGGTTAAGCTGTTAATGGATATCCCCACGGCTAGGAGAAGACAGCCTGATACAATTGAAGTTTGGCCCATTAATACTTAAGCCCAAAGCATGTCAAAGCCACACCATTTCGAGTGTCGGTGAATATTTCCGACACCTGAAATATTAACATTTCAAAGAGCTTAAGGTGTGCAGCTGTTTGTGCCGCACGACCAGATCTCGATAATTATAAAATGTGTAGTTGCTCGAAAGATTAGATTCAATTCAATTGACTAAGTAATTTATGACTTGCCGTGTAAACGTTTCTCCTGTTTCTGTTCGTGCAGCCATTGTTTCCGCTCCTGCAGGTGTTCTTGTTCCTGTTTCGATTTTGCATTTTATATCTTCATCAGACCAACACAAGTTCATCATTTGCGTTCCCGTCAACCTGAAACTCGAAAAAAGAAAAATTTACACGAATAATAAATCACAAAATTGGTTAAAAAGATCAAAATCAACATTTTCTGGGTGAAAAAGACTTGTACATTTTGATACTGTTTAAATGGATAAAAATTAAAAAAATACTGTTCAAATGGACAAAAATATAAAAATAGTCAGGATGTAACCAGTTTCATCCTACCCATTTTCAAATATTTTTTCTTATTTTTAATTTGAACATGATGTATCCAGTTTTATCTTGCTATTTTTTAAGTTTAAGCCGCGATAAATTCAGTTTCATCCTTGCTATTTTTCTTTTGTCCATTTCACCCATACTAATTTTTACGTGTCCATTTGAACCATGTTTTAAATTTTTTTGGACAAATGACCCATTTTCCGATAATAAATTGAGTAATCTCGACACTGTTATTAATGACGATTTTCACTTACGTCAAATCCAACATTAACTCTTGCGATTTTTCCATTAATGATAACGGCACTAATCCCCCGAGAGAGTTGTTCTCCAAATTCCTATGAGGCATAGAAACATATGGTAAAACACATTCATATTATGGGATTAAATCGAAACTGATTGATCATATAGAAAAAGCCAACTTAAAACACTTGTAGATTTGGGAAGTATGCAAGAAAATCTGGAAACTTTTGTGTGATACGGTTATTGCTAAGGTCTCTGCCAAGAATAATCCACCATGAAAAATTAGTCATTAGATTAACAAACTAATTCATCTGATATTTTAAAGCACACTTTAAATATTCTTACATAATTTCAAGTGCATCCATGGCACTAAAATCTGGGGGAGATTCTGTAAATAATCCAGCACCACTAAGATTTCTGTACACGTACGTTGATTACTATCATGACCAGATGAAGGAAATGAACATTCAAAAGGAGCTAGCTAGATAAGTGAAGATTGAATATCTTACAATGCTGTTATTCTAGGTGCAGCATCGGAGCTACACTCTAGCCATGAATATGGTGTAGGAAGACATGGATCACCGTTTGATATTAACGCAAGTACAGGAAAAGTAGTTTGCAACAAACCTAATGCCTCCACTGGTAAATAATCATATGTTCTGTGTACACATATATCTCACTATCGGACACGTGTATACAGAAAGGCACGTGGAAAGCATGCAAGCTAAGACATCAAAACACGATGCGTCGCGAAGCACCAAATAAACCCCTAGGAGTTGCTTTATCTCATCCCCAGAAGAGGAGCTAAGATCAACGGTGGAGAGAAAGTCAGCTGACACGGACTGACAGGGGCAGAAGACACTTGTCTGACACGAGCAGACCCCTCAACCACCCGCATTAAACACTCTGAGCAGTGCACGTGTCGACCGACCTATGGAACGAGCGAAGATGCCTCCGCGGGATCGAGGGGGAAACGCAGACCTCTGCGTGATGGACACAAGACACTAGAAGATAAGGTTCCAACGGTCTTCAGAGATGGGTCCCACATTCCTACCTTATAAATACCCAATCTCCACAAAGGGGGAAGGAGATCGAAAAAACATGAGGAGAGAGAGAGAGAGAGAGAATAGCAAAGGTAAGGAATCCCATAGTGGAGAGAAATATGTAAACCCCAAATCATTCAACTATTCGTGTAACCGTGAATAATATAGTAGAACAACAAACCCCGTGGATGTAGGCCTTAGTGCTGAACCACGTAAACCTTGGTCTTATTTACATTTCAGCACTTTACATTCATTTAGTTCCGCATGCATTTGCTTATATATGTTGTTTTCCTTTTATATTTGTACCCCATGCATAATCGCTACGCACGGGGAAGTTGGAGGAGGCCATGATAAACCCGTGGGTTTTGAGCCAATGAACCCACATCAGGGTATCATCATCGTAATCTCTTTAGACTTTAACAATTGATTGTGGGCATTCGGACCCCGCGTAGTTCGTGTGTCCACAATTTGGCGCTAGAAACAGGGACTTCGTCCCGGTAAAAGATTTATCTTGTCCTGTGATTTCATTCTAATTTGGCATACGATTGCTCCGATTTTATCAGCTCTGACTGTATAGATCATTCGTCAACAGTATTATATTCAAAAACCCACCTTTTGCCTTCGATAAGAGTTAGTGTTCCAAGCATGGGTTATTGTCCTAATCCGTCGGATTTACAATTTTCATAGTTTTTTTTTATATACTAAAGATCGCCTTTAATAAACCCGCTTTTGAAAAATTGTATTTCGACAACTAACCCGCTTCACGCGGATATTCCCGTTTCTGTTTGAATAAATTTATACAGAGAGAACGTGTTGTGAGTAAAGAAGGCGAGTTTACGCTAGATTTCGTCAACAAAAGGCACGTGATGGAGAAGACGCAGGAAGCAGGAAAATCCAAAGCTTTGTCAAAAGAAACACCCGGACAACCCCGATCATCACCCGAAGCAAGCAGAAAGGAGATAAAACTAAAATGACCAATCGAAGGCAGGATACCACTGAAATCACTTCACCCATGAACGCTAATTTGTTGCAATGGCGGCTCTCAGAGCAGCAACGATAAAATACGGGGAAGCCGCGGTAGTCCCGAAGGCTGCGGAGGCTAGCAATACCTTCGCCATGAGTCAACTTAACCAACCAAGGGAAAGGGTGGATGAATCCAGAACATTCCAACCCGCGCATCTGCTAACCTTTGGAATGCCGCTAACAAATAACCAGAATCAAACCATACCGGCGGCTCGGCACCGCAGAGGGGCGCTCACTCCAATTTGGAAACACCAGCAACAGAAGTTGAACCCCTGCCACCTTTAGTACAGACCATGGAGGAGGGCGGCGCCACGGCTGTAGCGGCACGTGCGGGGACTCCCAATCAGGGGTCCAACCAATCACACCAACTAATGGCTGAGCTCGAGGAACTGAGAAGGAACCAACAGGTTTACGCAGAAGCTGTAGCTTTTGGCCAGAGAAAATCAAGATTTAAAGGAGCGGATTGCTCTAAGCACAAAGACCACACCAACAACTTGATGAAGCAAGCTCCAAAGCACCAGAGCCAAACCAAGACTGTAGAGTCGTCCTAGCGACTAATGAAGACGCGACAAGGAGACATAGCGTATCCGACCCGGATTATGACGATGGAGAGTCAACGGAAATGATCTGAAGAATTTAGACACCAACGCGCAATGGAGGAACTGCGAGATGAGATGATGGCAGAGATCAGGCAATTGAAAAATAAACAAGGAGGGGGAAGGTTAGAAGAGGTATGAGAGAAGCTAACTCCACGCCCCTGACGCATCGCTTGGCCAACACCCCTATTCCCTGAAATGCCCTGTCCCGACGTTCGAATGCTATGATGGGTCCAGCGACCCTGCTGCACATGTTCGGTACTACAACCGCGTCTAGCTAGATGGGGACAGAACGACGCCGTACTCTGTAGATACTTCCCGTCAAGTTTGAAGGGATCGGCGTTATCATGGTTTGATAATCTGCCACCAAACTCCATACACTCATACGACCAACTGGCAGAGAAATTCTTAAGAACATACATGTACAACAAGACTGTAAACACGGGATGGATAAGCTTTTTCACTAGCAATCGGCTACAAGGAAACCACGAGGGAATACACAAACAGATGGCATAGGATCTGCCAAGCCATAGGAAGCGTGGACCCAGTGGTAAGCATCAATTGCTATAATGGGGCTTGGACCGAATGAGTCCCCTATTTGTTGAAATTCACGGGAGCGTGCCCAAGACAGAAGGCGATCTCCGAATAATTATCGAGAAGCACGCTCGACTTGAAGAAATTCAACGGGAAAACCCGAGGGCATATCCGCAGAGGTCTCACCGCACCAATTCAGCAGAACAAACCAATGGGGCCAAAAGGGGTTGCTCAGATGAGAGACCTCACGAAGATAAAGGAACGGAGGGATGAACGAAGAACAGGCGACCGAAAATTCGAAGACCAAGTTTACACGAAACTCAACGCTAGCTATGCTCGTATCCTGGAGATCAAAGGGAGGGAAAACTTAGAATGGCCATGGTCTAAGGGAAAGCAGCCCCCGAGATCCGAGAAGTCTAAAGATTACTGTGAGTATCACTGTTTCAACGGACACCAGACCGAAAAATGCAAGAACCTTAAAATAATGATCCAAAAATTAATTGATGCGGGAGAGCTCAAACATTACATACGGAAGGAGGTTACCGAGGACAGATCCAAACGAACCAAACCAGTCCAACTTCCGGAAGAAAACCGAACAATCAACACCATCTCGTGTTCCGAAGCCACAGGACCCTCGCTCACAGCACAGATTGGAAAAAGGTTACGGAAGCAATTCGAAGATCGCTGCGAGTTATATAAGGTCGATGGGATAACAGTGGACGAACATGAAAAATGGATGGAATTCCTGTCATCTTCGATGCCGAGGATATCGAAGAAGATATGGAAGACCATAACGATCCCTTGGTCCTGACATTACCAATAGCTGGATGTAACCTCAAAAAGATCCTCATAGACGGGGGAAGCTCTGTGAATGTCCTATTCTATGACGCATTCAAGCGGATGAAGCTCCATGATGAACAGTTGATGACCTCTTATCACACCATCTACGGATTCAATGGAGCGGCCACGAAGCCCTTGGGAGACATTGTGTTACAGGTTAACGCAGGGCCCATGAAACTGGATACCCGATTCAGTGTGGTGGATACCCCTTCCCCCTACAACGCCATTATTGGACGACATGGGTACACAAGCTCAAAGGAGTTGCGGCAACATACCACCATACCTCAGATTTCCAACACCTGAGGGAATATGGAGATCAAGGGAGATCGAATCGCTACGAGAATGCCAGGCCACTCAGGATCATATCAACAACGAGCAAGAAGAAGAACAGCGAAAAATCCGAAGAGTAAGAAATCAAGAAACCACGCAAGAGAAAGCCGTAGAACTATTCCTTAAGGAAACACAGGAAAAGGCTTGACGAAAGAGGGTAATGTCCGAGGCTCGGAAACAAGTACCTCAACAATCAACAAAGAGCAGAAACACGCCAAATAGCAATTAAAGAGCGCCCCAGTCCTCGGAAACCCAAGCCTATGTTCACACCAGTGGAACCCACTAAGGAAATCAACATAGGAACGGAAGAAGACCCGAAGATGGTCAAAATGGGACCATCATGGGCGAAGAGAGAGAACATTCCTTAACCAAATTACTTAAGGAATATGCGGATGTGTTCGCCTGGAAGTTAGGAGATATGCCGGGGATTGACCCAAAAGTAATCCAACATGAACTACGCATCAAACAGGGCACACCCCCGTTCAGGCAGAAAATACGAAAAGTGGCTCCAGAATATCATGAGGCGGTAGAAACAGAACTTCGGAAGCTACTAGACGCAGGATTTATCAAGGAAGTCAAGTATCCTACCTGGATATCCAACATGGTCATTGTTCCTAAGAAAAATGGAGGGGTTAGAATATGCATCGACTTTACTAATCTCAACAAGGCGTGTCCAAAGGACAGCTATCCCCTGCCGAGCATAGATCAACTGGTTGAAGCAGTTGAAGGGTACGAGGAGCTGTTTATGGACGGATACTCTGGTTACAACCAAGTAGCCCTGGCAGAAGAAGATCAGCACACACAGCATTCTATACACCACATGGCCTTTATTGCTATACCAGAATGCCTTTCGGGCTCCGAAACGCAGGGGCAACATACCAAAGGATGGTCGATGCTATCTTCAAACCATGGATTGGAGGAACCCTAGAAGTCTACGTGGACGACATGCTCGTCAAAAGCAAGCTGCGTAAAAATCACCACCAGGACCTGAGGAATATTTCAATGCAATGAGACAGCATCACATGAAAGTAAATCCGGAGAAATGTACTTTCGGTGTCACCTCAGGGAAGTTCCTCGGTTATCTGGTGACGAAAAGGGGCATCGAGGTAGACCCAGCTAAGATTCAAGCCATAGTAGAGATGCCGTCACCAAAGAATCTAAAGGAAGTGCAGAAGCTCAATGGGTCCATAGCAGCGTTGGGCAGATTTATTGCACGGTCTTCGGACAAGTGCAAACATTTCTTCAATATTCTTAAAAAAGGGAGCAGGTTCGAATGGACCGCCGATTGCGAGGAAGCATTCCAAAAGATCAAAGAACATCTAGCTTCGATCCCTATCCTGCAGAAGAAACCTGACCCTGATGAAGTTTTGGCACTGTACATAGCAGCAACGGAGGACGCAGTCAGCGCGGTATTAGTCAAAACCAATACAAAGATAGAACAGCCTATCTATTACGTCAGCAAGACACTCAATCCGCGGAAAGAAATTATACTAAGATTGAACAACTCATCCTCGCACTGGTATGGGCTACCCAAAAACTGAGAACCTACTTCCTAACTCACTTCGTCAGGGTACCATGCAAGCACCATTGGAAGCAGTCCTCAAAAGCACAGGAAAAGTGGGCCGAATAGCCAAATGGAACACCCATCTGGACCAATTCAACATCATTCATGAAATTCAACATTCTCAGAAGTCCCAAGTTCTGGCAGATTTCTTAGCAGACCTCCCTCTAGACAACGACGAAGAGATCAAGGGAATACCAGAACCGCGAAGAAGCAATCAAGGATCCAATGGATATCCTCGAACCTGCGAGTCATAGACAATGGGAAGTCTTCGTCGACGGATCTAAAAATAAGGAAGGGCAGGAATAGGTATTGTCATATCACCCCAACTGGAGAAAGGATCATACAGGCACTTAGATTGGAATTCAAAGAGCATACCAATAACATTGTTGAATACGAAGCTGTCGTACATGCCCTACGTATAATAATAGAGATGGGGGTAACCGATGTAAGGCTGACAAGTGATTCGCAGCTGGTCATACGGCAAATGGGCTCGATATAATGTGTACGATGACACCCTTTCAGCTTACATGGCATTGGTCCAAACATTGGCATCACAAATCCCGAACATTAAGTTCCGGCACTTATGCAGAAGGGACCTCAGGCATGCGGATGCCCTAGCATACATATCATCCATGTTGAGGGATAAAAATGCCGAAGGTATTAAAATAGCAAGGGTATACGAGCCTTCGATTGCATCTCAATTCTCCTTCGCTACCAATCAAGATACGATGGAAGAATATATGAAGACCAAGTAGGAGAAGACATCCATAACGACTTTGATGAAGAACATCTTGTCAAAGCAAATCAAGACGAAGATTTCAGCAACGAAGATGACTGGAGGGTGACAATACATGCCTTCCTCGACAAAGGAAGCCTACCTGCGGATCGGAAGCAAGCTAGAAAGACGCTCTCCAAAGTGGGAAGATACGATCTTCGGGACGGGGTCCTATATAGAAAATCCTTCCTCGGACCATTACTACGCTGCTTATCCCGAAAGAAGGGCATCGAATTCTAAATGATATCCATTATGGTGACGCAGGGAATCATAGCGGTATGAGATCACTAGCTGACAAGGCAAAAACGCAAGGATATTACTGGCCGACCATGATACAAGATGCTGCGAGGATGTCCCGACGACGAAGAATGTCAGCGCTTCGCGAAAAAAATCCACGCGCCGGCAACATGTTAAACTCTGTCGATAGCCCGTGGCCATTTGCAAAATGGGGAGTAGACATCGTCGGGCCTTTCATCGAAGGATCAGGAAGAGACGATTTTTGATAGTAGCCACGGACTACTTCAGTAAATGGGTGGAGGCTAAGGCCTTGGCCAGGATCAGAGACGCGGATGTGTTCACTTTCATATTCCAGAACATCATTTGCAGATTTGGTATACCTGCTGAAATTGTGTCTGATAACGGCAAGCAATTACAGGGAAAAAATATAGACATGCTCTTCGACACCTTTAAAATAAGAAAGAACAAGTCCACCCCCTTATACCCTCAAAGCAACGGACAAGCGGAAGCTACCAACAAGACCCTCGCCCTTATACTCAAAAAACAATTAGACGAGCATAAGGGAAGATGGTGCGAACAACTGCACAATGTCTTGTGGGCATACAGGACAACACGAAGGTCCGCTACCGGGGAATCCCCGTTTCTTCTTACTTATGGAGCTGAAGCAGTCATACCTACAGAAATCCTCATGCCAACCACGAAGACCGAAGCCTGGGAGAAAAACCTCACAACAGATATGATGTTAGAAAGGTTGGACGACTTGGAGGAAGAAGGGAAGTAGCATTGCAAAAGATGGAAAATTATCAACGAAGACTAGCAAGGGAGTACAACAAAAAGGTAAAGCTACGAAATTTTGTAGAGGGACAGTATGTGTTGAGAACAATCCCACGATATCAGCAAGAAAAGAAATGGGGAAAGTTAGCACCTACATGGGGAGGACCGTTTATGATCCACGACATTGCGGGTAATGGTTCTACTACCTTCGTAATCTAAAAGGTGAGGTCCTCCGGCATCCTTGGAATGCTAAATGGCTCAAACCATACTTCCCATAGAAGCAACGCAGATTTGAATCTGCTGGGATACCAGAAGAAGAAAGGAGCCTCCCCGCCCACATGTTTCTATCTCTGGAAGAGGAATTGCAGACCTCAACTTATCAATAAACAAGCTTTCAAATTATCAAGTCGTGGAATCTACCTACAATATTGGGGAAAGTAGTTAATCTACAATCTCTCAGGGCTCCCCCATCAGTGTCCATAAGTGTAGGACCAGGGGGAAGGCACCCAGCAGAAAGAGATACCCAACCAATCTTAAGGCAACGGGTCGACGGAATGGGTGCGTACATATTTTAACCCCATATCCTAGAACGTTGCCCCGGCCCCCACCGTCTGGGAATCCTCTGGCCCAGGATTTGCCAGCGGGGTGACAGGTCTCAAGACGATCACGAAGGTACCTTCCTTCGTATCGCACTCAAAAACACTTAACTTTTGTTTTGATTTTTCACAAACTTAAAATACAAAAACATTGTAGGTATATCAAGAAGAGGATTCATTTCATAAAGGGTGATTACAAGAAGTGAACGGCCAAAGCCAAGGATACACAATCAAAAAACATTCCTTTTACATCGTTACAAAAAGCACAATTATGCCGCGGACCCTACAGAACGCTGCATCTCTACCTAGGTGGCGGTCCCGTCCAGGATTTTCCGAAGACTTGATGGGACGCTCCCACCAGAAGAGGGGCCCGAGGAGCTGGGCAATGCAGCAGGAACGGGACGACGAGGTAGTTCTTCACGAGACCATGTTCATTCCTTAGGCCAAGCTCTATCCTCTCCAGCATCTTGTTCGTCTCCTCAGCCAATTGACAACGAGCCTTATGTTTAATAACTGTTGTCCGCTGTTGGGCTTGGGATAATAACGAGATAGCCGATTCACTTCTCTGGAAGCAGCACCAACGGCCTCCTCGCGGGTGGCTGCTAAATTCTTGAAGTGATTGGTTGTTCCTCTTGCTGTGCTAAGGAAGATTGAGCCTTTTCAAGTTCTTCATTTGTGACGCGAAGGCGTTCCTCGAGCCCTGAAAAAGACAACACCACGGAGTTAGCGTAGAAAAAAACAAGATCACACTCGATGAATTGGGATTATACCTTCGACACAAGCCGAAGCCTCTTCATATTCATTAACAACCGCATCTCGCGCTTCATCAAGATGATCATATTCCGCGGATAATTTCTTATAGTCTAGTTGAAGGTTGGTGAGAGTAAATTGACAGGCATCTAATTCTACCTGCTTCATCGAGTCCATATGACGAAGGTGGTCGACCTCTTTATTTATCTCTGAGACCCCTTTGCTGAGTCTATACATGCACACTTCAAGATTCCTCTCAGACTCAGCAAGACGGGCTACATCGGCACGAGACGCGGAAAGAGCATTGCTGAGAGCATAGACTTCAGCACGAGCATCATCTCGTTCCCTGGCAAGACCAAGCATATTATCTTGGACCCCTGAAAGAGGAATGGACCGCGCCGTCTGTAATTCTTCTTCCAATAGCTGAATCCTAGATTCCAACAAGGAAGTACGCTCGCGGGCTTCCCGCAGATTATCACTGGTCCACAGCAGTGTGCCATTAAATAAAGCACGATCATGGTTGTACAGATTTTGCATGTCGACCATCTGAACATGCCGCGCGCGCCATACTCAGCCCGAGCATCCCATTTCTAGCCTCACTCTTAATCTTCTCAACCAAATCTCTAATACGAGATTTTTGCCGAGCTCTTTCGTTTCGAAGCCATACCAGCTCGGGGATGCCACCCACTGGACATAGGGTGGGGAGACTCAGACAGAACAACTAAGAGATAAAAGAATGACGACATACGGCGAGGGAAAAGAACCAAACCTGTGAAAGTGGAAACTTGGCTACGAGTTTGCTCTAACTCAGCGCGCACTGCAATAAGTTCTGAACGAAGATCAGCCTCTGCTTCACCCAGTTTTCTTTCTCCTTAAGGCTTTTCTTCAGCTCTTCTATTTCCACCCGCCGCAGATAATTCCTTTTCCCGATGACGAAGCTTAGCCTCGAGCTTCAGATTTTGCTTTAAAGAACTGATATAGCACGTGGTTGCAATGCTCGCTCCTCATCATCTACACATCAAATGACAAAACATTATTCAACCGAAGCGTCCTATTCTCACGAACAAGCTGTACGAAAATTTACCTCCAGCACACGCTGTTGCGGGAAGCCATATTGATACCCGTCGGCAATAGCCATCATATCGGCAACAGAAGTAGGAGGCTCCGGCACGAGGGTAGCTTCGGGAACGGTCAACCTTTTCCCCAGGCTTCAGACACCTGCGCCTCGAAGACATCTCCATCATGCGACGGGTATACGCGGTTGATTCCTTTTCCCCAACAACCACAGGAGCAGGATGAGAGACAAACAGAAGATTCTTCTCCTTAAACCAACTCATGATGGCATCCTCACCCTCAGACATCGGCGACTGGGGAAGACTATCGGCGGGCGCGTCAACAACAGATTTTCCTTTCCGACTCGACCCCCTCAGCATGAACGTTGGCATGTTCTCCGCGCCTACATGCACAGCAGGCTCCTCCGCACCAACACCTTCTACAGCAGCATCACCATTACCATCACCACCAAGAACATCCCAATCATTAGGGGAAAGTAAAGAGAAGTCCTCGGGAAAATCGAGGGCTTCGTCAAAGAACTCCCCCGTGGAATACATCCGATCGAAAGAAAATTCTTGAGAAGTGGGAGGGTATCCATGACATCACCAGCAGGGACGGAAACATCCCGATGACAACATCATCCGCCACTACACCCTTGTTCCTTCCTCATCACCGCGGACCAGCGAAGACCTCTTCTTCGCATTGATAGGGGAGGTACCAGTACGTTCCTCCCCATCTGTAATCTCGTCCTCAGCAAACTCTTCGTTCACGGACTAGTAACTTCTTCTTGGGCCTCAACCTCGCCCACCACCATAGTAGAAGACTGCTTCGGCCTAATCTTTTTCTTCTTCAATACCTGAAACCGACACCACAAAGGAATTATTCTTCCCGTCGATGGAAGTTATAAAACGAAACACACTAGAATCTGCGTACCTGAGCAGCTGAGATATTCTTCGATGGGAGTATAGCACCGGAACCATCCTCCTCGTCTCCCTCTACGACATCCAGGGCATAAGGAAAATTCATGCCCGCAAAGTTCAGACGCCAGGGGCAGAAATCTCCATAGCGAGGAGGAGATTCGCGCGGCTTACTATTCTCGGTTGGCCGCCATCCGCGGGAACCGGGAATCCAACCGTAAGCCCACGGACCAACTATCTCAATGACAGTGGCGTGCCACTCGTAGTCATGATCGCGCTTGATCCTTTCTCGCGCGGGGAAGAGTTTCCGACGACTGGACGCCTCCGTGCCAGGAACATACTTCAGCTTGGCATCGCTGACCTCATTTAACAGACGAATCTCGCCTCGAGGAGCAGGAAGATTCCGAAGGCTGACACTCCACGGCTTGCGATTCCTGCTATTGACGTAATCACCGAAGGAGTTATTGAAATTCTCAGGAGTTACCATTCCTTCTCCAAGGGATTGGGGACGTAGCAAGTCATCGACGTTTCCCCCTTACTCCGCAGATAGCATTCCTTCAGGGCGCGGAGATAATTCCCCGATATTGGGATACGGAACGGCTATGAGTATTTGTGGAAGAACCCTCACGACTAGCGAGCACGTCGTAGTAGAAGGAATCACCCGATTTGTACAACGGCAGCATCAGACCAGCCTCGAAGGCCCCAACCGTCGTTAACAAGTGAAATTCATCGAATTCGTACTTAGAGATCAGCTCATACGTAATATCATCCTAGGGGGCATAAAAACGAACCCCGAAGGCTTGGAGCTCATGCTTCTCCTTGAATATTTCAAGATCGATATGCTTGAAGGTTACTTTTCTCCTGCTAACAGAAACACTGCGTATCAAGGGAGCAGCCTCTTCCTCTCGGCGGGGCCAGGATGAACTAACAACGCTTCAGACGCTTTTCTCTTCACGGGGGGATTCTTTGAAGATCCAGCCGCAGGAGCTACACCCTTTGTATTCTTCCCTTTAAAAGTTGGAGAAGACCGTAGATGATGCTCGGGCACTAACGAACGTAAAGGAGGAACGTCAAAAGCAACAGCGCGGGGAGGAGTCTGCGTACTCCGAGTATCTTCACGAGGACGCACCATTGAGTGATTAAAGACTCTCCGTGAGCCAGACGGAATTATCGGAGGAATCTCTTCCCGAGAAGACGAGGCTCTCGCTCCAGAAGAAACTCGACTCCGACGAACATCATCTTGAGACTCTCGACGCTGAGGAGATCTCGACAACCTAGAATCAGGAGTCTCATAAGTAGGCCGCGGACGGTCAGACATGGATGCGGAAAGAATAAAATCAAGAACAGGTTACACACAACAACCAAAAATAAAAAAACACATTCATAGCAATACAACCACGATAACATAGCAACCCTAAAATTAGGATGCAATCTCAATACTCCACCCTCGAAGTAATGGCTGCCTTAATTTAAGATGAAGAACAGGGGCAAACTAGTATGCAAGCATCAGAAAAAGTTCTTCATCACAAACAAGGAACAACAATAGCAGAAAATCCACAAATCAACACGGCATAAAACAGTGAAATCAAGAAAAGAAAAACCCACCGGCATAAAACAGTGAAATCAAGAAAAGAAAAACTCACCGGCAAAAACAGCAAGTAGAAGAAACGAACAGGGGAAGATCCCAGGTGCAATAAAGACTGACAGAATTTAAGATCACAGGTGCAATGAAGACTGACAAAGAATTTAAGGTCACAGGTTTAATGAAGGCAGGCAGGAAATTTAAAGGAAGAATGAACTGAGAGAGTGTTTAGGAAGAATGAAATTAAATTTCCTCTCTATCCTTAAAATACCCGAAAGAAAAGAGGAAATTAAGGGAGAAATAGGAAAACGTGCCCGTTACATAAGCAGTTAATGCACGAATAAAAGACGTGCCCAAGTATCTAGGAGAAGTTATTAGGAGTGAGAAGAATGTGCGACGATAGTTTTTCTTCAAGGCACCCATTAGTCGGTTAAGCCTGAAGAAAAGGGGCAAATTGTGTACACATATATCTCACTATCGGACACGTGTATACAGAAAGGCACGTGGAAAGCATGCAAGCTAAGACATCAAAACACGATGCGTCGCGAAGCACCAAATAAACCCCTAGGAGTTGCTTTATCTCATCCCCAGAAGAGGAGCTAAGATCAACGGTGGAGAGAAAGTCAGCTGACACGGACTGACAGGGGCAGAAGACACTTGTCTGACACGAGCAGACCCCTCAACCACCCGCATTAAACACTCTGAGCAGTGCACGTGTCGACCGACCTATGGAACGAGCGAAGATGCCTCCGCGGGATCGAGGGGGAAACGCAGACCTCTGCGTGATGGACACAAGACACTAGAAGATAAGGTTCCAACGGTCTTCAGAGATGGGTCCCACATTCCTACCTTATAAATACCCAATCTCCACAAAGGGGGAAGGAGATCGAAAAAACATGAGGAGAGAGAGAGAGAGAGAGAGAGAATAGCAAAGGTAAGGAATCCCATAGTGGAGAGAAATATGTAAACCCCAAATCATTCAACTATTCGTGTAACCGTGAATAATATAGTAGAACAACAAACCCCGTGGATGTAGGCCTTAGTGCTGAACCACGTAAACCTTGGTCTTATTTACATTTCAGCACTTTACATTCATTTAGTTCCGCATGCATTTGCTTATATATGTTGTTTTCCTTTTATATTTGTACCCCATGCATAATCGCTACGCACGGGGAAGTTGGAGGAGGCCATGATAAACCCGTGGGTTTTGAGCCAATGAACCCACATCAGGGTATCATCATCGTAATCTCTTTAGACTTTAACAATTGATTGTGGGCATTCGGACCCCGCGTAGTTCGTGTGTCCACATGTTCAAACAATTTATAACAAGAACAACAAATTTAGAAGAGAAGCCATTGACAATGAAATAACAGCAAAATTAAGAAATCAACGAGAGAGAATATAACACACGCGAGATAATTCAAAAGTTATCCCATCAGTTGAATTTGTTTGTGCGGAAACTGTTAAGAGTAGAGATGTGAAAGACCATGCTGCTAAGAAATGGATAAGAACATTGACTTTAGTATACTTCATGATATTATCAGGCAAGTTTTATGAACCAAAATAAGTTAAAAGAGATGATTCGTAGTTGATGACAACGATAATGATATATATTATGTATATGAACTTATCTGAGCTTCTTTTAATTAAGCTTATCTTTTATTTTGTTTGAATAAATCAGAATTTTATATGTCCAAGTTGCTTGGTTTATTGTGTATCATAATGAGACGGTGGTGGATCGTTTTGCTGCTTCAAAAATTATACTCCGTAAATCAACAATGGACATTCCATATAGTTGGACTCTAGTCTTTTTTTCTTTTCTCTTTTTTATTCAAAAGAAAATTTTTATTGATTATCAAGTAGTTCTTACATGAGTTTCCTTAATGATCCATTTTTGAACATCAAGAGGGAAACTATCTAAGAATACAAAATCAGATTTTGAAGTCCTAGCCTTCTTGGCAATCTTATCTGCCACATTATTGGACTCTTTTTTAATCGAAATACATTTCCAGCTTATAATCCTACTCAACAAGAACTTAATATCTAGAATGAAAACTTGATTCATCCAATGAATACATGAGTTTGGTTTATTAATGGATCTTACTAAAACTTCACTATCAAACTCAAAAATAACATTGCTTAAGTTTCTTGAGATTGCCAGTAAAACAGCTTGCTTCATAGCCCTGCATTCCAACTCCTCTACTTCTATTCCTTGCTTCATTCCTCCATTAATATATTTCCCTTGCACACCAATGTAGGTACCTGCAAAATCCCTTATAATTAGTCCAATTCCACCCTGTAAAGTTTTCTTAACAAATGAAGCATCAAGATTAATCTTTATATGACCAGCATCTGGTGGATTCCATCTCTGAATCTGCAATGAGTCATTCATTGTTACTGTATTATTAACATTCAAAGGCACAAGTTTATTGATGTTATCAATTGAGAGTAATCTGTTTGGATTATGGTTCTGAAAAACTTTTGTGCATCAAATGGTCCAAATTGCAACCATTAAGAGTTTATTAATTTCCTGCCTATTTATACCTGCTCCAAAGATTATGTTATTACCTGCAGAGAACCAAGAGATTACCCAATTTCTGAATGAACCATGATGTGCTAAGATATGTCCTACATTTATATTAAGAGCTAACCACACAGATCTAGCATAAGGACAATCAATGAACAAATGATCACTGGACTCACTAGGATGGTTACACAGACTGCAATGGAGGTCAATACCATGTTTATATCTAGAAAGCTTGTCCCTAGTAGGTACAATATTCCTAATACACTTCCAACCAAACAATTTAACCTTGTGAGGAAACTTGACCTTCCAAAGTTCTTTCCAAACCTGAGAGGGAATTTGATTAGCACCAGCAGTAGTATTAGGTTGACTAGATAAAACTCTATAAACACTTTTAACTGAAAAGATACTTTTCTTGTCTGGTAACCAAACAAGAGTATCATTCCCAATGGCAGGAACATACATGTCAAGAATTTTATTAGCAAAATCTGGTGAAAATAAGTAGTGAATTAAAGGCACAATCCAATTTCTAGTACCTACATGAAACAGGTCAGCAACATGAGTATAAGACTTAGTGTTCACTAAACCTTCAGCAGAAACAGGGGGATGATCAAGACCTATAACCCATTTTTCCAGCTAGATATTTATTTTTGTGCCACACCTCACAGCCCAGAAACTATTCTCTTTAATTGTGTCAATACACCTATAAATGTTCCTCCATATCCAAGAGCAGTTTTCATTCAGCTTTTGTAGATGAAGAATACTACAGCTGTGAAAGTACCTAGAGCTCAAAATCTGAACCCATAAGAGGTGTTGTTCGTTTATAATTTTCCAAACTAACTTATAGATGAGAGCTTCATTGAAAGTTTCTAAGTCTCTGAAACCTAGACCTCCCATTTCCTTGGACTTGCTAATGCTTTCCCATGAAATAAATTTGATACCTTTCCCAACCAAAACTTCAACTGCAAAGAATCAAGTTTTTTGATTAAAGTAGAAGGGATTTTAAAACAGCCCATTTGATAAGTAGGCAAAGAATTTAAAACAGATTTAATTAAAGTAGACCTACCAGCTTGATTAACAGTAGTACCAATGTAATTCTTTAATCTACCTTCAAAAGATTGAGCTATAGGATCAAAGGATTTTACCTTGGAATGACCAAGCAATAAAGGTGCACCAAGATACTTTTCAGAATCAGTGACTAAAGACATATTAAGAGCAGTAGCAAGCTTATCACAAATATCAGGGTCAAGATTCTTGCTAAAATAAACACAGGATTTATAAAAGTTAAGAATTTGACCTGACAGCTTACCAAAGTCTTGAATAATCTGCAGAATTTTGTCAATGTTCTTCATATCAACTTGACCAAAAATTAAGATATCATCAGCAATTAATAAATGGGAAATAGGAGGGGCTTTCCTAGATACCTTTATACCAGTGATGTTTTTATTAATTTCAGCAGCAAGTAAAGACCTAGAAATGAATTCCATGGCAATAATAAATAGATAAGGGGATAGAGTATCCCCTTGTCTTATGCCTCTAGTAGGATAGAACTGCTCACAAGGGGATCCATTAAGAAGCATATTAATACTTGTTGTAGAAATACATTGCATGATTAAATTGCAGAAATCTTTACTAAACCCAAAACTCTCAAGAACTTTATTGAGAAAAGACCATTCCAATTTGTCAAAAGCTTTTGACAGATCTAATTTAATAGCCATAGTACCACTGAGACCATCTTTATGTTTCATGGAATGAACCAATTCATGAGCAATAATAATATTGACATGGATAGCTCTACCTGGCACAAAAGCAGCTTGACAAGGGGAGATTAACCTTTTAAGAAGTGGCTTGATCCTGTTAGCCAAAATTTTAGACACAATCTTATAAAAAACATTACAGAGGCCAATAGGTTTAAATTCAGAGGGTAACTTAGGATTTTTGCATTTAGGTATAAGAGAAATGTAGGTTCTTTTAAGACTCCTAGGCATGTGACCACACTGAAAGAATCTCTGAACAACATCAATAATATCATTACCCACAGTAGACCATTGTGATTGATAAAATCCTGCTTGTAATCCATCTGGACCAGGTGCACTCAAAGTAGGCACGTTTTTAACAACATTTTCAATCTCAGATTCACTAGGCATAGAAAAAAGAACCACATTATCATCATCAGTAACAATTCTAGGAATATTAACAAAACAATGATCAGGCAAATCAGGATTTGAAGAACAAGAAACAACACTAAAATGATTAGTCAAAAGCATACTAAGATCATTCCTATCTTTCAGCCAATTCCCATTAGGAACACAAAGAGCACTAATATTATTGATATGAAGTCTTTTGTTAACCATGGTGTGAAAATACCTAGTGTTGTTATCCATATCAAAATTAGATTTATCCCTAGATTTCTCCCTATAGAATTCAGACTCTATTTTATACCACTTTTCCAAATCATTAGTTAACTCCCTGACTCTATCATGCTGATTACTAGAACTGGTATCATATTGAGCATTTTCAATCACGTTCTGCAAATTTTTAATGTTCAGCTTAATATCTCCAAACTCCATTCTATTCCACTTAGATAAAGCAATTCTAACACTATGATGTTTCTGATTCAACTTAAAAGAAGGCTACCATAAACATCTACATTCCAAGAATTCTCAAATTTTTCTTTAAAAGTTTCATGTTCAATCCAAGTTCTAAAGAACTTAAAAGGTCTCCACAAATGCTTTGGTATAGGATCTTTAATGAGCAAAACAGGGCAATGATCAGAAGCAATAAAGTTCAGATGTAAAAGTTTAGCACTAGAAAAATTAATGGACCGGTCATTATTGGAGAGAGCCATATCTAATCTTGCTTTTCTAGTTCCAGTTCCAAAGGAGTTGCTAGTCCAAGTATAATCCTTACCCTCATAACCAATATCAATTAACCCAGCATCATTAACTCTATATTGAACCCATTTATCAGATGTATTGCTATTACAATCTAAGTGAAAATTTAAATCCCCAATAACCAACCATGACAGCTGAATATCCTTGCTAAATTCACACAAACAGTTCCATTGGGTTTTCTTAGGTTTAGTATAAGTTGAGCCATACATAAAAGATATAAGAACTTGAGGTTTACTAGGATATAATTGAATCAGAGCATGGATAATGTTATTTTCACATCCAATAACTTCAACATCAATACCATCCTTCCACATAAGAACTAGACCACCAGCCATTCCTTCTCTGTCTATGCAAGCAAAGTTATAGTAATGAACATACTGAGCAATTAACATCATTCTACTTTCATCAATCTTAGTTTCACAAAGAAAAATAAAGTCAGAATTTTGGGTTTTAACTAAATTTTGAAATTGCTGCTTTGTGAAATTGTTAGCAATACCTTGAACATTCCAAGAAACTATTTTCATTTTCAAACTTAAATAGCTTAAATCCAAAATAAAATTGAGATGAAATTTTAGAATAGGTACCTCAGTCTCCTTAGTGTTGCATTGATTGATATCCCTTGCTGTGACCATGTGAGTTGTCTGTGTGTTCCTCAGATTGCCATTACTATTATATCCTTGTTCAAAAACATGAGAAACTGGAAAATCATTTCTCTGCCTTTTACCAAGTCTTTCACCTTCAATATTATACCCTTCAGCATTTTCACTAGCCGAACTAACAACATAACCATCCTTAGGTGGAACAAAGGTAATACCCTTATTAGCTTCCTTCTTGGAGACGATTGGAACATGGTCACCATTCCTAGCAATTACTATCTGCTTTCCTTTTCCTTTCCTAACCTCACCAAAGAAATGAGGTTTAGCATGAGTCTTAACCAGGTAATCAGCAGCAGCTTTACAAGCTCCTTTGGTATGATTAATGATGTAACATTTTGGACAAATTTTGTGTGGCTGCTTCTCAAAAAAGAACTCAATCAATCTGTTGTGTTTTCATTAGTAATGGCCATAGCTCCCCTCCTCAAAGGATAGTTTAAATCCACTTGAACACAAACCTTAACAGGATCACCACCAACTGGAACACCATCTTCAGGTTCAATTGCCATAACTGAGCCCATAAGTTTACCAATTTTGGTAATGGCCTTGACATTCATATGTTCTGGAAAAATCTTCTTTATTTGGATCCAGAAACACTGTTTACTCCAATCCATCTCTTGATAGATAACTTCAGAATTGTAGTAGCGAAAATTAATCAGATAACCATTTATGCTCCATGGTCTAGAATCAAAGACCTTCTTGCGAGTATCTTCATCTTTAAAACGAAACTCCATTATGTTGTTATCCAACTCAAAGACTTTAGCATCACCAGATGAGATAAAATCCCAAATAGAACCAAGAAATTTCTCCACTGTCGTCAGACCCATTTTCCCCTCAATAAATTTTTTGCCAACCAAGCTGAATTCTTCACCATTGTCTTCTTTCTCTTCAGAATCTTCAGCTTGATGATAGACAACTTCTTGAACATCACCCAGATCTAGTGCAACTTGCATAAACTTAGCTGCAAAATCCGTAATTGAATTGGAATTTTCTTCTGCCATTTGAAAAGAAGAGGATTGCAAGACTAGAAGAGAATTGTTGAGATGAAAGAAACACTGTGTCAACCCATATTTATAGAACTGTAACCCTAGAAAATCTTGGTTAGCATTGACATTGTAGTTGATATCATTACTGATATCTTGTGATTGAAAAGATATCCTTGACTGATTATCTCCTCTCAACAGATTAGGCGCTTCCGAGAAAGGTAAGTGATAACTTTAGATAATACCAAGAATAACGAGAGTAATTAGTGGAATTTCTTTGTAACAGAATTTTTGAATTTTGAATTTCACCCGAACGTGGCCTTGCCAAACCCACTAAGTTACAGAAACGATTCGGCAGAGAAGATATTCCAGTTGAAAAAACATGACAATCATGAAGAACACGGTAGCTTCAAAAAGCTTCAGAACAACTTTGGAAAACGCTTCAATCACAACTATAAACATGGTAAACACCATATGGGATAACAACAACTGCAAACACATTAGGAGAAAGAATTTAGTTAGCCATCAAAAATAAGATCTAAGAAAATATCAAATTAAAGAAAAGAATAGTTTTAAATGGAAAACTTTTGATTTTCTGGCATAAAACAAGTGAAACCGATTAAATACAATACTGATGAAGATTCAAATCATTAAGAGAAACCAAAAATCTTTGAATAATCAAATTCTAATGATGAAAAAAATAACTGATTGACTCAGTTTACTCGCCGATCCTCAGAGCTCCCTTCTAATTTCATATTTTCTAGGGAAATGTTCATTCAGTTGGACTCTAGTCTTACCTTGTTGTATAGATAGATACAATATAACGAAAAGAATGGAAGCTGTGAGGATAAAATACCCGATCACCACGTGGAAGCATCACAGGAGGTGATCTCATGATCAGAAGGTATGAAGAATACACTGAATTATGTCCTAAAAGAAGATCTGCATCTGTATCGCGATATCTACTACTGAGCCACATGTGTGACGCGTGTATAGAGTAGTCAGATCATTCAGACGGTCAAGTCTAAAAAGATAGCTAAGCATTTAATGAAGTATCAGAGGAGGTGTGACACAGCTGTGACAAGAGTACATCACATCAGAGATTCAGACGAAGAAGGTTTAGTCCCAAAAGAAGGAGAAACACGATGTATAAGCAAGATGAGACAACTCAGAAAGAAGAAGTGCAGAAGACCAGTACGAGTAAAGATGAAATGTACGGTAGCCTCACCATCCGAGATATATCAGTTGCATCTCCACGAGTCCAGTCTATCTATAAATACCAGACCATGTACAAGGAGATGGACATGTAATCTTAGATGGTCTTTCTACAGAGAATTCTAGAGAGAGATTTAGAGAAGAGTAAAGAGAGAAATCTGAGTGATATCTGTAATTCAACTAAGGGTAAGATCTTCATAATAAAGAGATAAGTTCTTTCACCACGGATGTAATCTAAAATGGTTGAACCACGTTATATGCTTGTGTTCTTCTTTACTTTAAGTTCTGTTCATCTTATATTTGGTTTGAATCTTGATTGTTTATAGTTTTATAGTTATTAGATCTACTTGGGTGTAGTCATCAGAAAAGATGCAACTACACCTTGTGACAGTCAATGACCATAATTGTTTTCCTTTAGGTTATCATAATAGGAATGATCGGTATTTCTTTATATTTTCCTTAGCCAGAAGTCCAGAAAGATTTCTTTACGAATAATTTCTTTAGTTTGCCTTTTTCTTAGTCAGAATAAAATTTCCTCTGGATAGAATTTTTTAGACAAAAAAAAAAGATATGTAATATACTACGGGAAAAGACTTTCTTCAACAGTTAAATTCTTATCCCTTCTACTATCGACAAGGTAACATCCAACGTTTCTAAAATCACAATATTGCAAATGAAGGTGGCAGATTATTGATGAGGGTACCAAAAACCATATGAGACAAAATAAAAAAATCCTCTGTCTTATATGGATTTTGGTACTCTCCCTAATAAACTGGTACCCCTATTAGCGGCCCTGCTAAAATCATGTGTCAAATCATTAACTTTTATCAAAAAGAAATTCTTTTTCGTTCCTTTCTCTAGTCACGTTCAAGGCAAGCCGAGAATTGTTTTTTTTTTTGATGGAAAATATCATATATTAAAGCTAGCAAATGTAGTACAACATATTTACAAAATCATTTTTATCAAAAGAATTAGAATCTATGCTAGATTTATGAACTTTTTGGTATAGGTTTTCTGACATGTGTTGTAGCCTTTTAATTCCTGCCTCCTTAGCGATGTAGTCCGCTGCATTGTTGTTCTTTCTCTTTATAAATTTCACTTTAGCTTGAGGTAAATCGCCCAATATTAGTGAAGTTATTAGTGATAATAATGCGAACTTTCTAATTTAGTTAAATTTCATATTTACGCCCATCACATCATGCCCATGTTTTCTCTAACCTCATGGCCCATTTATTAGTGATAATAATGGGAACTTTCTAATTTAGTTAAATTTCATATTTACGCCCATCACATCGTGCATCTGCAACGTGCCAAAGAATGATGCTAGCTACAAACTTACTTTTTATATATAAAAAAACGAGATAACTGCCCAAGTTGGACCGTTACTCAGCTGTTACAGAGCCAATTGTTGGGATGTCCTCGGCGCCTAACATTGTCTAAAAGATAGTTGAGTTTTGTAAAATTTCACAGTTTATCCTAATGGATTGAATCTGATTGAGGAAATACATAAGACCTGGTCCTTCAGAATTTCAATTGGAAAGGACCAGGTCTTATGTCTATGTTGCATGGACACTTCAAGAAAGATGACGTAACCGTGTCGGACACACGAACGGACACGACACTTCCCGATACTCGATGGACACGCCACATCACGTGTCGCGTAAAAATTGATACTGACACATTGCAGACACCAATTGGACACTTTCGGACACATTATAAATGGATTTATTTTGGTTTACAAAGTCGGTATACACTAAATGGGACTCTAATTTATTCTTATTTTAGTCAAATCAAGCATAATTCATGAAAAACTTTACCATTATTACATTATTATTAATTTTATATAATTAGCCGTGATAAGATTGATGATTCTAATCAAATCCATCAATGAAATTTTGTTATTGAATTTTATTTTGTTACTGTGAAGGTTTCATGCTTTTGGATTAGAATGGGTAGTGGTGATTAAGATTTTGTACATGCTGATTGAACTAAAAAATCTATTGTTCTTGTGTCACAATATGATCTGATGGATCACTAATCCATTTAATCCTGCTACCATTTGTTAAATAATGAGATTTTCTGTTGGTTCTTATGGAGAGAAGAAATCAAGGATGATGTTGCTGGTTGGAGATGGAAAGATGAAGATAACACAACGATAAAATAGATAAATGTATTTTTTTATGATATAATATTTGCTCCACCAAGAATTATTTTGATTCCCCAAAATGTTTACAAATACAAGCAAAGATAATAATATTTTAAGGCTATTAATTAGTAGGAGAGAGATGGGCTCAAGTAAAATGGTGTAAACATTATTATATTTTTATTATCTTTCTTACTTTTAGTATTTCCCATGACTTGTTATACTCCCCATGGCTTGTTTATTATTGTTTACTAGTATCCATTGTAATGATTGGATGTTATCTTGTGCATAGATGCACAAGATAACAAAACCCTAACGTGTCCCCGTAACCCGTTTTTTTTAGATTTGACGTGTCCCCGTAACCTTGTCGTGTCGTAATCGTGTCCCCTGTCTGTGTCCGTGCAACATAGAAATTATCTAAACTAGTGGAATTAAAAACTATACTACGAAGATTGAGAGTCGTAGTGTTTTGTTGCCTAGATATCATTTCCAGCTTTCCCATGACAAAAGAGGCTGCTTCAAAAGTTCCATCCCTCATTTGATGGTATTCCTGGTTAAATATTTCATGCATTTCTGTTTGATACAAATTTTGACTTTCTTGTAGAGTTGCATCATCCTATGCTTTGAAGTTAACATTGGATCTTTTCATCTCTTTGGCCCATTCTATGGCTAACTCAACTCGTCTGCTAAATCTTCTGACTCCAGCGCTTGTGTCTTGAAGTTCTTTGCTTCCACACACATGCCTACATATTTCATTGCAATTAGAGCAAAGTTATTATACATACTAAAATTAGCATTGAACTCCATGTAGTATAACACATGTAGCTAATGTTGGTGGTAATTCCAAATTTTTGTTTGTGAAACTATTCTTTTTGTCCTCTGCTGGTTCGCCCTCCTGTGGTAGAGATCATTCATAATATGAGTAGGGTTGTGCATGAATCTGTTGAAGGAGCATAGGTGTTGCGTAATTAGTTTAGCAGTTATACTGGCAGATGGCTTGGATTTGCTTTTCATATATACGAAATGGTATCATATATTGGAATCCAATCTCTGTGCAGGTTTTGAGGATTGAACCAGGTTTTTATCCAGTCAGAGAAACCCGTGATATTTCTGAAAATTTGATAATGTTGGCCAAAGAGATTTCTCCAGACTCCAGAGGAAAATGCGCAAGAGATGAGAGTATGAGTGATGTCCTCCTCAGCATTGTTGCAGACAGTGCAAGTGAAATCAATATAACTGAGAATACTTGCAGTTTTTGAATTAGTAAGAAGAATTCCATGAGAACACTTCCAGATGAACATTCGAATGGATGGATAAGTATCAAGCTTTCATATCTGACTCCAGGATGAGTTTTTGGTGTCATTTTAATACTTTTCATGGATTTTCCTTTCATACAAAGATTTGACAGTGAAAATACCATTTTCAGTTAGCCTCCATACAATTGAATCTTCTTCTTGAGGTTTTAGAATTGTTCTATGAATAGCAGCTTGATCTTCTTCTGAGAACCAAAGACTAATGATGTCGATGTCCCATTCTCGTCTATTATTCATAAGTTGGTTGACGATGATAAAAGAGATTGGACATTGTTGAGGTCTTATTAGATTTCTTCATTTTTATCAATCCATCTATCTTCCCAAATTCTGATCATTCATTACCAATCTTCCATTTATAGTATTTTTGAATGTTAGCAATACCTTCCAGAATTCCTTTACATAGCCAAGTGTCAGTTCTTTTTGGATCAGTATCCATTCTAATGATGTTATTATTGCAGAAGTGGTTGGCCTTCATAGTGGTAGACCATAGAGAATCAGGTTCAGGTATCAGTCTCCAAGTAATTCTAGTAATCATGGCACTACTGAAAACTCCATGTTTCTGAATCCTAGACCACACATCTCCTTTGGTTTGCATACACTACTCCAATCTATGTAAAATATACCTTTTGGTTTTTTAGGATTTTTTTTCCATAGGAAGTTTCTTTGAATTTTGTCTATTTCCTATAAAGTCTTCTTGGGTATCTTGAAGTAGTTCATCTGATATATGCTTGAAGTAGAAGTAACGCTGGAAATGATAGTATCTATACCGTTTGGGGATAGGTTTTCACTTTTCCATCCTGCTAGTCTGAATTTTAGTTTGTCAATGCAGGGTTTGAAAGCTTGTATTTCGCTTTTGGTAGTGAATAGGGGAGATACTAAGTATTTGTCTTTGGGATCAATTTGTTGGACCTTCATGTAGTTGCTGATAGTATTAGGAATGACAAGATCAATGTTTTTGCTGAAATATTTTTCCCATATGAAGCACTAAAGTTGCTGAAGATATTAACCAGGTTGGTGCAGTCATGCATATTAGCTTTGTAGAAAACCATGCATCAACAAATAACAGATGGTTGATAGAAGGAGCATCATTACAGATTTTAGTACCATGAATGAGACCATCTTTTTCAGCTTGCACCAGTCTTCTAGACAGAGCCTCCATACAAAAAAGGAAGAGATCGGGAGATAGAGGTCTCCTTATCTTATCCTTCTTGAACGATGAAAGAAATTTCCAGGGGCACCATTGGCCAGAAAAATAGGATTAGTGGTAGAAATGCACTAATGTATAAGGTTACACCATCTCTCACAAAATCCCATTTGCTTCATTATCTCCAGTTGGAAATTCCAATCAACTCTATTAAAGGCCTTAGCCATGTCAATTCTGATTCCCATTAGACCTTTGTCACATTTTTTTTACCGTATATTGTGTTCATGTGATGTATTATTTCATGGGCAATGTCTATATTATAAGAGATTTGTCTCTTATGGATGAAAGCAAATTGTAAGAGGATATGAGTTTAAGTAGAAGAGGTTTAAGTCTTTGGGAAATGAGTTTAAAGATAAGTTTATAAGTAGTATTACAGAGAGATATAGGCCTGAAATGAGCACGGGTAGTTGGAGAATCAATTTTGGGTATGAGACATATGAAAGTGGAATTAATTTCGGTTATGATGAATCCATAGGTGAAGAAGTTTTTGACTTTGTTAACTAAGTCATCTCTAACAATACTCAAGTTGGCTTGAAATAAGTTTGGTGATTTATCCCTTTCTGAAAAAGCGGGGGTCTAATAACCTCACCCAATATTTAGCTTAGTAATCTGTATGAACTAACTCCAATATACTTTCAAGAGAATCAACTAGACAGTCAGACTCAATCTTAAGAAAAAGTATATCAAAGAGTTATATCTCAATTTCTCGATTCAATCTTCAATTAAACAAATATGAATTTGCGAGCCTGATTGAATACAAGAGAAATAACTTGAACGGTACCAAAGACCAATATTTAAGGATCAATCAATTTCAATCAACAACCAAAGGTTGGATTTACCAATTGATCAATTCAACGCACAATCTGTGATATTTCAATTATATAACAAATGTAATGCGGAAAAGAAATAACACAGACACCAGAAGTTTTGTTAACGAGGAAACCACAAATGCAGAAAACCCCCGGGACCACCACAATGTATTAAGCCGCTACAGACACTAGCCTACAACCAATGAACTTCGGACTGGAATATAGTTGAACCCTAATCAATCTCACACTGATTCAAGGTACATTCGTGCTCCTTACGTCTCTGATCCCAGCAGGATACTACACACTTGATTCCCTTAGATGATCTCACCCACAATTAAGAGTTTCTACGACCCAAAGTCGAAGACTTGATAAACAAATCTGTATCACACAGAAAAGTCTATTGAATAGATAAATCTGTCTCCCACAGATAAACCTACGAGTTTTGTTTCGTCTTTTGATAAATCAAGGTGAACAGGAACCAATTGATAAACTGGACTTATATTTCTGAAGAACATCCTAGTATTATCAATCACCTCACAATAATCTTAATCGATTAACGAAACAAGATATTGTGGAATCACAAACGATGAGACGACGGTGTTTGTGACTACTTTTCAATCTTGCCTATCGGAGATAAAATCTCGAGTAAATCTTAAAGAAGATAGTACTCAATCACGATAGAAAACAGCAAGATCAGAACACGCAACTACAGAGAAAATAGTTGGGTCTGGCTTCACAATCCCAATGAAGTCTTCAAGTCGTTAACCTACAGAGTTTCGTGAAAAACCTAAGGTTAAAGGAGAATCGACTCTAGCTTATGCAACTAGTATCACACAGGAGGTGCGGGGATTAGGTTTCCCAGTTGCTAGAGTTCTCCTTTATATCGATTTCAAATCAGGGTTTGTAATCTAAGTTACCTTGGTAACAAAACATTCAATATTCACCGTTAGATGAAAACCTGATTAGATTCAAACTAATATCTTTCAACCGTTAGATCGAACTTAGCTTGTTATACACAAATGAAATGTAACTTCATTTAGGTTTGGGTAACCGTACCTAAACGTGTACACTTATTCGGTTCAACAATAGTTAAGCAATGGTTAGCCATATGAGCACTTTCATATCAACCTTATTCATCTTCACCATAACTAGTTCAAACGACTCAAATGAAACTAGTTAGAGAGTTGTTCAATTTCTTAGATCTCATAGAAGTATACAAGATACAATTGAAGCAAAATCTATTTTGATTCACCCGAATCAATTCATGAAAATCATAGTCACGGTTTGCAAAAGATGGCATTCCTTATTATATAAATGTTTTAGTTCATGACCAAACCGATTTTAGAAAGAAACCTACTTAAGTATGCAAACGGGTACGCGTACCTAAGTAGCCGGACCGAGTTTGGCTATGCCAGTGCGCGTACGGGTACACATACCAATTCACATTCCAAACTCCAGCAGAAATTCACGGAACCCAAACTTCCTCCAGTACGCGTACGGGTACACATATCTAGATTTCGGACATCCAACAACCAACCAGTACGTGTACGGGTACGCATACTTAGGTTCCCGGTTTTGGATTTTTACACAAATGTGAATACACACTATGCTTATATCCAAACATGGTTACTTGTTCTAAACTCTCATTTCCATCATTGAAACTTTCTTAGAGGATGACAATAGTTGTTATCCACAAACTATTAGCATCAAAGCGATTTTCAAGTTATTGAAATAATCAATATGACTTTCATCAAGAGTAAAGATGAACTTGGTTAAAGCGAAAGCTTACTAACACATATTTTGAGAAATAGATAAGTGAGTTAAACTCAGCTCGAAATAACAAATGTCTATAATTGAAGTCTATATAGCAATACGACTTTTGTCTCGAAATAGGAGATAGAATAGATAGACTTTTGAGTGATAGATAAGTTCAAGTCTCCACATACCTTTTGTTGATGAAGTTCCACAAGTTCCCTTGAGTAGTTATTCGTCTTCATTCGATGAACGCCGTGGAGTCTAAAGCTCAACTACACTTAATTACTATCCTAATCCGAGGCATAACTATAAGTATATGTATAAATGTATGTATATTAATAATGTATGAATTTCTTGTATATGTATTATTTCATTGGTTTTATACTTATTTATATACATATTTTTTATATCAATAATTTATTAATATTATTGAGAAATTATAATTATAATATATATATATATATATATTCGTGATAATATAACTGATATCATAGATTCATAATATGTCCTAGTCTTTCCATAATGTGTTCCTACGTGCGTCGTTTCGTGTCCACGTCACCGTGTTTGCGTCAGTACTATTCAATCCCCTGCGGGTCTAGGAAGGGTCTCTGGGACTTGTTTCTTGTGGGAAAATCGCGGGACAAGATCTTGATTGGTATACAATCTCCCTTTATTTTTACCCTTCAATAGTATTGTAGTACAATAATGGTACATTAACCGAGAGAAAATTCAGGAACCCTTCCTCTGTAAGAGGGTGGTGGGACTCACTTTTTAAAGTTCAGCTCGGTCGTTATCCTCGTTCTCCTAATAAACCGTTGTTTCTTATCAAATTTTAGAAGAGATAAACCTGGTTAGTTTGTGATCCCTTCTCGCGAGTCACTTCACATTCCTTGAAGAGGATGGATCCTAAACCTACCAAATTATGGGTTTTGGTTTTCCCATATTTTGTCGGAATCTTACTATCATTATTCTTTTCTATTCATATTTACCAAATATTAAGAAGAATTTTGTTTCTAGAAAAGCGATTATATTAGAGTCATTTAAACCAAACACGCCATTATCATAAATACTGATAACATCTGTAAAGAAAACCAGAGAATCACGATTGCTAAAAATGGTACCGCTTTTGTCAGGGTGTATATCATAAGTACCAAACATTGAGAAGAATTATGTTTCTAGAAAAGCAATTATATCAGAGTCATTTCAACAAAACACACCATTATCATAAGTACTAATAACATCTGTAAAAAAAACCAGAGAATCACGATTGCTAAAAAATGATACCGCTTTTGTTAAGATGTATATCAATCAATCCATATAAAACAAAACAATCTTAACAATTAATTTTCTAGATTGGTCCACGCCCTACCAAAAAATGTACCCTTTAGCAATCCTGCAAAAATTGTGATGGGGATAGTATCCAAAAGAACAAACAGAACACAACACTACTGCAGTAGTCATGAATCGAATCAAAGTATCAAAATTGTATATCATTGCCATAGAAAGCAAACTTAATAAATATGGATCAAACAAATCCGACCCATTTAAAACACCCACTTCCAAGTTCCAAACAATTTCATATTCAATTCAAAAAAAAAAATCATAAACTTTTTCTTAAAAAATCAAAGAAAACAGCATACATTTTGATGTCTTACTATCACATGAATTTCTAATGTCTTGTTTTTCTTTAATGTACCCCCAAAAAAAGATGTAGTAATTTTTTTTTTTAATTCAAGAACTTACTTATTTAGTGTATCCCAAAATCCAATATTCCAATTTAATGTAAATTCTTGGTGTACAACTGACTGACAAACTAGAAATAATTTTTAGATTTTTAGAAAAAAGGTGATTTTTATTAGGGTTTCTTCCTTTATTTCTATTATTTTTGTTTTCGCTTCCTCTTCTCTCTCCATCTCAAAGTCTTTTAGTTTAGTCGGTTTCGATTTCTGATAAAAGTTTAGGGTTTCTTCGATTCGTATGATTTCTCAACTTGGGGCATACTGAAGTTTCGATTTTTCGTTATATTTTCTTTGATTTCGATCATACACACGATTTTGAGCTCTGATTTTAGGTTTTTTGATTCGATTAGCTTCTGAAAAGTAGCTTAATTTGGGTTTGTTTTTGTATTTGATTTCTGGGTTTTCTTTGTTTTGAAGAAATTTTGAGGTTCTGAGAGTGTTCGATCTTGGTCTGGGAGGTGTAAATTTTGAAGTTGGTGATGAAATTAGGGTTGTCTGGTTGAAGTTTTGGAGTGCCCCAGATTGGAATTAGGGTTGAAAATTTGGGGGTTTTGAGTTCTGTAATGTGTTCATGATGTTACCAGTTACAGGAGCTTCGAAAACTACTTGTGGTCTACTTGCTGTTTTCTGTGGAACTAGCCCTAATTCTGGAAGACATGAAGTTTCAGAGAATGGGTCGAAGTATCCTATTCCGGAGCTCGTATCTTCGGGGCGTTTAGAGGTGAAATTTCTTAACTGTATATGGTTGTAATTTAGTGCATTTTGTTAATTGTGGTTAACTTTGTGGGTTTGGTTTTCTCAGGTTCAGACATTAGTAAACCCGAAGGTTGATGAATTTAAACAAGTTATCAAGACAACGGAGCCAGGCATTGTGTACTTGCAAGGTGAACAACATTCCGATAATAAAGAAATAGGCTCTTTGGTATGGGGAAATGTTGATTTGTCGTCCGTCGAAGCGATATCTGAGCTGTTTGATTCTACTTTGCCCACCACTGTGAGTGAATGATAAATCTATTTTCTCCTTTGTAGCCTGTGTAGAGTTTGTTTTATGTATAATGTGGTTCTTTGAAATACTAATGTGCAGAATGCAAGTTATTGCGTCTTGAGTTTGTGGCTAGGCTGGTTATGATCGAGTAACTTAGTGTGTGTTTCACAATGTTCATTTATCCGCAGGGCGAATGCGCCGCATGAAATTTTTACCAGAATTATATGTTTAGGACGGACCATCCTTATCCAGTCACAAACTAGGTTATATGCTTAGCTATATTTGAATGGAAGTTGGACCATAACCACCTCCATTGTAAGTTTGTCATTATAATAGTAGATTTTCTTGCAACTCTAGATTGAGATATGGATGTGTCTGCAACTCGTATAGATAAGTGTATTCCAGAATGGGTACCTTTAAACATATGCACAGATAAATCACATATTTCTTAATAGACGTGCTTCCCCAAGTTTGAGAAATTTTTAATCTTAAAATCTTAAATTTTTAGTTGTTCGCTGCATATGTTGCAACTGTTTTCTTTATTGTTCGCTCTGGTCCTGCGGTCTTGCCATAAATCTCGATGGTCTAATAGATTTGACATATTTGAATTTGGTGAAGGTTTATTTGGAGATACCAGATGGTGAAAAGCTTGCTGAGGCACTTTACTCAAAGGTGACTATACTTTCTTTCTTTTCTGATTAAAGAGATGTTTTGGTTCTGAAGAACAATGTTTTTTGTGATCGCTTATATTGAAAATTTCTCTTTTCCAGGGGATTCCTTATGTGATATACTGGAAGAGTGGGTTCTCTTGTTATGCTGCTTCCCACTTTCGCGAGGCTTTACTCTCAGTAGTACAAAGGTATTAACAGTCATTTAACCAATGTGTCATAGTTGGTCCTACCTCATTAGGATGGCGGGTTTAAATACATTCCCTCTCTCTTGGATGACTCATGCCCAAATTTTCATTCTACATATGGTTTTATTCCTGTTAAGACACGGAGTCATGCCGTATGATCATATTATGCATGAGAATGATTGTGTTGTTTATGGATTTCAGTTCGTGCAGTCATACATGGGATGCTTTCCAACTTGCCCATGCATCATTTAGGCTATATTGCGGACGAAGTAATCAAGTGTTGCCAGCTAACAACCAAAATAATAGTGGGAAGCTGGGACCACGACTTCTTGGAGACCCTCCAAAGGTCACTGTTCCACCAACGGAGAATGGTGCAGGTGAAGGCGAAGAAGAAGATGAAGAAAGAGAAGGAGAAGATTCTCTTCCTGCAATAAAAATATATGATGATGAAGTTAACGTGAGATTTCTTGTTTGTGGACTTCCGTGCACTTTGGTGAGTAATATGGGGTCGCTTTCTAATCTTGGATGAATGTGAGGAACTTGATGTCCAAGAAGACATTTTTACCAAAACTCTAGCTTATAATGTTGCCTTAATTTTAGGACGCGTGCTTACTCGGGTCACTGGAGGATGGTCTCAACGCTCTCTTGAACATTGAAGTAAGCATGGTGTTGGTTTGCCTTTCTTTTATCTATTCCTTGACCTGCAAGGATTTTAATGTTCAGTGACGCGTTTTCAGTTTTCATGTTTATATTGCATCTTTTTGTCTGTTATACCGGTATTGGTTTGTGCTGTCAACTAAACAAAATTTATTGAAATCTTTGGTGATTCTTAACCAGATGCGTGGCAGTAAGCTTCATAATCGTGTAAGGTGAGTTGCCAGCACTCTTAGATGTTTAATGTTTCCACTTTAATGGTGATTTATCTTTTTCTTTAAACAGTGCAGTAAGTTTACTTAATTGAATGGTCTTATTGTTTTGGCAGTGCCCCACCACCTCCACTTCAGGCAGCGGCTTTTTCTCGTGGAGTCGTGACCATGCGATGCGATGTATCAACTTGCAGTTCAGCTCATATCTCTCTCTTAGTGTCTGGTAGTGCACAGACCTGTTTCGATGATCAGGTAACAAGTGCAAACAGCCTTTTTTAGTACGTGTTTATAAAATATATGTTATATGGCCATAAGAAACTTATGTTAATGGTCAGCTGTTGGAGACTCATATAAAAAATGAAGTTATAGAGAAGAGTCAACTTGTCCATGCACCGCCAGATTCTGCGGAAAACAAACCATCTCTATGTGAGCCTCGACGATCTGCTGCAGTTGCTTGTGGCGCAGCTGTATTTGAAGTTTGCATGAAAGTTCCAGCTTGGGCTTCTCAGGTTTTTTTTTTTTTTCACTGTCTTCTGTGTTGCTCTCTCCAAGTATTCAGTGTAAATTCTCATTTTGTGTGTTCTCTGGGTTTGTTCCAACAGGTTCTTAGGCAGCTAGCACCACAAATAACTTATCGCAGTTTTGTTAGCCTTGGGATAGCTAGTATTCAGGGGTCGTCAGTTGCTTCATTTGAAAAAGATGATGCAGATCGCCTTCTGTTCTTTTGTGCAAAGCAGGGCAAAGACTCTTATTTCGAAAATGCTGTTCCTAAATGTCTGCCGAACTGGTTGAAACCACCTGCTCCCAGCCGAAAGAGGTCTGAGCCATGTCAGGAATTAAAAGTAGAGGAAGCTGAAAACAAGGAGGCGAGATCCATTGATGCTTGTAGGCCCATAGTACCTCTCAGAAAGAAAGTAAAAATTGCTGCAATGAGGCCAATTCCTCATACCCGTCAGCACAAGATGCAGCCATTTGTAGGAATCCCTGAGGTGGGTGATACATTTCATATGCCCCCGCCGAAATCCAGTTTACCACCCATTTCCTCTGCTAAGCATAATAGCGGTGGACATGCTCCAGCACATCGGAAAACAGCATCGACCTCTTTACACCAAGCTCATCAGATTATATCCTTGAATCCCATACCCCTGAAGAAACATGGGTGTGGCCGATCTCCTATTACGGTTTGCTCAGAGGTGAGTTATACTTCTACCTGTTTTCATGATTGTACAAAAACCTGTAGGTTATACCATTTCCATTTTTCTATTTGCCTAGATTGTATGATACCAACCAGTTAGGTTTCCGTGTTGTCTAATATTTCGTAAATTTCAGGAAGAATTTCTAAGAGATGTGATGCAATTTCTCATGCTTCGGGGACACAGTCGTCTAGTCCCCCAAGGTGGAGTTGCTGAGTTCCCAGAAGCCATACTGAACGCAAAACGTCTGGATTTGTTCAGCTTGTATAGAGAGGTGAGCTGATGTTTCTCCATTTGGTTCATCGGTTTTAGCCTCTACCATTTTGGTGCAATTTGTGTAACTATTTTTGGGCTTTATGTAATCCATGTTTAGGTTGTTTCAAGAGGAGGTTTTCATGTTGGAAATGGCATCAACTGGAAAGGCCAGGTTTTCTCGAAGATGCGTAACCACACAGTTACTAACAGAATGACGGTATTAACTTGAACTTTGCCAGTCTACTATCTAATCTGTCAGTTAATTTTTGTTTTATTTGTTTTATTCATGAGTATCATCTTTTTGATATATGCCAGGGTGTTGGGAACACACTCAAAAGACATTATGAAACATATCTTTTGGAATACGAATTGGCACATGATGATGTGGATGGAGAGTGTTGCTTGTTATGTCACAGGTTTGTTTTCTGTCACTCTGTAATTGAATGCAGTCTTCTCTCATATGTTTGCTGACAATTGTTTTTTTTTATTTTTATGAAACTTCTGCAGTAGCGCAGCCGGTGACTGGGTGAACTGTGGAATGTGTGGTGAGTGGGCGCACTTTGGCTGTGACAGACGGCAGGGCCTTGGCGCCTTCAAGGTAAATTGACAATAAATTGGCGCCTTAATGCGTTGTGTATCTTCTTATTTGGATTATGGATTCTTACTTTGGGTACTGTAACAGGATTATGCGAAGACGGATGGGCTAGAGTACATTTGCCCACATTGCAGCATAAACTACAACCGGAGGAAACCTCCAAAAGTTTCGAATGGATTTTCACAGGGATCATCAGCTGCAGTTGGCGGTGCTAGTTATTCACGGCATATGTAACCTATTCTTGTACATTTTTGTTTCTTCTTTTTTTGGGGGGTGTAGGTTTTTTTTCTTTCTGGTTCTTTAGCATCATAATTGGTAAAGACCCAACTTTTGAGTAGGGGTCAGGCTGGTCTGTATTGTTATTATTATCATTTTCTAACTACAAAAGCTCACTACTGCTATTAGAAAAATGAAACACTTAGATTCTCAGGCAGAAACTTACGACTAACTAATTTATCAATAAGTTTAGTACAGTAGAACTTTGATAACTTAATCCTCAACAAGCTAATTACTTCGCCAAAATAATAAAATTCTCAGGTCCAAAATAGGCTTGTATAAGCTAAATTTTAACTCATAAATTTATAACTTTGCTAAAATAATAATGTTCCCTTGTCCCAAAGCCTAGCGGAAGGGACCGGAAAGAACAACCCTAAGATGAGGTTGAAGAGAGTACAACAGAATCACTTGCCAAACAACTTCATGTATTCCATCCATCTCAAAATCATTGGTAATGCCACTTTCAAAACCTATATATGTTAATAATTTTTGAAATTGGTGTTTGGTAAAAAATAAATAAAAGTGTTTCCAGATTCCTCAATTTTTAAAAGTTTGGGAGGAAGAGATTTTGTATCAATTTTACAGGTTTTGTCTCAATTCTACAATTTTGGTTTTTCCTACTATGTGCAACGATTTGTAAATTTTGAAGACCATGGACAAAACTTCACAAATCTTTGCACATAGCAGGAAAAACCAAAATTTACAAATCGTTGCCATCCGGTAGCAGGGAGATTATGAATTGAAAAGGAGTACTGCCCAGTTTTCTTATAGTACGCCCAACCTTATTGCATAAGTGGTGTGGTTATTTCAAATTGATGAGCTTCTTCACAATTGTTGTGATTCAGTTCTGAGCATACGAGCGAGCGCAGGCTCTTCTTGATCCATTGGTGTTAGTAACGTTTCATTGTGATTCTTTGGTTGTTGTTGGAGATAAAGAAATCCACCCAATAGTAATACTAAGACCAAAGGATACAAGAGGAGCTTGGCGCTTGTCCATAAATTTTGCAAAGCTTTAGTCTGACTTAGAGGTAAGATCAATCCACTGATCATCTGCAAACACATATAACTAAATAACCATTCAAGAAAAGAAAATCTGCCTGAGAAGGATGGTAGCATTGAAAGCTATGGCCGCCGGTGAAACCAAGAATGAAAGATTGAATAACAACTTTCATTATTCAAGTCGAAATATATGTAGGGGGTTAGTCCTCGAGTGATTTTGGGGGAGTTGAGTGTATTTTAAATCCCGAGGATTTTAAGAGAGTTTGAGAGAGTGTAGGGAGTTTGAGAGAGTTTGGTGTTTTTGAGTTCAGAGAGTTTGGGGGAGTGTAGGGAGTTTGAGAGAGTTTATTAGGGGGAGTTTGGGGGAGTTTGAGAGAGTTCACTCCTAACTCATTCTCTTAAGAAACAATAAACCCTCGTTTGCAAATAAAAATGATCTTTAATCAAAAGAAAATAAATAAATAAAAATGATCCTATCTCTGCATCAATAGTATGTTATTATTGTGCAACGAGGATAATTTTTTTCCCCTACATTTTAACGGTCTCCATACAATTCTAACTCCCTTTGTTCACGAACATTTTCCCACACATCATCCGCTATACTCTTTCGCCATGCATTAGCTTCTTGACGTTGTTGTTCTTGAGTTTGTTGTGTCAAAACTTCGTCGTCATTTACAAGCGTTGATGGATGGCTATCTTCCTCTTCCTCGACTGGAAACTCATCTGAACGGCATTCTTTTCGCAAGAAGTTGTGTAAGCCTGCACAAGCTGTCACTATCTCCGCTTGCACTTGATACGGAAATGGAGGTTGAGACTTAAAGATCAAGAAACGAGACTTCAAAACACCAAACAATCTTTCAACTACATTCCTCAAAGAAGCATGACACATGTTAAATAATTCTTCAGCCTTTTTCGCATGATTACCCGTACCAGAAAATTCTTTCAAATGATAACATTGGCCACGAAATGGTGTTAAACAATATCGCCGGTTTGCAAACCTACCATCCCCCAAGTAATATTTACCTGAATAAAACACAAAAAGAGAACTTCGTCAAGTAGAATCCAAATATAACTTAACCAAAAAATCAATACTTCACATTAGATAAAAGTAAAAATACCTTGCGGTATTTTCAGTCCATTTCTTTTTTTCATTGCGTCGTTAAGTATTTTCGAATCATGAGCAGACCCTTCCTATCCACTGAGCACGTATATGAACTCCAAGTTGAAGTTGCAAACCGCTAACGCATTTTGAGATGTAATTCCATGTCGATTCCGGTAAATGGTTGCATCTCTTTTCATCACCATTGCTGGAATATGTGTACCGTCCATAGCTCCAATGCAATCCTTAAAGTAAGGGTAAAATCGTGTACTCTCTCGAATTTTAGTTGGAGTTGCACTTGTTGGCTTAGCCATCATCTTCGGGGTTATAGCATTCAAAGCTCGCAACATCCTATTGAAGTTTTTACTAACTGTCCACCGAGAGCGACCAAATGTGTCACGTATTCTGCAATATCGTGAACTTTGTCCAACAACGAGTAAAAATGTACCAAGAATTTCTTCAATAGAAACACATCTTGTATCACGTAATGGTGTAGTTTCTCGAATGATACAACATAGTTTTAAAAAAATATCAGGGTACATCCTATAACTTCGTCGAAAGTCTTCTGGGTCTTCACGCAAAACTCTCCTTATATAGTTATACCCAAACAAAGTAACTGGGCGTCTCATTGGTCTTTCAATACGCTGACTTTGTATGTATTGCAGTTGCTTAATTATATCCATCAACCATGAATGCACCGCTGAAAGTATATTCAAAAATATGGATAGTTCAAATTCATTATTGTTGCTTACCTCTTCATCATCACAGCTTTCATCTTCTGTATCGAAGGCTTGATCTTCACTATCAGTAGATAAATGCAAATCAGACATGTTCACCTAAAAAGATGATAAAAGTACTTTTTTTTTATTAGAATCATCATTATCTCAAAAGAAAAAAAATATATGTGTATAGAAAATAAGCATATAGAATATAAAGTTCATAGATTCAATATCATAATAACCATAAAGATGTCAATCCATAACAATAAGTAGCAATCAATCCATAACAATAAAGTCTCAACTAGGAGAAAAGAAAAATTAAATACTAATAGTTACGAAGCAAAACGACCAAATGTTGTAACTCTAAAAGCCCATTGCGCCTAACAGAAACTTGCAAAGATGACAGGTTTATGCTTTTAACTTTGAACCAATCCACAACTTTCTCTCTTCAGGAGTAAAACGTATGAATAAGTTCTTCTTGTAATTGTTGTCCAACATTTCAATTACTTTCATCTTATCTTCCAAAGAAATTTCATTTATGCCATAAACAAGATCCCATACTTCGTTATCTTTCTTATCCTTATCAAGTCTGCGCATTTCCTTTTTAATTTTGCGATCTTCTTTCTCTTTAGCAATAAGAGCATGCATTGACTCAATAGAAGAAGCAATCGCTGAACTGTTGGCAATCAATTTTTGTAGGTAATCAGACTGCTCAGTAGGATTAGTTGATGTAGAAGAGTCACTAATGTCACACCTTGGTCTTTTCATTGGTACCGCTTTTCTGACTGGAATTTTCTGTGTGTTCATATCTTGAGTTTCATCTTTACCTTGTTCATCATTTTCCTCTGAGAAATATCCCACATATGATACGTTAAAAGTTTTATCATATTGCTCTCGTTGAGTATCATCAACATCTAAGTAATCATCTTGTTCATCTTCTTCATCCTCCTCATTACAGGTTCTAGCACTTGTACCCTCATGGGTAAGATCAACTGTAACTTTTCCAGATGCACATTTATTCCCAAAAACAATATGCAAGTCACCATAGTCTTTACCATTTTCCTCCCTTAGGTGAGTTTTCTTTGGATGGCTCTGTTAACAAAAAAAAAAGAGAGGATAACATGAATTAGAACTCTGCATAAATTAGAAGAAAAAAAAATCAAATTCAGTTGTCGGCAAATAACACATACATACCTCAAAGTAATTGTTCCACATCTCGTCGGATCCAGTAATCATCTTGTTATCATCATCCTAACCGAATCCAGAAGTACAAGATTTAAACAAATCTTGGTATTCACCAAATCTTTTCTTGAACTATCTATATTTCCCTCTAAAATTCTCATAAGATTTGTCACAATTACATGCTTCGTTAAGTTTTGGAAGTATCTCTTCTACCACTAGTCTCTTAGTAAAACATCCATTAGTGTCTTTCTTCTTATCAAGTGTAACTTCTACTAACAGTTCCAATAGTTTCCCAGTCTCTCGTGCTGTCCATTGTTTGTAATTCGTATCTGTATCCGGTTCCGTATTCTTATTCTTCCTAACATTATTTTTCTTCTTGTTGCTTTCAGAAGGTTTGCTAGAACTGTCCATTCTATGGTGTGACAAGTTAGCTATATTAGTACTTATACTAAGACTAGAACTTAACAAAGCAAGAAAGAAAGTAATGACAAGGTAGTGAAATACAAACTTGTAAGTGGATGCAAGTTGAACAATGCCTTTTAAATCAAAGAACTGAGCTAGTAAACTGACACATATGGGTTTTCAACTAGATAATGCCAGTGGTTACTTGCTTTACATGTTTACATTTTTGACCTGACTTTGCTTGTCAGATTTACATATGCAAAGAGTGACTAAACTCTGAGCCAGTGTTTGCTCAGACTGTTGCTATCTGTCTTACAATATGAACATGTTGACTGCAACGACTTACTAGTGTCTATTACAGGTGAGTCTATGCAATATGCAGTGATGGAAACTTACTAGTGCCTATTACTGGTGAGTCTATGCAATATGCAGTGATGGAAATGGTGATGGAACTGAAGGCTAGGAGCAGGTGACAATGGGTTTTAACTAAGAAATGTAAATCATCGATCAGAAATGCAAAGTTTTCATAAACAAAAGCAATTCCCTACCGTCTGCGCTACATTCTTTCACTAAAACTAGTTTGATTACACACAACTAGATATAAAAATGAGTAACAAAGCAAGATATGTTGATTACACACAACTCACAATAACTACAACATTTAGCTCAGATTTTTGTTACCAAAAATGAAGTTTCCATAACAAGGTTAAAGAAGTATACTTACAATGAATTGTTGAGAATCATGCCAAGATAATCTAGAGAAACGTTTAACAGCAATGAATCTACCAATATCACATCTCTAAACTTGGCAGAAGCGGGAGGAATCAGAATTCAGACGTATAATATCTATTAACTTGGCAGTGGCGTCTGTCTCTTTGACAGTAATGTGCAAACTGTCACATATTTCTGTGCACAACATTTCATCCCATAAGTATGGTGTGACAAAATCCCCTTTACAAATTTCAGGTGGGATGTTTGTGGTTTGAATATATATATCATGGATTCCTATAATGTATGCATTCAATACATTGACCAGATTTTTATCCAAAATTGTTGTAGCTAATTTCCTTTCTTCCTCTGGTTTTCAGTGAATCAGTGTGTACATTAGTATGAGAAATATCACTCAGCATTTCTGGTGCTGGACCCTACTCGCGTAAGTGGTTAGTTCTGCCTTGACTGTTTATCTTTCATGTTCTAAAAGTAGTGCATATAATATGGCTAAGGTATATTATATGAAATATCTTTTGGTTAGTTATTACTTTTCAGATAACTTTACGTGGGAGATCTATATCTGCAAATCCGTATCTGGCTAAGGTATGTTCAGTTGTTTCCTGTATATGTTCCCTCAAAATGGTGTGGGCGCCTTGGAGTCTACAACTGTCATGCTTTCTTTCTAACTCTTCTTGCACACAACAGATCTGGTGTCAGCTGGAAAACCTAAACTATTCATGTCTCTGATCCCAGTCTATGCAATGCTGAAATTCATGTTTACAACTCCCATTTATGTTGCGTTATGTGGCATACACTGTTGTGCAGCATATGCTTATTTCCCACTATTAACCTCATTTCTCATATAAATACCAGAAAGGCATCAAATGACGCATCTCATGAGGCATGTATAGATTTGGTTTCTGGCGTCTTATGTTCAAAATGAGGAAACACAGTTTTACAGTGGAAAAAGTTAGGAGTTCTAGCAAGAAAGCTAATGGGGAAGAGCTGATGCTACAACTCTGGGTTGAGCAAGAGAACGACAAAGTTGCTTGCTGAGCAGTTTCTAGTTTTTAGTCACGCGTTCAGTCACAAGTTCTCAACAAAGTGTTTAATAACAAGAACAACTCTATCCACTGCATTATTAAAGATGCAGTTCACTGGTTCAATTATGTTCTCCCTCTGCTCCTAGAAGAGGAACATCTTACTCATACTCTGCAGCCTGTTAACGTGACACCCAAATGGATCCCCCTGAAGCTAACTGAACTAAGCTAAATGTCGATGCTGCTTTTGAAAACTACAAAGCTGGGATGGTTGTTGTGGCTAGAGATCCATAGGTTAAGTTCAAAGGTTGCGGTACAATTTCTCATGATGTTTTAAATCCATTGGAAGCTGAAACTAGAGCAGTTCTGCTAGCTTCTGAGTCCGCGGCTGTGAATGGTATGCACAATGTGATAATTGAGAGTGATGCAGAGAAAGTTGTCAAGATGCTAACTGACGAGAAGTTTCATATCCCATGGAGATTGATGCAGATTGTCAGCAAAATCAGAGCTCAGTCAAGGAAGATTAATGTTGTCAAATTTAACTATCTACACTCCTGAATACATGTTTTCATCATTCAGATACATCCCAGTAGCAATCATTCACAAGTTATCAGAAACAATGAACAGATCCTAACCGTTTGATAGGCGTATGAAGTAGAGACTGGATTACCCTATGATATTGTTCTTGGTAAAAATGGGAGAGCAAAAATTATATTGAAGTTGAAGCAACAAGAAAACAAAGAACTGGTTCTCTTGTTTGTCAAGATCGATCTGTTGTTTCCCCTGCAGCAGAAGCTGCAAGAGCTGCTATTAAGCTTGACAGAGAAAGGGTATTGACAGAGAGCAACCGATAAACAATCAAAACAAAAAATCAAAGAAGAAAAAAAACCGAAAAACTGAAACATGAAAAACAATCAAATAGTACAAAAAACAAACAATCAAAACAAACAAATGGAGATCAAAGAAAGGAAAAAACATACCTGAAAGAAACGTCTTTCTCCTATTTTTCTCCGAACAAACTCCCTCCCAAATCTCTATTCTTTTGAGAGATTTGTGTACAGGAAAAAATACACTATCAACTCTCTAGAACTCCCCAAATCAACAAACTCCCTAGCTTTCTAGGGTTTTACCACTAACGGGGATTTCAAGAGTTTTTTTTCAAATTCTCCCACGACTAACGGGTGTTTTCTAGGGAGTTTGGGAAACTCTTCTGAACTCTTCCAAGACTAACGGGTATTTTTAGAGACTCTCTAGAACTCCCCCATAACTAACAGGAAAAAACCCAACTCTCCAGAACTCCCCCAACTCCCTCGAGGACTAACACCCTAATAGATTGTGAAATATCTATACGCGGTAACAACTAGGTAAGATAAGATCAAATCTTTAACCTTAATCCCTTCCTAAATATTGGATTGTAGGGTTTATAGCAGGCCAGGACGGGCTGCTTGTAAGTTGGATGGGTCGGGTCTGGTTATCGAGTATCTTGATAACTTAACAGCTAGTGCAATCCAAAATCCATTCAAACATTTTGACCCACAGATGAGTGGCTAGCTGAGTAATATTTTTGGATCACTAATGCTATTTGTATCTTATAGGTCATTAAAAAAAAACTACATGCAACAATACAAAATTTTGGCTGCAAAATATTCGACCAAAACTAAAACAAAACCGATCTACTTCACAACCGGTTGGAGCGATGGAGGTGGTGGTATTTGTTTTTTTGGCTATAACTCTAGAATATAGAAATTGCAACCACTGGGGAAAAATTCTCTACATTCTGATAAATAGCGCAGCCACTATGGAGCAGAATTCTCTACATTCTAATAGACAGATAGCCAAGGCTTTGTTATAGAACCGCGAAAACTGATTACCAGCCTTGCAGGTGCAGAAACTGAATATAAACTGATATTCAGGTTCTGGAAATGTATGCTTTTATAGGCACTGGACTGAATGGAATGGACCAATGCAATAACTTTGGAAACATAAGTTGTGTAAAAAATGTGATGTATCTCTAGCATTTTCGCCTTCAACCTCTATGGTTCTGATTTTAGGGTTTGTGATTTTTGGCCTAAAATATAGCTAAAAGCCAATAAATTAGTACGAAGCAGATCCGATTGAATATAGTTCGTGGGTAGATACAGTAGTTCAAGCAAGAACTATGCCTCAAATAACGGTATCCTTTTCTAGTTAGTGTTCCTAATTGTAGATGTAGAAAATCCTACATCTACATCCAACAATCCACATGAACTTGTAGTTGTTGGAATTATGAGTTGTAATTCCTTAATCAGGTTGAATAAAAATTATTTGAAGGGACTAAGCCAAGGGTTGGGAACGGTTTAGTATTTGGTCTCAAATACTAACCACCCAAACAGTTCCTAAAACTAGAAGTTGTGTCTTTCCGGAAGGGTTATGAATCTGTTATAAGACAAAACGTTGTGTCTTTTTGGGAACATGCTCTTTCCCCTAGTTTTCAGTCACCATTCTCCTATAAATTCTCCTTTGATTTCCCAGTTCATTAATCGAATTGATTCTCCGGTTTTTGGTCTTGTCAAGTGTCGAATAGAGATTACATAAAAGCACAATTTAGTATGATGTTTCTTGCGTTGTTTGAAGTGCTGCATCAACCAAGAAGAAGATTGTTGTATCCTGGAAAAAGAACGTCAATTAACCATACGACATCATTGTGGGGGCGTAATCGTTTTAAGGACATAGAGAATTCTCTAGCCTCAATTACTGTTTGATATCTTTTTCTCTATTCCCTTCGTTCTTTGATTTCTAATTACTACTGTGAATGAATGCGTGTTTTCCTTTGAGCTATGATTACTGTAATCATTTGAGTGCATATGCAGTTGGGTATCATTTGAATAAACCGAACTTTGCAATTGTGGCAAGTGTTTGTGTTGAACTGCTTTACAACAACACACAGATTTGGTGCAAATCAATTGTTTGTGTTAATGCCTCATTGGTTTGTAGTCAACATGTATATTACTGACATTTATACATATGGAGTATCTTATGACTAACTTGTTTCCTGTAATGTTACTTAGTATATTTTCCAACAGTAGAAAACATAAGTAAGTAAGAGACTCATAAGAACACAAGATATACGTGGTTCGGTATGACTATCTAGGGTGAAAGGTTGATCTTATTTCTTCACACAAGGATACAAGCTCTGATTCACTCTACAATACTTTCTCTATGTGCTCTCACTCATTTAGAGATTGCTTTCCTTCCCTCTTAACAAAGCTCTCTATTTATAGGCTAACACGCTCATACAACAAAGTTACAATATAAGTCACAGTTCATCCTACTTGATGATCTTTTCGGGTGATGAGTAATGCTCCTTCCGATATTTATTACCCGATCCTGATATGATCACGATGAATGTGGTTCTTCCTCCCGATATTGATGTCTCGATACCCTTTGACGCGACGTCGCCCTCTCTTCCCTCTCTCCCGATCTGAACTGATACCTTTATTCCCCGACCCCCACTTTGACCGAGTTCTTCTGCTCTGCCCACGTGCTTCGCCAGTGTACTTATCATCCTGGTTCCCGATGAGTATCTTTCCATCACGTCTGAGTATCTTCTTTTACACGTGTTTGTTCCACTAGCGCTTGGTTGGCATCTCTGTGAAGGATGATTCGGTGTTGTGCATCGTTCTTTCTTCAGTGCGTCACGGCTCGAGATTGCTCCACCTAGATCTGTCATTTATTTACACCTACACTAATATTGGAAGGATAAACATATACTGAGAGATCAAGTCGTGGAGCAAAGCCTGGAAACCATGAAGTAGTAATCATCACTTCAAAATTGGCGAGAGATCAAAGACAAACGGGTTAACAATAATCATACAATCAACAAACACTATTCATCTCCTCCATCACGATCAAACTGGGTTTGCGAATCTTCTATCCTCGTACTTATTTTCATTATACACATACGTACATATATGGGATAACCAACTAATCTTGTTTTGAAAATCCAAACAACACTAGTGGAAATGGGGGTTAAAATGACCCGCGGATTCGACCCTCATTGACGGTCAACGGACCGTGGACCGGTCAAGACGGTCATTGTTGTGATAAATTTCGGGAGCTCATCCCAGAGCGCTAAAAACAGTCATTGTATAAAAAATAATTAATTACGCCTGTGTCCCGATTCATTAACCCACACCACGACCGATGATCCTAGATTTTCCTATAGTTATGATTTGCTGGGCCCCATCATTTTGATGGTCACGATTAACCAAACTGAAGTGAATGGATAAGCTAAACATATTTCTTCTTTTACCTCACCCATATCTTCTTTATGTTTCGTATCTTCCCTGTCAAAAGAGAACGAAGATCAGTTCTCTTTCATTCTCTCACAGCCGCACCTCAAAATGCTTCTCTAACTCATTTCTCTTAGGGTTTGATAATTATGTATACCCGTGCTAATAGAAATAGAAGTGAAGGTGGTTAATCAGAAAGTAGAAGAAGACATTGGGTTGAATTTGAAAAATCTGAAACCAGTGAATCTCACAGTGTTGTTGTTGATTAGAGATTCACAGTATCTTGTTTTAAGGAATATCATACATGGCAAGTTTTTTTAATTTGGTTTTTCTCTTGTATTTTAGTTTTGGGGTTAGGTTTTGATTTTACAATTTTTAGGGCTCGATTGTTGGATGAGTTTGAATGTTTTATGTTATTTGTTCTTGATTTGAAAGTGTGCTCTTGCTGAATCAGATTCGAAAAGGTCTTTGTCGATTTTCAGAAAAGAAGATTGAAGAATAGTTACTGTTGTCTGCTGCAGATGATGAGATTATGGAGGTTAATTGATGAGTGCCAAATATTGTATATATTTATCCCTTTTTGTTGGCATTTAACTCATCTTTTGTGCAGTAATTCTACATTTTATCCCATATTCTGTATTTTCATTGTTTTCAAGAATAAATATTTTTCTTACTTAATTTTGCATTTTTAGGTAATAAATAAAGTCTGGATAACTTGCGGAGCGGAAAAGAGTTGAAGAGTAGTGAAAAGCCGGAAGAAATTATGCAAGGAAGCCGCAAAGAATGGAGCGCACGTCCAAAAAGCTAGGAATGGGCTCAAGAAGGAAGAATTGTTCTTAAAGAAGACATGGGCTTGGCATACCCAAGGCCCAAAACCCTTACCCAAACCCATTTTCTATATCCATACCCGCCTCCATTCTCAGCCGTTAGATTGGATCCATCTCATCATCCAATGGTCGCTTCTTCATCGTGCATCAAAATCTGAAGTACCTGCAAAACACCATAGTGCTTAAATTCCAAGCCTTCAGATTAGATTGCCTTTGAATCCTACGGTCGCTCCTATGCCTGTGCATCAAATCCCGATGATTCCGCTCAACACTACAACACCTAACTCCATCTGGCGTCGTTAGTTTCGTTGTATATCTGCATCCAACGGTCGCTGCCAGCATCTTCACTTTTATCTGTTAGATAAATCTTCATCTCCACACCCCACGGCTAAGCATCGCAAGACATCGAAATCCGATGAGCCCGCCTCACACTCGAACAACCTAACCCTATACCCATCAAACCAAACAGACCCTAACCCTAAAACTATCGGCTTCTCCTTCTTCTCCCCCTTCCTTCTCCTCTGCAACTCCACGACCACCACCTGCTCCGCCACCAACTCTCTGTCACCACCTCAACCATCATCATAACCACCACGTCCATCAAAGTAACCTAATCCCATCATTTTCCCTTCTCCTTAGCCACCTATTTTCTCAATTTCTGCACGTTTTCTATCAGAAACCCTAGCGTGTAAAATTGGGAAATTAGGTCGAAAGTGAGAAGCAATTGGAGGCGTGGGGAGCATGAGAATACGAATAAGAAGCATGGGTAGACGATTGATTCGTCTCATCACAGTTGGTGAGTAAAAAAATCAAAACCCTAATTTTACTGTTAATTTGGGGATTTTTGGGATTGAGCTTGCATGTACAAATTGAAGGCATGGGTTGCATCAGGAGAAGAATAAGAGGCATGGGTCGACGTATTAGGGCTGTTGTCAGTAGGTTAGGTGAGTCAATTTCACTTTTTGGGTGAAACCATAACTTCACTGATTTTTTTTGGGTAGAACCCTAATTGTGCTTGTAAGTATAAATAGCCTTGTGGGTGTTGTTGTAAAACTTTATGCTGGACTAGCCAGTGTCCAGAACTTTGATGTTCTGTTAATGTTCTACTCTTAATATCCTGTTGATGTTCATGTGTGTTAGTTTCTTTCCCTGTTTTAATTTCCTGTTGATGCTCATGTTTGTTATGTTCCTGTTGATGTGCATGTTTTAATTTCCTGTTTAATTTTAATGTCATGTTAGTTTAAATGCTCAACTGTTGTTTTAATTCACCGTCAAGAAGTGGAATGCTAGGTTAGAGCTTTGAAGCACTGATTTGATTGAGCAATGGGAGAAATTAGTGCTCATAGCAAGCTAATTCTCTTTCCATTCCATTTGTATGCTTAGGATGCATTGTTTTGATTGAGCAATGGGAGAAATTAGTGCTCATAGCAAGCTAATTCCCTTTCCATTCCATTTATATGCCTAGAGCCACTGCCTTGGCCTTGCATTGTCACCACTGATAGCTTCCTATCTCCCCTGCCCTTGGCTTAGGCCTTGGTTCCATTGTTCATTGCTTGTAGTTTCCCTTGCTTTTGTGCTGTCTGTCACCTTCCATTGTTTCCTGTTAACTGCCTTTGTGCCTCATTGCCACTGTTACCTTGGCTTAGTGCCACCATTACTTCACTGCCATCTCTTCTTTTCTCCTTGTGCTGCTGCTGCTTTCTTTTTCTTGCTACTGCTGCTGCAACCCTGTTGCTGCTGCTGTTTTCTCCAGCTTTGCTACTGCAGCTGTCTGCTTTCCTTCCTCTTTGCACTGCTGCTGCTGCTTCCTCTTCAAAGCCTAGCTCAAGCTAAAGGCTCAAGGCCCAGATCATCATTAAGGTCGAAGGCCCAATTCACTGTTACATTGAGCCCAATTAACTGTGAAAGCCCAGCTCAACCCAAGGCTCAAAGCCCAGTTCATTAAGGCCCAGCTACAGTTTAGGTTAAGGCTCAAAGCCCAATTCAGTCACCTATGGGCTTAATCCAAAAGCCTGAACTCAATTAAAGGCCCAATCCAATTCAGGCTTAATCAAAAGCCTAATTCAAAGACCAACTGGCCCAAGCTCAGTTCATTTCATCATTACAAACAAACCCACTAAGCCCAAAGCAAATTTAGAGCCCATTAGCAATTTAGAGCCCAAATAGCTAAACACAACAAAACACTCCCGATCTCTGTGGATCGACCCGTACTTGCACGAGCTACAACCGACGACCGTGCACTTGCGGTATTACTGTAGGCCCGCGTTTTCATTTCGCTTAATTTCACACTCCTCCGGGCCCACCAAGTTTTTGGCGCCGCTGCCGGGGATCATTTTGCATTTAAATATAATATCTTTGAGGCCTACCATTAATGTCTTTGAATCTCCTGATTAAAGATATTAAAGCTCTTACTTTTGGATAGTATTCAGTTTCTTCTACCAATCTTCAATTTTTTATTTAATTTTGATCTTTGTTTTAATTTTAAGGTTTATGAGTTTTGGTTTTAATTTGTTTGTGTTTTGTGTGGTTATAGATGTGGAAGAATTTTTCACGCAGTGCAATCCTGGTGATGATACGTCTTCTCCTTCTACCAATATCTCTACTTACGCCATTTTTTTTTTTTAATTTTGGGTTATTTTCATGTTCTTCGGTTTTTTCTTGATTTTTATGTTGGTATGATTAGTAAATTAGGGTTGATTATTTTTTTGGGGGGGGGGGGGGGGGTATGATTAGTAAATTAGGGTTTTTGTTTTCTTAATTTTTGATGTCCTGATTTGACCGAATTAGAGGATTTGATGTGATTTGATTAAGAATTCTTAGTGTTTGAAGAGGGTTTTAGTTTGGCGTTTCAAAATGAGTATGACTGTGTGTTGTGTTAGATTGAGATAATGGGTTTTAGTACTCAAGAATGACCTTTGCATATGATTTTTGTAGTTAAATTCTGAGATTGTTGCTCAAATGGAGTTGTAGTAGTCAAATTCTGGGGTTGATGCTCAAATTGAGTTTGTAAATTGGTTGTGTTAAGCCTTGGTTTGGAATTGTTGGAAATGCATCATTGGTGGAAATTTTATTTTAGCTTAGGGATGATAGTGAAAGATGATTTATGTCCCTTCTTCTTAAATATTGCTCTATTTAAGTGTTGTATGCATGGAAAACAAACTAATCTGCCTAAATTTATGACCTATCCGGTGTATGGTTCAGCAACATGTGGATCCAAACCAGTGGCATGCTGCAATATGTATAGATACAATGGAGGTTATAAATCCTATGGATGTGTTTTGGCTTCTCAAGATCCTAACATGTATTCTTACCGAGGCTATGGCAGTCCCAGATAATCAACATCACCAACAGCGGGTATGATCTCGTTTTTGCTCTCATTTTTCTGATTTTAAGTTTCAACATTTAATTTATCATGTAAACTATAACCAACTAACAACTCTCTAACTTAATTTTCTTTTTGCTTCTTCCAGTGATCTGATTAGATAGCCAGAATCAGTTGATTGGTTCTCAGAAAGTTGCATCTTCAAATTACCTTCAGATAATGTTGTTTCAGTGTTGCAGAGGGAAAAAACCTTGTGTTGCCGGTTATGTCTGCCATGGGAGAGGAGCAGATCTGTGATGTTAAGGAAATTTATGGATCCAAATAGAAGATGAATTTTAGACTATATTACTGCAGTCTATGTTTGTTACTTCATATGGAGAGAAGATGTGAGCTTAAGTTAATGAGTGACCATTATTACTTCTATCTTATGGTTTTAGGCAGACAAGATCATAGTTTTTCATAGGATGTTTTCTGTCTTTTATCTTAATTAGATAATTTTATTTTTGGTGGGTTTGGTTTACTTTAGACATACAACAGATACTCAATCTCTTATAATTGTGCATTATGATTTGGTTCGCAGGCTAAACGATGACTTGTACTCCCCAAGCAATGGATGTGAGGAAAGATAATGTTCTTATTACTCCTACAAAGGCTACTAGCACTGGAGGGGTATGAATAACTATCCCATGAGATCTTGTCATCTTTAGTTTCGAGTAATTTCAATTCTTTTTTATCTTGTCTATTGCAGAGTTTTTTGCTGCATCAGAAATATACATACTAATGCGCCCAATGTTTGCCACTAATGTTTAAACAAGACAGTCATTCGATTTTGATAAATCTTAGAGAGGCCTTCATACAAATTGCTTTTAGAGCACCTACGTTTTTATTTAACGCACATCTGAAGGAGCTCGATTTTACTGGGAACTTGCTTTCGGGATGGAAAGTAAGCTTGATTTTTGTTTGTCATAATCATATTTAATTGGTTGGTGGATTCTCAAACTTATTCTTATCAAACTGTATCTCCATGCCTAAACTATGTTTTTTCCACTCTAGTCGGCATCCTCCAACTATTTTCTATACTGATGACTTGTGATTTTTCATGTGATGGACATCAGGCTTTCGGATTATCCAATCACGGGAACAAGCAAAGGTGGTATTCCTAGATTTATGTTGATTGCACGTTTGGAAAAAAATTGAAATCCTTAGTGGGAGTGAGGTAGACTTTTTAACAGATTTTCTTTATTATGTTAGTGCAGCCTTTCATCTTAAATGCTGGTGCGCAATATAGGTTTTAACGTTTCTTTGTGAACTGGAATAAGATTTATTGACTTTTTTTTTTGTTTGAAGTTACTGGTGTCCTGCTTTACCAAGGCTGCTATACATGAATATTACTTCACAAGTACGTCTTTTTATCTATTCCCATAAATGCGATTCAGTTTGCTGTGAACTAACGGGATCAACCAATGTATTTTTTGATGTCTGAATCGTATATTAGTTGTGCGTATGGACGAGCTATTTTTCCATGGGTTTATTTTCCTCTACTGTGTATATGTTTGAGCACTTAAATGAATCCAATGGTTATGCTTTATGTATACTCATAATGTGTAGTTGTTAACTAATTAGATCCAATTAGGCTTCTCCAATTATATAATAGATATGTGACGGTGTTAGTTAAACCTTGATGTATGTTTCTCTATGGTTGGTGTACTTTAGGCTACGATGGAATGCCTGCAGAACTCGAGTTGTACTGATTTTATCGTTTTCTTTTAATGGTGGGACTTAGTATATATCTATCGGGAAGTTACGAGATAAGATATGAACATTTAACCTCATTTTGAGTTATAGAATTGCACTTAGTGCTTTCAGCCATTAATTGTTATCAAAATTCATAGGTGGTCTTGATCATCCAAGAATTGTGTAGGATAGTTAACGTTGCCCAAATCTCCTGTTTTGAACCAATAACCTGATCTTATCCTTATATATGGTAATGAATGAAAATTTGGGTTTACTGAGGGAAGCTCCTAATCATGTTGAAAAGAGCTGTTAGTTGTCTAAAGAGACCCCTACCTTGCTCTTAGTTCAGTACAAGGGACTTGCTATTACAATTTATCTATCTCATATATTGCTGCTGCGGCTTGCTTGTCTTCGTAAAACTCGATGAATGTATTGGAAGATCTTACTTCCTGTTAAAGGGTTACAGTGTTTAAAATTGTTGAGTTCTTTTGGTTATTCATCTTGGGGCCTCTCTGCAATTTTGCTGATGGATTTTTCTGTGTAGGTACGCCATTATCAAGTAGGAATAAGTTCTTCATCATCATCGGAGTTTATAATTTTGTTGTTTAATCAATAGTTTTTTAGTTCATCGTTTTGTAATCGAATCCTAGAACTACAGATTACACTGGTCAGAACTACAGATTTTGATCCTTTGTGTAATTTGAAACCAATGAATCAAGGAATGTTAAATTAAATGATTATTTGTGTGCAAGTTTAATTTGTTTCTCATTTTTATTTGATTTGAAATTAGTTTTCATTTGATTCTCATTTGAGTTTCATTTGATTCTCATTTGAGTTTCATTTTCTTTTAATTTCAGATTCAGACAGATTCAGTCAGGCCAGACAGCCAATCTGAATCTATTTTTTTTTATTTTAAGATTTATATCTATGATTGATTGCAGACAGTCATAAAGTTTTGACCGTTATAATCGATCGTTGATACAAGATTTTCAACGACCCCCAGAGACACGTCATAGTTCAAAAAGACGCTCAAACAACGACCCTTTCTTCGACCGACAAAGCAAGTCATAGATACGAGTTAAATGAATTGCTTCATCGGTCGCGAAACGGCTGATTTCCACTAGTGCAACAAGGTTAACAATTCGATTATTCATATCCTTGGATTTACTACAAAGGGCTATCCATAGTGCAATACAAAACAGAGGTTTCCGGCTGAAAAGCCCCAGAAAGACAAATGCTACAAACCTTTGCAAGTATAAGAAACAAGGAAAAGACGGTAATTAATTCCTTTGCTATGAGTTTGTTACATCAACATACATTTCCAGTGTAATGGAAAGCTACAATTTTAAATGTTGTCCTCTCTGGCTTTCTTGTCAACCTCCGCACATAGAAGAGCTTCATGGTAGTTTGGAGTGTATGATCTGACCAATTTTCTTTTAGAATGCGTTTCAACTCCAGATGACCTAATCTTATTGCATAAAATAATGGTCATCTGATGCTGAAACTGTTGTTTGTTTTGGGTGATTAAAAGATATGTTTAGATTGATTTTTGTTAATGGAGAAGTGGGAACTTGATAAGTTCTTCTTACTCTAAGATTTCATTTACCTTGAAGATGATAATTATTTTCTTCACTTGGTCAAATATAAGACCCAAGCAAAGAGTTACATGTGGACTGCTCTTGTCCATACAACTTTTATTACAAACAGACGCATTGTGTCATGACCTGAACAGATACATTGTCATGACATTACAGGACCATTACATTAACTCTCAACAATCTCCTCCTTAATGTGATGTTCTTCTACTCCTAGTAGTTCACAGAAATGTTGAAATTTACCTTTGGGAAGTGCCTTGGTGAATATGTCCGCCAATTGGTCTTTCGTCTTGCAATACTTGAGTTCTATCTCACCATCTTCAACCGCTTCTCGAATGAAATGGTACTTGATTTTAATGTGCCTTGCTCTACAATGCTCCATCGAATTCTTGGACATAGTTATTGCTGATTTGTTGTCACAAAAGATTACAGTACTTTCTTCTTGCTTCTCTTGAATGTCTTCCATGATTCTTTTTAGCCATACAACATGAGATGTAGCTATTGATGCCTAAATGTACTCCGCTTCCGCCATGGATTGAGCTACGGTTTCTTTCTTCTTGGACGCCCATGTGAATATACCCGAATCAAGAGAAAAGGCATACCCCGATGTACTTTTCATGTCATCAATACATCCTCCCAAGTCGCTATCACAACAACCAACTAATTTGACATCCAAATTTATTAAATACATGATTCAAATATTCATTGTTCCTTGTATGTACCTTAACTACCTCTTTTCCGCGCCAAGATGTAAATGACTAGGTGAACTCATGAACCTAGAAAGCATACTTGAAGCAAACATAATGTCGGGTATTGTATGTGTAAGATACAACAAGTTTTCAATAAGACCTCTATAAAAAGTCTCATCAACTTTTCTACCTCCATCATATTTCTTGAGTTTCTCATTCACTACAAGTGGTGTAGATGTGGGTTTACAACCAAGCATACCAAATTTCTTCAACACCTTTTCGGCATACTTGCTTTGAGAAATGAACACTCCATCTTCACTTTGATGAACTGATATACCAAGGAAGTACTTGAGCAAACCCATGTCACTCATCTCATATTTCATCATCATTTCTCTCTTGAATTGTTCAATCATATGAACATCATTACCCGTAAAGATAAGATCATCAACATACAAGTCAACGATGAGAATAGATGTACCTTTTGTTTTCACATATAGTGTAGGCTCACTCTTGCTTTTGTTGAAGTTTTTCCTTTTTAAGTATCCATCTGTCTCACTATACCAATCTCTTGGTGCTTGCTTGAGGCCATACAAATCTTTATTCAACTTGTATACTTTTTCCTCTTCTCCTTCCACCACAAAACCTTGTGGTTGTCCTACATAGACCTCTTCATGGAGTTCTCCATTCAAAATTGTCGATTTGACATCAAGTTGATAAAGTAACCAACCTTTTTGGGAAGCCATAACAATCACGACTCTAATGGTGTCAAGACGAGCAACCAGTGCAAAAGTCTAATTGTAGTCGATGCCGGGTTGTTGTGAGTATCCTTTTTCCACCAACCTTTCTTTGTGCCTTTGAACCGATCCATCCGCATTGTACTTGACTTGTAGATCCATTTCACACCAATAACTTCTTTGTCACTTGGCCTTGCTACCTTCTCCCATGTATCGTTCTCGTCGATGACAAAAACTTCTTCTTCCATAGCTTTTATCCAAACCGGTTCTTTTGATGCTTCTTCAAAATTTTCCGGTTCCACCGTACAAAAGTTACATCTTTCATAAACTTCACTCAACCTTCGCATCTTTTTTGATGCCGACATTGATGATGTTGATGCACTAGTACTTGGAGACATACTTGGAGATGCTCCTTGTCTTGTATTTGGAGGTGTTTGAGGTAGTTCTTCCTCATTTTATTCACCTTCTTCAACTTCATTTGTTGCTGAATTTTCTTGTTCTTCATCAATAATAATGGTTCTCTTCTCAATTTTAACTTCTTCCCAATTCCATGAAGCTCCTTCATCAAACAAGACATTACGGCTTGTGATCATTGTGTTGCTCTTCAAACTATACAACCTATAACCTTTTGATTGGAGGCTATAGCCAATGAATATACACTTCTCACTTGATTCATCAAGCTTTGTTCTCTTCACCTTTGGAATTTGAGAATAACACACAACCAAAAACTTTGAGATTCCTTACGGATGGTTTTCTTGCACCTCATGCTTCAATTGGAGTTTTATCCCATACGGCTTTTGTTGGAAACCTATTCATCAAGTAGACGGCGGTGTTGAAGGCTTCAGACCAAAACACTTTAGGCATACCCTTCTCATGAAGCATGGACTTCGCCATCTCCATAATGGTTTCGTTCTTTCTCTCAGAAACACTATTTTGTTGAGGAGTATAACCCACGGTTAGTTGCCTTTCTAAGCCTTCATCTTCACAAAATTTATCAAACTCTTTATTGTTGTATTCTTTGCCTCTATCACTTCTCAAAACTTTGATGTAGTGACCACTTTGCTTTTCAACAAGGCTCTTGAACTTCTTGAAGATGCTAAAAACTTCGGCTTTTTTGCCTCATGAAGTCCTTGCACCATGCTTTGTGCCTTTGAACAGATCCATCCGCATTGTACTTGACTTGTAGATCCATTTCACACCAATAACTTTTTTGTCACTTGGACTTGCTACCTTCTCCCATGTATCGTTCTCGTCGATGACAAAAACTTCTTCTTCCATAGCTTTTATCCAAACCGGTTCTTTTGATGCTTCTTCAAAATTTTCCGGTTCCACCGTACAAAAGTTACATCTTTCATAAACTTCACTCAACCTTCGCATCTTCTTTTATGCCGACATTGATGATGTTGATGCACTAGTACTTGGAGACATACTTGGAGATGCTCCTTGTCTTGTATTTGGAGGTGTTTGAGGTAGTTCTTCCTCATTTTATTCACCTTCTTCAACTTCATTTGTTGCTGAATTTTCTTGTTCTTCATCAATAATAATGGTTCTCTTGTCAATTTTACCTTCTTCCCAATTCGGTGAAGCTCCTTCATCAAACAAGACATCACGGCTTGTGATCATTGTGTTGCTCTTCAAGCTATACAACCTATAACCTTTTTATTGGAGGCTATAGGCAATGAATATACACTTCTCACTTGATTCATCAAGCTTTGTTCTCTTCACCTTTGGAATTTGAGAATAACACACAACCAAAAACTTTGAGATGCCTTACGGATGGTTTTCTTCCACCCCATGCTTCAATTGGAGTTTTATCCCATACGGATTTTGTTGGACACCTATTCATCAAGTAGACGGTGGTGTTGACGGCTTCGGCCCAAAACACTTTAGGCATACCCTTCTCATGAAGCATGGACTTCGCCATCTCCATAATGGTTTGGTTCTTTCTCTCAGAAACATTATTTTGTTGAGGAGTATAACCCACGGTTAGTTGCCTTTCTAAGCCTTCATCTACACAAAATTTATCAAACTCTTTGTTGTTGTATTCTTTGCCTCTATCACTTCTCAAAACTTTGATGTAGTGACCACTTTGCTTTTCAACATGGCTCTTGAACTTCTTGAAGATGCTAAAAACTTCAGATTTTTTGCCTCATGAAGTACACCCAAGTCATACGACTAAAATCATCAATGAATAAGATAAAGTATCTATTACCTCCATGAGTTGGTGTCTTCATTGGTCCACACACATCGGCATGTACCAAACCAATAAGTTCTTTTGCTTTCCATGCTACACCTTTTGGGAATGGTTGGCCATGTTGTTTCCCAAGCGCACAACCTTCACATACTCCATCCTTGTGCTTGATATGTTGTGGAAGTCCTTGCACCATGTTTTTGTTGGAAAGCACCTTGAGTTAAAAACTTCTTGCAATGATGACATTGAGGTTTCCATTTTTTCCAACAATTATTCTCCAAATGACCATTCTTCTTGCAAAAATTGCATTTTGGTACTTGTTGAGAATCACCCTTTTAGTAGTTGTTGGAGCTTGCTCCTCCTTTCTTCCATTTTCCCTTTCCTTTGAAGTTAGATGAAGCATCACCCTTGTACTCATTTTTCTTCTTTGAGTTCAAGTTCTTTTTTTTTTATTGAAAATTTGAAATGCACTTTCAATCGATTTCGGCGTGTCGAGACACCCTTTCTTCATAGACTTTCAATTGATCTCATAACTCTTGCGATTCCAATGTAGAAAGATCTTTTGTTGCTTCCAAGACCTCCAGAATGGGTTCAAAATTTTCCGGTAAGCAATTTAAAATCTTCTCACAAATTCTTTTTTTTTCTAGATTTGATTTTTTTTTTTGGTTGCTGATTTTTTGATTGATTGGGTATTGATTGAATTTTTTCCTACTACCAGATACATTGTCATGACAGAAACACATCGTAAAAAAAAATTGGGGTCAAAAGAGCATCAACTGTGATAATTCAACGCAACGATGCTCTTGCATGCTTATTGAGTTGTTTTTCCATAACAGAGCATTCATGATATATAACAGAGATCTGCATAACTAAATCGATCCACTGGTTAACTAATGAACCCTAAAAATAGATCTCATAAGAGTTTGCACATGCAGAAACAAAAATATTAACTAATTGGGATCATCGTTGTGATTCAGTTAAGAGCCTATGAGGGCGCGCAGGCTCTCCTCGATCCAATGGTTTAGATAATTTCAGTTCTAGTTACAAGTGCAAGCTCACCTTGACACAGTGCTTCCAATAACGCTTCGTCGTGGTTTTCGTTGGTTGTAAAGAAATCCACCGAACAGGTTCCAGAAGCACTCGGGCAAAGGGAGTTTGCACATGTTAACAACGTTGCAAAGCTTTAGTCTGAATTGAGCTGCTAAGAAGTGCGTAAATGCTGCTTGCACATAAACCGCATAACTACATCCATCGCAGTTCCTAGCCTATGGGAGAGCGCAGGATTCCTCGGATCCAGTGCTTCTAGTGGCTGTTTCGTCGTCGTTTTCTCTAGTTGTTGCAAAAATCCAACAACCAAAACTGGAAAAAACAACCCACCAAACAGTTCTAGAACCACTGGATCCACGGAGCTTGCGCTTGTTCACGATGATGTAAAGAAGCATAACTAATTGAGACCATTGTCGTGATTCAGTTCCGAGCCTACGAGCGAGCGCAGGCTCTCCTTGATCCACTGGTTTTAGTAACGTCTCATCGTGATTCTCTTTTAGAAATCAACCGAATAATACTACTAAGACCAATGGATCAAAGAGTAGCTTGGCGCTTGTTCATAAGGATGAATCTACCAAAAGAATGAATCCTAAAAATCTATGACATAAGGATTTGCTCATACAACAAAATAAAAATTCAAGAAAAATAAAATATGCTTTTGAGAAATTAAATTCAAGAAAAAATAAATAACTAGCGGATGGTAACATTGAAAATTACCGCCGCAGGTTTAACTCACAATAAAAGATTGAATGATAAGAAGTTGCAAATCCAAAATATATATATATAGACAATCAAATCTCTAACCCTAATTCCTTCCTCTAGTGGGGATGTACTACGGGCCAGGCCCGTCTTCCCATGTAGTTTGTTTAGTTGGATAGGTCAGGCGGGCCTGGTCATTAAGTATCTATGAAATATTTTCGAGACGAAGAACAGGGGTCGCCCATAGTGCATACCAAGTAAACAATAATGTGTGCTAGGAGGAGAATCAACCGTGCCTACCTTAGCATGACAACTTCCGGGTGGAGGCGATGGAGATAATACATTTTTGCAGCAACATTGACACCTTGCACTTAGTTTGTTTAGTTCAAGGTCTAGCTGCGCACCAATTTTGGCAATAAGACAAGTTAATGGCATCTATACTTACTGCCACTGGACATGATTGCAAAGTTAATAAGAAGAAAACTTAGTCGCCAATTTATTTATTTATTTTTTTTATTTTGACACTTTCCGCCGGGTTTAAGGAAAACTCAAAACCTTATAAACTAAACAAAAAAATTGAACAAAAAAACAAACAAAAACAAAGAGCAAAACCGCAACTATTTCCTATAGTATACCCTGCGGCTACTATCCTCCTCTAAAAACTTCCTCACATCACCGTCAAAACTATTAGTACTAATGATTACAAAACTTTCCGAGGGGTGCTTTTTAGCAAGCCAATTAGCAGCCCTATTAGTCTCACGATACACATGAGTACATCTGATGAAATCAAAATCCCCTTTGAGGTGACAGATTCTTCTCCAAATATTTAGCACACTCCAAGCAGCAGTACTAGCTCCAGATAAGAGGTTATAAACATTCATTGAATCAGTACACACATGAAGTCTTCTGCATTGAAACTGTTTAGCTAATTTCAAGCCAACTTCAACTCCCTGTAATTCATGAGCAGTTATGGTAGCAGGGGAAGCTCCACCACAAACAGCTGCAATGGTTTTACCATGATGATCTCTAATAATAGCTCCACTCCCCCCCTGAGTTTTCACCCCTGGACCCATCAACATTTACCATAACTTCATCCCCATCAGGGAAAAACCAGGAGCAAGGTATAACTCTAATCTGTTTGTAGACACAATCAATTCCATATCTCTCCATAAAACTTCTAGTTTGAGGTCTCTCAAAATCAAAAATCTTTGAAGCAAGACATTTAAGCCTTACATCTAGAACAATCATGTAACTGACCCTCTTAGAACTTTTCCTCTCAGAGGTAAAATTTTTGTTGTTGCGTTCCATCCAAATATGATAAATAAAGCTATTAAAACAGAGCTTCTTAATAATGGAAACTGCTCCCTTACCTGAAAAATTCACCAGACACCATTCCAATTCAGCTTCCCAGGACTCAGCAGGTTCTCTAATTACTCTCATTTTTAACAGCAAGCCTCTCCAGATGCAGTTGGAGAAGGGATAATTGAGAAATAGATGATCTTCATCCTCTGTACCAGCATCACAGAATACACAGTTAGCCTGCTCAATAAGACCCCAGCTCTTTAGCTTAGCTCTAGTTTTTAGTCTTCTGTGACATGCAATCCAACAGACAAATGAATGTCTTGGAATGTGATATTTGAACCATACAATCTTAGTCCACTCAACATCCACCACAGTACCTCAGAGAGAAATATAAGTAAATTTCAAAGAGAAGTCTCCATAAGTACTAGCTTTCCAAATGATTTTATCAGAATCTCTGACATCATACTCCACCACCTGAAGCTGAGAAGAAGAATTGCAGCTAGTAGAATGGGAGCACTCATGAACAAAGAATTGACCAGCCATCATAAAATCCGCAACCCTCAGATCATTAGAAGGACATATATTCCTTAGACACTCCTCATCCAACCAATCTTTAAGCCTTCCTTTTGGATGCCAAAAACCAGTACGGAAATTTGTATTGGCACCATTTCCTAAACAAGTTCCCATAAACTGTTTTGCTTTATCTCTACACTCAAGGATCCTTCTCCAACTCCATGAACAATCTTGAGGAGTAGTTAAATCCCAAAAATCCTTATTCTTGATGAGATTTTCTCTAATCCATAAAGTCCATGAAAAAGCGGGGGTATAACAACCACACCCAATATTAGCAATCTGTGTGGAAAAACTCCAATATACTTTTATGAGAATCAACTAGACAGTTAGACTCAATCAATGAAAAGTATATCAAAGAATTTGTATCTCAATCTCTCGATTTGATCTTTACTCAAGCAAATAGAAATCTACGAGTCTTTATCAAAGAGAGATAAGTTGGATGGTACCAAAGACCAATATCCAAGTGTCAATCAATTTAAATTAACAACCAAAAAGGTCGGATATTTTAATTGATTGAACAGCGCACAACCTGTGATATTTCAACTATATAAACAAATATAATGCGGAAAAGAAATAACATAAACACCAGAATTTTGTTAACGAGGAAATCGCAAATGCATAAAAACCCCGGGACCTAGTCCAGATTGAACATACACTGTATTAATCCGCTACAGACACTAGCCTACTACAAATTAACTTCGGTCTGGACTGTAGTTGAACCCCAATCTCAGACTGATCCAAGGTACATTTATGCTCCTATGCCTCTGATCCCAGCAGGATACTGCGCAATTGATTCCCTTAGCTGATCTCACCCACAACTAAGAGTTGCTATGACCCAAAGTCGAAGACTTTAATAAACAAATCTGTATCACATAAAAAAGTCTACGATAATAGATAAATCCGTCTCCCAAGAATATACCTATGAGTTTTGTTCCGTATTTTGATAAATCAAGGTGAAAAGGAACCAATCAATAATACCAGACTTATATTCCCGAAGAACAACTTAGTATTATCAATCACCTCACAATAATCTTAATCGACGCAGAGAAAAAGATATTGTGGACTCACAAACGATGAGACGAAGTTTGTTTGTGATTACTTTTCTATCTTGCCTATCGGAGATATAAAAACTCAAGCCAATTATTTCAATTGTACTTGTACGATAGAAGATGCAATATCATATCACACAACTACAAGAAAAGTAGTATCCGAAAAAGCGGGGGTCTAACAAAGTCACCCAATATTTCGCTTAGCAATCTGTATGGACTAACTCCGAAATACTTTGTTAGAGAATCAACTAGATAGTCATACTCAATCTAGATAAAAGTATCTCAAGGAGTTAATATCTCTCTCTTGATTTGATTTTTACTCAAGCTAAAAACAATAGTGAGTCTTTATCAAATACAAGGAATACTTGGACGATACCAAAGACCAATGTCCAAGGATCAATCAATATCAATCAACAACCAAAGGTTGGATTTCCAATTGATGATCACGAACGCACAACCTGTATTATTTCAATTATAAAAAATATAATGCGGAAAATAAATAACACAGACACCAGAAATTTTGTTAACGAGGAAACCGCAAATGCAGAAAAACCCCGGGGCCTAGTCCAGATTGAATACACACTGTATTTAGCCGATGCAGACACTAGCCTACTGCAAGCTAACTTCGGAATGAATTATAGTTGAACCCCAATCAGTCTCCCATTGATCCAAGGTACATTTGTACTCCTACGCCTCTGATCCCAGCAAGATACTACGCAATTGATTCCCTTAGCTGATCTCACCCACAACCAAGAGTTGCTGCAACCCAAAATCACCGACTTGATAATAAACAGATCTGTCTCACACAGAAAAGTCTATCAAAGGATAAATCTGTCTCCCACAGATAAACCCTAGGTTTTGTTCCGTCTTAAGATATAAAATCAAGGTGAACAGGAACCAATTGATAATCCGGTCTTATATTCCCGAAGAATAGCCTAGATTAATCAATCACCTCTCTACAATCCTTCCTGACTACACAGGCGGTTTGTCGAGGAATCACAAACAGTGAGACGAAGATGTTTGTGACTTCTTTATCTTGCCTATCGGAGAACTCTCACGATCTCAAGCTAATCAATCGATTGTACTCGTACGATAGAAGATGCAAGATCAGATCACATAACTACAATAAAGTAGTATCGGTATGGCTTCACAATCCGAATGAAGTCTTTAAGTCGTTAACCTGATTTTAGAGAAGAAAATCAAAGGTTAATGGAGATCGACTCTAGCGGGAGCACTAGTTGCACACAGACGTGTGGGTATTAGTTTTGCACAATGCTAGATGTCTCCTTTATATAGCCTTCAAATCAGGGTTTTGCCTTAGGTACAAAGCAATCCTTATTCACCGTTAGATGAAAACCTGATTTAGATTCAAGCTAATATTTCTCAACCGTTAGATGGAGAACTTATCTTGTCACACACACTTGGGTAAACGTTTACTGGGTTTGTGAAAACCATGCCCAAACGTGTACGTGTATGTTGGTTCAACATAGTAACCCAAAAAGGTTAACCATATGAGCATTTCATATCAAACTTGTTCTTCTTCACCATAA